>NC_062998.1:26385415-27010415 GCF_023078275.1 Leguminivora glycinivorella
GGGGCCACGCAGTCGGCGAGGTCAAGCGCTCGAACAAATTCTCAGGAATACCTATTATAAATGAAGCGTGCCTTGTGGAATTAATCTGCCGCTTTTCCACGTAGTAGTCATTCGATTTTTCAATCTTGTTTAAGAACTGTAGGATGTTATCTGTGGTCGTTTCTGGGTCGAAACGCCAGGCCTGTATACATTTAATTTGCTGCACAGTCTTTATTGTGTCATCCGCTTGTCCCGCTCCTGATATTACAGAATTTCTTCTCCTGTTCTTTTTGCTAGTGACCTTTTCCCATTTCTGGTTGTCCGCTTCGATTTCAACATCGCCTGTTGAGGTGAATTTAGGTCCAAGTTAGAGTTGTCGCTATAGGGCGAGTCATTGATAAGCGGTGTGAACGCCGTTTTAGTGGCCACAACTGTCGTCGTTGCATTTCGGTTGTCATCGGGAATTCGGCTATCAGGTGATGAGTCGTCAATCTTCGGGGCGGGTCGCACGGCTTTCCTTGTCCCACTCGAGAGTTTGGATATGCTTGCGGCTGCACTTGTCTTCGCCAGCCGCGGAAGTCGTTGAGATTCACTGGGCTGCGCATGCGCGGGCGCCGGCGCTGAGACGGGTGGCGCAGGCGTAGTCGACAGCGATTGGCGGTTAGCTTTTGAACCGATTCCGTCTTTGTTTTTGCATAACTGACAAATGTTCGTTGCCTGGTCTGATAATATGCGATTTTGTTCGGTTATCTTGCCTTCAAGTACCTGTACTTTACTCACAAGTGACGTTACGGTTGTTTTTAACTCGCGTATAAGGTTTTCGAGTGGTTTAGTGGACATTTTAACAAAATTTTAAATAAATACGCGGAGTGCAATGGATGTGCAACCGAACTTCACCCGAGGTGGGGAGGGGACTGATCAATTTGACTACGAATCAGCGCATTGTATAGCAGCTTTTGGCAGTAGGGGTGTGCACCCCACCAGACTCCAGAAAGGGCGCGGAGAACATTGATACCTCTCTCGCATTTGCCAACTATATAGTTAAGGTGATGAATTCCAGACATTTTGGAGTCCAAAAATACACCAAGGAATTTCACGAAGTTGCAGCTAGGAATAATTTGGTCCTCATATTGAAGGTTGACAGTTACTGGGGACGCTATTGCACAACACCCTGCATTTTATGATTAAGCACTGAGACTTGGCACAGGTTGTTCCTTGGGTGGCCCTGAGTAGATAAAGATCGGGAGGCATCGAGAGCCCCCCTTAATTTAGGAGGGAAGAGGGGGGGAAGGCTGGCGCCGCCGCGCTTCCTTTGAAACCATATTTCTCTAAAACTATACAAAATAGGGCATGCGATATCATTTTCGGATAAATGAAGGACGAGGAATTCATTTTTGGAACAAAAAAATGTATTTTAGAACAAAAATACAAAATAAAATGGGAAAATCTGAAAACGGGATTTTTTTTTAATACATATTATTGCATATTTTATGAAAACTGTAATGGTTTTTTCTAAATAAAAAATATTATTTAATAGCTACATTTATCTAGTTTTAGAAAATGTACAATTTGTTATAGAAATATATTATAGGACGAGTGATAAAAAATAATTTACATCGCCCGATAGGGTGATTTGAATGCTCATTTCAATAAGTTTTGTCAATGATTTCAGGTATAATCACTATTTTTAACACACGAAAGCCGTAATCATTGTAGTTTATAGCTATTTTAGTGATTAATGTACTTAAAATAAAAAAAAAATACAAAAAATTTCAAAAATATTAAAAATGTGATATTTTTTTTAACATTATCCTATTTTGTTCTTTCTACACAATATATATCTAAAAGCAATAAATATCAATAAAAAGCCACATTTATACAGTTTATAAAAATATATAGTTTGTTATATAAATATATTAAGAAACGCGAGATAATAAATAATGAAAATGAAAATTTTAATGTACGGGTCAGCTGGCATTATTCGATGAGGTGAGGTAAAGGTACTACCCGCTATGCAGTGGAGTTCGTGTAGTAATACAGAAATATACTTATTTTAATAACATTTACACATGTAGGTATATCACGAGCCAGTACAGAAAATTGTAAAAGTCCTATAATATAGTTTATTTTGATTGTAATATAAAATTGCATGTGACTTATATTGCAAAAAAAATGTCTTAATCACGTTCTCCTCTCCTAAAACAGTTCTGCATGCATAGGCTTGAAGATTTTTTAGTTTACTAGCAGAATTTAGTTACTTCCTTTGGGCCCCCTTAAATCGGTTTTACCCATCCATAAAAGATAAAATAAAAATCGTCATATTCTTCCTTTCAGTATCAATGATAGTTAGTTATTGCGCAATAGTGCCATAAAAAATAAACTAGATTCGTATTAGCATTAAACATTAATGATTTTTGAACTAAGACATTGCTTTTGTACAAAGGAGAACCTCAAAAAATGGTCTGACTAGACGAAAACATATGTATCGGGGCTAGTACTCAAGGCTCTCAAAAAGTGTAGCTATTTTGAGTTATTCAAATAAAACAACATGAATAGTCTGAATTTAATTATGTATATATCACAACATCCACTGCATAAGCACATCAGCTCCGAACATTTAATTTAAAAAGTCTTTTTTTACGGTTGCACCTTACGCGGCACTGTTTTTTATTACACCTGCATCCGACAATTTCGAGACATGTTTCTGCAGCAACAGGCAACGTTGCGGGCAAGTAGGCTCCCAAATCCCAACTGTTACAGACTTTCGTCCAGCCACAAGTAGCAAATAATGGCAAATTTTGAATTGGGTTTAGTTGACCCCATAAATGGACACCTTGATATACCTAAAACCCTTACAAAAATGGCGCAAGGCAGCTTTTGTCGGTGAAATGCTGTTAATTTGGCGGTCTTTTTTGGTTAATAACTATTTTCGGCACTCGTTAACCAAAGTACAGGACGCAGATCTGGTATAATAAATATGTCAAGTAAGAATTATCCATAAATTATGCAAATCATATAGATAACTACTATTTCACAAGATGTATTAGGATCAGATGTATACATTTATCTGACCTATCATATCAATCGATCATTTCATGTAATATAAATAGTTAAATTCAGACTATATAGGAGTACTTATGTTTTTTAATTTAATTACTCTAAATAACTACACTTTTTGAGAGCTTTGAGTACCTTTACCTCACCTCATCGAATCATACAAGCTGACCCGTACCGTACATCAAGATCGCCCTGCCACGTCACTTTCATTATGTTTTATCTCGCGTTTCGTAATATATTTATATAACAAACTATATATTTTTATAAACTACATAAATGTGGCTTTTTATTTATATTTATTGCTTTTAGATATATATTGTATAGAAAGAACAAAATAGGATAATGTTATAAAAAAGTTATCACATTTTTTTTTTAATTTTTGTATTTTTTTATTTTAAGTACATTAATCACTAAAATACCCATAAAATACAATGATTACGGCTTTCGTGTGTTAAAAATAGTGATTATACCTGAAATCATTGACAAAACTTATTGAAATGAGCATTCAAATCACCCTATCGGGCGATGTAAATTATTTTTTATCACTCGTCCTATAATATATTTCTATAACAAATTATACATTTTCTAAAACTAGATAAATGTAGCTATTAAATAATATTTTTTATTTAGAAAAAACCATTACAGTTTTCATAAAATGTGCAATAATATGTATAAAAAAAAATCTCGTTTTCAGATTTTCCCATTTTATCTTGTATTTTTGTTCTAAAATACATTTTTTTTGTTCCAAAAATGAATTCCTCGTCCTTCATTTATCCGAAAATGATATATCGCATGCCCTATTTTGTATAGTTTTAGAGAAATATGGTTTCAAAGGAAGCGCGGAGGCGCCAGCCTTCCCCCCCTCCTCCCTCCTAAATTAAGGGGGGCTCTCGATGCCTCCCGATCTTTATCTACTCAGGGCCACCCAATGAACAACTGTGCCAAGTCTCAGTGCTTAATCATAAAATGCAGGGTTCCCATACAAGACATAGCAATAGCGTCCCCAGTAAGTAGGAATAGCGTGCCGACGTGTGAAGGTCACTGTACAGCTTTTAGAAGGGGAAAGAGATAGACCATGATCATCTAACCAGTCCTTCAGATATGCTAGAGCCTCATTGAGTCTGTCAGCTGCTTCGTCGGTATGATGTGCTGTGGAGTAAATGACCAAGTCATCTGCGTACTGGAGGATGCTGCAGAAAGGGGAGACAGATTGCTCTATATCAGTGGTTTTCAAACTTTATGGTGTCACGGCCCTTTATGACTCCTTAACTTTTTCGCGACCCCCATAGCTCTTTCTTTGCCAAATATTAGCTATATCAAGTATAACAAAACTGGATTTGCAGATTTATTTTCTGATTATGTTTGGCTATTGAAAGTAGCAAACGAGTATCTTGCCGCGATATCTTTGACGAAAAAATAATTACAGCAGATAAAGTTAACAGGTTTCTAGCAAAAATATAGTTGTGGACAACATTTTTACACAATATGAACGTGAACGTAGAAATCCATATTTCTGTTATGCCACCATGAGAGCTTGCAAAGTTAAAAAAACCAATTCTCAAGATATTTCTCAAAAACTTGGATTTTGAATCCTTTTTTGAATAAGTCGCGTACGCCTCGGTGAAAGAAGCAAATTTTGGAACTAGCATCTGATAGATTGCTAATAAATTGGAGTTGGTATCGATTTCAATTGGTGCGTTCTGGGTTTTCAAATAATGGCTTGATCCCATTTGCTACTTCATATTTATGTGAGCTGACATTTTCAACAATGGTAGATATAAAAACAAAAAAAGGAATAAGAATTTGACTTTTCAAGAATTTGACTTCGATTAGAAAAAATCAGCCTGTCATAAGTTTCTCTTAAACCTAAACTTCGTGGCCCCCCAGGATAAGTGCCGCGACCCCCCTGGGGGTCGCGACCCACACTTTGAAAAACACTGCTCTATATCATAGGTATACAGATTATAAAGAATGGGACTAAGAACAGAACCTTGAGGAAGGCCTCGCCATACAGTAAGCGGAGAGTATATAGCATTCCCAAACCGAATTTTAATAGTTCTGCCCATGAATAGCTTAAAGATAATGTCGACTATTCTCGATGGAATGCTCAGCTGACGCAGTTTTGCTCTGAGCAGAGGTAGTTGGACATTATCGTATGCAGCGGAGATGTCAAGAAAGCATCCAACTAGTTGCTGTTTTTTAGAGAGTGCCAATCTGATATCAGAGGTTAGTATACTTAAGCTATCCATAGTACTCCTTCCTTTTCGGAAACCAAATTGGGTATTTGCTAGTATTTTTTTGTTTTCCACTAACCATTCCAATCTGTTCTTCACCAGGTGTTCGAAGATTTTACCCATAGTGGCAGATAGAGCTATGGGGCGATAAGAAGTAGACTGCTGCGGGTCCTTGCCTGGCTTCAATATTGGAATTACAATCTGTGACTTCCAATCCTCTGGGACCTCCCCCGACATGAAGAACGAGTTGTATATCTGCAGGAGGAAATCAATGCAAGGGGGACTTAGTTTTTGGATAAAACAGTATGGGATGCCGTCCTCCCCGGGTGAGCTGTTACGTAGTCCTCTCAAAGCTATATCCAGTTCTGAGGTTGTGAAAGGGTTGTCAAAGTGATGATATGTTGAATGAGTATCTGGATGTGTGTAACATTCCTCAGGAACAAATGGAGGAGCTAGTTTGTTGGCAAATTCTCCTAGCCAGGTTGATGGGTCACACGATGAAGTGGGGTCTGATTTGAAGGAGCCTCTGAATTTCTTAACGTTTCTCCATACCAATGATGGAGGGGTTTTAGGGTTTAGACTTTCGCAGAAGCCCTTCCATCCTGCTTTTTTTGATTTGTTAAGACAGCGTTTAGTTTGAGCAGATATTTTTTTGAAGAAGGTGAAATCTGAAGTTAGGCCTGATCTATTGTATTTACGTTCTGCCATGTCTCGCTCCTTGACAGCTTTTGTGCAATCTGCGTTCCACCAGGGGGGAGATGGGATTTTCGAATTATGTGTTTTTTTCCTTGGGATGAACTTATCGGCCGCTTCAAGAACAAAAGATTTTAAGAGGTTATATTTGCCACAAGGGCTTAATAAGTTTTTGTTGATTTCTTTTACTTTTTCCTCGACGTGTGAAGAATAGTTTGGCCAGTCGGCTCTATCGATTATGTGCTTAAGGAGAGGTTCATGAGTAGATATAGGGGACACTGACGATGGTTTTGAGATAATGATGGGAAAGTGATCGCTTCCATAAGATTGGCCCAGAACCTGGTATGATAGAAGACAAGAGAGGCTAGGAGAGCATGCCGTTAAGTCTAAGACAGAGTTGGGGTTCTGGCCAGGGTACACCCGGTGAGTGGGTGTGCCATCATTGATTACTGAGACATTAATATCATCAAATAAATCAATGAGGAAAGAGGAGAAAGTATCATTGTGCGATGAGCCCCAGGCCGTGTTATGGGAGTTGAAATCACCAAGTATTAAAAGGGGGTGTGGAACAGAGAATAAAATAGTGGAAAGATCTGGAATTAAATTTAAATTAGGGTGGGGAATATATATTGAAATTATATTTATTCCTATAACATTAGCTGCAACTGCGTTAATTTCATGGGTGTGAGGAGGAAGTTGAATTTGGGAAAAAGGGTAATTTCTATTTATTAATAAAGCACTACCTGCACGTCCGTCACCACGGTCATCCCGGAGGCACGAGAATCCCGAGACCCGGAACCGGGAACCCGGTCGTAACCATGTCTCCGAGATGGCCGCAACAGTTACGGAGTGCGAGTTCATTAGATTAATTAAATCTGGCTTTCTTAAATTGATGCTACGGCTATTCCATTGAAGGAATGAGGCCATAGTAGCCATTGTCAAAGGTTAAACTTGACAGAGATTGTTTGAGAGAATTCATGTCTTGGGCAACGTTGGGCGGTACTAGGTCTCTTAACCTGGTGATCATGCCCTCAAGGAAGGCAAGACCGGACTGTATAAAGTTGTCAGTAGGGGGAACATCATCATTGAAGGGGGGGTGGTTAAGAGCGTGTCCGTTTGGCAGCTGAGATTGGGGAGTAGAAGTAATGTTCTGGAGAGCTCGACGGTCGTATCCGGGAGAGAGAGGGGACCTTGGCCTAACTGGACGGTATATTGTCTTGCGGTATGACGTTGATGTACAGGGAGGCTCAGTAGTGGAAGGTCTGCGTGGGGTCGCTGGTGGTGGGGTACTAAACATTGTGTTAGCAATTTCGGCAAAAGTCTTACGCACGGCAGGAGTACGAGCTGCAGCCTCCTGGTAGGAGATGTTTTGTTCTGACATAAGTAATTTAATTGACTTTTGTCTACCAAATTCTGGACAATTTTTGTCAGTAGCCAAGTGGCGGCCTGTACAGAACAGGCAGCAAATATGCTCCGGTGCCACGTTGCAGGTTTCTCCCGGGTGTTTTTGAGCACATTTATAGCATCGAGCATCAGATCTGCATTGCGTCTGAATATGGCCAAAACGCAGGCATTTTCTACACTGGATAGTAGGAAGAACATACACTTCTACATTTAGTGACGTGTAGCAGGCGTATAGTTTTGATGGAAGGGTTTGACCTTCAAATGTAACGACTACAGACTGAGTAGGGATCCAAGATGGGGAGCCGTCGTCCTTGGTAACTTTACGCTGAAGGCGGCGGGCTTTCAGGATTTTTCCTGTGCCCTCTTTCAATTCTGTAGCGGATACAAACTCGTCCATCGACCAGTCCACAGGTACACCGCGGACCAGACCCATACGAGAGACATGGTAGGATGGGATTACTCCTATTAGTTTGTTGCGCGTCAAACATTGGTTTGAGAGGAGGTTATTGGCGTCGGCTGGTGATTTACATTCTACGGCAACGCGGTTACGTCTAAGGGCTTTAATACCGTCCCTTTTGATACCAGGGACACTGTCTCTGGCAAATAATTGGCCTACTCTGATAGGTTGTAAGGAGGTTCCTGCATTGGGTGCTGCTTCACGAGATATGTGTACCACAAACGGACCACTGTCAGTGACGTCGTATTTCCGGGTTGTATTGTTGTCGAGGTCAGGGTGTTTATACACGGTTGAAACAGAGGCGTTGTTGACTTCACCTTGCATCTGACGCTTCTCGCTGGGTTCGAGAATTTGTCGTGACTTTTCCAAAGCCTTGGCGGCGTCTCTTTTCCGGGACTGAATGTCTATGTCCATCATTTCTGTAACGTTCGCCAAGGCTGTGGAATTGCCACCAGTGCCAGTGCCACCACCCGGGTCGGGCGGCTTATCCGCCTCGTCCCCCATCGCGAATACCTTACCGCCTATCAGCAGATGCGATTATTTATGTACACTGTGTTAAAATTGTTAAATAAACCAGTACCAAACACTTACAAAACGGGAAGTTTTATTTATTGGGATAACCTAGAAGAAAAACCGAACAGACTCACTCAATGCGCTTCTGTCAAAAACCCTGGGACAATGTTAAATGTAGAGTTCGTATCGAAGTTTAATGTCTGCATATTACCTAGGTCGGCTCGTCGGTCATTTTTTCAGGAAGGTCTGGTGACTCTAGGCTCTTAGTTCATTTATAAGATGATTTTCAATCATAAATATTTTGATGGATGATGGATTGATAGATTTCATTTACTTTTATATTTTAGGTTAGTATTTTTCTCGTGTTGGCGAAAATTTTTACAACACGTGTTTGTGTTTCTTTCACTTGCTAGGATACAAATATTGGCGTGTGGTCAAAACAACAACTTTGCTGCCTAATAATAAGTAACATTACGATACAAGTCTGAAAAAAAGGAAGTTCGAAACGAGTGGTGATAAATTAAAATACCACCGAAGGGAGGGTCTTAAAACGACACGAGTTACGAATTTGTACGATGTTTTTCAGTACGGCCCTCCCAAGTTTAGTGCGTCAAAAAACACCATCAGTACTGAAAAATAAATGACTATTACACACTCACAATATACTTGCATAAATACAAGCTAAACCTTTTGCACCAAATCAGTATTATCCGTTTTTATACTAAACAATAAATTGTTAGTATTGGAAATAAAGTCGAAGCTATGAACGGATCAACGTGTCTGTTTTCAGTGAACCGTAGAGCACAGGTGCGCTCTGTGGAAACAGATTTTATGAGACAAGATTTATAAATGTCGATCCGTAAACTCTGTTAGACTTGTTAAATGTTAATATAATTCACTTATGTAACAGAAATATGTTATATGTATATAATTAATTTTAGTTTCCTGTTTTGTTTACAATATTATAACGATGCTGAAAGTTAGGTCAACTGTAAAGATTGTAGGTTGGAAAAGTTTAACGTAGTCAGACTCCTAACCGTTATTTTGCGTGTTAATGTGAAAGTAAGATAATGACTATAAAACATACCTTGTACGGGGGTGTAAATGTTCATGTAGAGGCAATCCTCGCTTTGATTCTTCAGTCTTGGCAACAGTCTCCTTAAATACTCCAGTCTACCTTTGGGCATTCTCTCCAAAGCAAGAGTCTCGTTTGAAATGTCGGGCAAGCGTTGAGGACACACTGGACCCATTTGGTCGACTTGCTTTACGTCATCCCAGGGCGCTGGAGCGCGCGTCGGCGCGAACCTGTATCAAATATGTCATTTCCTCAAAATGGAAAACCCTACATTTTTTACTTGTTTTTAATCTATTTTTGTCTACTATTAGGTACTCAAAATGTGACAAGAAAGTAAAGAAATGTAATGAATGCATTAGTGCACAATAATTATAGGTAGGTACGTATTTACATTACGGTAATTTATTTTTTAATGTAAATAGTATTATTGAATGTACTAATGTATTTTATTATTATATAGAATTTACAGGTGTCGTTAGTATAAAAAAACTTAGAATAAAAATTAACCTTATTGAATTATGTTATAACTATGCAGGGTCATATGTGTTAAGAAAAAGTTGTACAATACATACCCTTTAGCACAACTTGCCTTGTCGCGCGCGACTCCATACATCAAGCGCGACTTCAAGTATGGACTCGCCCGCGACATGGCAAGTTGTGCTAGAGGGGCAGGTAAAGTATTAATAAATCATTCACACTTACCTGTTAGACCCGGTAGGTGGAGTCGCATATGGTACTCCTAAATACGCTTCCACTGGTTTCAAGAATTTATGTTGATCCATTGGCAATATAACACCTTGCATTTTACCGTATCTTGTTCCAATCACTCTTGTCCTAAGCATAGAATTTCTTCCGCCGCTGTAACTATTGCCACATGAACTTCTTGGAAGGAGTAGAATGAGAAATATTACCAACTTTGCTTTATCTGTTTGCTTCGATTTCCAATAAATATTATTTGTTTTTAAATATGCGGACCGCCTTCCAGCCTTTATGTCTAAGTTTGGGTCATTTATTAACTTCGATTTGGCGTTAAGAGTATACTGTTTGATTGAGTTGCATATATGTAGCGGCAGTCTTATATTAGCCATTTTGAGATAATGTCAGCTGTGGGGTCCCATTATTTATTGAATTTCGCCAATATTATTCAAACTATAATGCGTTGAAATATTTAAACATACGTCTTTAGGTAAGTAAACTTCTTGTAAAAATGTTGGCACAATATTTTGACCAAGCACAGCCATCATTTTTAAAACCTGTAACAAAAGAAGTTTGGATTATATAATATGTAGATATTTTAAAATGCCTGCAGGAGAAAAGTGAAGTTAAATAAGTTCTGTTGTAAAGTATTAGATAACCTAATTCGCATATTAGGTATGCATTCGTTTTATGGCACCTTAATTTAATTTCTCCATTTCACCAGAATGCATTATTTTTTTAATACTAACTTCGTATGACCTATGGTAATAATTTCAAAGTCTCAAAATACCTAAATTATACAGTGCTTTCTTAAAAAAATGTTGCACTTTAAACTTAATGTCATATTTAAAAAAAATGCAGAGGGAGACAATTTTACAATTTTAGCATCATATTGTAGTAAATTTAGTCTAGGTACCTACATTAAAAACGTCCTAAGAAAGGTTTTTCAAAAACTAGTCCTAGTTTGTAATCGCCAAAATTTGAAAAACCAACGATTATTTTGCGGTTTTTTTCTATTTTTGACTAAGTTGCGTTCGGCGCTCGAGTCACAAACTTAGATTATTCATTAGGCCACCATAATTAACAAGTCGGCATAAAATCAGAATTACCGAATTAGATGCATATTATAAATGTAGGTATAAAGTTACTGGATTATTATGAGACTTGAACGATCGCAATAAAAGACAATAATTTTAGTATTTTATACAATCGTGATATAATACAGAGCATTTCAGTCGAGTACCATGTTTAGGCCACGAAGCTTGTTGAGTGGCCTTATTAGGCCACTTATAGAACTTGTATGAAGTTCTATTTCTGAAATTATTAAGTACAGTTAACTAAAGTGATTGTAATGAAATATATTATAGTTGAGTAAGGCCCACTTTCACCAACCACTTAACTCAAGGTTTGAGGGCTGTCATCTGTCAAATTCCATGTAAAATGGTGGGTTAACCCTCCATTTTCGTTGGTGCAAGTGGCCCTAACCCAAGGGTTAACCCACCATTTAATATTGAGCGGAGTGATGCATTTGCACCACGCATAAACTTGTTACAAGTTTCTGTGGCGCATCAAGGTTCTTAAGGTTTTTGTAATTTTCTTTATGATATTAATAAATAATAATAAAAAAAAATATATGGAATTTGACAGATGAGATAGCAGCCCACTAACCCTGAATCAAGTGGTTGGTGCAAGTGGGCCTAAGTGTCAAAGACTATCCAACACTGATAAGTAGGCACTTCTAGTTTAGTTTGTGGTGGCCTAATTGACAGATTGAAGTCGACGAGTATAAAAAGTATTGGGTTGGCACCAAAAACAGAGCCTCACCCGAAAAAAGTTATGCTGTCCGTTTGGTGGGATATTCATGATATTATTCACTGGGAACTCCTACCAAGTGGAATGACTGTTACCGCATCAGTATACTGTAATCAGCTTGAAAATTTAAACCAAAAAATCTGTCAGAATCGTCCACAGCATGCTAAAGTTTTTTTCTTACACGACAATGCTCGCCCACACATTGCAAAAGTGACTCGGCTAAAGCTATTGGAGCTAGGTTGGAAAGTGCCTCATCCACCGTACTCTCCAGACTTGGCACCTACGGATTACGCATTGTTCAGATCGCTAAGCAATGCCTTGAATGAAAAAAAGTTCGATGATCAAGCCCATCTACGACAGTACATAGCTGAGTTTTTTGAATCTAAACCTAAGAACTTCTTCGCCGATGCTATTCATTCTTTACCAGAACGATGGAGACAAGTAGTAGATAACGAAGGCCGTTATATTTTTGATAAATGATTAAAATAATAAATTAAATAAAGTTTGTGGTGGCCTAATTGACAGATTGAAGTCGACGAGTATAAAAAGTATTGGGTTGGTAAGTAGTTAAACTCTCAAGTAGTCAATCTAAATTACATTTGCTTTTTCTAGTTTTGGAATCTGGGCAGTTAAAGGACAACATACATAGTAGAAATTTTAAAAAATCAATACTTCCACTTGAGAACTTATCTGCGATGAATTAACAAAAGAGAACAATGCTCGGCTGCCCTACGCAGAAATCAAGTAGGTATCTCAAAATTTTCCAAAAAATGGTTTTTTACATCATTCGATTCATTTTTTCAAAATACTTCTTTCAGTATTTTTTTGAAATTTTTATAATGTATATTTTTCAAAATATAGAACTTTAAAAAATTCAAGTACTTCTTTCAGTATTTTTTAAAATTTTTATAATGTATATTTTTCAAAATATAGAACTTTAAAAAATTCAAGTATTTTTTTTTAACGGGGTATTCTACGCTAAAGTCAAGTATCTACCCTATTTCTATCTTGAAATCGAATATCTTGCGAAAGATACTTGCAATTCATATTAGATGGCTAAGTTACTTGACTTCAGAGTTGAAATATTGATATTGATTGCGAAGTTACTTGACTTCAGCGTAGAAATTTTGATATTTATTGATAAGTTACTTGACTTCAGCGTAGAACTATTGATATTCTTTGCGAAGTTACTTGACTCCGGCGTCTATCATTTTGTTATGATGTCAAAAGCTTGTAATTACTTATACATATATTAATTTGGGTTTCAGGTAGAAATTGTCTTAGTATTAAAAACAACCAGATGTAAACAGTAAAAGCACGAGGAACTTGTCTTATTTACCTCTAATATGTAACTTCTTTTATACAAAATACGAAAATACATATAACGAACATACTTACATAATTATTGCATGTTGGTTAGTTGATCAATAGGCTACTAGCCTCCTAGTTAAATCAGCTTCTTTTTAAGAACTGTCAAAACGAATTTGAAAGACTTGCTAATATGGAATTTATATGAAATTGAATTGAGTGACGTCACGGTCAACTCCGTTACTTTATATATTTCTACCTGACTTATTAAATAGAAATTGGATTTAAAAATAACTGTTGTCCATGTTTTTCACATAATTATCTGATGCTTTATTTCGTGCATGATATAAAATAATTTATTTGAACTACAGTCAAGTTCCCTATTATTATAATTAAGTAAGACTATAACTTTCATTATTTTTTTCTGTCTTCATGTATTTAGGTATTTAACTACTGTACTTAATTAATATTGTGCGTTCCACGGGAAATCGCTTTCGAGGTTTTTTTATGATTTAAACAGTCTCCTACAACGTAAGTAATTGATTAAGTTTCATGAGTATTTTTGAACTCTTCGTGACAGAAAAACTTCTTAATCCTATAATCTTAAGACAACTTGCATTCAAACACAACCAGAGCTTCTTTTCCGTGGATTACTCCAACATTGCATTTATATTAAAACCTAATTTACACAAGCATGGCATACACTATATTAAAATAATCTATCTAAAATGTATACTAGCGGCCCGCCCCGGCTGCGCACGGGGCTATCATAAAAATGGTTATAGTAATTTATCCTTAAAAGATAGACATATGCTATTGCAGACTTTTTTGTAGGTCTATGAAAGATACACAATTTCGTAATACATTGTTTTGATATAGCTCAAAAAGTTTGGGCAGCGTTTTCGATTAAAGCTCTCAGCCAGCAGAATTTTGTCCGACTTGATTAGCAAAAATTGACATATTTCAACTAATTCGAACAAGATCTCAACAAATTATATACCAAAACCTTTCGCAAGAATCATTCTATTTATTGGTGAAAACCGCATTAAAATCCGTTCTGTAGTTTTTGTTTTAGATACATTTAAAAATAACAAGCCTACCAAAGCTAAATGAAAACAGTTCAAGATACTTGCTTTCTTGTAGAAAAGCTTTAAAATTTTCTTATAAAATAAAATAAAATAAAAACGTTTTTTCGCTCTACTGTAAAATTTGGCAAAACCCAGATACTTGATTTCTGCTTAGGGCAGCCGAGCTGTTCTCTTTTGTTAACCCTAAACCGCTAATTACCTGTGCGAAATAAATACCATAAACAACAAAAGATGTTTTATAAAAAACAACAGTATTCATTTAGTAATAAGGTTCAAATTGTCATAGCATACACTCAATGTACAACGTTTTGAAATTAAGAACCGTGGTCACGCAGGTGTAAAGGAAACTTTGATTATTGTAACTTGTGTTCATTTTTGACCCTTATTACTAAAGGAATAACTGTTGTTATTCATAAAACATCTGTTGTTGTTTATGGTATATATTTCGCACAGGTAATTAGCGGTTTAGGGTTAACAAAAGAGAACAATGCTATTAATCTCAAGTGGAAATCTTGATTTAAAAAAAAAATCTACTATACCAAGATGATATACTTATTTAAGTATTGGTAATCGGCTTTCATTGATCCATTCATATTGAGAAGACGAGGATACCCAACCCCTGAGAGATTTTAAAAAGATGACAAATGGCTTATTCAGTATTCGATAGCAAATGCTTGTAATAAATCAAGAGACTCGATTATTCGTAAAGAGGAATATATATGAGGGAGAAAAGGCTCAGTCGCATTTGGACATTTGACATACCTATTACACATTAGGCTGGGGTTGTTCGTGTAGCTACATTACTGTAGCGGCGTTGTTGTTGCTGCTGTAGCTATGTATTCTTGAAAATAGACTTTTGGTGCAGCTTTATTGCATAAATTATGAGGTTCATTCCATGTTTCATTTTCTTTACAGTGTGTTACCAACACGCGGACATTTAAATATTAAGACCGATGATAATTTGATCCATTAGCAATCGTTTGCGCAAATAATAGTCAATTTAATATTTATATTAACTGCAAAAATAATTCACCGAAATCTGCATATACTCGTACAATGTACTGCGTGCACTTCGTAATTATTGTCATTACCATAGATTAAATATAACAAGATCATACCATCCCATACATTAAAATGCGACCGCCTAAGACCGCACTTACACTTCACCACACATAGATGGCGCCACAAAATAATGTCTTGTAGCTTTCGATTATACTTGTAGATGGCGTTAAGTGTCACTTTTGACATAGATTTACGGCTCGGAATTGACACTTAATGCCAATATACAAAGGCACGTATTTAACCGGGCGACTAAATAACCATAGAAATGGGTATCAAAAATAATAGTTTGGCGACTAAAATGGGGCCTCAAAATATTTCAATATGAGGTAGCATTTTAATGTCATTACGGCTACGGTTTATTCAGACGCGACTACCAACTATTTATTTGGCAACTGAATTATTATATTGGAAACAATTTAAGAGATACAGTTTAATAGGAAAACGGCTGTCTATTAATATAAAATATACAGTTCTTTTAAAATATTTATGTAGCAAAATAACATAAAAAGTACATTTAAAATTTATACATCGGCACTCATCACCTGAGCTGTCATTTTAATAAAAAAAAGTATTGTTATAAAATATAACGGTCGACAAAATATTATACTTATGGGTAAGAAATTAGGTATTTGGGGGTGCTGGCAACTTCGTCTATACAATTAATTTAACTTTTCATGACGTTTACTCTATCGAATCTAAGGCCGGCCTTATACAGTCTTAACTTATCACTCTGAATTACTCTGAAAGATTAATTTTTTTGACAGGAAAACCTTACTCAGAATATGCTTTGACACAAATCGTTTCGCAGATTTTATAATATCGAATCTTATGCTGGCATAATGTTAATGAGCAAAATCAGGGTTCGAGGATATATATCCAATGGATATATATCAAGCGGGGTTCGACGATTATATATCAATGGATATAAATATCCGATATTTATCATTTGTTTATAAATATTGCAATACAAATATGGTTTAAAAAAATGTGACATTGTTAAAAATATAGTTTTTTTTGTGTTTGTTACTGTTTTTCTACTAAATGTTCTGTTTTTTAGTAGAATTTTCCTTATCTGAATTTGTATTCATAAATAATGCAACAAAATACTGCCATGCCTTCCATACAAAATGGATATATATCAAAGTTGATATATATCCGATATATATCAAAGTTGATATATATCCGATATATATCATAAATATCCGATATTTTGATATTTATTATAAATATCGGATATTTTCGAACCCTGAGCAAAATAATCTTCTAAATTAAGAGTACTTCCGTAGATGTTTGTTTGCATAATATTGTTTGCATAATATTTAGGCGGTAAAAAGTTGTCCATATTCTTCCTATTTCTGTTTTGATAGCGAGTCATGTGTGTTGGGGATGCATGCCTCTGGGACTGTATTTCATTTCCTTTTTGCTATCGTTGTTTTGTTCATACAAAGTACCTAAGAATTATGCCATACTTAGCAAATTTGGTAGGACTTATATTTTACTAAAAAAATAACCTAACCCTAACCCACTTTTTGCTAGCAGGAAATAATTCTGCTCTTGTATTATACTATACGATATGGCAATTTTTTTGAATACCACGTCGGTGGCAAACAAGCACACGATCGGCCTGATGGAAAGCGGTCACCGTAACCTATGGATGCCTGCAACTCATGGGGTATCATCATATGCGCGTTACCGACCCATTAGAAGCTTATACACTCCTTTTTGCTGTTTACTTATTATAAAATGATTTGGTACACGTTCCCTCGCTTGCAACTCGCTCGAAGATAGATGTGAGTCGAGATATTTAAATACTACCCGTCGTTTACGGGTCGCAAATACGATGTTTGAATAGAATACACATTTATTCGTGAACACAGGCAAGATAAAATACACATAATAACAACAAGACACAAAGGAATGAAGTGCCACGAAATGGCCTCACCTCAGCGTGTTGCTGGTGACTTCCAGCGCTGATCTTCCGATGAGACCATCCTTTCCCTAAAGAAACGATTTTATATCTGTTTTAAAAAAACCTACTTCTCAATATTTTTTTTAGTTGCCTCTGCAATTTAAATACTACTTTAAACGATGAGCTAAGTATAATTATTTAGGTGCTAACATCTATATGACTACAAAATATTAAAAATCTTACGCTTTACAGTACTAGGTGCCAATTTTTATTTTAGTCGCCAAAGTATTGCTTAATGTTCCTCGGCAATATTTTTGTCGCTTGAAATTTGCTGCCGTTTTTTCAATAATAATGATGCTTAATATTTGAGGCTCATTTATTTTTTTTGTCGCCACTATATTAAAACACAGCCAAATTATATTATTGTATGCCCGACATAACTTCCCGTTTAATATTTTAGTTGCCCGGTTAATTATATGCCATATACAAATAATCGGTGGCAACAAGGCATTTTTTGTGGCGCCATCTATGTGTGGTGGAGTGTAAGCGCGTTCGTAGGCGGTCGCATTTTAATGTATGGGATGGTATGATCTTGTTATATTTAATTTATGTCATTACTCACATCGCTAATACTAATGAGCTGTCGTTGGCCTTACTTGACAGTCTTGTCACGTTTCTGTGCTGTAGGTATGAACAGATGTAGTGCGAAAAGAGTTGCCTTCGATTTGTTACTGAAACGTACGAACGTGTCATGCTATTTCAGTCAGTCTCAGTACAAGATGTACGGACATTGACTGAACTAGCATGACGAATACGAACGGTTCCGAAGGAAACCCTTTTCGCACTACATCTGTACAGTCAACCAATTGGAACCGTAGGCCACTGTAGAACTATGTCAAAGTGACGTTATAAATAAGATTGTAAGAAATCTCTTACTACTTGTCATTTTGACATGGTTGTAGAGTGGCCTAGGGTTCCAATTGGTTGACTTTGACCCAAGGAACAATGTTGTCAAGCAACATCGCCACAGGTAAAAGAGCAAAGTCGCTAGTCTTACTTATCGTACAGGTCATCAAATAGAAATATTGTTAGAGAAAAATGAGCATAGTTTGAAAATTGTGTCGCTTATCTTCAAAAGTGGGTATATATAAACAAATAACAAGACAAACCGACAGCGATGATGAAGAATTTGATGAACAGAGCATACACACATTTGCCGTGAAGAAACACAATCCTGCTACAAAAATTATGATACCAACTCTACTTAACGCAAAAAGAGTTGAAATGCTTTATGACCCAGGAGCAGTACATTCCGTAATTGGTAAGAACCTGTGGAAAGCTATTGGACGTCCAACACTAAAGAAATGCAAAAACCTTATTGCTTACACAGAAGTACAAATTGAAACATTAGGAACATGTGAAATTACAGTTAATGCTTTTAACATTCAGAAGGTATAGACAGCATACGTAACACAACAAAACGACATTCCGCTTTTTGGACTGGATTGGTGCCTAAGTTTCGAGCTACCTATGCCTCCTGGAGCTAGATTGTGCAATGTAAAAACACCCGCAACAGTTACATCAAACCAGCCAGATACAAAACATGATAACATAATACAGAACATCCTTCAAGATTTCAAGTCATTGTTTGATGGTAAACTTGGGACTATAAAAGGACATAGTGCTAAGATTAACATAGCAAACGACGTGAAGCCCAAAACATTTCGACCCCGCCCAGTACCATTCGCCTTACGGGAACAAGTGAACAGCGAACTACAACGATTAGTCCAAGAAGAAGTTTTAGAACCAGTCGATACTATGACGACTCCAATTGAATGGGCCTCCCCAATGGTCATAGCGATTAAAGCCAACGGAAGCATCCGCATTTGCGCCGACTTCAAAGTTACTATAAACCAACATGTTCAAACTGATGACTATCCACTTCCGAGATTCGAAGAAATAACATCAAAATTGTCTGGAGGACAATTGTTTACAAAGATTGACCTGAAAGATGCCTACTTACAACTGATGATCCATCCAGAATCACGAAAATACTTAACGATTTCAACGCATAAAGGCTACTTTCGCTACAAACGTTTACCTTTTGGAATTTCCTTTGCACCTGCCGTTTTCCAAAGGACCATGCACCAGATCCTCAGCGGCATTGATGGTGTTGTATGTTATCTTGACGACATTCTTATAACGGCTTATACTTTAGAAGAACATATAACACGCGTAAAAACAGTACTTCAAAGACTTCAAGATGCCGGAGTCAAGAGCCAAGTAAATAAGTGCGCTTGGTTACAGAAAAGTGTCACCTTCCTAGGACACACAATAGACGCCAACGGTCTACATCCGACGGAAGACAGAATTAACGCAATTAAGAACATGCCCATACCAACTAACACAACGGAACTCCGAGCCCTACTAGGCTCGGTAACATACTACGGCCGTTTCATAGACAGCCTTCATATGAAATGCGCCCCATTGTACAGACATCTAAAAAATAATCAACGGTGGCACTGGACCGAAGAAGACACACGAATAACGAACGATCTGAAAAACATCTTGACGTCATCAGACACCCTCGTACACTATGACGAAAACAAACCGATATATGTCAGCAGTGGCGCATCAGAGAAGGGAGTCGGGGCAGTTTTATTTCATAAAATCAATGAAACAATGAGACCCGTTGCATATGCATCAAGAACACTCTCCGACGTTGAACAAAGATATTCTACTATCGACAGAGAAGTATTGGGTATCGTGTATCACAAAATTTCATCAATACCTATATGGGAGAAAGTTCATTTTATTAACTGACCATAAACCCTGGAAAGGATTTTCAGTCAAGATCGAGAAACACCCAAAATTGCTAGCAACCGGCTTCTTAGATGGGCCATGATCTTAAATAGCTATGAATATTCCATTCATTATCAAGCAGCACGGGAGAACACCCCGGCCGACGCACTATCCAGACTACCGATCCTAGGCAACGACACAACATTATTAGAGGAAAGAACCGGGCTACCGCAATTCGCCCACTTATTACATCTACGACTTGATAACATTCCTGTAACTAAACACGAGCTACAAAAACAGATGATCAAAGATAAGACGCTCAACAGTAGTAAAAATTACATAATAACACATTGGCCTGATAAGAAAGAACTGTCCGACAACCTATACACGTTTTATGAAAAAAGGGACCAAATGTCATATGAAGACGGAATCTTACTTTGGAACGGAAGACTCGTCATACCAGAAACACTACGCCCGCAGGTCCTAGAAATGTTGAACGATGGCCATAACGGCATTACAGCAATGCAATCACTGGCACGTCTACACGTGTATTGGCCAAACATTGACAAAGACATATTAACATTTTCAAAAAGGTCCAGTCTATGCCAGCAGTCTAGGAGCAACACGCAGTGGCGTAGCGAGGGGGGGGGGGGGAGGCACATGACAGGGGGCGGCAAAATCGGCAATTAAAAATTATAACATACATAGAAACAGAGTCGCACCATAAGTGTTCCTTTGTACCTTTTTGTTACGGAACCCTACTAATAAAAAATAAAAAAATTATGAGACCAACATTTTTCAAATCGCGCTGTGAAACGCGCCAATGCTCTGTTTTGTGCTGGCGCCGAATACACCACACCACGGTTGCGAGGGACGCGGGGCGGGGGCGCGAGCGGCCGCACGCTGCCGAGCTTCCACGAACTATAGGCGAATGTTCGAAGAACTATGGCGAAAGAGCTGAAGCGGCAGCTATATTACACGATAAAACACCTTATCTTCATAATGTTAAGCCTTACTTTGTAATGAATGGAGTTTTATATTTTTGTACTTACGACACATGATTACTTGAGTTGAGCAAACAAAATTCGTCATTTTGTTCCGAAGTTTCGATTTTAAAAACTGCAATTTTTACTTCTTAGTGCTAAGTTTAATTTATAATAGGAAAATATTACATTTGATCTGTAGATTGATATTCAATTCACTTATTGTCAATGTCAAACTAGCGACCCGCCCCGGCTTCGCACGGGTACTTTACCTACATATAAACCTTCCTCTAGAATCACTCTATCTATTAAAAAAAACCGCATCAAAATCCGTTGCGTAGTTTTAAAGATTTAAGCATACATAGGGACATAGGGACAGAGAAAGCGACTTTGTTTTATACTATGTAGTGATTGGGTAAGTGTCTATTTTAAGCATTTTTAGGGTTCCGTAGTCAACTAGGAACCCTTATAGTTTCGCCATGTCTGTCCGTCCGTCCGTCCGTCCGTCCGTCCGTCCGTCCGTCCGTCCGTCCGTCCGTCCGTCCGTCCGTCCGTCCGTCCGTCCGTCCGTCCGTCCGTCCGTCCGTCCGTCCGCGGATAATCTCAGTAACTGCAGGGGCGGCTCACTCCGCGATTCTATCGCCGCGCTACAAGTACATCCTGGCGGCCGCGAGTTCGCGGCCTACTCAGGGGTGGCGCGCGTTCTCACGGAATGCACGTTCGCACTTTCTACTGTTACTTTACGTCGCGAGTTTTTTTTAAGGTTCAGATTCGATGTACGCGTGTGGAATGGCTAATAATATTTAGTTAAATAGACATCATGAATAAAATAAATACCATAGGACATTCTTACACAGATCTACTACTGATTAAGTCCCACGGAAAAGTTCAATAAGGCTTGTAATGTTGGAACTTGAACAATAATATATGAATACAGTATTTGTACCTATAAAGTACCCAAAACTTGAATATAATAATTAATAGTACATATAACATTTTATGTGAGTGTTAATTCGTTTTAATCCATAAGTAACCCTATCGCCGGACGCCGCGCACGTGCGGCTCGTTTCTTTGTAAGAATTTTGTAGGTATTTAAAAAGGCGGCATAACGAGAACATCAAAGCAGTGGGCCTTCTGTACTTGTACTATTATATATTCTGTGGTAACTGTTAGCACTAGAAAGCTGAAATTTGGTACCAATATGTATATCAATCACGCCAACAAAGTGCAAAAATAAAAAATGGAAAAAATGTTTTATTAGGGTACCCCCCCCCCCTACATGTAAAGTGGGGGCTGATATTTTTTTTCATTCCAACCCCAACGTGTAATATATTGTTGGATAGGTATTTAAAAATGAATAAGGGTTTACTAAGATCGTTTTTTGATAATATTAATATTTTCGGAAATAATAGCTCCTAAAGGAAAAAAAGTGCGTCCCCCCCTCTAACTTTTGAACAATAAATGTTTAAAAAATATGAAAAAAATCACAAAAGTAGAACTTTATAAAGACTTTCTAGGAAAATTGTTTTGAACTTGATAGGTTCAGTAGTTTTTGAGAAAAATACGGAAAACTACGGAACCCTACACTGAGCGTGGCCTGACACGCTCTTGGCCGGTTTTTGAATATGAATTGAATGTTGAATAGTTTTGTTCCAAGTTTGAAATATTTCTCGTATGTTATGTGCGTAAGTAAACAATAATACTTTAGCTTAGTGCTAAGGCCACTGAGTAATATTAGACGGTCAACCAAATTTTAGCACTAAAAAAACCGGCCAAGTGCGAGTCGGACTCGCCCACCGAGGGTTCCCTACAAACTTTCAATAGTTGAATCATCAAATGGTATTCATATAACTGTACAAAAGTACAAACTTGACTAAATCCCGCAAGACTCAATTCCCACATAAGTAATATTTTAATACACAATTTTATTGTTAGACAACGTCCAAAGAAAATCACGATTCGACTTAAATAGTTTACGACATGTAAGGACGCTCCTGAAGGGACCTCATTATGTCAGGAAAAACGTGATGTAGGAAATGAGCGTTCAACGTCCAGCGATATCTTTCGGCAAATTAAGTAAACTAATGTGTGCGAGATAGTATGGAGGATGATTTTTATGGGATAATTGTTTATTATGTGAACCGATTTTAACCATTTTTCCTCTCTTTGAAAGCAAACACTTTCATTTTTATTCTGTATAATATACAGGTACAATAAACACCCGCAAGAGTGTTCAAATTGAAAATGTAAATCTGGAAGGATTTTTTTATAAAGTAAAAAAAAGTTCACATTTTTTTCCAAAAAAAGTTTTTCTCCACAACAAAAAATTATGAAAAAAATAGTTCTGATATGTATAGTTTGAGTTCTTTCTAACGATAACCCACTTGCCCTAGTAAATTTGAAATTTGTAGTCTTCCTCCCTTTTATTTTGACCATTTTCTGTACTTACATTTAAAAAAATATACTTTCAATTCAATCTCTACAAGAGTAACGATGTTCATAAGTATTGCAAATTTAAAAGCGATAGCATAAGTAGTTCTCGAGATATTAACTAATGTGACAGAAAGACAGACAGACAGACAGACGGACAGAGTCGCACCATAAGGGCCTTTTATTTGTACCTTTTTGTTAAGGAACCCTAAAAAGGCGCAAAATTTAAATTTTCTATGGGAATTTAACCTTCGCCCCTCTATTTTCAATATTTTTTTGAAGTGTCAGGATATGGTTCGTCGGTGGCGTTTATCAGTTATCACCGATTCTTAGTAATTCCACAGGTGGTAAATCATCTTTATTACTAGATTCACCTACTTTTATCAACTTTAAAGCAGTCAATTTAACTTTATTCAAGGTCACATTACTTTACCCACTAGTGGATAAAATGCGTTTTTACCCGCTGGTATTAAAGGACAAAACACGTGTTTCTGAGCTAGTGAGGGGAAAAAACAATTATGCCTCATTGAAGTTGACATCCGGACGTCACATTGATAAAGATACCTACTTACATTACGACATAGTTACTTTCTTGCTAATGTCACATGAGGAAATCCCTTTTACGCCTGCCAAGCGGAAAACCCCGCTAAGTGATTCTCCCTCTAAAACAGAAACGGGTCAAGATATACTACTTACTACTCGAGCTCAGGGCTGACGTACCTACTCGTATGATATAGATAATTAGACTCGTCCGCAAATAGTGTTTAACTTTTTTACAGATTTCGATTCTCAAGGGCTAACTAGGGCAGTGAATGATACATATGTAGCCACTGATTTTGAATTTTGCAAGTTTAACCATTTATAGGGCACTGGTCTCAAAAAAGACCTGTATGACTATCTTTTTGTATTTTTTTCCTGTACAGAATTTTTAGGACTACAGGATGGCGATAAGGTTTGAACTCACGATTTTTTTAGTCTTGCCTGTTAAAGGGTTAAAGCATTCAGTCTAGAGATGTCATGTCTGTCATTCAGAGCTGGAAGTCAAGGAATCAAATTTTCTGAAATTAAATGCCGACATTAACAGGCTGAAAGATGAGCTTTTGGCAGTATCCACCATGTATGAGACCACTAAAAAACAAGTTGAGGAGCACATACAGGCTTTTAATAAATTGCTGCTAGAAAATAGAGATTTGGAGGAGCGGTGTAAAGCATTATTAAATGGAAAACATTGTAATTGTGGCCAAATGCCACCAGCAAAGATTATTCAAGCCGATGTGGCCCACGACACAACTAGGCATGAGCAGTAGTTAAACAGCCCCCTAGAGCAGTCAGTAAGACTGTTGTTTTTTCAGATCAGATTGGGTTAGGAATGGGCCCATTATTAAGCTACCAGTTAGAGCAACAAGTGACAAATTACTGTTATCAAAACATTACTTTGTCTCATTTATGTGACCTTATTTCAAAGGGATGTTATGATAGCAGTACTACATTAGTAATTTTATTAGGAAATAGTCTTAATGTAGATAAGCTTAGCATAGATAAATTGATGTCCACTCTAAATGTTATTGAAAAATCTGGTGTGGGGAAAATTATATTATGTGCACTACCTTATGCAGAAAATGTATCATATGACTATAATTGTAAGATAGCTTACTACAATTCTTTAATGTACCATGCCATAGCTGTTAATAAAAAGTACCATTTCTTTGACTTAAATAAATTCATTGAGCGCTTCATGCTAGCTCCACGGAAGGTATTTTTGCCAAAGAAATTTTTTGTATATTTAGTGGAGTTATTGGCCTTCAATATTGAGCCAAATAGATGTAATAGTGTTATATATAAGTCTCAGTCAGCTGACAAAGCCAAGGACCCCATGCCTCATTTAAACTAGATTGTAAGACAGCGGAAAAACACCTGAGTATGAACGTTGTTCACCAGAATATTCAGGGTTTTTCCAGCAAAGAATTAGAAGTAGGATTATTTTTAGATAGTAATAATGTTGAAGTTATGTGTATTACTGAACATTGGTTGAAACAAGAACAGTTGATATTCGATTATGTTAATTTTAAATTAGCTAGTTTTTTGGCCAGAAAATCTGCTGTTCATGGTGGCTCCCTTATTATTGTTAAAAATTGTATGAAGTGTAAAGAGCGCAAAGATGTAGTAAAATATTCCATAGAAAGAACTATAGAAATTTCATGTGTTGAATTAGACAGATATATTATTGTATGTGTTTATAGACCACCATCAGCTGACTTCAGCATATTTGAATCTACAATGGAAAATGTTCTGAAGTTAGTGTGCAAGGGCCAAAAACATGTTATTGTATGTGGAGATTTTAATGTTAACTTGCTCGAGTCATCTAGTAATACTGTTAAAATGCTCTGTTTGTTTAAATCATTTAATTTATTTAATTTATTTCTTGAACCTACCCGGGTAGGTGTGACTAGTGCAACATGCCTAGATAATATTTTTTGTGACTGTGAATGTATAGATAAGAAATTATTTAACTGTTTTCATTCCGATCACAGCGGCCAAAGGGCAGCTTTCTTAAACGTTATTCATGATACTCCACAAACAATAACATATAGACCCATTACTGGATCTCGCTTGGAATCATTCAAAAATGAAATTCAACATAGTTTGTCTATAATACCATTTTCGCATTATGACTGTAATCATTTGTATCAAGAAGTTTTCAATGTAATTCTGAATCAATTTAACAAAAATTTCAAAGTGAAATCTATTAGTGAGTCAAAAGTTAAAACAAAGTTTAGTGAATGGGCTACTGTAGGTATTCACAAAAGTAGAAAAAGACTTTATGAACTTTATGGTGAGAGAGAGCTGAACAAGAATTCAGAATTCCTGGACTATGTAAGAAACTACTCAAGAATCTTCAAGAAAGTGTGTTTAACTGCCAAGAAAAACTTTATTAGTTCTAAATTGAAAGTGTCGGACAACAAAGTGAAAACAACTTGGAGTATTATAAATAAAGAAGCTGGTAAATGTAAATCACGCGATTGTCAAGTCAACATTGTATCAGATAATCAACAAATAGTGTCGAACAGCGATGTTGCCTCGGCATTCGAAGATTATTTCTCAAACATAGCCGTTAACACCACAAAATGTTTACATTCTTCTGCGGCTCAAGCCCATTCATTACTTTGTGCTAATGTTAAGAAATGTAATAATTCATTTGAATTTAGTCAAGTAGACTCTGTAAATATTGTTAAAACATTCAAGTCACTCAATTTAAAGAAAACGGAAGACTTATGGGGCACATCAGTAAAAGTAATTAGTCATGTCATAGATATAATAGCACCTTACTTGGCCGTAATATATAATATTTCAATTTCACAAGGCACCTTTCCAGATCTTATGAAATGTAGCAAAGTCATACCGCTTTTTAAATCGGGTGATTCGAGTGATATAACCAATTTCCGTCCCATATCAATACTTCCTGTTCTAAGTAAAGTCTTTGAGAAGCTAATGTTAAATGATCTACTGGGACACTTCAACAGACATAGATTACTTACAAGCAAACAGTTCGGTTTCACAAGGGGCCGTTCCACGACCGATGCTGCTTCGGTACTCATTAAACATATATATAATATTTGGGAAAATTCTTGTGATGCAATTGGCATATTTTGTGATCTTTCAAAAGCCTTTGATTGTGTGGATCATGGAACGCTCATTTTGAAATTAGAACACTATGGTTTGTCTATAAATGCCCTAAACTTTATGTCTTCTTACCTTAGCAATAGAACACAAACAGTAGTTGTTAACAAAACTCGCTCTAGCGGGACTGTTGTCCAATTAGGAGTGCCACAAGGCTCAATTTTAGGTCCATTCCTGTTTTTGGTTTATATAAATGATTTGCCATGTATAGTAAAAAACTTTTGTGAAATAGTACTTTTTGCTGATGATACATCACTGCTTTTTAATGTTGACCGAAAATCTACGGATTACAATGTAATTAATAGCACGTTCGCTGATGTACTGCAGTGGTTTACTGTCAACAATTTACTTCTTAATTCTAAGAAAACCAAATGTATTCGATTCTCTCTGCCGAATGTTAAACCAATCGATACAAAAATACTTTTGAATGATGAATGCTTAGAGATGGTAGATACAACACTGTTCCTTGGCTTAACATTGGACAAAAATCTACAATGGAGTCCTCATATAAGGAAACTAGCAAGCAAATTAAGTTCAGCCGCATACGCCGTTAGGAGAATCAGGCAACTGACTAATGTTGAGACAGCTCGCCTAGTGTATCATAGTTATTTTCACAGTGTAATGTCATACGGTATTCTGGTTTGGGGCAAAGCAGCTGACATACAGACTATCTTTGTATTACAAAAGAGAGCCATTCGTTCTATTTACAACTTAGGAACACGTGAATCAGTAAGAGAACTCTTCAAAGAAATTAATATCTTAACTGTAGCTTCCCAATACATTTATGATAGTATAATTTATGTTGTTAAGAATCTAGACTGTTTCACTAAGAATTCTGATATCCATAATTATAACACTAGAAACAAAAATAAGCTTGCCATAAAGAAGTTTCGTGTCCGTAAAGTACAGAAGTCATTTGTTGGGTAATGCATTCATTTTTATAATAAGTTACCTGACACTGCTTTGAGATTACCCCTCCCAGCTCTTAAGAACTACTTAAAAAAATCATTGATGTTAAAGGCTTATTACAGAGTCGAGGACTATTTGACAGACAAACATGCATGGCCCGAACCAGAAACTACAAAAAACGAATAGCAATTAAAATAATTGTATTATGTATAGAGGACACAGTTCAGATAAGAAAGCACATCAAATATTTTATATTTTATGTTGTGTAGGTAAATTACATATTTAATGATATTGAGATTCATATTATCTTTTTCTTCTGTGACAATTTGATATGTTTTCTCTGAAGAAGAACGACGTATTATTAAGCAATAATATAATTTATTGAAATTAATTTCCATAGAGTACCTAGTCTGTTCATATTCTTTGATGAATACTTTTGCATGTTAAATTGTATCTTGTTATTTAATGCATGTTAGTTATAAGATGTAATGTTTTGAAAAGAAGTTGCCCGCCGAGTTTCTTGCCGGTCCCATAGTGGATACCCCCCTCCCAACTGAGGGGGGACTGAAATCTTCTCGAGGCTGAGGCGTAGGGTTAGAGCCGGCGTAGCTTTATTTGACGTTCATATGCGCATTGTAATATGCCTACTTGAAAAATAAATATTTCATTTTCATTTCATTTTCATTTTCGTTATCTTAAGGTACATAAGTACTTAAAAATCTGCCGATTTTTAAACTTACGAGTACGTGTAAGTAAGGCTTCGCTCGCGTTAGAAAGATACAAAAAGTAGCCTATGTCACTCTAGATCCCTTCAACTATCTCCACTTAAAAAATAAAGACGGACATACAAACAGACACACACACTTTCCTATTTATAATATTAGTATGGATTTTCCAAATGTAAAATCCAAAGGTATATTGATATAAATTAATATCCATACATAAAAAACTTCATATGTATTTATACCTATAAACCTCCAAAAGTTTAAAAGCCGAACAAGAAACGATAACAACGAGCTCCGATTTTGACTTTTCCACAATAAAGACGATGTATTTTTGTAATATAGTCATTACATCAGAGGCCGGGAAAATGAGGATTTCCGGCCAAGTGGGTATATACGGCCGAGCGATCGTGCGAGCGAGGCCGGATAGTGATACGAGGCCGGGAATCCGTTTTCACGCCGAGACATGTATAGTCCTTTTCTCAAACATACAATGAAATAAAAAAAAAATGCTCTAAAGGACAATATTTTATAAAAAAAAGTTACTTTGCAGGCCTAGGCCTAAAAAATAATATGAAATCCCTTTACAGTCCTCTCGAGTTGTTGCGCCCAAAAAGCGATACTTCCCAGTCCATTTTAAGGAACGTAAAGACAATATTTCATTGCATGTTTGAGAAAAGTATTTTTACATAAATGTTTTTCGTTATTTTCGTTAAACTCGTTAAAATGTGCGTTTAATTTCTTATTTCGACTGTAAGCTGTAATGTCTTATATACTTTTCAGGATTTCGCCTAGTTTCAGAGTTATTACCAATTGAAAAAAAATATTTTATTATTGTTACTGAGTACAAAAGGTTTTTTCAGTACAGATGGTGTTTTTTTTTACGCACTACTGCGAGAATTGGGTAATTTCTCGTTCAGGTCAGAAACTTCGGATATAATATAATATTTTTTCGCAATATCTTTTAACTGAGTTGTTCTGAATTGTCATTTTTTTTTCGATAAATCTAGTTAATAACACTAGTATATTTCAATTCCCAAATTGAAAGGGGGGCTCCTTTCCATTTTAGCATTTTCGCTCCTGTAGTGTTTTGATTTATCGCGACTCGTTTCGAACTTCCTTTTTTAAGCACTTGTATCGTAATGTACTATTTTAACAATATTGATGCCATTATAAGTAAAACCTTTAAAAAATGAGGTATTTAAAAAAACCGGCCAAGTGCGAGTTGTACTCGCTTTGCACGGGTTCCGTACACCACAAGAAGGGCTTAAGCGCCTCCTTTTTTGAAGGCACTTAAGTAATTTTTGCAAATAATCGATATTTTGAACAATTTCTAAAAAAAAAAACACAACAGAGATGAAATTTATATATTATATTCAGACGCGCTCACACAATTTCAAGAGATTTGGTTACTCCTTGCAGCGGCAGTGAGTGAAATTCGTAATTTGAGTTTTTTCTTTTAAGTCCGGCTTACGTTTGACTGTAGATTTCTAATAGGTTTCCTGTAATCTATAGACTGAAGGCTAAGGATATTATCTCGTGTTTTTTTTTAACTAAGTAATTTCGGAGATAAGGGGAGAACGGTAATTTTTTGCCTTTTTTTTAATAAAAAATATATAAAAAAATATTTTTGAAATACTTATAAAAATTTCTTTCATTCGACATGTACTTAACTCAATGTACCTAGTTCAAAAAACTTTGATTTTAAATTTTTACTTTTATCCCCCAAAAGTGGCCCCCGTATTTAAAGTTTCTTTATTTAAATTCCATATCCGTTTTTGGGTCACAGTCACAGGTTAACATATGTGTGCCCAATTTCAAGTTGATCGGTTCAGTAGTTTCAATGAACTAATGATAATGAAACACGTTTTGTTGCTGTTTGGTGAAACTATTCAATGTTAAAACTGTATCTAATTATTTTTTCTTGCAAGAGTGTTTTAAAATGTCGTCATTATAGTAAACGCGTGTGCATTGGTAGGTGTTCTATCTTTTCGCAGAACTATTTTTGGCCGAATTTCATTTGCCAACCAACATTTTGCCGAAGTTTAACTTTAACAACTAACGTTTAGCTACTTTTTGTGTAGCAACTTTTCAATTGGTAGATATATTGTAAAGCAGACTATTAAAATCCTAAACTTTTGACAGAGTTACTTATCATTTGTCAAATCTTTCACTTGGTCAAACAACTCTTGGACGAATAACGTTTCGTTTATGTAACAGTTGCCTTTTCATATAATTAGACAAGTGCAAATAAAAAAAAAAATACATATCCGTGCCTAGATATTTTTTGTTGGAAGTATTAATTCTATACTTTATGTCACTTCCATATCTTTTGGCGCAACCCTGCCCTTGACCTTGCCTAAAAATTATGATACGTATAGTAACAGAAATCTCATATGTGTGACAGAGTCCAGTTAGGGGCGACGACGAGTAAAGCGAGGAGGAGCGTGTTAGGTTGGCGTGAGCAAACCGGAAAATATTTTTAATGTAATTAATTACAAGTTAAACATAATTCTTGTGAAAAAATAAGTAGGTAACTATAAAAAAAAGATATAGTTATGTAAGTAAAAATGGCATCTGTGTCATAATGTAAATTTAGAGGTGACCGATTGATACTCCGAAAAAAAAATACGCCGATATTCGGTACGTCAACAACGATTCGCCGACATCTTTTTTGGCCGAATAACGATTGGCAGAATCTCATTTCGCATAATATTCGTTCGTAAACGGATTCAGTAAGCAGAAAATTGATACGCCGATTGACTTTTCGTCGAATAATCATTTAGTAATTGTAAAAATTGGCTGACAAAAAATTGGTCGAAACACTATAGGACGAGTGATCATTTGATTTTTTTTTAAGTGAGTTCGCAGGAACTTGCGTAAAAACTGTTCTGCGGATTCAAGAATCTAGCTGTTAGAGCGTTTATTAAGAGTAACTCACATTTATTTAAACTACTTACTTCTTCTTCCTCCTACCCATATCCCACGTTATGTGGGGTCGGTACAACTTGTCTTCCTCTTCCATTCTCCCCTAGCTTTCGTCATCTCAACACTCACATCTTTCTTTCTCATATCTTGTTTCACACAATCCATCCATCGTTGTTTGGGTTTACCCTTCCCTCTCCATCCATCAACATACATCTCCAACATTCTTTTGCCTATATGACACTCATCCCTCCTCATTACATGACCGTACCACGCCAACCTGCCACTCAGTGTTGTCACATCTACCTATTTATAGGTAGATCTACCTATTTTGCCTCCCGTCTACCTGTCTACCTATTTCGGTCCTAAATCTACCTATTTTCTAAAATATTACTATTGTAGAAAATTCTCCATGCGTGTTACGAAATTAAGTTTTACCTGTCTTATAATTACAGCATTTTACTTAAATCGGAACGTGTTTAGTGAATAATCTGTGGCTGTCAGCTTGAAAGTCTTGATGTTTGACAGTTTTGACACTGACAGCCTGGTAGTGACAGTGACAGTGTCATTTGACAATGACATGACACTGACACTTCTGACAGCCTGACAGTGGCAGCTCTCGGAGACGTTAGCTTGTGTTTAAAATATTTTAACAAAAACATGTATAAACACCATAAAGAACTCACCAAGTAAACCAATAAATATATTTTTAATAGTTTAGAAGCATTTTTAATCATTAAAACTGGACTTACCTTAGATGGTATTAAAACAGGTAGATCTACCTATTTTTCGTTTCTAATTCTACCAGTTTCTACCTATTTTTTCACCCTGGTCTACCATTTTGTTCAAATTGTATGTGACAACACTGCTGCCACTCCTCATCTTTTCCGTTATAGGCGCAACTTTCAAACTTCCCCTAATATAGGTACTCATTCCTGATTCGATCCATTCTGGTCACTCCACACATCCATCTCAACATTCTCATTTCCGCTACGTGCACTCTCCTTTCATCCTCCACCTTGTAGATTTTCCCCTTAAGTTTAAGGGGCATTCGTCGATCGCATGTTGTCCCTGAGACCTGTCGCCATTTCATCCATCCCGCATTTATTCTATTTTTCACGTCACGGTCGATGCTTCCGTCATTTTGGAATAGTGACCCAAGGTACCGGAAGTCGGAGCAGACTGGTAGGTATGCACTATCTAAGGCAAAAGGGGAAAAACTGGATAGACCACCGAAAACGCAGAACCGCAGATCTGTTCAGGTATTTTATATTCTGATTCTAAGGATTCATTTTAGTAAATTATGTAGGTATTGTTGTTTTCAACTCACCAAATTTTTACATCTCTCATTAGGAAACTAGCAAAGGAAAACATCGTGAGGAAACCGGACTAATTCCAATAAGGCCTAGTTACCGGTCGGGTTGGAAGGTCAGATGGCAGTCGCTTTCGTAAAAACTAGTGCCTACGCCAAATCTTGGGATTAGTTGTCAAAGCGGACCCCAGGCTCCCATGAGTCGTGGCAAATGCCAGGATAACGCAAAGAGGATGATGATTAGGAAACTAGCACTTTTCTGTTCAAGGACTTTATGTTGCCAGTATATGTAAATTATTAAAGCAAAGAAAATAATATTGTCTTCGGTTACCGCGATAGTTACTCATGAAATAAAACTATGGAAATGGATTAAATCGCGTATAAAACCCGTTGACCACGAACGCTGTAAAGAGTTCGAAACGTCGGGATGTATTTTAAATTCATTATACGCGATTTAATCCGTTTCCATAGTTTTATTTCAAAGAAAATAATTTCACATTACACACTGTTTAAAAAAAGTGTCCATTAAGTGCGTACTATTTTTAAAACAGCGATATTTCATATTTTAGGCTTTCCTCATAGGTGTTGTGAAAAGCAGTATGTGTAACATTGTAGCAAAATTATTTCCGCCTTGGGCGTTGATAGTAGGTATTAGGGCTTGCATTCCGGAATTCCGGAATCTCGAAATTCCGGAATTTCGGACAATTTTTCCGATATTACAGTTCCGGAATTGAGACACATAATCTCGAAAATTCCGGAATTGAAAAAAGATATATTTTTGGACGAAAATGTGTAATATAGCCTGGTTATTTTACAAAACTACCACCGCGTCTATAAAAGGGGTGCGCCAAAGTTCATATAAAATTGGTATAGATTATTGGTAGTCCGAAAATGTTTTTCATACAATTTTATATTATAATGATCATTATTTATAACAATTTTGTGTTAATAACTATCGTAACTTCGAATGACTTATGTTCATAATGTCATTCATCATAAATACATTTTATACTAATGTTAATGTTTATATACTTATTGATCATAACGATTGCGAATAATATAATTTATCGTTATATTATTGTTAATAGAACAGAAATCACATGTGACAGTCCAGTTAGGTGCGACGACGAGCGTAGCGAGGAGGAGCGTGTTAGGTTGACCGTGAGCACTCTAGAAACGACTTTTTAATGTAAATTGTATATGTCACTGTGAAACCTCAAAGCGCGCTTCTATAAATGGCACAAGTTTTTCATAAAACTTCCCCAAAACTTTTTAAATAATTTTATGATGAATGATTTTCTTAAACACAAAATTATGAATGTTATTAAATATTTGTATAGAATTTATGATTAAAATTTTTCGGCTAAATGATTATTATGAACAGTGATAGTAGTACTATTGATAATAATAAAACAAAATTATGATAAGTAAAATTATGAGAAATGATTATTTGGAGCACAAATCGGTATAAACAATAATTTTATAACAAATAATTTTATATGAGCCAATATGGACCCCTATAAAAGATATGTAAATTCATTAAGTTAGACACTACTCGGATTCAGGTAGTGCCTATGACCAAAGGGTTGCATCCAGGGCTAGTTAGAGCGAGATAGTGTAGTTTTAACCCGCTAATATTATACCATTGTCACTTTCTGGTTTTGCTCTCAATTGTTTTAGCTAATAAGTGAATTATATAATCAGTTTAAAGTAAATTTTTGTTGTAGAAAGTTGTGTTTTGTGATAATTTAAAATTACTAGCCGGGAGTTGAGTGTTATGCTCGAATACTGGAGGACAATTAAATATAAATAAATAACATTAGGTACATTATTATTTTATTAGCGTTATTTATGCTCAATTTATTAGATCGAACTTAAATTTCAGTAATAATCTAAATTAATAAAGCGGCATAAACTCAAAATTTTAATTCTTTTCTCATAGCACTGAATATTTTAGGCATAAAAGTTCAGACGCAAATCGTAGTATTTGGTATTACATTCATTCACAAGCATAACATCGTAGTTACTTTATACACTTTTCACAAAGACGTGTGCATATTTTACTAAACTCTATCTAAGTCTATTACCACTTACCACAAAATCAAATGATTTGAGAAGCAAATGTATGGAAAATTATGAATATGAAAGAATGATTTATTTTTTTACAAAAAATTATGGTGTACAATGTACATGTAGGTACCTAGGAATAAATCATAAAACCTGCTGTCTTTTTGGGCTAGCTTGGATATCTTTTGTCCCTACTCGAGTCTGATAAAGGTAATTCAATATTTCTTTTATTACAGTTATGTGAACAAGACGTTATGACATTCTTGTAAATTATTACTTTTATATTATTTCGATGGTCAATGGATAAAAAATAACTTTAACGTTGACCACTATCAGAAAACTGGCACTAAAACCTCGTTTGTATCGTTAACTGTAGTTCGAAATACCTTGCAAGACCGATTTTGACACAAAATGGGCTTTCCTGTAAAATTACTAAAATGAAAATTTCAGTGTTACATGCCTTTCAGGTACGGAGTTATTGTCTTAAACGTCGATTTATAATAAATTTCAATTTAAAATTGTATTATTTCATCAAAAACCCACCAGAAAACCAAACCAAAAAAAATTGTTCAATTCCGGAACTAGTTCCGGAATTCCGGAATTGAAGTCCAATCTCGAAAACCAGTTCCGGAATTGAAAATCGTCCGATATTGCAAGCCCTAGTAGGTATTAACTTAACACTCAAATACCTCACTACGCTCAGGATTCAATTTACGACCTCGCTGTAAATATGTAATTTTGCTCCCAGTTGTAACACAATCTACTATATATATTTTTTAAGTAAAAATAAATAATGAATGTACCTACCTACGAAATGTGCCTTGAACAGAAAAGGGTCACTTTGATCCCTAGCAGGGAAGAAAAGTACCCTTTTCAAATGGGTGAGGTGAAAAACGAATTCCTACCTACATGTTTGACGACCGTTCTGTCCGATCCGTACGTGATTTTAAATATGTGTAAGGTAAAGCGGGGCAATTACGACTGGTGGACAGTTTTTATCTACTCGATTTATTTCCATGTTTCACATTATTGGCACTATTAAATAGAGTGTCTATATCCACTATTATACTTAATCACCATATGGAAGTCTTCAGTGGATATGGAGGTCAAGTTAATAGTGTAGAACATGAATAAAATTGGATCAGTTTAAAATTGCCCTCAGTCGCAATTGTCCCGCTGTACCTTACAAAATGCGAGAATTTAAGATGTGATACCGTGGAAGAAATTCCTAAAATATTTATTTATTTATTTTTCTACAGTCAACAAAAGTGCACTTTATTTGAAAATATTTTAACGATGTATAAAATGCTCGACGATGTATAAATCGACTAAACGTGGCCTAAACGAAAATAATAGTTCGGATAATTTGCACAGAAGCGAACTGAACTGTATGCGAACCAAGATTCTACGTAACATTATTCGACCAAAAGTGACAGCGATAGTTTGAATATTCTGCCAAATGGCATTCGGCGAATCGTCGGCGAATCAATAATCGACTAAAAAATTGTCGGAGAATCATTAGGAAGCTAAATTTAGAAGACCGTAGAATACTCAGTATTGCACCTTTTTTGGAATACGCCCTACATATTGTTGGTGTTCAATAAAACATTTGGTATAAGTACAATAAAGATTAAAGTGTTTATTACGCAAAGTAAAACATTCGACAACATGAAAGTTTACATTTTTAAAACAAGGCCTTTGAAATAAAGGCGTTACGTTGGTAATGTGAGGTTGGCAAATACTTAAAACCAAACAAGTTAATAAGTTGGGAAACTAACATTCGATTCGGCGGTAGGTATACAATTCCGCAAAACGTGAGTTGGAATGTGATATTCGGTCATACAATTTTCAGCGATAAATAAGAGAATCGTATTGGTCATTACATACGACGCTAAATTATGCGCACAAGATGTTAGTTAGAGCCAACCAACCTAGCACATTTGTATCACGTGTTGTTGTTTTAAATAAAATATGCGTAAGTATAAACGTTTTGTCCACTTTGATTACCTTTATTACATGATATTTTTTACTGGATAGGTACATGGTGAGCTTATTTTCTTAATCCATGAACCGCACCAGTATGAAATGGAGACCCGTCGCCTAATTTATAGCTTAATTTGTCAGAATAACCAGCGAGAAAAAAGGAATAAGTGGGTAATCAAGCAACATTTTTGTATCCGTAAGATTATTTTTCAAGCTAGAAGCAATGTGTAAGGTTCACCTTTACTAATCCGTTCCCTACCGTTGCGTGCTTTGTTACCGGATTTAGTCATGAAATAATTTAATTGAGGCATTATTAGCGGCACGCTCACGGTTGTACATTATTGTTTATGAAAAAATACCTATCGTGTACCTGTGTAGAAACAACCGAGCCTGTTTGTACTAATTTCATACTTTTTTTGACTAATCTAATAAATAAACGACATTTAGTTACTAATAGACAATATTTTTATCCATAAGTATGTCTTTTCCATATTGCGGGACGGAACCCTGGGGTCCTGGACCTTTGGGAGGCGTTCACGGGTCTGAAGCCAACAGCCTAGAGGCGCTTAAGACATTTTAATTTAAAGCCAGGCAAATGAGTTCACCTGGCGAAATACCACCCCCGAGAGCACAATATGAATAATGTGATACATCCGGAGATAGTCCCCACCAAGCACAAAGACAATGCAGCACTTCTCTATATTAGAGAGCGGATTCCAGGTAGCGATTTAAATATTAACATGAATATGACTGGCATAATTTATTATTTTATCTACCAACAAAAAAAATGTATCGGAACATAAAAGTAAAACTAATATTGGACATAAAATATGATGATAATAAATAAAAACATGTTTGTTCATTTTTTAAAGAGTTTATTTATTTAAATTCTTCTTCTTTAATATTTCTTCTGCACATTGCACAGTAGAAACTTTTATTATGACTCAAATAATAGAAAAATGGAAATAATGCTCTTCCTCAATGCTCACAGAAAATTGTTGCAAAAATAACATTAATTTTAATTATTCAGCGAAGGTTGCGGTGTGCGATGTAATAATAATAGACTGTAACGCTTTTTTTGGGGGCCCATCTTGTAGGGACGATCGAGTCACCGTCTGCCGGAAATAAAATGGGATACCGTTTTATTAGGCAGGCGTCCGCTTTTTTATCCCATAGCCCAGTAATAAGTCCATTACTTTCATCCAATAGCCCAGTTCATTTTAGATTCCATTAACTCTTAAATAGTCCTTACACCCTGACGGGTGTTGCCTCTGCGTGTGTCCTATGATACGGTCAAGGGCAACATCCGCTCGGTGTACCCCTTACATTTCATTAAAGTGTCAAAAGAGCCTCTACGGGTTGACTTCGGCCCCGCGCACGCCTCCCAAACGTCCGGAAGTCCGGAAGACGTCGACTGTAAAACCTTATTATAAACCATATGACATGACATGTATTTAAATAAATTGCACTAGTCATATCCATCCATCCTCCTTGCGTTATCCCGGCACTAGCACTAGTCATATCCATATTACTTAAATCGCTACATGAAATCTGCTCTCTAATTATTATTATTTGTATGTCTTACCATATCTCGGGACCATATGGTCCCGGACTTTTGAGAGGCATGCGTGGGGCTGAAGTCAACAGCACAGAGGCCCTTCTAGACACTTTAAAAGCAAGGGAAAAACTATTTCAGTGCAGCACTTTTGTGCTGCGATGGGAACTAAGGCCATAGGTTATTGTTGTGCAAGTTGGATGGACTGGATAGTGGTCTATGGTGGGAGACTAACGGACACCTGCCATGACAATTAGTCTCAGGATTGTAAAAGACAGATGGTGACTCGCCAACTCATTGAATGGTCGCCAACTCATTGAGTATGACAACAAGCAACACTTGAGAGTGGCTAAAAGGTTGTCGAGAGGTGAGTCTGCGGTAGCTTGGTACCTGGTGTTTCATTCTGCAGGCCGCCAGCGTTATGACATTTTACACTTCCAACCTGGAGCATAGGTCCTATCGCTCTTGCGAATCCACTCTGAATCCACTCAGCGCAGAGGCGAGGGCTAGATGGAAGTGCCATTTAGAATAAGGGTCCGTGGTGTCACCACTCACCGTCCACCGTCAGCTCGCCACAAGCTGCCCGGCGGGGTTATTATTATTTAATTTTTAGCCTATTGTCTTCTACTGATGAGCAAAAGCATCCCTCTCTTTCTTTCAAGCGTTTTGGTCTGGCAATGTTTGGCCATTCTTTTCCAAATAGGGAACAACTGCTGTAGTATAAGTTGATAGTGAGGAAAATGATTAGTGAATATAATAATTAAGTAAGTACACAAATAATTAATTGAACAAATATAGTTGTTGGTATGTATGTACAATCATAAAAAAAAAGTATTAAAACGGTTCAAAGATAACGGAACATAGATACAATATATAAGACGCAACAGGAGCGAAAATGCTTAAATGGAAAGGCCCTTTCAATTTGGAAATTTTAGTTAAATATACTCGTGTTATTAACTAGTTTTATCTAAAAAAATGTCCATGAAGAATAATTAAGACAAGAGTTCGAAACGTCGGGATGTATTTTAAATTCATTATACGCGATTTAATCCGTTTCCATAGTTTTATTTCATGAGTAACTATCGCGGTAACCGAAGACAATATTAAGAATAATTAAGTTAAAAGATATTGCGAAAATATAGGTGCCACTCTCGACTGTTTGCTCTTCCAAAACTTAATCAATTGGAACCAAAGAGAATCTGAATAACAGTGAAATAACCGATTTTGAATATCACACATTTTTTGCGCCACAATTAAAAAGGTCGTTTTTAGGGTTCCGTAGTCAACTAGGAACCCTTATAGTTTCGCCATGTCTGTCTGTCCGTCCGTCCGTCCGTCCGTCCGTCCGTCCGTCCGTCCGTCCGTCCGTCCGTCCGTCCGCGGATAATCTCAGTAACCGTTAGCACTAGAAAGCTGAAATTTGGTACCAATATGTATATCAATCACGCCAACAAAGTGCAAAAATAAAAAGTGGAAAAAAATGTTTCGTTAGGGCACCCCCTACATGTAAAGTGGGGGCTGATATTTTTTCATTCCAACCCCAACGTGTGATATATCGTTGGATAGGTATTAAAAAATGAATAAGGGTTTACTAATATCGTTTTTTGATAATATTAATAGTTTCGGAAATAATCGCTCCTAAAGGAAAAAAAGTGCGTCCCCCCCCTCTAACTTTTGAACCATATGTTTAAAAAATATGAAAAAAATCACAAAAGTAGAACTTTATGAATACTTTCTAGGAAAATTGTTTTGAACGGGATAGGTTCAGTAGTTTTTGAGAAAAATACGGAAAACTACGGAACCCTACACTGAGCGTGGCCCGACACGCTCTTGGCCGGTTTTTTGGAAATTTTTGATGGGCTCTAGCGTCTTTAAAATTCAAAATATCAAAGAAATCAAAACGGTCCGACACAGATAAAAATAATAATTAAGTATCTGTGTTGAAATAATCATTGCTCTGCAGCTTCAAAAACCAGGGAAGAAATAGTCGAGAGCGTTTGTGTCGAAAATTGACCCCTCCTGTTGCGTCTTAACGTTGATACCTATAATTCTAGGTAAAGTTTTTTTTTATGATATACCTAGGTAGGCAGCAAACGAGTAGACGAGCCGCCTGATGGGATGCAGTCATCGCCGCCCATGGGAGCAACATCAGGGGAGCCACTTATGAGTGGCCGATCTTTGAAAACGCTAAAGCGGCATGAGTGTTGAGTAGCGTGAAATCATTGAAAGATTGCACGTGACCCTCTTTTCGCCTTTTTAACAAACTCGCACGTGACCGGTATTTTAGGTACTTATTTTTCTACTATATTTACTTTTCTTGTAAACGAAGTGTATGAGCATTATAATTGTTCTTAAATAGTATACAATACACATACTTTATTTAATTTTGATTTGCGTTGTAATTGAATGTGGTGCCTTCGTTACAAGTACATACAATATTTTTTTTTGAGAAGACGTTATAACTTGGCCACCACCTAAACTACGTTATCAAAAAAAATAGTAGTTGTATTTTAAAATATCTGTAAGTTTTACTTTACAAAGCTGAGGGCAAAAAACATACGAAATCTAACCACCTAATAAAATGGTTGCCAAATGCGTTCGGAGTGGTGTATCTATCACAAGAATGTAAACATATTCGTGGGAAATGCGGTGTATATAGGCGCCCGATAAGCACGTGTATTGAGAACGTCTATCACGCTCTAGTTGTTTCCATCTTGCACCCGCGTGTCATACCGCATTCGTTTGAGGTAATGGATTTCCCTGAGCTCACGTGACGACAGTAAGCCTTCGTGCGTCACGATTTTTAATACTTTCTATTTTAGCGCTTACGAGTATGAACGTTACAAAAAAGTGTTATAATATTCACAAGTAATGGCTTCAAATTAAAAAAAATATGCTCAACAAAAAATGACTAAAATTGCGTACATATGGAACTTTATACTTTATTTTTATAAGCTTGAGGTGGCTGAGTGTTTATTACATGTGCTCAAGGCATATTCGGGCATATTTAATTACCAGTGATCCGTGGAGAAGCGATTTTGTGAATGACCATAAATCGATTGTGAAATTGTATTTACGTAACTTTCTGAACATTTGTTCAAGTTTTTGGGCGTTTTTCGAATGGCGAATTCATGCGTTCGAAATTCAAAGTATCGGTCCTCGTACCTAAATTATTTTTTTCTAGAGTCTGGCTAATGAAAGTTGAACCCTGTATTTTTTTAGAACAGCAACTCTGGATGTCATATCTTCGATTGTGATCTGTCAGTGTGACTGTCACTTTAACGAATTTCGGTAAAAATTAACAGCGAAATCTATAAATAATAATGAATAACACCATAAAAATTAGTAAAGAAAGTGCTGTAAATAAATTAGAAATAATAAAAAAGAAACCGTGTTATCAATGTGTTGCCAACTCCATTTTTTTTGAAATTGCCACGTTTTTTCGGGCTCAACTTTCATTAGCCAGACTCTACTCCCGTGTTGTTATTCGTCATTTTCCGTGTCGTGCATAGACCGTTAAAACCTTACATAAAAGATGCCCGCCCCCGCCCGGCGCCCCGCACCCACGCATACGATATAGCTCTTAAAGCATTGTAAGGAAGCAGAAGGCCGCGGGGCGCCGGCCGGGGGCGGGCGGCGGCGCGGGGCAGTGCGAGCGACAGCGTGAGTGCAGAAACATTGCAGAGGACAAGTCAAAATACTTATAGGAAACAGTGCGATATTCACGAAAGTTATTCTAGAAAACTATACAAAAGTAATAAGTGCATGGTCGTAGAAAAAGTATTGTATGCAACAGTGTTTAACTGAGTCAAAAAATACTCGTGGCGTCTTAATAACAATTTTCGGCTTCGCCTCAAATTGTTACCCACGCCACTCGTCTTTTTTGACCTCCTTTAAACGCCTGTTGCATAAAATACTATTACAGTGTCGTGCATAACCCTACATATATTATAGATCTTTAAAACCCTACATAAAAGATGCCAGCCCCCGCCTGGCGCCTCGCGCACCCACGCATACGATTTAGCTCTTAAAGCATTGTTAGGAAGAGATTCGTTTTTTAGATATAGCGGGGGTCGTGGGGCGCTGGGGGCTGGCGGCCGCGCGGGGGAGTGCATGCGGGCGGCAGGGTGAGTGCAGGAACAGACGGGAGGCCGACAAGTCAAAATACAGGAAACAGTGCGAATTTCACGAAAGTAATTCTAGAAAACTATGAAAAACTATTTGAATGGTCGTAGAAAAAGTATTGTATGCAACGGTATTTAACTGAGTCAAAAAATACTCGTGGCGTTTTTATTAACAATTTTTTTGTTACTCACGCCACTTGTCTTTTTTTACCTCACTTAAACGCCAGTTGCATAATAGTATATTATATAACGGTAACGTTATGAAGGCTATAAAAGTTGAGTACCGCGGTTAGGCCACGAAGGCTTGCCGAGTGGCCTACGTAAGGTACGAGACTTTTATAGCCTTCATAATGTTACGATTGTATACTATACTTTTTCTACGACAGCCACATACATACCTATTCGAGAATAATAAAATGGGGTAGTTACTTACTTCATGTAATGAATGGGAATATTTGTGTGGATCGTCGTAGCATTGAGTATTCTGTCCACAATGTTGATGGCGAGAACTTGTTGCACAATTCTTCAAAATATGCCAACAACGTCGTTTCAGAGAAAGTTGAAACATTTTTTTGCAATTTCCATGTCAAAACAATCATAACATTTTTGGTACGCTTTATCTGACTTTTCATGTAACAAATTGTCAGTCACTTTGAGCGCCCATAGCCTTGATTTCTTCGGAAGTGAATTTTTCACCAGAATCACTCATAATTACTTATGTTTTTGCACAATAACGTCGAATTAAAACAAACTACACACCACCGAAATAGTTCAAATAGTTTCGTGATAAGTTTACAAATGTCAAACATACCATAGACAAGAGAAATAGAAAATAAGCCGGTTTTCAATTACGAAAAATGTGGTTGCGTTCAAGAATATTTAAATGTCGAATGTAAAATTATATGATTTTTACCTTTGTTTTGCAATATCTAATATGTAAAACGCATTTAAGTTTATTTTTTCATCTTGATTTAAATTATGAACCTAAATATTATATTATTTATTAAAAGTTACTTATTACTGTAAATGAAAACATACCTGATAAATGGAAGTTGTGCTTTTAAAAAAAAATTAACAGGACTCCTATATTCATATGATTACTGCTAGCAGTAATCCTATGAACCTATAGACAAATAGACTTTCTCATCGTTACTCAAATGAACTTAATTTGGATACCGCTGACAATAATCTAATTGACAGATTTAAGTGCTGGAGTAGAAAAAATACTATTAACACACTTCTTTTTAGGGTTCCGTACTAAAAAGGTACAAAGGGAACCCTTATGGTGTGACTCTGTCCGCCTGTATATCCGTCTGTCAAATTACTTTAAATATCGTTGTGGCTCACCTGCCTGTCACTGTGGTGCCGTGGAACAAAGTATACAACACGTTTTCCTAGAGTGCCCATCTACTCGATACACTGGAGGCCTCCCGGAAGACCTGGCAGGCAATTATGGTCGCGCGATAAATGATAAAACATCTGGCCGTCCCTATCGCACTTACTAATGGTGCGATAGGGACGGCCTGATATTTTATCGTCTATCGCGCGACTATGCTACCCGTGCTGATTGAACTGAAAGACGAAGCTATAAAGTGAATTAATTCTCTGGAGTTCAGTAAGATTTATGAATTCCCGGAAATGTACCGGAAAGAAACTGTAAATTTTAAATGACAAAACTGAGAAGAAATACTTAGCTGGCTATAATCTATCTGGCTTGAAAAGATTCACCAGGTGGACCTAAATTAGTTTATTTGTACCCTATTTTGTTGCTAAAGTGTTTTCAGTTCTGACTGTCCAGCTTCTTCCGAACATCTTCCACAATCATTTGTCCATGCTCTTTTTTTTAATTTCTCTTAATCTCCACTTTCCGCATAAGTCATGAAATATAAAATGGTACTCAAATCTTGAAAACCTTTTTTTAATTTATAAAAAAACCTTTGAATAACAATGAAAGTACCTGCTTCCAAATTGAGGGAAAATGGTTAGAATCGATTATCGCAATAAATAATTGTCCAATAAAAATCATCTTTCATTCTTTATGCTCGCGCACATTGGTTTACTTAATTTGCCGATAGATGTCACTGTACGTTGATCGCTCACTTCCTATGTCGCGTTGTTCCTGATTTATTGTGGTCGGGCAGGAGCGTGCTTAGGTACTACGAGCACATGTCGTAAACTATTGAAGTCGATATGTCTTGATTTAATTTTGACGTTGTCTAATAATAAAATTGTGTATTAAATATTACTTGTTATTGTTAAGTATGTGGTAAATAGAGTCTTGAGGGATTTAGTTAAGTCTGTAGAGTTATATGAATAACTTTTGATGATTCGACTATTGAAAGTTTGTACGGAACCCTCGGTGGGCGAATCCGACTCGCACTTTGCTGTTTTTTTACTAAATGGCCTTAGTAGTATCCCAACAAAACAAATGAAAAATGGGAATCGACTTGACTTAGCCGAATTCTTTACATGTATATGCCTTGTCGACTTCGAAGCTGGTGCCAAGTGCTTAAGATAATCAGATAAATTGAAATGAGAGATACATAAAGTAAAATACTAAAATTGGCTAGCTCCCAAGGCGGGGTGCTTGCTTAACAACATGCTGCTAAAGAGATAAAGCAAACCCTACAGTTTGAAGAATTTGTCAACGTAAACGCTCTTCAAAATTACACCCCCGGTCCACAAGTCCCAGTTATTTTATGTGGGTCTTGATCTGAACCCTTTCCCCTCGTCAGCATTCGCGGGGCTTCCAGGTAGCTACTATCCCGGCCCTCCAAAGAAAATTTACTCCGGTTTTCAGGTGATTTGATGGTTCAATTGGAATATAAAATTCCTTAGTCTTCAATTGGCGGCATAGGTAGGCGGGTTCAAAGGTTTTATACACCGTCGTCGTCCTCATCTTATTAGCCCTTTATCGCTCACTGCTCAGTATAGGCCTCTCTTCTAGTACGCAACGTACGTACGTTAGTAGTAGTTCTTCTTTTACACTGCGCTAATAAACCAAAAGATTTTGAATCAACGATCGAACAATCTTGTGCAAATGCAAGCGACACGACAAATAAAATTTTGCAACTGTCAACTTTCCGGTAATAGTTATTTGTTATACAAGGGGGCAAAGTTGTATTTTAACGCCGTGTGTGGAATTGAAAAACGAGCAAGTGAAAGGATTCTATAGTTGAACCACGAGCTAAGCGAGTGGTTCGAGAATAGAATCCTGAACTTGCGAGTTTTTTAGCACACGAGAAGTAAAATACATTTGCACCCGAGTGTAACACAAAACTTTTCCCCTCACTATAGCGAGGAAACTACAACGCAAATAATGCGTTTATCACTCCTTTCAGTAGTTCCACGGGTGGTAAATCATCTTTATTACTAGATTTACCTACTTTTATCAATTTTAAAGCAGTTAATTTGACTATTCAAGGTCCAATTACTTTACCCACTAGTGGATAAAATGCGTTTTTACCCGCTGGTATTAAAGGACAAAACACGTGTTTCCGAGCTAGTGAGGGGAAAAAAAATTCAGTACAGATGGTGTTTTTTTTACTCACTAGTGCGAGAAGTGGTTCATTATATGTCAGGTCGAAACTTCGGATGGCCATCTGTACTGAAAAACGTCGTACGATACACGTGCGAAAAGGAAATTCGTAACTCGTGTCGATTTAAAACACTCCCTTCGGTCGTGTTTTAATTTATTGCCACTCGTTTCGAACTTCCTTTTTTTCGCACTAGTAATCGTAATGCACTATTCTGCTACATTTAAGCGATACTATGAGGCCATAATTAAGGTGCATACGAGTTGTTTGATTATTTCTTTCTAATTCAGATATTTACTCCTTTGCCGGCTTACGATAACGGGTAGTTCCTACTATAGGTACATAGATTTCTACTATGCCTAAGCAGGAATTAGTATGAAGCAAGGACGATATAATACGGGACAGACAAAGCCCATACAAAAAAGCGTACCGCAAATGTATGGACCTTTTAGACAACACTAGATGCGCTGTTTCGCGGCCTGAAGTGGCCAAAATCATATTTTCCTCAAATATTTTTGCGTGTTTTTATTTTTTTGCCACTCTTTTTTATAAGTACACCCCGTTATCTAGTGCTCACTTTGGGGGCAAGTGATGGGGCAGTTTCGATAATCTGAATCGATAAAATAATAAAATTGATTAACTCACTCAATAACGCCAATAACATATTAAAAATTAAAAATCTGATGATTCATAATTATCATAATTTATAACAGAGCTCTGCTGTAATTTATTTTGTAATGTGAAATAAAAGATTTTTCATATTTATTGTTTTTTAATGTATGTTTCGTAATAAATTACCAATATTTGTTCTAAATTTAACGAAACCAAACTTCGTCGTCTGCTTGTGAAAATCTATTTTAAAAATGAAAATGATTTTTCGACCTCTACAGATGTAACGGGCAAAAACTGTTGATTTTTGTAATGCTCTATGCAGTTTTTGTTTATAGTACTGAAATCAATTAGAACTTCGTATTAATATTTTTTACGGGTTTAAAGCCCGGATTTTTATTTAATATGTTTGTTAGTTTTGCATGAATCTGTACCGTTACCATAGGCTGCCCAAGTGAGAGCCGTATTACTTTACTCAGAAAGTAAGTGAGTTTACGTTTGTTTACAATATATTGTGCCTAACTTCACGCCAAAGAAGCTGCTTCTATCCCTTTCTAAGTTTATCAATAAACGGAGAAAGAACTATAGGCGAATGGTACGCCTCTGGTGTTTACGCGATGGAACTAAAATCATAAGTAAATGTAATTTACCTATCGAAATCTGTCAATATAGGGTGTACTGCAAATTTCGAAACATACGCACTGAGGGATTCTTCCTCTTTCACTTTATACTGATAAGAGTAAAAGAGACGCATGTCCACATTTCGATAACTTCGGTATTCGGTAGTAGGCCTCAAACCATAGGCCAAGTCATTCTGACGTGACATTTCTGTCAAGTTATACAAAAGTCACACGGAATTTTCACGATTATATTTGCAGTTTTAAATAAAATTATGACTAACATATTGCATTAATTTATAATATTACGTGAAATTCAAGATTAGCTAAAATTGAATAAAAAAGATAAACCAGTGAACAAATCAAATAAGGTAATGAGTTATTTTTGGCCATCATATTGTACTATTTACAATTGAGATGATTATAATGCTCAAAGCAGTTTTTGGTTTCAGAAAGATGACGGAAGCTATGATTGAAATCAATATTTCCGAACAAACCCATATGGTATTCAGTCAACATGGAAGATGGTTCAATTGATATTAATACTGTAGCACTCTGGCAGTTACGCTACTCAAAACCTTAGGGCAGCAGAGGGGAGCAGTACCAATTTTATAGGTGTTTTTGTTCCGCGATGCACTTAATGGTATTATTGGCCATGATCATCACAGGTATATGTATAGAAGTGCTCCAATAAAGGAAAAAACCTCAACTCCAAAAAATAATCCTGTTACTAAAATAAAGTATTTCATTAATTGACTTTGTTTATTTGTGATGTTCTCGAGTAGAAAAGAAATAGAAATATTTTTTACAGAAAAGGGTACATAGCATCTTATATAGAATTAGCTTTTGCCCGCGGTTTCACTCGCGTACTAAAAGAATTCTTATTCAAACATATACAAATAATAAAATTTTTATTTGGATCCGTAGGTTTCTATGCAGACGTTTGTCTGCGTTTTTTTCGATTACTCATATTACTATTGTTTTTAAAAAAGAAATGCTTGCAGTGGTTGTACAAATGTTACACAGCGACCACAGCGTAGGTAGTAGGTACGAGTAGGTATGTATTCTATACATATACACTGAGGAAACTACATATTGTATACAACAGAACTCACATAGCTCCGTATCTCGGCACTATTGTCGGTGGGTAAAAAGTACTTTCTCGCATTATCGCTTACAATTACCGATTGCCGACCGATTACCCCTATCCCTATCCCTAACCCTACCCCTATCCCTATCCCTATTAGCGTTTGCTCCCGGGAAATACCGGTACCGAAAGTACCGGGAATTCCCGGGATTTTCAGCCAAGCAAAGAACCGGGAAATGAACTTGAAAATGAAAGAAACCCTATAATTTATGAATTTATTATGCACACTATTGGGGCTTTGTAAATAATTGGTAATTGTTCAAAAATACTTCTTTTCATTCATAAAACATTGTATTGTGTAGTTACTAAATAGTCATAAGGTTAGCATTTCAATATGTGCAATATTACTTTTATGATTTACAAAGTAATTGTTATTCCTGTAATTGTTTCTTCTGCTGTATGTTGTATTAAATATTGTATGTTTGCGCTGATGGCCTGCAAGTTGCCAATGCTCCCAATAAATTAAAAAAAAATAGCTTTGTCAATTTTGACACAAGGACTTAGCTGAAATGTCAATCGTTGACGCTAAACCATGGACTTTAAATCTATGCGCTAAACGCCGATCGAAATTCAGTCTAGCTCTGTCATGTCAATACGGAAAAGTGATAGAGATAGCTAAGCTACGATAACGATGTTATCATAATCGTTTGTGCATTTGGCTACGTGCCCTGCCAAAAAAATAGATACAATTTTTACTTGTTTCAAAATGCTTTTTCTACTCACTTTTGTATCAAATTATAATCTTCATATACACCCCATAATGGCCTAATCGCCTTCAAAAGTTCTATAGGTACCTTACCTTAGACTTTGTCGTTACCTATGTCGATTGTTGTAATTGATGTTTGATATGTACGTAAACGCTGAATTTTAGGTTTTTAGTTTTCGTTTCACGTCAATTTATTAAATACTTAGCCTGTTACTCAAGAATATTACAAAATAAACAAAGTCACAGAATGAGATACTTTATTTCAGTAATAGGATAATTTTTTTGAAGTTTTTTCCTTTGGTTCACTTCTAATATATACCCACGAGTTATGGTGACTATAAGTACAAGTATTGTGCATTGAGGAACTAACATGCCCATGAATTGGTACTGCCTGCTGCTGTAGGTAATCAGTTGATTCTTAACTGCCTCATTCATTATCAATTTGAACAATCTTTCTACGTTGGATTTGTACTGAGGTATTCCCCGATGAACTACAGTATGGGGTTCTCAAAAAAAAAAAGGAGTATACAAGTTTCTAATGGGTCGACGACGCGCATGTGACACCCCTTGAGTTGCAGGCGTCCATAGGTTACGGTGACCGCTTTCAATTAGGAGGCCCTATAACTGTTTGCCACCGACGTGGTATAAAAAAAAATGTAGAAGGAAGTGTAACTACACTTAACAACATCAAACTTGTAGTTGGAATGAAAGAACACGTAGGCGCAATTTTAACAGAAAAAAAAATAGAAATGTTGAACGAACATTAAATCTAGTTGTTTTTCTCTCCGTGTGACACATAAATAAACGCTGAGTCTGTCAAGATATAACATCTCCTGAAGGAATTTAAAGACACAGCTGCAAAAACAAATTCAAATCGTGGTACCTTGGGAGAAACACTGTGCTTACCTACTAAACTACCTCGTAGTTCGGTGAGCTGTATAAGTATTCTGTTACTCCTGTTACTCCGGTCAATTTCAGTATGACTTGATGCCTTGTAAATGGGCATGCTGATTTGTTCGGTTAACAGCGCAAAGAAAGTAAATGAAGGAGATAATATTTGGGTAATAATTTAGATAATATTTTATCAAAGGAATGGAATGCACTCCCACCATAGATGTTTAAGATAAAAGTGAATATGCTAAGTATTACTGAATCGGTGAGCTCCATCTTCGACTATATCTTCACCTTCCATCAGGTGTGACTATGGTCAATCGCCAATCAGCAAAAAAAAAAAAAAACAGTAGACAGTAAAAGTTTTAATAACTATGCACTGCAATTTATAATTAAATTTATGAGTAGATCTAACTAAACATTGTAATATCCGTAAGTATTATGAATTGCATTAGATGAAATGAAAAATGAAATAAAATGAAATAAATGTTTATTCAAAAACGAAACCTACAACTAAATTTATCTTCTGCCAAACCAGAGTATGGTTTGTCGGCAGACGAGGCTCCATCAGATACATTAGGTTCTATAACTAAATACTTATATGTACTATTTACTAGTTACTAGCAATAATAGGTGCATATAATGAAGTATAGGGCCGATACAATCAGTTATCATCAATAATTACCTAATATACATTAGACGCCTGACAAGCGACCTATTAAAAAAAAAAAAATGTAAATCATGAAAAGGTATGAAATTAGTGAAATATTATTGTACGAGCCGTACACCTTAGATGATATGATTCTTGATGGTTGATGGTAGTCTTGATAGAAACACTGATTTTTGATACACTTATAAATTTATTGATAACCAAGGTAAATACTGAGTACTAGCTAGGAGCACGTATAAACGTAAACTAATGCATAAATCGATGTATATCGTAATCGCAAATACAGCGATCAATCAATCAATCAATCATTATTTATTTGCAATAAAACATAACTAAATGCATGCAAATGCAATCAAACAATGCAAAGCAATTCTAATCAAGTCATAATTATATTAATTTTAATGCTAGCGTGACATTACACTGAACCATACGGCTGGCATGGAAATATTGTTTTCAATAATATCTTCTTTTTCTGAAAGCAACCAATATAATCATCTCAACTGTAGCTAAACAGTACAAAATGATGAATAATAAACCTAACTTATTACCTTTGTAAAAGTATCAAGCACTGGTTTCATCACTGGTTTATCTTTTTATCGAACTACTGACTAACTGCTACATTTAAGCTGTTCTTTAATTTCACGTAATATTATACATTAATACATATTAGTCATAATTGCATTTAAAATTGCAAATGTAATCGTGAAAATGTTGTGGGATTGTTATATAATTTGACAGTAATGACACATCAGAGTGAATTGGTGGTTTACTTTTACGTTAGTGACTGTCATGATTACTCACGTAAAGTATTGAGTTTTCACTAGAGACTGTCAAATAGTTCTGATTCTATTGACTTCATACAATGAGAAAGAGAGCGCCTTAGCTGTAAAGTTAGGAACGTATTAAAAACTCGGAGTAAACACGTTAATAACTTATGGTACCGATGAAAATTTTAGTACGTGAGCGTTTCCGCTTGGAGCGCTGTTCAGTTTTTCCATACATTTTCCGTAACTCTCACTGAAAACGTAACGTATTTTTTCACTTAAAAAAGTCATGGTAAGGCTACTGTTTTCCTTTCTGGTGTAGCCTCACTAATGAAATTTTATATTGAATATAGTTTACAATATTTAATGAGTGTTTCAATGACAAGTTGGGGTCTTCTAATTTTGTAATGCCTGTTGACAAAATTGTGAAATGGGTGTGAATAAAATTGATATCGCTTGTTAAATCATTGTCCGTCGTCAGAAGTCGCTGTGCTTTAGCTATAGCGACGGCGTCAGTGGCATTCAAGCTTAAGAGGATACGGTCTTGGGAATTTTAGTTAAATATACAAGTGTTATTAACTAGATTTATCGGAAAAAAATTGTCTATTAAGAACATTTCAGTCAAAAGATATTTAAAAAAAATCTTTAAAATCGAGGTTCCGCTCTCGACTCTTTCCTCCTTCAAAACTTAATCAATCGAAACGAAATTTGAGAATCTGAATAACAATGAAATAATCTATGTCGGACCGTTTAGCTTTTTTGGTTAATTGTTACCAATCTTGAGTATCACACCTTTTTTTGCGCCACAATGAAAAAGGCCGTTTTTGGAAATTTTTGATTGGCTCTAGTCTTTAAAAAGCAGAATATCAAAAAAATCTAAACGGTCCGATACTGATAAAAATAATAATAATCTGTGTTGAAAAAATCATTGCTCCATCTTCAAAAACCAGGGAGGAAATAGTCGAGAGCGTTTGTATGGAGAATTGACCCCTACCGTATCGTCTTAAAACAACGTCTTTTACTTTGCTGAAAATTTCGTGGTAATATTTGACGGCGTCAATCCACGTGTCCCATCGTGTAATAACTGGCTTTGGTGGAAGAGGAGTATGTGGATATTTTTCTTGAAATTTGCAAATTCGTTTAGGGGCTTTTAAAAAAAATTCCTTTACGATGGAAATCAACTTACTTACATTAGGAAACAACGCTCTCACTGCTTCAGCCACCCTGTTTAAGCCATGAGCCAAGCAAGTCATGTGAGTCATGTTCGGATAAATTTTACTTACATTTTAACCTGCTTTGAGCTTATAGGATCCTGTGTCAGTTATAAAAAACAATAATTTTTTTTTATTTTTTTTCATATTCTGTACCCCAAACTTCTTTAAGTATTCTATTTACAAGCTCAGTTATTGTTTCATTGTTTGTAGATTGCAGAGGTTTAGAAGCAATTATATGAGGTTGAGAAATTGTCTCCTTCAAGGCACCAACTATTACATTAGCTACTTTTTTGCCTATTCTATCTGTAGTTTCGTCTATACTTAAATAAATGTATTCATTCGACAACTCTTCAATTATTGCATCTTTCTTTGTTTTGAACAATTCTGGTAAATAATTTAAACGTAAAGTTGCTTCAGCTGGCACCAGAATATTGTTGCCATAAACATTTTTTACGCAATTTTCTATAAATGATCTAAAGTTCGGATTTTCCAGCTGAGTCCAAGGAATATTACATGAAGTCATAAACTTTGTTAAATCTTCGGTTTAAAGAAGTTTATTTTCTCATAAGAATATTTACAATTCACTTACATGAGAAATTAACACTAACTTAACTATGTTGAGCGTATGTATGCGTATTATAATTTGATTACAAAAGAAGTGCTTAACCTAAATAATTATAACTTATTTTTTTATATTATGTAGTTACAATAATAATTTACCAGTTTCTAAACTAATAGTATACAAAAAGAGTTGGTATGTGTTCGTAGGGTAAACATAAAATTAGTAGGTAGACAAACAAAATAAAGATCAGAAAATATAACTGCACAAAAAAATGTGTGCTTCATTAAATGTTGCCTGTACGAGTGTACGTTCGGAATATTATTGTGAGTTTGTGATCGTAAATGTCTCTCCACGCTTTGTTTTGAAGCAAATAAGTTACACCGACAGATTGAACAATAAATTTTGGTATCCATTCTTACGAGGCTCATCTTTCAATAAATAGTCCAAATGTATTGAACAGGAAGCTTGTTTTTCTGCATGGGAGCGTGATTTTATATGCCTTTACAAATTATATTTTTTAAATGCAATGTTGCTGTTGCATATAGTACAATGGACCACATCACCAAATAACTCGAGTTCTAAATGTTCATCCAGAAGTGATGCCATTGTCCTGCAATGATTTAATTGTTCTTTAGTCACCATAAACATCGGGTATACAATAAAATTTCCGCAATATTTTATGGCGTTAATTTACTTACCGTCGGCAATCCAGGAAGCGAAAACCGTCAGCCTTTAATTTGCAATGTCAATAAGACAGTGTCTTTGTTAGAAACTATGTCAGATAGAACTAATTTATCAGAGGTCATGTCATGTCACCAGCCAGACAGTCGTAGCAAAGAAGTATTTATTATGTGAAATGTTATTTTATGATATATTATTTTATTTATGGAAGTTGTTTCCTTCGGTCAAATAGTTTTTAATTACATTATATTTTTCAATTACATTTATAATTTCAAACCAAAACTTTTCGAAATCGTGTAACGGTATATTTTTTTACATTTTTCGTAATTTCGATTGTTGAATCGAATCGCAAACATCGCAGGAATCTTTTATTATTTTACTTTTGATTTTTACAGACATTCAAGTGGTGACAACCACTTGAATGTCTGTAGAAATCAAAAGTAAAATAATTAATATAAATTTGGTTGCCTCAAAGCTAACATGTATTCGCAATCGTTTCACAGTCACCTTTATTATCTTTCTTTTGATATTTACGAATCCGAGCTAGTGTGTGTGTCCGTCTGATTGCCTGTCTGTCACATTACTAAATATCTCGAGAACTACTTAAGCTATCGCTTTGAAATTTGGAATACTTTTATGAACATCGTTAACCTCTACGAATTGAAAGTATGTATATTTTTTCTTATAAACCTATAAGATATATATGCCAAGTTTCATGCTTTCTGCTACACCGGGCTGTACCTAGTACCTGTACCTGTTAGGAAACTAGACTATCATAGGTATAAATAAAATGAAAAATACTTATGAAAAGAAATCTAACAGAAACACAGGGTAATACAATGTACAAAATATTGAATATGCGGCATTCGGTTCACAACGTTTGAGTAAAGCAGATAAAACAAAATACATGTTTTGGAAACATGCCAAAGCTTTTATGTCGATGTTTCGGCAGAAAATCTAAGAAAATTACACATAGATTTAGACAAAATTCTAAGACAAATCATTTTATTTAAGTACGTAACGCTTTATAACAAGACAGCTTACATTGTTTTATTGATTAATAGTTATATCATTGCGTCGTGAGCACATAAAACTGTGACAAATAGGTAGGTAGTATCCTAACAAAAACGATCAATGACAGATATTAAGAACGCAAAAATGATACGTAAGTTAGGTCAGGACATGTATTATATGGACGATACCAGGCTCAAGGTTAGCAAAGCCAATATATACTATACTATCCGACAACGGCGCTAGTGGCATGACGAAACCGTTAATATCGTGCGTTAGTAGAATTTAAATCGCTAGTAGTGGAGATATTATTGAACAAATTTCACGAAATCGAATGTCCGAGATTCAAAAATCGGCCCCCTACCGGACCTTGCGATCCTATGCGAAAACTTACCCCTTAATTTAAAATTGATGAAATTGGTGTTTATCTACACATTTTCGATAAAACAGGGTGCTAGGGAAATTGTATTCTAAACTTTTTTGATGCCATTATGCCCAGGATGATATCCCGTACCTATACCTAGACAGGCTCATATAATATTATAATATAAGCTTGTATGAGATGAAAAAAAAAACTAGTAATTGGAGAAATTACAATTTGCACGAAGATGAAAACTTATGCTAGTTTTTAGCCAATCGATTCTATTATTATCCCGTATCAATAATTTCCTACGAGTTTCGTGTCCATAAATGTGCGGTTATGCACGTAAAGGGGAAGGTATAAATTAAACAAATTCGCGACTTTCTGAAACAATGCCAGAATCAGAAAAATACAGTGCGAACAGCGGCAGGAGTCTTTAGATTTGAAAGAAGATTTCACAAATAAAGCAGTTTCAAAGACAAGGATACGATTTAATCATTACTAAACGATCTAGGGTCTAAACGACGCAAGAAAACTTAACTGATAAACTTTTTAGCTGACAGTTTTATTTGTAGCGTAACTTTATCGTTGCTTAACGTTTCTTCTTTTTGTTCGCTTTTAGTTCAATCAGTTAGGGTATTTGATCTTAGCATATAAAAGTACATTAGTACAGTTTGCAGGAATGCGAGGCGAACTGCGGGTAGACCGCGCGGCCCCTGTTTCACTAAGGCTACAATTGTCATATCATATCATGTCGAGTTAATATTTTTTTTATTGTACTTAATGCGTACAAACATATCAGACAATCTGCTACAATTGTATATACGTATTATAATTATGTTGTGAAATAAGAAATATTTTTTCTAGGCGACATAATTATTTGTAGAATTGTCGGTGAATCTCGACATGAGGTTAAACCTGTGTCGAATTGCGTGACGATTGTAGTAATTCGTTGTTGACATTAAATGGCTCTCCATGCGAGTAGTAGTGATGCCAGTGATAGTGACAGTATACATATCCTCGTAGAAGATGATTTAATTAAAATAATTTTTTTTTTTCTTTGGATCTCACAGATGTTATTTCCATTTATTAACTTTCATTTCGATGTTAATTTGTTATCAAATTTACCAATTACCACGGATTTGCTGTCGGAAATCAATTTTAATATAGTCATCTTTATTGTTTTTATCCATATTGCAATATCGTTTTTGAATTATAACACTAACACATACCATGTCTACGACACAAATAATGTTTAATGTTAACGAACAAAATGACATAGGTATTGGCAGGAGAGGGTTTTATAATGTGAATAGTTTTACGTAAGTTTTATCAAAGAGAGCAGTCATTTATATTCAGCCAATAAATATAAAATCCATATTTTAAGGATGGCTCACAGCGCCAGCGAACCGCGTCCAAACCGCGGCTGGGCGGTCAAGTACCGACGCCGCTAGGGGCGCGGTGGGGGTAGTGCAAGGGTTGCCAAGTATTTTTGAGGGAATTTTCCAGAAAAAAATAAAAAGAAATAATTACATTCTTAATAATTTTTAAGAAAAAAAAAACCGCCTTCCTTTGGTCTTCTGGTGATAAATATTGGGTTGGTAAGAAAGTAATGAGCGAATCATAACCAATATTGTAATTTTTATTTAATTTATTATTTTAATCATTTATCAAAAATATAGCGGCCTTCGTTATCTACTACTTGTCTCCATCGTTCTGGTAAAGAATGAATAGCATCGGCGAAGAAGTTCTTAGGTTTAGATTCAAAAAACTCAGCTATGTACTGTCGTAGATGGGCTTGATCATCGAACTTTTTTTAATTCAAGGCATTGCTTAGCGATCTGAACAATGCGTAATCCGTAGGTGCCAAGTCTGGAGAGTACGGTGGATGAGGTATCACTTTCCAACCTAGCTCCAATAGCTTTAGCCGAGTCACTTTTGCAATGTGTGGGCGAGAATTGTCGTGTAAGAAAAAAACTTTAGCATGCTGTGGACGATTCTGACAGATTTTTTGGTTTAAATTTTCAAGCGACCACCTAAATCGATTTATCCGTTCGGGAGCTACGATGCCACAGACAGACACACACCCAGACAGACATGCATACAGACAGACACGTGGAACTTATAACACCCCATCGTTGTTGCGTCGGGGATTAAATATAATGTCTTTGTTTCGTTGCCATGGTAATATGTAATTAGTTAATTAGTAAATCAACATTGCATTGGGATAAACATATTTATTTAACAACAATATAAGTACATATACAATATGAAACTTAACAATACTTAAAGATAACTATACAAAAATGAAACTATAACTAATATTAACTCAGTAGGTACTTAAAAATGAACTTATAACAAATAAAAATAACACTAATAGGTAAAATGAGAAATACTAAAAAGGAGGGAAAAAAGTCATAAAAAGAAAACCCCGTCCAGAGAGTCTTCATGCGGCATCGACCCCAATTACTTTGCAGTAATAATTATTTTAAATGTATCATTCATTGCCATTTCAGGTCTGACCTATACCTACTACGCTCTGTTTCTTTATTTGTACAGTCAGTTTATTCTTGGTTGCAGTTGGTTTGGTTACTCTAAGAACAAATTAAATAATTTTTATAGATAATATTTTATTTTGATTGTAGTCACACTACTATTATATTATAATTATTATTTAAACATGACATGACGTACGCATGGAGGAAGCTGGTTCGATTCTAGCTCTTCACACTTGGAGGCCTTGGTTGCTTTTTGGTTTGGCTAGTTCTATTAATGGTGACCGCGGTACTTCTAGTTAGAATATAGAGGTAGTTACACAATTTACATATGCACAGGGGACTATTGCAACTGGGAGACAATTAATTTTCTTTCCATGTATTACACTATTATCTTTACTTCCATATGTATCCACTAAACATGCCATATACCTACTCTTTTTAGGGTTCCGTAGTCAACTAGTAACCCTTATAGTTTCGCCATGTCTGTCTGTCCGTCCGTCCGTCCGTGGATAATCTCAAATCGTGGATTAGCAAATCTAATAGTTATCAATGTATGCCCCTTAGTCTATGAAGCCTTTGTGCAAATTTTCAGCTTTTTAAATCAACATCTTCTGCCTCCGCATTAGGGTTGAAATTTTGAAAATCTCATACAAACCTAAAAATTCAACTTTCAGATAAAAAAAATTTCGGCAGTATTATGTTTAGTATTTGTAATTGATACATATCATTATGAGAAACTACGAAAAGTTGCGAAAATAGCGTCCAGAATCGCCAAAGTTTGTCTAGTTTCAGTACATTCGCCAAAATAGCCGCTAAAATACTGAAAATTGGCGATTTTTAACGCTATTTTCGCAATTTTTGGTAGTTTCTTGTAATAATATGTATGTATCAATAATGTATACTGAACATAATACTGCCGAAAAACATTTTTTATCTAAAAGTTGAATTTTCAGGTTTTGTATGAGATTTTCAAAATTTCAAACCTAATGCGGAGGCAGAAGATGTTGATTTAAAAAGCTGAAAATTTCCACAAAGGCTTCATAGACTAAGGGGCATTGACTGATAACTATTAGGTTTGCTAATTCCAGAAAAGTGTTTTTTCGCTCCACCCTAATTTATATCAATCACGCCAACAAAGTGCAAAAAAAAAATGGAAAAAAATGTTTTATTAAGGTACCCCCCCCCCCCCCCCTACATGTAAAGTGGGGGCTGATATTTTTTTTCATTCCAACCCCAACGTGTGATATATTGTTGGATAGGTATTTAAAAATAAATAAGGGTTTACTAAGATCGTTTTTTATATTATTAATAGTTTCGGAAATAATCGATCCTAAAGGAAAAAAAGTGCATCCCTCCCCCCTCTAACTTTTGAACCATATATTTAAAAATTATATAAAAAATCACAAAAGTAGAACTTTATGAAGACTTTCTAGGAAAATTGTTTTTAACTTGATAGGTTTAGTAGTTTTTGAGAAAAATAAGAAAAACTACGGAACCCTACACTGAGCGTGGCCCGACACGCTCTTGGCCGGTTTTCCTTTTTAATAACTTAATAATGCAAACATTGTGGAACGTGAAAAAATATCGATTAGTTTTAATTGAACCCCAATGGAAATTATCCGCATCGGCCGTTTTGGCACTAAACCGAAGGCATACCTAGTGAACTTTAAAATCACTAAGGAAGGACTGATGGCGCACCCATTGTCCCAGCATTCAGTGTGGGTGAAGGGTTAACAAAGGGGTGATTTGACCCAATTATACAATTCTCTCATTACAAGGATGATGCCAGCAGCGGGTGGGCCGGGACTCCGGATGTGTTTTCTGTTAGCGTAAGAGTGCGTTTGGTCCAAAATTAATTTTTCTACTCCAGCACTTAAATCTGTCAATTAGATTATTGTCAGCGGTATCCAAATTAAGTTCATTTGAGTAACGATGAGAAAGTCTATTTGTCTATAGGTTCATAGGATTACTGCTAGCAGTAATCATATGAATATAGGAGTCCTGTTATTTTTTTTTTAAAAGCACAACTTCCATTTATCAGGTATGTTTTCATTTACAGTAATAAGTAACTTTTAATAAATAATATAATATTTAGGTTCATAATTTAAATCAAGATGAAAAAATAAACTTAAATGCGTTTTACATAGAGTGTGGTTAATGAAATATTGCCCCAACTTTTGGCGGGAAATTCAAAAAATCTAGGGCTGGTCACATTTGGTATAGTAGGAGATATAGTTTTGATACTAGAAAATATTTTTGTTTTCTGTGCACACTTATATTGAAAATCAATAGAAATTGCTAATATATGTACCTACAGAAATTAATGGTGGTAATTGACATTTTTTAAGGTTCAAATGTCTGTCTTAGGGGTAGAACCTGTGAAGACGAGTGCTGTAAAGGGCTCGAAACGTAGGTCATGATGTTAATATACGCGATTATTCCGTTTAAAAGAGTTTTATTTCAAATGTCTGTTTAATATGTTAAGTAGGCAGGTAAAGAAAATGCACTATCGACATTTTTGCCGCTCATATATAGACATGTTTCACCAAGATATTTTTATATATTTTATATTTTTATTGCCATATAAGCAGTGGTGGCCGAGTGGATATGACGATGACGCCCAACTTTCAATCCGGAGATCGCAGGTTCAAATCCTGGCTCGTACCAATGAGTTTTTCGGAACTTACGTACGAAATATCATTTAATATGTACCACTAGCTTTACGGTGAAGGAAAACATCGTGAGGAAACCTGCATACATCAGCGAAGAAATTCAAAGATTTATGTGAAGTCTCCAACCCGCATTGGGCTAGCGTGGAGACTATATAGCCCGAGCCCTCTCAGACATGAGAGGAGGCCTGTGCCCAGCAGTGGAACGTATATAGGCTAAATTATATTATTTATTTTATTTTTTATATTTTTATATCAAATTACTACTGACCAGTCACTTCACTGATTTCTTCTAAATATTGGTTTTTCGTAAGTAAGTCGTTACGTTCCAATATTTTTATTTTATTAATGCTTTCCAGAGCTTCGAGTTTCTCCTTGTCTTTACACTCTTTTCCTGTTTATGAGATTTAAGTTTTATTATATTCACATACTTAATCAAAGTTATAGGCAAATGTTAGAACTAGTACTTAAAGTATCAAAATATTAATAGAGCACCAACCTACTATATTGTTTACGACTTGTAAACATTGCAGTTTTTCATTATATGCCGCTTCACGTCGACTTCGCTCTTGGTTGTAATTATTTATTAGCTTAAACAGCAAATTGCGGACCTTGCTTGGTATCGTCATTGTTATAATATTTAAGATTTACCCTTAATAACCCGCGAACAATTTGAATAAGTGACATAAATTGACAGCAGACTTTTAGCCTTTTTTTTAAACCATAGACAATTGGTGATACCACAAGGAAATATCTGTCAACAATATTTGGCTAGCCAGACTCTATTAGATATTGCAAAACAAAGGTAAAAACATAAGTTTATCCAATAATTTTACATTCGAAATTTAAATATTCTTTAACGCAACCACATTTTTCGTAATTGAAAACCGGCTTATTTTCTATTTCTCTAGTCTATGGTATGTTTGACATTTGTAAACTTTTCACGAAACTATTTGAACTATTTCGGTGGTGTGTAGTTTGTTTTAATTCGACGTTATTGTGCAAAAACTTAAGTAATTATGAGTGATTCTGGTGAAAACTGCACTTCCGAAGAAATCAAGGTTATGGGCGCTCAAAGTGACTGACAATTTGTTACATGAAAAGTCAGATAAAGCGTACCAAAAATGTTATGATTGTTTTGACATGGAAATTGCAAAAAATGTTTCAACTTTCTCTGAAACGGCGTTGTTGGCATATTTTGAAGAATTGTGCAACAAGTTCTCGCCATCAACCTTGTGGACAGAATACTCAATGCTAAGATCCACACAAATGTTCTCATTCATTATATGAAGTAGGTAAGTAACTCATTTTATTATTCTCGAATAGGTATGTATTTGGCTGTCGTAGAAAAAGTATAGTATACAATCGTAACATTATGAAGGATATAAAAGTTGAGTACCTTACTTAGGCCACTCGGCAAGCCTCGTGACCTAACCGCGGTACTCAACTTTTATAGCCATCATAACGTTACCGTTATATAATATACTATTGTGAGGCGTTTCATGGTAATTCAATGTCGCCATACATTAAGTATCATTTACAACGTTTCTCTACCGAAGCTGGGATAAGAGTTTTCTACAGTTGATAAGGTCGCAAATCGTGACCAGAATGAGTTACCTCGAATCGATGCACGATGTCAAATTCAAGTGGAATCCTTCAAAGTGGGTAAAAACACGTACTAGCTACATCAATTCCACGTAAAATGAGTAATTGCGATGATACCATTAGTTACGAGTAAATAATGTAATTTGTCATTTTTGCCACGTGGACCGTGGATTCGACGTCGCCACGACGTAAAGTAAGACTTACTATTTTTCAATATGATTTCAGGTGTTTTTTACCTTTTAATTGCCATGTTATTTTTTTAGAGGAACCATGACAGTAAATAAGTGATTACGAGAGTATTTTCTTTTCGCTCACAGTATACAAAATGTCTGTCTTCAGATTTAAATTTTGCAACGAGAATGGCGGCCATACGATGAAATTTTGTGAGCTGAACTGAACAGCTGGCTGCATGTTAGGTTTTTATTCAAAACTAGTAATGGGATATTACTTTTTTAAGTTCATAAGTAATAATATACTGTATCAACGCAAACAGTGACTGAAATAGTACACTACTACCGATACAAGTGCATAAAAAACCGGCCAAGAGCGTGTCGGGCCACGCTCAGTGTAGGGTTCCATAGTTTTTCGTATTTTTCTCAAAAACTACTGAACCTATCAAGTTCAAAACAATTTTCCTAGAAAGTCTTTATAAAGTTCTACTTTGGTGATTTTTTCATATTTTTTAAACATAGGGTTCAAAAGTTAGAGGGGGGGGACGCACTTTTTTTTCCTTTAGGAGCGATTATTTTCAAAAATATTAATATTATCAAACAACGATCTTAGGAAACCCTTCTTCATTATTAAATACCTATCCAACAATATATCACACATTGGGGTTGGAATGAAAAAAAATATCAATAATAAAACATTTTTTCCATTTTTTGTTTGCACTTTGTTGGCGTGATTGATATACATATTAGTAACAAATTTCAGCTTTCTAGTGCTTACAGTTACTGAGATTATCCGCGGACGGACGGACGGACGGACGGACGGACAGACAGACATGGCGAAACTATTAAGGGTTCCTAGTTGACTACGGAACCCTAAAAAAGGAAGTTTGAAACGAGTGGCGATAAATTAAAACACGACCGACGGGAGTGTTTTAAATCGACACGAGTACCTGACATATAATCATTTCTTGTCAAGTCGAAACTTCGCAGGGTCATCTGCATCTGTACCTGCAGGATGATCTGTACTGAAAAACGTCGTACGATACACGTGCGAAAAGGAAATTCGTGACTCGTGTCGATTTAAAACACTCCCTTCGGTCGTGTTTTAATTTATTGCCACTCGTTTCGACCTTCCTTTTTTCCGCACTATTAAAATAAAAAAATACTGTAGTAGTAATTGGGTTTCGTCAAAAAAAAAAATTTATATGTCAACATTACAATAAATAATAATTATTAATTCAACTGAACTAAAAGGTTACTATAAGAGTAATCATAAATATCGTAATTTTGTTTCCGGGATTTGTAAGTACAACATATGTAGGTTTCTTGACTAAGATTGTGGCTTTTTAGGGTTCCGTACCTCAAAAAGGAAAAACGGAACCCTTATATGATCACTCGTGCGTCTGTCACAGCCAAGAAACACGCCGATGTGACAAGTTTCCAATATTTGTGGCCAGGGACTCACACAAGCTGCCCCCGATCGACTTTGATTCTGTGGATCTAACTTCGCTTCTAAAAGATATAGTAGTGCTTAAAAATGAACTGCAAACCATAAAAGCACGGTATGTTACGCAGGAGCAGTTTGAAAATTTGGAAAAGATCGCTATGGACTGCCGTAAGATCTCTAACGAAAGTGACCCATTCTATAGAAACGTTAGTCATTCGAATTTAAATGTTAACGTTAGGCGTGGTGCATATTTAAACAGCGGACCAATGGGTCTTCACTTATCCTCTCACAGTATAGAATGTGCCGATGAAGATAACAAGACATGTCTCGCTCGAGTCCGCTTAGAAACGGAATCTCGCCGTCGCACTCGCCGAAACGAAAACCAGCCGAACCTACGAGCAGCGCTAGCGCAGTTCACGATTGTACGGGCGCGCATGCGCTGGACCTTGCGTCGTCGCCATCTCCGCCGAGCTCCTCACCCCCGCCGACCGCCATTGCAACTAAACAGCCGCCGAGTACACAAGTGTCATGCACTGGTGAGCAAGTAGAAAGCAAGGAGTTATTAAATCCAGTGAAAATGGACTCTGCTATGAGCTTTGCTGACATAGCGAAACGGGGAGAATGGAAGCAAGTAGTGAAGAAGTCAAAACCTGCACCAAAAAATCGTCGTGTAGGCATGTTGGGCAAGGCCGAATCCAACACGAAATTCAAAGCTGCCGAACCGAAGATACCTATTCTCATTACCAACATACACAAAGACACCTCAAAAGCAGATATAATAGACTACATACGTGAGAAAACCTGTGAGACAGTGATACTAGAACAAATAGTTATGAAAAACAGAAGCAATAACTATAACGCGTATAAGTTTTATGTGTGTCAAGAAAAAGTAAAAATGTTTTTAAATGAATCTTAGTGGCCGCGTGGAATAATATTTCGCCGATTTATTACATCTAATCATGTACTCATCAATACCGGTCGCGACACCGCGCCGGGCATGGCCGCCAGTGCTACGTCTGGTGCTACGTGTGCTACGAGTGCTACTACGAACAAACAAACGTAATTTTTATTTTATTTTATTTATGGGATTAAGTGAAGTAACGCTGTGCTCATTTAACTGTCGAAGCATTAAACGATCTATTGAAGATATTAGAAAACTGTGTAATACGGTGGATATAATAGCCATTCAAGAGCATTGGCTTATACCAAGTGAGCTAGCGTATTTAAACACCGTAAGTGACGAGTTTGCCTGCACCGGGACCTCGGCAGTGGATACGACGGCGGGAATGCTGCACGGCAGGCCGTACGGCGGTACTGCGCTTCTGTGGCGTAAGAAGCTCTTTCCGTCTACGTCGGTTATTCAGTGCGATAACGTTAGGATAAGCGCGATCGATATAACGTTAAGTGATAAACACATTATAGTGTTCAGTGTTTACATGCCGAATAACTCTATAGATAACTTGCAGGATTTCGTACAGTGTATTAGTACAATGGATGCTATAGTGAAAGAAAATTGCGTGGAAACGGTTTACTTATTAGGAGATTTCAACGCGCACCCTCACGAACTGTTTTATGACGAATTGCTAAGTTTTTGTGCGGAACGGGACTGGATATGTGCTGACATCGTTAAGTTAGGTATAGACTCGAGCGCGCACACATACCTGAGTGAAATGAACGGATCTAAGCGGTGGCTGGATCACTGCGTAACCACGTCGGCTGGTTTGGACGCTATTGTAGATATTGTCATTGATTACGATGTGTATTGTTCTGACCATTATCCTATTGTAATTAAATGTAATTTTTTGATATTGTTAAGTCAAAGATGTACATTAATAATAACTGTGCAATATTTAAGGGAAAAAGTGTAACTTGGGGGAGAGAACATGTGACGAAATTGAAAAATACGAAAATAAATGTAATGAAGTATTAAAATTTATTGATTTTCCTTCCGATTTAAGGAACTGCTGTGGTGGCTACTGCTTAAATAACTCGGAGCATTGTGTGATATTAGATAAAATGTACTCTAACATAGTATCAGCGTTATCTATGGCTTCGATACACAGCAAAGTCACCACGGGAGGTACCGGCCGCCGAAAAAAGATAGTCATAGGGTGGAACAAACATGTAAGCGAAGCGCACAGGGAGGCCAGGGCTAGATTCCAGGACTGGGTTTCGTGTGGTAAGCCGAATGGTGGGTCCGTTTTTGAAGCAATGACTCATAGTCGTAAAATCTTTAAGTCTAAGCTCAGATGGGTCCAAAATCATCAAGACCAAATAAAAATGGACTTACTTGCCGCACATCACAAGAAAAATGATTTTCGAAATTTTTGGAAAATGACAAAAAAGTTGGAAACTAGGCCTGGACTTTCTGTAAGCGTAGACGGAGTTTCAGACCCTAAGGGCATTGCGAATGTATTTAAGGATCATTTCAGCGTTCCACCCGCTGCATCAACCGGGGCCCGGCGGCAGCAGCTGCGCGATTTTGGGGTATCGGAGGGGAGTGACTTTCAAGTCCATTTCACTGCAGATGACGTAAGAAAAATAATAAAAGATATGAAAAGGGGAAAGTCGCACGGTCACGATCACTTAAGTGTCGAGCATCTGCTGTTTGCTGGACCTCACCTGCCCCGCATACTCGCAATGTTCTTTAACCTTTGTATATGTCACTCGTACTTGCCATCTGATTTGACCAAAACCATTGTAGTGCCTATTGTCAAAAATAAAACGGGTGACATATCCAATAAGGCTAAATATAGGCCTATATCGTTAGCGACAATAGTGGCTAGGGTGCTCGACGGCTTGCTCAATGTACAATTGGACAAATGTGTAATGTTACATGATGCTCAGTTCGGCTTTCGACCTGGTTTATCCACCGAAAGTGCCATCATCTGTCTAAAGCAAGCCGTTGAGTACTACACACGAAGAAAGACACCTGTATATGCGTGTTTCCTCGATCTATCCAAAGCCTTCGATCTTGTTAACTATGATTTATTGTGGAAGAAGCTTGACGAAGTGCATTTTCCTATGGAACTTACGCGCATATTCAGGTGTTGGTATGGTGGCCAGCGAAATTGTATTCGCTGGGGTAGTGAGTTGTCGGACGAGTATGGTCTGGAGTGCGGGATGCGGCAGGGGGGGCTAACCTCACCTAAGCTTTTTAATTTGTATATCGATGCCCTGATTGGTGAGCTCAGCAGTACACGTGTCGGTTGTCATATAGATCGGGTTTGTTTCAATAACATTAGCTATGCCGATGACATGGTACTGTTGAGCCCATCGATTGGCGGTCTGAGATTGCTTATTGAGAGGTGTGAGGTATATGCCCGTGCGCATAACCTTAAATATAATGTGACTAAAAGCGAATTTATGGTGTTCAAAGCGGGAAGCAAGTGCCCATCACACATCCCACCCATTCGTTTGAATGGCATGCAGCTGAAAAGGGTTTCATCATTTAAATACCTTGGGCACTTGGTAACCGACGATTTCCGTGATGACGCGGACATTGAGAGGGAGAGGAGAGCGTTGGCCGTCAGGGCCAACATGATAGCTCGCAGGTTTAGCAGGTGTACAGCGCAAGTGAAAATCACATTATTTCGAGCTTTCTGTACATCGCTGTACACCTGCAGCCTGTGGACTCGGTACACGCAAAGGACGTTTAACGCCATGCGCGTACAATATAATGACGCGTTCAGGGTGTTGTTGCGGCTGCCGCGGCACTGCAGCGCGTCCGGCATGTTCGCGGACGCGCATGTGGACGGGTTCCATGCGACGCTGCGTAAGCGCTGCGCCGCGACGCTGCGCAGGGTGCGCGATAGCCGCCACAGCCTCCTGAGCGTAGTTGCTGAGAGATGGGACAGTGGCCTCATCAAGCACTGGTCCTCTCTCCACTTATCTCTAGTACCTAAGTTAGTTATTTAAGATTATTTTTAAGTTAACCATAGTTTTATGTTTTAGGTTAAGTTATACTAACAAAATATGGACCTTGTTTGTCTGAAATAAATGCATTTTATTTTTTTTATTTTTTATTTATATAATTATTAATGAAAAAAATTATACCTATAGTTACCTACTTGGAAAATATTAAATTGAGGAACTCCTTACACAGAACAACCTAGCCTCAAGCTTAGCAAAGCTTGTACTATGGGTGCTAGGCGAAGATATACATACATAAATATGTAGATAAATACATACATAGAAAAGTGGGCTGCAAAAGTGCATGGCGAATTTATCAATGAATTGATTCATATTTTCTCCATGCAATTTCGCAGTTGAAAATAAATAGATATCTATTTATTTTCAATATCCGTTTTGCTTTTCAAGCATGTTTAAAAGGTTTTGAATTACCTAACTTTGAAATGAACAAACAACGAACTGGGTTAATAGTTCTTGGTGGCATTGCTGCGATTATTAAATCTTCCTATACCCTTGAACAGTCAGTCGAAGACAAATTGAATTATGACGTTTACTTAACCTTTGCAGAGGCGGGACTATCAAAATCGTTGCGAACTTATCTTAGCCTGACTCTATTTACCGTAAGACATCTTCTGGGCGAGCTCACTCCATCGTAGGCTACGTCTTTGCCTTTGGCTAGTCTGTGGCCAAGAGTAAGCTCATTTATAACAGCACATTACGATACTAGTGCGAAAAAAGTAAATTCGAAACGAGTGGCGACAAATTAAAACACGACCGAAGGGTGTTTTAAATCCACACGAGTTACGAATTTCCATTTCGCACATGTATCGTACGACGTTTTTCAGTACAGATGGCCCTCCGAAGTTTGGACCTGGCATATAATGAACCACTTCTCGCACTAGTGCGTAAAAAAACACCATCTATACTGAAATAGTACATTTCGTTATAAGTAGAAATCTGTCGAGAAATATGTCATTACTTCACGAGTTTGGGACGATTGTTTAATGTATACTAATATTTTAATTCAATCGACCCATTTATGCCTCGATATATTGCAAATAACATTAAATAATTATGACAAATCGCGTAACATATTAAGGTTTTTGAACGTGCTTGCATTAAGAGACAACTCTTAATTTGACAGAAGACGCGTTTCGTTCCATTCTGTTTACACGACTCATTGTGACCTATTTTTTCAAAATATAAACCATTTTATTAATTATGTAATTTATGTATAATATGACTAAAAGTAAACAATTACATAGGAAATATCAATGTTTTAAATATTAATGCCTTAATAGTATGTTTATAGTTTTATTCCGTCTTAGTAAACTAGACTAATATTAAAACAACTCGGTAAGTAGTCGTAAAATGGAACGCGTACTTTTTACGAACTAGTGCGTAAAAACCAACTTCTCGCACGCTAAACAGCCAAAAAACGGGCACTTTTTGAGCACCTGTATTAAAAAAGTAGTTTCTATAATCTAGATGCAGTTGCGATTACGTTATCGATGACATACTCGTGATGAGAGTAACCAAGTACCTACTTACATAAATAATGATAATTGATAACGAATAGCGACATGTATACATACAAAATTGTGTTAGGTAGGTACCTAAGTATCTGAATATGTCTGAAAAAGATACCAGCATGAAATTACTTTATTAAGTTAGATTATGGTACCGTCGTTTTATTATGACGAAAATTTTATAAGTACTTTGACTTGTTAAGTACAATGACATTTTGTAATTACTGATGTACATTAATTATGATTTATGAACTTTAAATTTTATCATTAAGAAATGTGAACCTATATGCTGCCGTGCTGCGTACTAGTGAATTAACTAAGATATGTATCTAATACTCATTAAGTGAAATGTAAAATTTCTTATGAGATAATAAATTTCTTTAACCCGAAATTTCTCTTCATTCTTTGTTAAACTGGCAATAGTAAAGTCACAATTTAATTAGTTTGTTATAGGTACAAATAAAATCAATCGTAATTCAACTACTCAATTAAAAATTTAAATTGTTGTTTTAGACATGTGAGCTAACTACAGAGTATATTTTATTATTATTTATACATTCATCTTGTTTATTTAGATGTACAATTAATACGATCACTGTTGTGGCATTTGATGTTATTAATTTAATAAAGTTCTCATAATGGCTTGATAAAATCAGTCCTCACCCTAATAAAAACGAACAAGAAATTGGAAAAAGTAGGCTCCTGTTAAAAACAGATTTCTTCGCTCGAAGAATGGGTGTCGCTAGCTAAGTAACATAGGTATATTAGACATTCGCGTTGCAAAAAATTCGCAGGAATGCTAGCTTTATTTAGTAAGAAAAATAAACCCAAGTCTAATTAAAATAATATCGGCGCCGAAAAACAAAAGTTAATCGTAACATTCAAATATACTTACATTTCATAAATTGCTCCTGAGAGAGACGTAAACTACTGATTCATAAGAAAAATATAGTTCCACTGACACTACTGAAGCGTTTTTTCACCGGGCTGGTGTCCATGTACGTTTACCGAAAAATCATAAATGTTTTGCAACACTTCCACAAAGTATTTTTCCTTACAACACTTTATTAATGCCTTAACAAGTTACAAGTTCATGAAAATGATGTACACGCGCTTTGATTTCCACAACGCCGCTACCACGCAGGACCACAACACACCGACGTTTCAAATATACTGGACTGAGCAAGACCTGGCTGACTACCCAGATACAACTAACTCTTTCTAACATAGACAATTTTCAGGCAGAAATATAGCTATCTTGCTCACACAGCCTGAAAGAGAGCATAGTGAGAGTACTCGTAATACGTATAGGTCAATATCAAACCTCCTCGGGTTCTGGAGGCTGCAGTTAGGGTAGCCATGTTTTTTTTTTCATACTTTTTTACTTTATTGAACAATAATTGAAGAAAATAAACTATTTTTAATTACATACATTTTGAGACATAGGTAGTGGTATAATATTATTATAATTTTACACATAAGCTGTTATGATCCAGTCACTTGTTGTAATTTTAAATACAAAAAGTCCAATCAAAAAGCTTTACGCAAGCGCTTGATATTGATTAATTGCAACATGGACTTTATTACCGCCGGAGATAAATATATGTGTGAATAGTTACATAATAGTCAAATGCCTTCTTAGGACTTTTATATGTTATTAATACAAAATATACTACTATATGTGCAAGCACAAGTACACTGGGAGACTTGAACAAAGAGGATGGAAAAATGTGTACGCCCTACACGATTCGCCTCGAGTCGGCGACAGCACGCATGCGCGTTCTGAATCAAGCCTCGCCGAGACCAACACAACCGTACACACCCCGAAAATTAATTATTCGAAACACTACCGACCCGTTACTCAAATGATAGACATTATTCATGCCTTTTGCCATTGATTAGTCGCCGAAAGCTAACTTTCTAAAGGTACGCGTAAATCACTCACAATCGCACGTGTAGGGCGCTGGACTGTGAGAGATTATAAAGGTAATATGTTACTTACGTCATTGGATCCCCGGTATAATACGAGTATATGTATGTCCTTGTCGCACTGCTGGGGCAGTTATACTACTTACCTCATTAGCTCAAAATATTATGATTACTTAAATACGTTTCAATGTGCCTGATAATTATGTGTGTAAATAGTTAAAAATAACCACTTCGGTTTAACACCTTTTCTCATAATAATATTTACAATTTTCATGAGAAATTAAAACTAATTTAACTACCTATACTATGAGCTTACCTATACTAGTATATTACAAGATTAGATTTACAAAATTATTATGTCATATGCATATGGCTTTATTCCTGTTAAAATTTTAATTATTATACATGCATATAAAGTAAGATTATTATGATCTAATGTTTAATTTGTATTATATTATATTTGTATTATTATATTTACAAAATATACCTGATCTACATCATTTTTAGGGTTCCGTACCTTAAAAAGGAAAAACGGAACCCTTATAGGATCACCGTCTGTCCGTTGTCACAGCCAATTTTCTCCGAAACTACCGAACCGATTAACTTGAAATTTGACACACATATGTAAACCTGTGACCTAAAGACGGATATTGTAATTTAAATTAAGAAAATTCAATTATATTATAAAGTTTCAGTTTCTAGAACTATATTGTGTTACATGTCAAATGAAAGAGCTTATTATAAGTATAAAAAAAAAAATTTAATAATTTTAAGTAAATTATTTTTCAAGTAATTTAAGAAAATAGGCAAAAAATGACAACATTTTTTTTAAATTTATTAATATTCATGTAAAAAGTATTTATACTTGTTGTTACTAGCCGCCGCCTCTATGAGTGCGAGGCTGTCGACATGTGTCATACGTCAAAGTAAACATTAATGACAATACGGAAAACGTATGTATGTATATATAAATAAAGAGGATCGAGTATTATAGAGAGTTACTGTCAAAGTAAAATGTGTAATCACAGTGCATAGACTGCCATCTCTCGACACACGCTTAAAACTTTTGAACCTCAGTTTTGACAATTTGGCCCATATTCATAGCTTGATATAGGTTAAAATGTCAAATATTAATATTACCGCCATCTAGCCGAGCGCACCCTAAAGGTGTATCGCCATCTAAGTCACCGTAACTTTTTCTATATGGTTTTGGGGTACGTTTTTTTCTTAGACTTTATCTGTCTATACGGAGTTACATATGTCTTTGGTATAAATAAGTTAATTATAAAATAGTGAATAAATTTACACGCATAGACAAATGGACATTAAATGTCGTTTTTTATCGTTACAGGTATGTAGATTTTACTTTAGTTATGTTTTTAGGAATTTAGTAGATATACAGAGTGGGGCCTATAACAAAGGCGAAGAATTGAACGGTAGGCTATTCTCCTTATACTGATCAACATTTGTTCGGCGACTTTAAAAATAAAATAACTTGTATTTTGATTTTTATCACCCTTGAAAGTTTTTTCTAAGAGGTAATGTATTGCGAATTCTGTTAAGTCTAAAGTGTGACAGACAACGTCAATGACAACAATAATGGCGTACATTGAAGCTAATATTTATTTTGTATGAAAAATTAAAAATTTAAAGACTTCATAATTTTTAAAAGTCACTGAACAAATGTTGATCAGTATAAGGAGAATAGCCTACAGTTCAATTCTTCGCCTTTGTTACAGGCCTCACTCTGTAGATAGAAACATAGATTCAATAAAATCTTATCGTTACATATATATAACAACGCGTTGTTTCATTTGTCTTGTTAGTTGAAAATATCGTATAAAACGACATTTTTGTCATTAAGACGACCGAAAATGGAGAAACTTCGTTTTCAATTTACTATATTGCCGGAAAGCGATGCAAAAACAAATATTTACTGCGTGACCTCTATAACCACGAGTGATAACAAAAGCTATGCTATTCCGGAAGAGCTATAATCTGTCGATTATCATAAAGAAATAGTGAAAACAGCTGCTTACAGTAAAGTAAAAATAGATTAACTAAAAGATATCAGACAAGAAGAATCTGGATAACAATGACAGAAGAGATTAAGAAAATATATGTTGATGATGATGAGGATGGTAACATACAATTTGGTGATCAATACCTAGAAGAGTTAAATGAAGAAAATTACAATATCGCACCTCAAAAAAATACAGATGCCTTGGAAAAAATATTACAAAAATTAATAAAGAAATATGTACAAAAATATGACTGGCATCCGATGTCAGTTACGTTTCGTAAAATTTTAGTCCACGGTGCTAAAATTATTGAATTATCTGCTTTACCGGTTGGAATGCTATCTGAACAAGCAGCGGAGTCTAGAAACAAGTTGTGGCGACACGACAGGGAGCATCATGCCAGAAAAACAACTCGTGATACAACAATATCTTACCTACCTGTTTCACAAAGCGCTGGTATCGTCCGACCTAGTCATTTCAGACTACTCTTTAAAAAAAAAGGAAAAGTAAATGTGACAAAAGTCCAGTACCTAAATTAGCAGTTAATTTGGTGAAACCAATTGACGAACGAAATATTACAGGCGTCCTGGTGCTGGATGACCTGGACTACGAAAATTAGATCATTGAAAATGAAGACGATACATTTCTTTCTACCTCTTGATTGCTAAGAGTGGCACCGAGACTTCATATGCTCTGCCTGCCCCGTTTGGGAATACAGGAGTGAGTTTAAGATTATGTTAGTTTCGACTCCAACATACTATTAGCTGTGCTTGCTATTAGCTATTTAAAGTAGTATGTAAGGTCAAGCGGGAGAACTGCGACTACTAAAATATAAAGTACAACTTTGACTGCCTAAAACTACAATCAACGGTAATTTTAATGACAATTGATTGCCTTCACACTGTAGATTAGTTATCTAGGTTTTATTTCATCTGGCTTTCATCAAAAAATAAATTCCAACTACTTAACCCAGATAACCCTAAATGCAAAAAATCTTACCCCCGGATTTTTCGGGATATTTTTAACTAGAAAAATTTTAAAAAATGAATCGGTGTTATAACACCTGGTAGGGTTAAGTGGATTAAACACTCATTTTTATGTTTGTGTAAAAAAACACTTACAATATGTCAGCGGGGTAATTATAACTGGTCTCCATACTAAATAGTGATGGGAATCGTGCCTATTAGAAATCTGTCGATACTGTGTCTATAGGTGCACACCGTGTACCCGCGCACACCTTATTCTCTGTTCATAATCAGACCAATAAAGGACTAAATCCTTAAAATAATCGACAATACACAATGACGTTCAATAAAATATACTTTTAGCCCTTTCCAGAGCCAGAGTTACTAAATGAGCTAATAATATCGATACAAAACCTCCAATCGAGTAAATCACTAGTGTTCGCTTAAATACTATTAAACTAAACATGAAAATCAGAAGATTGAAGGACATACAAACATAAAAAAAGTATAATTATGCAACTAACTGTAGAAAAAATGTTAAATCACATTAAAACCGTGTTTTTTATGGAATGTTTGAGAGGCTGTCTCTCACGTGCATACTACTAATTTCGTCGAAAACTTCACGGACGTGTAGATCAGAGATCATTAGGATTATCAACATCATCTACGGTGAAATGATGAAAGAGCTTATACGCTATCTGGACATATATGGAACTACAGTAAATGATGTAAAATATGGATGATATTTCGATTAGTTACAATTGCCCCGTAGTTACTATTACCCCGACTGACCTTACTCAAGTCTGAGCACACATTAAAATTAAATGTAGTTGGATACTATTTTTCGTATAGAAATGTTATCTTATGTGAAACCCGGAATAAACCATTTTGTTATTTTCACTTTGATAAAAATATGTATCACATCGGTAGATTGTATGCCGGATATCAGAAATTGACAAGCCTGATTCTTTTTATAAATCGCTAATAACTTCTGAATAACGCAGAATTAGATTGTGATTTTCTGACAACTAATAGACGTGTGTATAAGGAATAACCAATATAAATATTTTAATCTAATACAGCGTTATTCTTGAGGAACAAAATAAAACAGAAAATTGTTAAAATCTGTATTATCTCTTAAACTACCTATGTTATCTAATTTAAAAATAGTCAGAATATTATTCATTAAGAGTGTAAGCGTAAAATATAACGAAATTTTAATTGAGTAGTCCAGTTTAAGTGCTTTGATTTTTTTTATGATGCTGGTGACTTTTTATCCGGTCAACTTTAGATTTATTTTTATTAAAAACTATAAGTCGTATCGATGTGGGAGTTTTAGTCTAGTGTTTATAATGATGAAAAGAAATGATTTTTAGTATAAAAAAGAGATGGAACAAGAATAGGGTTCATAAAACACTGTGCGGCAATAATAAACCAATGAATTGAAATATGTATGTTACTTATTTATATTTTTTTATGATTGATTACATGCAAATAAGCAAAATCTAGAATTGAAGTGTTAACACTGTTTACAGGTAAGCTATTATAGCTTTGATTAGATGGTAGCATCGCTAAAATTGTAAGTACTACAGAGCATACATAAATGAGTAAATAGTGGTCTCCGTTAAACTTAGACCTTAATATTATGTACATAAATTTGGTTGTCTATTGTTTGCCCGACAGTTAATGAACATAATATTCATATGCCCGAATGATTTGTTTACCATGAAAATTGAATGACATACTGGTTGTTTATCCGAACATTACCACCCATAATCATACAGTGCCATACTATTTGTTAGCCATATTATTAAGTGCAATAATATGGTTTAATAGAATATTCAAACGCCATAAGCAATGATTGCCATATTGATTGTAGCCCATATATTAAGTGCAATAATATTTTTTGATAGAATATTCAAACGCCATAAGAAATTATCAGTTGTTTCGGTTTTAGGGGGTCACAGTTCTAACCTGACCTAACCTACTTTCCAAGCAGTTTCATTTTGTGGGGGGGGGGGGCAGTTCTAACCTAACCTACTTTTGAAGCAGTTTCATTTTCTATGGGGTCACAGTTTTAACCTAACTTACTTTCTGATAGCAGTTTCATTTTCCAGGGGGTCACAGTTCTAAGCTAACCTAACCTACTTTTGAAGCAGTTTCATTTTCCAGGGGGTTACAGCTCTAACCTAACCTAACCTACTTTCTGATAGCAGTTTCATTCTGTAAGTAGTGTCGTCTCTGTGATAATTACCATTTAGATGATTCTGACAAATCACATTATGGAAATTGACTTTATGGGAAACAAAGTTTCTGGCACATGATTAATATAGTAAACAATGATTATGGCATAAGATGTTATAAGAAACAATATTATGGTTGTTGAATAGGAAAGCAAATAAAATTATGGCAAATGGGGGTATCCCCATAAATTCACGTCTGTATTCCCAAAACGCGTAAGAACGGGCATCTGCTCTTCCGTCGCTTCATGGTTGGCCACGTGACTCATGGAGCTCTCACACGCACTGGCTGTTATAAATGTTATAATAGCACGGTGTGACAGGGACAGCGTAACGCCTGACCAGTAATTTAATATAAATGACTATTGTCAAGAGGGAGCTGTTACTCGTATTGCTTATTGCGCTGTTATATGTTGTATCCTGTACAGTGACAGTTCAGTATAATATGAAGAAAATAGTTCTAATGAATTTCCGCAACATGCATTTCTGGTCAGGCTTTAATGTCAGTGGCATCGCGCTGTCTCTGTCTCACCGTATTTTAATTATAAGTATTATAACGTGATTATAACATTTATAACAGCCAGTGTGGGAGCACCATCAGGTACACTCAACATTACAATTAAAATCTATAGCTTTGATTAGATGGTAGCATCGCTAAAATTGTAAGTACTACAGAGCATACATAAATGAGTAAATAGTGGTCTCCGTTAAACTTAGACCTTAATATTATGTACATAAATTTGGTTGTCTATTGTTTGCCCGACAGTTAATGAACATAATATTCATATGCCCGAATGATTTGTTTACCATGAAAATTGAATGACATACTGGTTGTTTATCCGAACATTACCACCCATAATCATACAGTGCCATACTATTTGTTAGCCATATTATTAAGTGCAATAATATGGTTTAATAGAATATTCAAACGCCATAAGCAATGATTGCCATATTAATTGTAGCCCATATATTAAGTGCAATAATATTTTTTGATAGAATATTCAAACGCCATAAGAAATTATCAGTTGTTTCGGTTTTAGGGGGTCACAGTTCTAACCTGACCTAACCTACTTTCCAAGCAGTTTCATTTTGTGGGGGGGGGGCAGTTCTAACCTAACCTACTTTTGAAGCAGTTTCATTTTCCAGGGGGTCACAGTTTTAACCTAACTTACTTTCTGATAGCAGTTTCATTTTCCAGTGGGTCACAGTTCTAACCTAACCTAACCTACTTTGCAACTTTGCAAGCAGTTTCATTTTGTGGGAGGGGGGAGGGGCAGTTCTAACCTAACCTAACCTACTTTTGAAGCAGTTTCATTTTCCAGGGGGTCACAGTTTTAACCTAACTTACTTTCTGATAGCAGTTTCATTTTCCAGGGGGTCACAGTTCTAACCTAACCTACTTTTGAAGCAGTTTCATTTTCCAGGGGGTTACAGCTCTAACCTAACCTAACCTACTTTCTGATAGCAGTTTCATTCTGTAAATAGTGTCGTCTCTGTGATAATTACCATTTAGATGATTCTGACAAATCACATTATGGAAATTGACTTTATGGGAAACAAAGTTTCTGGCACATGATTAATATAGTAAACAATGATTATGGCATAAGATGTTATAAGAAACAATATTATGGTTGTTGAATAGGAAAGCAAATAAAATTATGTCAAATGGGGGTATCCCCATAAATTCACGTCTGTATTCCCAAAACGCGTAAGAACGGGCATCTGCTCTTCCGTCGCTTCATGGTTGGCCACGTGACTCATGGAGCTCTCACACGCACTGGCTGTTATAAATGTTATAATAGCACGGTGTGACAGGGACAGCGTAACGCCTGACCAGTAATTTAATATAAATGACTATTGTCAAGAGGGAGCTGTTACTCGTATTGCTTATTGCGCTGTTATATGTTGTATCCTGTACAGTGACAGTTCAGTATAATATGAAGAAAATAGTTCTAATGAATTTCCGCAACATGCATTTCTGGTCAGGCTTTAATGTCAGTGGCATCGCGCTGTCTCTGTCTCACCGTATTTTAATTATAAGTATTATAACGTGATTATAACATTTATAACAGCCAGTGTGGGAGCACCATCAGGTACACTCAACATTACAATTAAAATCTATAGCTTTGATTAGATGGTAGCATCGCTAAAATTGTAAGTACTACAGAGCATACATAAATGAGTAAATAGTGGTCTCCGTTAAACTTAGACCTTAATATTATGTACATAAATTTGGTTGTCTATTGTTTGCCCGACAGTTAATGAACATAATATTCATATGCCCGAATGATTTGTTTACCATAAAAATTGAATGACATACTGGTTGTTTATCCGAACATTACCACCCATAATCATACAGTGCCATACTATTTGTTAGCCATATTATTAAGTGCAATAATATGGTTTAATAGAATATTCAAACGCCATAAGCAATGATTGCCATATTAATTGTAGCCCATATATTAAGTGCAATAATATTTTTTGATAGAATATTCAAACGCCATAAGAAATTATCAGTTGTTTCGGTTTTAGGGGGTCACAGTTCTAACCTGACCTAACCTACTTTCCAAGCAGTTTCATTTTGTGGGGGGGGGGGGCAGTTCTAACCTAACCTACTTTTGAAGCAGTTTCATTTTCCAGGGGGTCACAGTTTTAACCTAACTTACTTTCTGATAGCAGTTTCATTTTCCAGTGGGTCACAGTTCTAACCTAACCTAACCTACTTTGCAAGCAGTTTCATTTTGTGGGAGGGGGGGGGGGCAGTTCTAACCTAACCTAACCTACTTTTGAAGCAGTTTCATTTTCCAGGGGGTCACAGTTTTAACCTAACTTACTTTCTGATAGCAGTTTCATTTTCCAGGGGGTCACAGTTCTAACCTAACCTAACCTACTTTTGAAGCAGTTTCATTTTCCAGGGGGTCACAGCTCTAACCTAACCTACTTTCTGATAGCAGTTTCATTCTGTAAGTAGTGTCGTCTCTGTGATAATTACGCATTTAGATGATTCTGACAAATCACATTATGGAAATTGACTTTATGGGAAACAAAGTTTCTGGCACATGATTAATATAATAAACAATGATTATGGCATAAGATGTTATAAGAAACAATATTATGGTTGTTGAATAGGAAAGCAAATAAAATTATGGCAAATGGGGGTATCCCCATAAATTCACGTCTGTATTCCCAAAACGCGTAAGAACGGGCATCTGCTCTTCCGTCGCTTCATGGTTGGCCACGTGACTCATGGAGCTCTCACACGCACTGGCTGTTATAAATGTTATAATAGCACGGTGTGACAGGGACAGCTTAACGCCTGACCAGTAATTTAATATAAATGACTATTGTCAAGAGGGAGCTGTTACTCGTATTGCTTATTGCGCTGTTATATGTTGTATCCTGTACAGTGACAGTTCAGTATAATATGAAGAAAATAGTTCTAATGAATTTCCGCAACATGCATTTCTGGTCAGGCTTTAATGTCAGTGGCATCGCGCTGTCTCTGTCTCACCGTATTTTAATTATAAGTATTATAACGTGATTATAACATTTATAACAGCCAGTGTGGGAGCATCATCAGGTACACTCAACATTACAATTAAAATCTAAACATAAATTATAAACAAACAAATTTATTAATATAAATTTTCCTCTCGTGATCTGGTACCAAAGACGCTGGCAGCTTTTCCCCCAAAGAGTAGTTTAAAATAATTAGGACAAAGAGAGCTCTCACTGTCTCGCGGGAATTTTTTGTATTCATTTTGAAGCGCGGTTTGTAAGTCTTAACCACTGTTAATACACTTTTTAATATTACTCAATGGGTGCCCGAGTGTGTCGCATTTTTGTGAGTCAACTAGAGAGAGCGAGATAGTTAAATTTTAAATTTCTCGCGCGAAGGAACTTCATTTCGGCGCCGCGAGGGACACGTTTAAACTGGTTCTTCGTTTGTATCACCATCCGATGCCAGCAAAGAAGATGATTCGTCCAGAAAAAGCTGCAGTAGAGTCTGATTTTCTATGGCCTCGGTTTGGGTTCTACCACAGTAATTGCCTTATTAAAATAAGTATTACCAAAGAGGATCGAGTATTAAAGAGAGTTACTGTCAAAGTAAAATGTGTAATCACAGTGCATAGACTGCCATCTCTCGACACAAGCTTTTGAACCTCAGTTTTGACAATTTGGGCCATATTCTTTGCTTGATATGTGTTTTAATATTAGCGCCATCTAGCCAAGCGTCCCCCAAAGGTGTATCGCCATCTAGGTCACCGTACCTTTTTCTGTATGGTTTTGAGGTACGTTTTTTAGACTTAATCTGTCTATACGTAGTTACATATGTCTTTGGTATTACTATGTAAAAACAGTGACTTTGTGAAACATTGTGTATTTATGTGCCTCAAAGAAAGGCATAATGTTCCTTGTCCGTTTCAAAACACCCATTGTCCGATTCAATGCTAAAGTGATATAAATAAAATATAGGTTATTCTCACTAAAAATGAAGTTTCATTAAATATGGTGTATTAATAATAAAATTATATTTACCATAGTATATCCGAAATTCATAAGGATAGTCAACGAGTTCCTAAGTTTTTAACCACAGTATGTAATCTTGCTTCAAAGTTAAATGTCCGTTTCATGGCGGATCTCCCTTACATACATTTCTGTAATAATTTTGAGTGTCCACGTAGAAATAATTTAAATCAGTTCTAAAAAATAAATATTATGTTATTTCGAAGTTTTATCTTGAAAAAATGTTTTATTTTTTGCCAGAGCCGAAGTCGAAAGTATCTCTTATGACCCAAAATTTTAACAAAAGGATACTTAATTCGGCCCGCAATGTAATGCGAACCACACTCGTATTAAACGCTCGTTGACAGTTGTCATTGACTGTCATCGGCCCATAACAGTACATAATGGTTTTCAATTAAGACGTCTGATTTAGTCAAAAGGTGATTGAAGCCCGTAGGATTTCATGTCGCATGTGAAGTCAGTCGGCGCGGCGAGTAGGCTGTGGTCAGTGGAGTTGTTGAAGCTCAGTATCCTTGCCACGTATGAGCATGCCCGAACGAAACCGGGTTTAAGCGAATAAAAATAAAAATTGTACCAACTAGATTGCTATTTTCCGTGGATGGCATAACAATTTGAACTACTGATAGGGTTTTGTGAAATTATTACAAGTTATCAATACAAGTTACTAGCAAGTTACGTACCTACAGTTTTAATTAGTTTTTGTCATGTATTGTGTATGTTTGGAGAGGCAGCTGTTGAATGAAGATTGATTAGTGTAGGTACAGAAATTCTCAAATATTGTTTTTTCTACTAACATAATATGTTAGAAAACTAGCCGTACATTTTGTTCATCAAGTTAAAATATTATTTAAACTTGATGAACAAAATGTAGGTACGGCTAGTCTCTGTTTTTAATCGTACCTAGCTCTAAGCAGTGCGGGCGTCACCCAATGTACGGGAGTAGCAAATGTTGGTAGCAAAAGAGATCACTTGGCACAGATGTAATATTATGTGTGTAATATACAAGCTAATCAAGCCAGGGCATCCGAAGTTGTGCTCCGCCGCGCTTCAGATAAAAACTCATAACTACTTCTATTTACCTAATATATCAAGTGTGGTATCGTTTTCGAATAAATCGGTCATGAGGAAATCATTTTTAGGCATTTTAGATATACACGTTAAACTTTCGAGAGACATATTCAAATAATTCATGAATCTACGGTTGTACTCAGGTTATTATATCGCTATTGCTGCTACATGTTTCGGGTCAATTTGGAGGCCCCTCTTCAAGCATATAGGACGGACGGAGTTCACGCGGCGACTAAACTCCGTGAACTGAACGCGCCGCTCGCCGCTCCGCCCGCTGCGCGCGCGTTGAAAGGACGGGGGCGGGGGGCGCAGAGCAGTCTGCAGCTAGCTAGTGCAGCACTAAGCACTAGTGAAGCCTGTAGTAAAGTTGTCGTGTAGAGTTCTGGTAGCGCGGCTGTGTCGGCCGACGAAGGCAAGCACACTGCACTGACTGTGTCAGTTTCATCATAAATTAAATATAACAAGATCATACCATCCCATACATTAAAATGCCACCGCCTAAGACCGCGCTTATACTCCACCACACATAGATGGCGCCACAAAAAAAATGTCTTGTAGCTTTCGATTATACTTGTAGATGGCGTTAAGTGTCACTTTTGACATAGATTTACGGCTCGGAATTGACACTAAATGCCAATCTACAAATAATCGGTGGCAACAAGGCATTTTTTGTGGCGCCATCTATGTGTGGTGGAGTGTAAGCGCGTTCGTAGGCGGTCGCATTTTAATGTATGGGATGGTATGATCTTGTTATATTTAATTTATGGTTTCATAGACGTTTTGATTCAACTTTATAAATGCTCAATAAAAAAAAGCTAGCTTGTAAAAAATACATACACTTATTTTTGTATTTATCATTCATCTATCCAAAAAGGTGGCAGGTTTTTCTGCCAAGTTCAAATTTAAGTAATAAGTATTCTGGCATGGAGGACTGGGTGTGGTGGCGAGTCTTGGGAATGGCAAATGTTTACCAGTGGATCAGCCTGTTGATGAAGATGATTACGATCGATTTTAAAGTGCATCTAAACTTGGCATTGGATTGGATTTTAACCCTTTTAAAGGCGAACAAAATAACCGATAGGAACTTGGCCTTTTTAACAGGTATGTTTTTTGTGGGACAGTGTTTACGGCATAAATGCCACCGCGCACTTTATTTGTGTCTGCTCTTTATTAGAAAACTATTCAATGTAGATATTAGGGATTGCAATCCGGTCCGGCGGATCCGGTAATCCGGCCGGATCCGGTGCTTTTTACATGCTACCGGATCCGGTGAAATTCGCCGGATCCGGTAATGTAATTTAATATGTTAATATAATTTAACATTTGAACGTAGCTCAACAGGGGATTGCAATCCGGTCTGATTTCCAATCAAAAAATAATTTAATACGTACGTTTTTTGCATTACTAGGCCGTTTGGAAGTAAAATAATGTGCTCAAGTGACGCGTCAAACTTTCCGTCTTTGAATCTGTAGTGAAATCTGTGCAATTGTTTACTTGGATGCAAAATGTGGAACTTTTCGTTAAGATGTCACTGAGGTCGATCCTTCGCGTTTTCTGGCCAAACACTATCCGAAATCAAGACCTATTGAGTATATGCCAGCAAACACCCATTAGTGAGGAAACCGCGACACAAAAAGTACATTGGTAGCACACAATTCTAAGAGTTCCCTCTAACGAAATAACGCAACCATTTCTTTCGGCTGGAAATCGCCTGCCGCTGGAAGGTGCCTTGGCTGCGGGCGCCCTGTAAACTCATGGAAGCGGTCCGTTGAGGATGAACTACGAGCGACCGGGTCGAGCTGGAGCGAGGCCACGAGGGTAGCTGAAAATAGGAAGGCATGGCGCGAGCTTAAGAAGGCCCTTTGCATCTCTGTGGTGATGTAGGACTACAAGAACAACAACGTTTTCAGCATGATATAACAAGTATGAGGGCACATTACTACAAGAATCATAAAAAAACAATTCAAAGCTTAAATATGAACATTTTTAAAAGGTATCCAGTAAGATTGTGGTTTCATCAATAGCAAATAATACTAAGGTCAATTACTCTTGATGACTTTAATTTAGCTACTGTAGTTTTTTTTAGTTCTTTGCGTGTGAGAAAAGTTCACTGTAAAATAACACAAAACATAATTATCTTTTTTTTATATAGTTACCTCATAATGCATGTAGGTAATGTTATAATGTCCGTTCTTAATTGTATCTTAAAAGCTCTATAGGTATTACTGTAAAACAATACAGTAAAAATAATTTTGTTATCCTATGAAAGTTTAAAAAGAACGAAAGAATTTTATTTGCGACTGATTATTTTAGTAAAATTTACTTGTTACCTGGTAAAAATGTTGATTTCTAAGCTTTCAACTTTTGGTTTATTAATCGTGAAGCAAAATACCATCATATTTCTCATATTATGCTGAAAACATACAAAAAAGTTACTATTTGGGTACTTTTCATCCTCAAGGCCAATCCGGCCGGATCCGGCCGGATCCGCTGGATTAGGACCAAAATCCGGCCGGATCCGGCCGGATTGGATATCAGACCGGATTGCAATCCCTAGTAGATATGTTATTCTAAAAATATTACATGGACATTTAAATATGGATTAATTTTTTGAATGGAAACGACACTGAAAATAAAGCACCCGCGTTTTGCAAGTGACGCTATCAGAGAATCCCTCAGGAAATGAGACGGATCATTGACTTGATATTATCGCATTATTGCGTATTTTCGCTTTGCCTTACGCCTTGAGGACTCACGGAAACGAGATTGCTTTTGGAAGATTAGTTAAATAATTTGAAGGGAATAATAAATTTGACTGCTGCGGAGTGGTTCAATGTATTTTGCCGCTGTCGCCCTGCAACATTAAGATGTGGAGTCTAAGAATGAGTATAGGTACCTAATGTAGAAAGCCGTATTAGATAAGGTATTGCTCGTTAAATGTATGAGTAGGTAGGTATCGCTTCAAAACACATCCGGTTTTAAAGATCTAGGAAGCTGTATTTACAGTAGATTTGGTAACTCCTTGCAACGGCAGTGAGTAAAATTCGAAAGGGTATAAGCAGGATAAGCTAAGAAAAATTGTCTTTTTGGTCATACTTAGCTCTGCAAAAAGTTTAATCACTCTACTGTTACCCCCTGGGGGTAAAAAACACCCGATTAAACCTAAAACTATTTTAAATGTTTTTCCTAAACTAAGCAAGTTACGATTTAAAAATTTTGTACAAACAATAATGGCACTAAAAACGTTAAAATTCATAAAATAAATGAAACAAAATTTTAATCATTCTGTATAACAAGTTCAGCTCATGGTAAAGACACCATATTTTTTTTAAATATGAACCAATTGATATTATCAATTTATACAAAAGTTTCATCGACATAACCCAGAAGGAACAATACGAAAATAATATGAATTTGTTATTTGGTGCCTACTAAGTATTCTCTAACAAACTACTACCTACCATTATTTTATTTTAAAACTTAGGGGGAAGGGGGGGGTGTTGTATAGTAATATTTTGCCTATTTTCTCAAATTACTTCAAAATGACTTGAATAAGATTTATTAAAATTATATTTTTAAAATACTTATAAAAAGCTCTTTCATTTGATATGTAACGCAAAAACGCAATCCTATAGTTAAAAAAATTTATTTTTAATGTTCATCTTTACCCCTCAAAAGTGGACCCTAAGATTAAATTTTCTTTATTTAAATTACATGTCCGTCTTTGGGTTACAGGTTTCCATATGTGTGCCTAAGTTAATCGGTTCAGTAGCTTCGGGTTCCGTTTTTCCTTTTTGAGGTACGGAACCCTAAAAAGTGATCTACTTACCATAAAGACACGAATGACACGATCCTATTTTTTCCGTAATATTTATCACAAAATCTGTTTTGTAAAACTTATTGTAAACGATGGCCCATTGCAAATAATTAATTATAAAATTCATTAACACAATATTGCCAAAAATTATAATTTAAGGGAGAAAGTTAATATGATTAATTTGTACGTTTTTAGCGTTCTTTAAAAACGTTGACGGCGCAATGGAAAATATAGTTATAAAAGATAAATAATGTATATAAAACTGCTACCAAGAGGGATAATCTCAATTTTTGCTAGGATATAAATAATACATTTTCAGATTTCCTTTGTGAGTGGAATCGTGGTGTCGAAATTATCTGTGACACAAGACAAGACCCAAATAATAGGAATAGCATAGCAACAAGAAATATCACCTACATTAGTTCACTATGATCAATATTTAATGAGACATCAAAGGGAGAATAGTAGGTTATACAACTAGGATATAAAGCGCCCATGTTAACAGAGGCAATTTATCGGCCCGAGTGCAAACGAGGTCCTTTATAAGATGAGCATAACATGGAATATTCAAGTTATTCCCTAGTTGTAAAGGAACTCATAGGTACTTTAGTATACGTATATGTATTTATCTATGTATGTGTGTATGATTATGTCTTCTTCTTCTTCAACCTAGCGTTTTCCCGGCCTAGCGCCAGGGTCCGCTTTCCTGCTCAGCCTGTGTATGATTATGTATTTATATTATTTATTTTGTAGTATCTAACTTGTAGATTCTATAAGCTATTTATCATGTTGTTTTTACATGATACTGTATCATGTTGATTCTACGTTAAGCGCTAACTTGTCAGGTTGAATTTATGTTAAATGTCAGATTGATCTTACAGTTAAGCATGTAGTTTTAACGTCTCGTAATTGTTAAAGTGAAATGACAAGCTTGTTGAGTCAAAAAATTGCTTGTTAAATTATCTTGTTATTTTTACATGGCTGGCATATAGTTCCAACATGCTCGCTTTGTTATTATAATTTGCACTAGCTTGTTAATTCAACAATTAGCTTGTTGAATATATAATAAGCTTGTTGTTTTATCATGTTGTAGTTTCAGTACGTGCTTGTTCAATCAACAGTCAACTTGTTGCATTCGCATTATTGCTTTGTTCTATATACAGTCAACTTGTAATTATATCACATTATTGTTACATTACATGAATGTTGCATTCGCATTATAATTGTTGCACTTGATGATTGATGGTCTTGTTGAATTTGCGGTTATATTTTTAAACGTATTCAAGTTTCGTTCTACTTTCAGATGGAAACGTAACAACAAAAATTACTTCTCGGTGTTAATTTTCCAACTACAAGTAGAACGAAACTTTCAACAAGACGGTCAACAATCAAAATGCGAATGCAGCATGCATGTAATGTAACAATAATATGATAAAGTTACAAGTTGACTGTAAATAAGTACACACAAAAAAGAAAACACAGAAAAGATAGAACAAACACAAACTTATCTGACAATAAATACGCGGTGAATAAATATTAAAAATAAAACAAACATTTCAAGGTTTCATTTATTAATCAACTTTCAACTGGATAAAATTAAATTAACGGATGCATGAGGGTTACCGGAAGATGATGCAGCGCTACTAAATACCTAGTTCCGACAATTACCCATTTCATTCAGCGAGGTATTCCAGCTTTTTTTAGCAGTAGAAAACAAGTATTTTTCTACTAGCTTTTTTTCTGACTTCTGAGCTTCGTATTCTGACTTAGATACGGCAGGGCAGGTAAGTGACTGCCGGATCTTAGTCAGAATAATAGCGTTTTCGGTGGCCGAAATTTAAAATAAATGCTTTTATTTTTAATTAAAAATTCTTAGTCATTGTACAGTTTTAATATACAAAATCAATAAATATTGGTTTCTTCTGTCAAATATTACACAAGAAAATCATGTGTTATGAAAAATTAGATATACATAAGTCTAGTAGTCTATTCTCTGAAGTCTCAGAATGATATCGGTAATTAAAAGTAAAATTTTGAGAATCAGGAGGTTTTCCAGATTAAAACGGACTCAAGGCTGCGCCGGAAGTCATAAATAATTCAAGTCGGCACTTACAATTAAAACGCATGATTCATGTCTTACGGAGAGAGGCACAAATAAGGGAAAAAGGGAGTTTTGAATGATCTTTAGAGTGTAAATGGAAATATTTGCTGTAAAACTGCATTGATAAACATAAGTATTACTTACGAGTTAGTATCTCACGAAGGGTATTTTAAATAAAAATAAATAATTTATAAATTACTATATGGGTACATACTAGAGATGGGCCGAATACGGTTCAGCTGTTACCGAACCGAACATTCGGCCGAATATTCGGTTCCGCCATATTTTAAATGCTGGCTTAGCGTTAAAAACTTTTCAATGATTGGTAATGGGTACATTTATCTTACTAAAGGCTCTTAATGTTCCTATAATTTAGTGCATAAGAAAATATTGGATTTTGCTTTTTAAACTACGTTATTTTTACATTTTTACAATATTATTCTATTTGTATTGCAACGCATTTTTAAATCCCTTTGGTAGTGCCTTATAATGCTGATATAGGATGTCATTATCCGATGAATTATGAAACAACTTACGCTATTTATTTACTTTGTTTATTCGGTATATATTCGGCAATGTGACCGAACTATTCGGCCGAATACGAACATTAAAAATCTTGCCGAATATGCCGAATACCGAATATTTACCGAATATTCGGCCCATCTCTAGTACATACATACAGAGAAGGCGAAGCTTGGAAACCAAACCAAAGTCGATATTGATCTCTTGACCATGCAAGATCGGTAGGATAGCAGTATAGCTGAAACATAATTATACGATGCAATGTCGTATTGTAGCTCTCTGAAATCTACGATGTGTACCTAGTGATTGATTTACGACAAGATGTAGTATTATGATAGTACGATTTACGGCAAGGCGAGACGTCACTACAATGACGTCGTTGTAGTGTAACAGAAATAACGCATTTAAGAATCCACAGGAAGCCCGGCTGAATTCCACTTTCCCATGCAAACGAAGTTACGTTCTCATTACAAAACTGCGTATTTGTATTGTAATTATAACTAAATTTATATATTGTTGTGTATTAATCTCGTTAAGTGAATTGTATGTAATTCTTATGAGATTAAATGATCTTAAACCTAATTAAACTTTGCATAAATATTGATATGAGATATATCTACACATTTGTTTTTATTGTTTCAGATTAAAACACTAACAAAATAAAGTAAGAAAAATTTCGTATGGAAAACTTAATAATTCACTACTTACATAACCATGGCAATGGTATCTGAAGTACTACATCAACTACATAAACAATTTCCGCTCTGGATATAACTCATGTGATTATATTGGACAAGTTTCATTGTAATCCACACGTAGTTTTTAAATGAGTAGCTGCGTTTTGTATGGTCTATCAAATAGGAACAGGGATAGGGATAGCGATAGGGATAGCGATAGGGATAGCGATAGGGATAGCGATAGGGATAGCGATAGGGATAGCGATAGGGATAGCGATAGGGATAGCGATAGGGATAGCGATAGCGATAGCGATAGCTATAGCGATAGCGATAGCGATAGCGATAGCGATAGCGATAGCGATAGCGATAGCGATAGCGATATCGTTAGCGTTAGCGATAGCGATAGCGTTAGCGTTAGCGTTAGCGATAGCGTTAGCAATAGCGATAGCGATAGGGATAGGGATACGGATACGGAACGGATAATATGGGTATCGTTAGAGGGATACGGATAATCGGTCGGCGGTCTCTTACAATCAATGTGCTCTAAGACGATCATTGTTTGCTTGCTTGAAGATTACGTTTGCGATAAGTATAAGCAAAATGTAAAAAATTGTAAGGGATAATAGAAAAAAGTACTTTTTACCCACCGATCATAGTGTCGAAATACGGGCTATGTGGGAAAGTATTATGTGCAATCGAAATAATCGCAGATAAACCTAAGGATCCAAATGAAAATCTTAATGAATACTTTTATTACGCGGGCGAAGCCGCGGGTAAAAGCTAGTATTATTATATATAGGGCCGGTTGCATCAAAACGTCTGTCACCGTACTCACCGTTAAAGCGTTCGTTAAATTTTATTGTATGGGAAGTTCCATAGACGTCTGCTGCGTGACGATGATGTGTCTGTCAAATGTGGTTGATGCAACTGGTCCTTAGAATTGAAATTTAAAACACAATACACAAACCTTTTAAACCGTCAAAAACTTTACTAACTGGAGGTACTTCCCGTCAACTTAAAAAATATGAAATATGGCTAATAATAAATCTTACCACAGTCAGTAAATTTTTAGGGTTCCGTACCAAAAAGGTACAAACTAAACCATAAGGTGCCGCTCTGTCCGTCGGTCTGTCTGTCACATTACTAGTTAAATATGTCGAGAACTACTCTAAACTCTATTCTTTTATGAATTTTGATTTTGTTACAGGGCCCACCTAGTATATATTTGACCACTGGTCTGGCTTAGTCGGTAATGGTCCTGCCTGCGAAGCTGATGGTCCTGGGTTTGAATGAAGCACAGTGTATACACCGGGCGCGAGTACACGGTGTCGCCGCCGCACCTCCGCGCTGTGTACACGAGACGCGTAAAGCCCGTCGCCACGCCGCCGCCGCGCCACCTCCGCGCTGACACCAAACAACACCAAACTCGATCTGGTAACTTTCAGGGGGAAGATATGGAGCCCATAATGTGATGCGGAAGATGTACCTTAACCAGCCGGCCCCTACATCTCCTCACCAATTCGGAGGGTAGGTACCGCGTGTCACCCTCCAGAATGGCAATCGTCGACGCCAGACGCCAACAGAAATGCTCTAGCTCTGTCGCGCCAATGCGCTAGAGTGATAAAGATAGATAGCTAAGAAACAGATATTATAGTGAGCATTTGTGCATTTGGCTATACACGCCGGTCTTAAATGGCTCAGTATGACCCAACAACAACTGTGCCAAGTGGCTTCCTTCATTCGTCACTGCCACTAATGACCCTACATGAGAAAACTGAAACCAATACTGTTGATACAAATGAATCCATTGAGCTACTGAACTAAACTAGTGAACGACTTGACAGTATACGAAATATATATATCACTCTTTTCTTTTTAGCGACACATTTTGCGCATGTGCACAAAATGGTATCGAGGGGCAGCGGGCGGCGCGGCGGCGGCGGGGGACTCGCGTCTCGTATACGTGGCGCGAAGGTGCGGTGGCGTAGAGGCGGCGGCGCGGCGGTGGTGCGGTGTCGGCGCGGAGGCGGTGCGGTGTCGGCGTGGAGGCGGCGCCGTCTACACGCGTCCTAATCCATCACTCGGCAATAAATATATTATGTGCTCATCACACAAATAAATGCCTTTAGCAGGATTCGAACCCAGGACTATCGGCTTAGCAGGCAGGGTAACTACCCACAATGCCAGACAAATCGTCAAAGGATATCGACGGCTTTCTATTCGAGGCAGTCTTTAAATCAAACATACTATAGGTACTTACTGTTCACGGCAACTTTAAAAGTAAAGTAAGAGAGGACTAATACAAAAATATTTATAAAACAATAAACAATACTGTCTCTTGAAGTTAAGTCTGAATTGGATGGATTGCTTCAAATACCTCTTGTGAGTGCAATCATCGTACGTTACATATTGCTCGGGATTTTTCCTTAAGAATTTTCACACAAAGGAATTCGATTACTTTGAAAGCACTTTAGAGTTAAAACCTTTGCGCCATTCATTTCATAAAAAAGAATCTGCAAATAAAAGATCCGGGTGTCTTTTATTACTAATACAAAGCATTTCTACTAATTTAAAAAAAAACGGCTTATCTGCTGGCTACTTTATCCTATAAAATTTTCATTTTCTTCCTATAAAATTTTAAACATTTTGTGGTGTTCTAAAATTATATAAATCCTTTATTGCATCTTTAAATTATCTAATTAATAAAATCAAACGATTCATGAAATGAATGAAAACGCCCACGTGTAAAGGTAGGGGTAAATACCCGAGGGTGGCCTTTTATAAAATCCGGCCTCCTCCTATCTTATATCTACAGCGTAAATAATGCCGCATAGCATCACGTTTTAAATTTATTTTGTGAGGTACTGGGAAAAAACTTCGCCGTTACAACCCTATCACGATCAAGAAGGATGTTAACAACTCCGACCATCAATCAATGTCTACCGTCAGGGTTGAGTGAAAAATATTGTCGTAATTTCATTAAGCTTTTATTGCCGAAATATTTTACGTTTATTTCTAACTCTTTTTTTTATATTTAACGTCACCTACTCATAAACACACGTTCTTACTTTCACTGCTAATAATTATTATTTTTCAGGTAGGTACTTAGTTTGTCATATTGGTTCCGCGCATGCCTCCCAAAGGCACGGAATATCTAATGGTTCCATGATGGGAATGACATACAGTAAAAATAAAGTTTCTTCAGAACGACTTGCAACATAAATAATCAACTTTCATTAGTGAATGTACCACCGACCGGATTACGCTACAACCGAGCTGAAAACGTTCAAAAATCATGTACTTATTGAGAATCTTGAAACAAACTTTGCTTCGGTCCGTTATTGTAATCCATTATACCGATAGTCCCTATGTTGGCTAAATGCCTTTCTAAAGTAAGTGTAAAAAATACAAACAAATTGTATGAGACGTAAATCTCCGTCGGTAGCCGCTTATGAATGCAGAAAACGTGCGACGTGACGACGTGGCAACGCTCGCACGAGCCACCCGCCGACTGCACGAAGGAAATTAGTGTTTTCATTCCATTAGTGGGAGATTATGCAATTATCTGTCGCAGCGTTTACGCAGTGAATATGAAAATCCGTTATTGTTTCGCTGCACCTACGGGTTTATTGTACTTTTTCATTAGTGTTTCGCTGATGATATGTCGGTACATATTTTGTGAAATTGATAATGATGACGATTTAAATAATAGGTACTTACATATATTGATATCGAGTGTTACAAAAACTTTTAACTTGCCCCTCATAGGAACCGCAAAAGTCATAACATTTCAAATGCCTTATTCCATAAATATAACAGAACGAATATAAATTCAAATTCAATAGTTCATTTGCAGAAAAAGGGTTAGTAAAAGGTCTTAAATTAGGTTAATAGGTGATTGTCCCAACTTTATCCTCTGTCTCAAGACAGCATGCAAATGTACAACTTATTCCTAAAACACAATTATTTTTATTTAAAATTTATTATGTAATTTGATGATCAAACATAATTTAATTTTGGCATGTAGCAAATTTATAGTGTAATTTTTATCATGAAATAAAGAAATCTAATATATACAGGTATCCACCAGGTATCAGTCTATTCATCGGTGTCCTGCCGTTTCGCCAAAAAACGTTTCGTCAAATTTAATTTCCCAATAATCATTTTTTTTTTTTAATAAAATATTTTATTGAGCAAATGTACCGTACAGCCAGATGTGTAGGGCCCTGACTTCTGAGCTAGGTAAAACCTGTGTTACAGAAGTCAGTGTCCTCTCCCAGATTTAGTTTTCATATAAATCTAATCTTACACTACTGCAATATCGCAATCATATCGCAATAGTGTTTCATTTCCCAAATTATTGTTTGGCAAATGTATGTTTCGCAATGAATTTGTTTGGTCAAACTATCATTTAGCACAATTTTATTTAGTCAAATTTTATTTAGACAAAACTTTATTTCGCAAACGTTTTTAATAGCAAAACTTATCCCAAAAACATGTTTGGTCAAAATTTCACATCGCAAATTACGAAAATATTAAGGCATTTGCATTTTCATTTCTACGAGATCCATTTAATTTATCGAAGATTTTTTGCCAAATTTAATTTCTTAAATAAATTTTGCCAGCTACACGTTTGTCAAATGAATCTTTCCCATATTAACATTTGACAAACTTAAAATCTGTCAAATGATAATTACCCAAACTGTTATAATGCAACTTGTATAACCCCAACTGCTTTAAAAAGCAAATTACATCATGCAAAACCACTTTTGACAATAACAAGACATAAATGTAATTTAATAATTTTATTAGTATTGTAACAGAAAACTCGTGTGTGACAGAGTCAGTTTAATGTCAATTTACGATAAGTTGTTTTGCCAAACGTTTATTTGGGAAATGATAATATGGGAATAATAGTTTGTTAGATTTAAATGTAATGTGTATTTATATAATCTTACTATTTGCATGTTACCTATTATGTTACTGGCTTACAGCAAGCATGTCTATGCTTCATAGTATTTGAATTTTATATTTCGCCTGTTCTTATTTTTGTCTGCATGACAATATCATGTCACTTGATTTGTTTGTTTACTTTAGGATGCACGTTATTTAATATATCTTAATTATACCTAAACAGTCTCGTGTTATTTAACCATTGCGTACTCAGAAAGCTGCGCTACAATGGTTATGGGCCCAGAGAGCCCTAGGTATATTTAAAATTGAAGTCGAGTCAGTTTTAGGTCAACGTATTTTGTGGTACGTACGGTTGACACGGAAGTAAAGGTTGGCGTAGAGAGGTCAACAGAATGAGTACTACTGTGAAAATAGAACCGCTTACTCAAGAAAATTATGAAACGTGGAAAATTCAGGCCGAAGCGGTTCTTATAAAAAATGATGCCTGGAGCTACGTGGATGGGAGTAGCGTAAAGCCCGCCGAGGTGGAGGAAGCACGGAAGTGGAGCGTTGGAGATGCAAAAGCTAAGTCCGATCTTATACTTGCTATCAGTCCTAGCGAATTACGTCATCTGCGTGATTGTAAGACGTCGCGAGAGGTGTGGCTGAAACTGGAGAGCGTACATGCCTCCAAAGGACCCGCTAAGAAGGCGACGTTACTGAAACAGTTGTTGCTTCACAAAATGCAGGAAGATGGTGATATCAGGGAACATGTTATGCATTTCTTTGACGTCAGAAATAAGCTAGCTGATATGAAAATAGAGATGAATAAAGATTTAATCTCTATCATGCTCCTCTATAGTCTCCCACCAAGTTTTGAAAATTTTAGATGCGCTATTGAGTCCAGGGATGAGTTGCCAGATCCAGAGGCCTTAAAGATTAAAATTATCGAAGAGTTTTCTTCAAGGCGACAGAAAGGTATAGACGATGGAGCATTTGTTGTAAAAGGAAAATATTCTAAGCCGTTGAGTGGAGCAGGTGCCAGTAGATCTTACTTCAAAGGTAGATGTTGGAAGTGTCAAGATTATGGCCACAAAGCCTATGAATGTAAGATAAATGATAACAAGGAACGATACAAAGACAGTGCCGATAAGTATGTGTCGAAGTCTAATCGCGATGAACAAAATTATAATTATGGTCTTGTAACTTTTAATTGTATTTCAGACAATAAAGCTGCTGCGTGCGATGGGAATGAGGGCTGGATCATGGACAGCGGGTGCACCTCGCACCTGTGTAATGAGGCTCCTAAATTTGATAATTCTTTTACACCTGTATCTGGTAAGCTTAGCCTAGCCACAAATTCGTCAGCTAATGTAAAAGGTAAGGGCACAGTAAGGTTACTTACATGCCAAGATGATTTAAAAACATTTGTGGAGTTAAAAGATACATTATTTGTTCCGGATCTGAGATGCAATTTGATTTCAGTTGCAAGAATTACAGATAGGGGCTATAGAGTCATATTCGATAAGTATGCAGCTCATGTTGTGAATGACACTGGAAATACTGTCATGGTCGCAAATCGTTCGGGTAACCTTTATCATGTCGAAGAACGACTTGGGACTGCTTCAGCAGTTATTGGTAAGAATGATGATGTAAAGTTGTGGCACGAGCGCTTGGGACATTTAAACGTAAAAGATTTGGTAAGGCTTTTGAACAAAACTGGCATAAAATTTGAAATGGCGGATTTGAATCAACTGTATGATTGTAGTATTTGTGTTAGTGGGAAAATGATTGCGTCTCCGTTCCCGAGAGGAAATGGACCATGTGACGAGAAACTGAGGATTGTGTATTCGGATATTGTAGGTCCCATGCGTCATGAGGCTCTTGGTGGAGGAAAATACTTCATCACTTTTATTGATGATTCTTCTAGATGGTGCGAAGTGTTTTTGCTAAATAAAAAGAGTGAAGCGTTAAAATTCTTCAAGATTTATAAGAATCATGTTGAAAATTTGACAGGTAAGAAAATAATATACTTTCACACTGACAATGCAGGAGAGTATTGTAGTAGAGAGTTCGATGAATACTTGCAGGATGAAGGTATAAGAAGAAGGCTGACTATCCCTGGTACACCCCAGCAAAACCCAGTAGCAGAGAGGATGAACAGGACATTAACAGAAATGGCCAGGTGCATGTTAATATCATCAGGTCTCTCACCAGGATTTTGGGGCGATGCTGTACTGACTTCATGTTATATTCGAAATAGATGTCCAACTAGCAGCTTAGCAGGCGAAACACCCTATGAGAAATGGTTTGGTAGACCTGCAACAGTAAGTTATCTGCAACCTTTCGGATCTAGAGTCCACATTTTAAATAAAGAGGAAAACAAGGACAAATTTGCTCCACGCGGAATAGACGGTATTTTTGTGGGGTATCCAAGCGACCGAAAGGGTTACAAGATTTGGTTACCACAGGAGCGAAAATTTGTCGTATCTCGAGATGTCAAATTTCAAAAGTTCATTGAACAGACAGACGAGCATGAGTGTAGTGAATTAGATCCCCTAGAAGTCAGAAATGAAGAGGTACAGATGGATACTAATAAGAGTTCTTCACCTGGTTTAATTGAAATAAGTTTTTCACCCAAAGGTATTGCTACAAAATCAAACCATCAGAATGATCCAATTGAAACACAAATAGAGAGTGTTCAGGAAGTTAGAAATGACGTGGATCAGACAGAATCGCACGGGGATGACAACCAGACAGCAACGGTTCATGTGGAATCAATTGCTGGTCCGTCGCATACTCCTGTTCAAGATGTCGGCTCCTGTATTGACGAAGTCAAAGTTATGAAGAGAGGGCCTGGTAGACCGCGTTTAGAGAGAGGACACATTGGAAGACCAAGAAAAATTTACCACATGAACGAAGTGAGACAAGAAGTCGAAGCAGAATGTAATGTAGAAGGATCGTCTGACGAATGTAATGTAGAAAGATCATCTGCCTGTCAAGATTATGCTGGTGTAACTAAAAGGATGCCAGATGTTGAAACAGAAAGTGGCTCAGAAGAATATTCTGACTGCCAGGAATTCGCTGGTGCTGCCCAGATAACTTTAAAACAAGCACTGTCAAGTGATGAAAAACAGAAATGGAATGAAGCCATTTTATCGGAGATAAAAAGTCTTGTAAAGAATGACACCTGGGATATAGCCGAGAGACCAGTCGGGCGAGCGATAGTAGGTTGCCGCTACGTTTTAACAACTAAATTGAACATTGACAAGACAGAAAAGAAAAAGGCAAGGCTTGTGGCGAAAGGCTACAGCCAAAAATATGGTATTGATTATCACGATACTTTTGCTCCGGTAGTCAGATTAGACACGATACGATTGTTAACATCACTTGCGGTAGAATTGGATATGGAAATCCATCAAGTAGACATTAACACAGCCTATCTAAATGGTACATTGGACGAAGAAATATATATGGAGATACCTGAATTGCTTAAGGAAAGTCTACAGAAGCTCTTGGAGCTAGAGGAAGTAGGATCTGATACGTATGAACGAGCTAAGAAAATGTTAGCCGATATTAGCGCTGGGGGCAATGTCTGCAAACTTAAGAGGTCATTGTATGGATTGAAGCAAGCGGGACGCCAGTGGAATGCCAGGTTAGACGACCAACTTCGTCGCATGGGCCTGAGATCATCGTTAAATGAGCCATGCTTATATTATGAAGACATCGACGAAAACTCCAAACTTTTTGTTGCGGTGTACGTTGACGATATATTAATAGCTTCACAGAATAAAGTTTACATAGAAAAGTTCAAAAAGCAACTGGCCAGTGAGTTTGAACTCAAAGACTATGGCATCGCAAAATATATACAGAAATGTCAAAGGTAAAATTAAGTTGTCACAACAAAAGTATGTTGAAAATCTTTTACAGAAATTTGGTTTTGAGAATTGTAAAGGATCCGTGTCGACTCCAATGGAAGTGAACTTGAAATTTGAACCCTTTAAAAGTGACACGAAATCCGATGAGCAATATCCATATCGGGAATTAATTGGAAGTTTGATGTATCTTTCCGTTGGAACTCGACCTGATATTTCAAATACCGTTTCTAAGTTAGCACAGTTTGTGGAATCCCCGCGTAAAGACGCATGGGTCGCTGCGAAACGCGTATTGCGTTATTTACAAGGGACAAAAGAGTATGGACTCGTGTTTACAAAGACTGGTAAGTCGTTAGAGGGGTATTCTGATTCTGATTGGGGAGGCTGTGTATTAGACAGGCGTTCATATTCTGGCTATGCTTTTGTATTAGGTGGTGCGTGTGTGGTATGGCGATCCCAGAAACAGAAATGTGTGGCCACGAGCACTTCCGAATCGGAGTATGTTAGTTTAGCGTCAGCGATGAAGGAAGCGATGTATTTGAACAGCTTGCTAACTGAAATCGGATTGGGTAAGTTTGCACAAGTAACCTTAAATGTGGATAATCGAGGAGCAATTTGTCTAGCCAATGATCCAGTGTTTCATTCCCGCATGAAACATATCGATATTCGCTATCATTTTCTTAGGCATGTCTTAAAGGAAAATCAGGAGATTAAGTTGGTGTATTTGCCAACTGAGTTCATGTTGGCAGATATATTAACTAAGGCTTTACCGAAAGTAAAGCATTACGAGTGTATGTCCGGTCTAGGAATGCATTCTCTGTTTTAATATTATGTTTTGTGCATTACTATCTTCTGATCTGTGTTGATAATAATTATAATATACACATTAAGAGGGCGTGTTAGATTTAAATGTAATGTGTATTTATATAATCTTACTATTTGCATGTTACCTATTATGTTACTGGCTTACAGCAAGCATGTCTATGCTTCATAGTATTTGAATTTTATATTTCGCCTGTTCTTATTTTTGTCTGCATGACAATATCATGTCACTTGATTTGTTTGTTTACTTTAGGATGCACGTTATTTAATATATCTTAATTATACCTAAACAGTCTCGTGTTATTTAACCATTGCGTACTCAGAAAGCTGCGCTACATAGTTTGGGATGTCAAACTTTGGGAAACGTTTTTACGCGAATCGTCAGTCAACCTTATAAAAGACATAATTTTAAAGGTTTATAAAAACACATATTTTAAACGACCAATGAAAGCAATGAACGGCTTAGAAAAAGTTAGCGCTTCAGTAAAAAGGATGTTAAGTTTAGTCACAAAAACAAAGGGCCAAAGGTGGAGTAATTCCAAAACATTTGTTGTAAATATTGCATAGGTACCTATAAGTGGTATAAAATATTTAGAGGTACAATTGCTCAACACCGACAAAAATGGCTATCTTTGGAAGAGGCCTTCACCTAAGGGGTTCCTGTTTATCAAAAGATATAATATAATTATGTACCTAAAATACAAATGTAATCACTAGAGAGCGGATTTCATGTAGCGATTTAAAGATTTATATGGATATGACTAGTGTCATTTTTTAAAGACATGTCATGTGGTTTATAATAAGATTTTACAGTCATTATTACATCGCACACCGCAATTTAGATTAAATTATTGTTATTTTTGCAACAAACTACATTTCAAGAAAAGTATTTTATACTAAATAAAGGAGTTTGTATACAGTACATTTGTTACGTACCTACGTGACAGTAAATGTCAACAATGTCACTTAAATATAATAAAACGTGAATGCACATTTAGTCATTCGTAACATTATTAGCATTTTAAAATGCCTAAAATAAGCACTGTAGAACGATGGATTCAAGACTTTCCCGAATTAACATTTAATAGTTTAGAATTATATTGCAAGTGTTGTAAACAGTTCATAAATTTTGAAAAAAAAATGCAATGTGCTTAAACATGTTGCAACAGATCAGCATCAAAGCTGTTTATCTGGTAATTTAAGCAAACAGGAATTACAAAAACAATTCAATTTGGAACGAACTAAGGTTATGATTTCCTGTAATATTCCTCTGAAAAAACTTGATAAAGAGATATTAACTACATTTTTACAAAAATGTGTTGACGGCTTATACCAAAATGCTAAAATTCCAAATGAATCCACTTTAAGAAAAAACTATGTAGAGCCATTATACCATTCAGTTATGTCAAATATTTCTGAAGAGTTGCAGAACCAAAATGTTTGGATCAGCACGGACGAGACAACCAACGATAGAGGAGAAAAAGTAAGTCACGTATTAATTGGTGGAATGCATCGTGATGTTCCAATGCGTGCACATTTAATAGCATCATTAATATTGGATAAAGCCAAAGTATTGCTATTTACTTCAGATGCAGCAGCTTACATGAAAGCAGCTGGAAAAATATTAAAGCAAACTTATAGTAATATGGTACATGTTACTTGCTTTGCGCACGGTTTACACAGAGTTGCAGAGTTAATTAGAGAATGCTATGCCAATGTGGATCGCCTTATATCTAGCACAAAAAAAGTGTTTTTAAAGGCTCCTGAACGCATACGTCTGTTTTACGATTCTCTTGTTGTACTTGGATAGAGGCTGTATCCTACTATTACAATAATTTTGCGGAAGTTAAGAGTGTGGTCGAGCTACTTAATTCTAATGCTGCCGAATCTATAGCGATTTCCCAGCAATGTTTCAGAAATCACACCACTCTAGCCGAACTTGCGGAAATTCATGGAAATTATTCGAGAATCCCGTCAATTATTAAAGATTTTGAACAAAGAATGACAGATCAATTTACTGTTGTAGACGCAGATCATTTGATCCTGGACCTAAAACACTATATTTCTCAGTTAAATGCACAGATGTCATTTGTTTCTTCTATCTAAATTAAGTTCTGTGGTTAAATAGAATACCTGCACAACGAGTACAAAACAAATTTGATCAGGTGTTGAAAAATAATCGGTTTTAACACTCTTGTCAAATATAGTAAATCTCTTTGAAGGGAAGGAAACGAACATGTCTAGTCCCAGTGATAACAATTCAGCATTAAACTATTTTAACTACTTTAAATATGCTCCTGTAACATCTGTTGATGTTGAGCGATCATTCTCAGATTATACTTGGATTTTAGATATAAAGCGTCACAATTTTAAAAGTGAAAACCTAGAAAGATATTTGATTATCCATTATCTTTATGCAACTTCATAAATAATTTCATCAATGTTTGACTTCTGTAATTATAATTCTGATAATTACTAGTTAATATAAAATACAAATACTAAATACTTACATCAACCTTTTTAGTAACAGTCTGGTATTATTCATTTGTGTTGAAAACATCGTTCAATAATTTAAAAATATAGAATGTCAGAAGAGAAAAAAAAAAAAAACTGACATACCTAGTTACTTTTACAATTCACATCAATCATATATATCAGATTCAATGATGCAAAGTTTTTTTTTTTTTTATAATTATAAATGGGCTTACTCTTGACCACAGACTAGCCAAAGGCAAAGACGTGGCCTACGATGGAGTGAGCTCGCCCAGAAGATGCCTGTTCACTCTTCAAGTTTATGCAATTTGGCTATGTTTGAAATTGCAGTTTTGCAGTTTGATATAATGAAATGTAAAGTACTGAAATTCCTTCGAGACAGAACGAACAACGAATTCTTTTTTGATGAAAAGGTAAGCCGTAGTAGAAGAAGCTTCACACATCCAGAAGAGTTTTGGCTTTGTAAAATAGGCTTAGGCCTCGTTACTGTCATTTATATTATGGATTTCTTGTTTTAGATGGCAATTTGCAAACAATGGTTTTTTGGACTGGAATTGCCAAGAGATTTAAGTATAAAACTGTTTTTACAATTGTTGCCATCGTGGACGGTAAACATGGCGGATGAAAATGTATTTTTCGACGGTGTATGCTTAAAATGCAATGTAAGCGAGTATCATATTTGCATTGACTTCGTTTGTGAGGAAGAACCAATAAATAACCTTGAAATAAATGAATTGTTTTGTGAGCATTGTGGAAGCGAATTATTTTCATTTTTCTATTCTTTGAGTCGTGATAAAAGTTTTTACTGTGCAATGTGCAGAAGAAATATTAAAGAAGAAGAACTTAAATAAATAAAGTATTTTAAAAATTTACAAACATTTTTTTCTTTGTTGTCATCACAATTATTGCCCAATATTCACAAAAGCATCCAAAAAGGGTTTTACTTTTATGTTCCGATACATTATTTTTGTGTGCAGAAAAAATAATAAATTACGCCAGTCATATCCATATTTAATATTTAAATCGCTACATGAAATCCGCTCTCTAGTAATCACTAACAAAAACTAAATTAGAACTAGAGAAAAAACTAACAATTACTAACAAACAGCAAAGATTTCATTGTACATAATAACAGGAAATAACAGGCTTCTTATTTTATTTTATTTCATTTCGTTTCATTTTATTTTATAAGTGTACCTTTCATATAATATAATTTTCATTTTAACATAAACTACGCGTACATTTATTTATTAAGGATCAGAACTTTTTTCTAACTTATTGGATACGGTGTATACAAGTGCACCTCGCGGTTACATATAAATATTTCATTACTCACCTACTTTAAATCCCTTTGTGGAGGCACTTACCAATACTTGATATTTTTTTCATTATTTTTCCAAGAATGGCCTCCAGAAGAGGCATCAAAATCGCACCCATCGTTTTCGAAAACCTTGAAATAATATATTTTCATACATTAACCGATCCGCCATAATATTTAAGCAAAGACAATTATTGGTTGATGGATGGAACGTTCAAGATCGTCCCAACAATATTCCAGCAACACGGATTAGTGTACAATACTGTTAAAACATTTCCCTTTTTTTATATATATTATAAATGGGCTTACTCTTGACCACAGACTAGCCAAAGGCAAAGACGTGGCCTACGATGGAGTGAGCTCGCCCAGAAGATTCCTGTTCACTCTTGATTTGAAGGTTGCCGGGTTATATGAGCCCTTAGTGTTTGTCCTATGTACCTACTACCTACGCACAAGGATAAGGCATCATTATGACGTCATGTTTGATCTTCTATCGAATCCCCCCCCCTCTAACTTTTGAACCATATTATGCTTAAAAAAATATGAAAAAAATCACAAAAGTAGAACTGTAGAAAGACTTTCTAGGAAAATTGTTTTGAACTTGATAGGTTCAGTAGTTTTTGAGAAAAATGTGGAAAACTACGGAACCCTACACTGAGCGTGGCCCGACACGCTCTTGGCCGGTTTTTTCACCTGCGACTAATTTTAATGCGGAAACTTTGAAGGGACGGCGATCAACAATTTAATACTGAGATCAAATGTTTGACGGCATTGTGCTACGTTCATCCGGATAACGTTTTGATGTGCTTCAATAGTTTTCTGGAAACATTGGCCCATTATAGCCTGGACATTGCTAAGGGATTTGGAGGAAATTATATTCATGGAAAGGATATCAAACCACCGAAGTATCATCCCAGCTTTTGGTGTCTTAATGATACGAACGGTCTTAGAACGGTATGGTTCTTGCCCCCCATGTGTGTATGTGTGTGTGTGTGTGTGTGTGTGTGTGTGTTCAATAGAATATAATTTGACTTGTGTTAATTAGAGTTTTTAGAAAGGGTATTCGTTACAGTTTTGGGATTTTTTAATTTACTTCTTTGTTACACTGACTACGTTCTAATTCGTTACAAAAAAAAGCGAAGCAACAAGATTGCTTTCTGGATCGACGCCAAATGTTGCCTGACCCAATATTTTTCTGAGCTTAGTTCAGTGCACACTCCTATTTATACTTAATGTGTTTGTAAATTGTAAAACAGTTATACAGCGTGACATATGCTAATAATAGGATCGAAGTTTACGTTTACATCATGAAGTACCTAAGCAGGTATTTAGTGTCCTCAAGGTACCTAAGACTGAATCATGTTAGTAACAACTTCGAATTGTCCGATTGTCTCAAAAAGTCCCAAAAATTAAATAATAAATCAAAGAACGAAAAATAAAGAAATACGAGTAACACCGGTAATAATGTATAAAGAAAATACCGGTCCTGAATCTTGGCGAGTAATGTGTGCGTGACGCCTATGCGAATTCTGATAACATATCTGTACCATTGGTTGGGTACGATAAGGCTAGATTATGTTCAGGATTAAGTACTTAGTTATAAGATGCCCTGTTCCTTTTTTTAAATACATGTGTACGATATTACAATACTCTTTTCGGCTAAATATCATGTTGTTAAGCAAGTACCTATTGTACTTACCTAGTTACTTATCTTGAACATCAACATGAGAGCAATAAATATATTTTGTTCTACTATATTGTAGACTGTAGAGCTATATCAACGGAATGATAAGAATACAATTAACGGTATGATATGTGTTTGTAATATTTTTTTATTTTAGTTTTTCGAAGCTTACTAGCACAGCTCGTACTTTTCATGTCGATGGCATCAATTTGACGCCATACGTCATCATAAGGGGTGAGTGGTCAAACCCGATAAATCTAAATAGGATGACCCAATTTTTTATCATTAATCTTCAATCAAATCCTTTTTTTAGTATGTACAAAAGCTGTGAAGTAATTCACACGTGAAATAATGAATACATGCTTGATAAGTGACATGTCAGATTGATGGCATCGGCATGAAAACGGGCCCTGATATTTGGGTTCCGTACCAAAAAGGTACAAAGGATCCCTTATAGTGCCTTTGTCCGTCTGTCTGTGTGTCACTTAACTAAATATCTCGAGAACTACAAGTTGTGCTATCATAATAGTTTTTAGAAGGAAAAAAAAACGTTAAACTAAAAAACAACCTAAAAAACCTTCCCAAAAAATAAAAACCGGCCAAGTGCGAGTCGGACTCGCCTACCGAGGGTTCCGTATAAACTTTCAATACTTGAATCATCAATTGTTATTCATATTCTACAGACTTGACTAAATCCCTCTAGATTCAATTTCCCACATAACAAGTAATATTTAACGTCCAAAGAAAATCAAGACAATAGGCTAGTTTCCTACCAGTCAAATCAGCTTCTTTTTAAGAACTGTCAAAACGATATGTTAATATGAAATTACTATGAAATACTGAGAAGTAACGTCACGGTCAATTCATTTACTTTATATATTTCTCTTTGACTTATTAAATAGAAATTATGTTTAAACATAACTACTGTCCAAATTTTTCTTCTAATTATGTGGTGCTTTATTTCGTGCACTACATAAAATATTTTATTTTAAGTAAAAGAAACTAGCCTATTGACTTTAATAGTTGGATGGTGATAAGCAATAATGTGTCAACCCATAAAAACTAAAAAACCGGCCAAGTGCGAGTCGGACTCGCCCACCGAGGGTTCCGTACAAACTTTCTTTCAAACTACCTAGTAAAAATAATCTCATATTTTCATATAACTCTAATGATTTGACTAGAAGACAAAAGTATAGGCACTAATGAGTATTATAGTGTATAGCGCCATCTCCCGGTCAATTTGCTAACTAATTTGCGCGACCTGGTTTTTCAGGGATAATTCTTTATAATGTTAACCGATTTAAACAGTTTTTACTTTATTGGACAGAAGATGGTTTACGTAACACCTCGTATTAATTTGAAGTACGATATACAACCGCAAGAGTGGGTAAATTGAAAGTAAAAATCTGAAAAGTTTTTTGTGAATTAAAAAAAAATATATTCATAAATACAAACACGATTATATTTTTCCTGTAATATATAGCATAAAACCAATGTTTACTAAAATTTTCATAATTTTTCGTTGGTAAACTTCGGAGATAAGGGGGGGAACGGTATTTTTTTTTACATTTTTCTTCAAAATTCTTTTTTTTTCCACAACAAAAAAAATATAAAAAATAGCTTATTTACGTTCAATTCGAGCTCTTTCCAACGATACCCCACATGACCTAGTAACTTGAAATTTACAGTTTGCCCCCCTTTCATTTTGGCCATTTTCTACAATTAAAATTAATATATTTAAAAAAATTATACTTTCTATTTGTAGAGGTTTACAATATTCACAACTATTCCAAATTTCAAGTTGATAGCATTAGTAGTCCTCGAGATATTTAGGAATGTGACAGACGGACAGACAGACGGACAGAGTCGCACCATAAGGGTTCCTGTTGTACCTTTTTGGTACGGAACCCTAAAAATGAGATTTTATTTAATGCCATGTTATAGCTGGATTTTTAAACTTCGATTTGCAAAAATAACCTTTTCATTTTGAAAATTTTCACTATCCCAAAAGTAAAAAAATAGGTTAACACAAATCCTTTATCGTGTGTTGCCTGTTTTGCATTAATGTGTCAAGAACCTTAACTTATTATAGTAATTGGCAGAAGTCATATTTAAATTACAATAATGTGTTATGAGGGTTGACTCAACGATTTTTTTAAACTTGACTCATTCTTGCAAAACGCAAAAAATGACATAGTTCTATGAGACTTGAATGATTATTGCAAAATGATATTTTATTCGTTGTTTTATGCTACGACCTGTGTTATAAAACATAAGTCATTATTGTTAAATTATATTCGGGTCATAAATTGTTCGTTTTTGGTGTAAGTACCATGACACTATATTGTAAAATATTAATTTATGTTTGAATAAGTTATGACTTAGTCCATTAGTATATTTTTGCACATGAATGGTAAATTCAGTACGAAATTGAACATTTTAAGTCATGAATATACATATTCGTTATTATAGTTTGCAAACATTTTTTACAAATACGTGTTTATATAAAAATCTAATATAAGCTACTATTTTTTATAATTACTAATTACATTAAGACGTGTTAATGTATGCATAAAAATATTGTTTGATTTTTGAATACTTACTGAATGGTAGTTTATTATTTTGTTAAAGATATTTTATGTTTTGTTCTTGTACAAGTCATGTGTTATTCGTAATTTAAATGACTTAGTCTATTTCTTAGCGTTAAAAAATATTTTGTTGTATATTTTAGAGTAGTTTATTTTTTTTAAAGATGGATATTTGGTTAAAACCGAAATAAATTACACATATGAAAGAAAAAGTGACCAAGTCCTCTGGTGCCTGAGGCTATTAATGATAATTTCGACCTCGACAGCTGTGACCTGGGTGGCCGAGCGGATAAAGAGGCATTTCCCGCGATTGGAAAGTACGCTGGTTCGATTCCAGCCTCAGGCACCAGAGGACTTGGTCACTTTTTCTTTCATAATTATGTGTAATTTATTTCGGTTTTAATTTATATACATAGTAGTGTGACTATTTTAAGACAGCACAAGTTGAAATATTTTCAATAGATTATAATTTAACTTGTGTTCATTAGAAATGATTATTTGGTTTTTGTAACGATTTTTTGTTGAAAAAGCACAGATAATTTAAATATGTGTCTAGAAATGATCATTACTCTAATAGTTAATTTATAGTATTTTATTCAACAGGCGTTTAAAGGAGGTCAAGAAATATGTGTGGCGTACTTTCCACGAGTATTTTGGAGTCAGTTAAACACCATTGCATACAATACTTTTACAACGACCATGCACTTAGTTTTTAATAGTTTTTTTTTTAATAATTCTCGCGAAATTCACACTGTTTCCTGTATTGCTAAGGTTTGCACTGTCAGCTCAGCTGCCCAAAGCCTTCCCGCGCACGCACGCAGTATCGTTAATGCAATGCGTTGCCATGATTACAGAACCAAACAATGCGTTTTCAGTTTTTTCGATACGCGCAATCCTGTAAATGACGAATAACAGTTCGGATTAATAAATAATGTATTGATTCCTACATACCTAATAACATAAGTGACCATGACTGATATGTTACTTAACACTTATAAAGTTAAAAATATGCATAGGTAGAGTATTTTACAACAACAATTTATGTGCTTTAACATGTTTATTTAAGACTCATAGATATTTTTAAACAATTAGCAAAAGTGGGTTAAGTATCATAACACAGTCTTGAAAAAGTTTGACGTCGTCGAACAATTCGCAATAAAAGAAAAGGGCATTATTTCGTCAAATTGAAGTTTGTTTTGAAATTAAGCTACAATAATCACTACTACTGAACGTATTGTAGCTGAAAAACACAACAATCTATATAAAAACATTTTTTTTAAGAGAAACACAAAAAAATTAGAAAAAATCTTTAGACGCCATTTTCTCAAAATGGTTGGCGTGTGGGTTGACACATTGTTGCTTATCAGCATCCAGTTTACGTTACAACATTATCTCCTGATCCTGACCCGACTCCATTATATCAGGAAAAACGCGATGTAGGAAATGAGTGTTCAACGTACAGCGACATCTATCGGCAAATTGAGTAAACTAATGTGCGCGAGCTTAAAGTATGGAAGATGATATTTATAGGATAATTATTTATTGCGTGAACCGATTATAACCATTTTTCCTCTGTTTGAAAGCAGGTACTTTTATTGTTATTCTGTAAAACTTACAGGTACAGTAAACACCCGCAAGTGTGGTGAAATTGAAAATGTAAATCTGAAAGGTTTTTTATAAATTAAAAAAAAGTTTTCAAGATACGTGTACGATTTTATTTTCCCTGTCATCATCATCATTCTCTTGCCCTTATCCCAGTCACTTGGGGTCGGCGCAGCATGTCTTTCTCTTCCATACATCTCTATCACTCGTCATCTCATCATTAACTTGTTTTAGTTCCATATCATGTCTCGCACAATCCATCCACCTCTTCTTGGGTTTTCCTCTCCCGTTACTACCACCACCTTCCACATTCATTCGTAATATCTTTCTCGTCACATGCCTTTCATCCCTCCGCATTACATGTCCATACCATGCTAGTCGATTCGCTCTTACTTTTTCTACTATCGGTGCTACTTTCAGGCTTCCTCTGATATACCTACTCATTCTTTATCTTATCCATTCTTGTCACGCCACACATCCATCTTAACATTTTCATCACTGCTACATGCAATCTCTTTTCATCCGTCACCTTTAGGGCCCAACACTCTGATCCATACATGACGACAGGTCTGATGACTGATTTATAAATTTTGCCCTTCAGTCGAAGAGGCATCCGGGCGTCACAATTTCCCTGTAATATTTATTATAATAGCCATATTTGGTAAAGAAAATCATAAATTTTTGTTGGTAAACTTCGAGATAAAGGGGCACCGGGACGGTATTTTTTTTACATTTTCCTTCAAAAAACTTTTTTTTTAATTGTTTTATAATAATAATATTAATTAAATTGTAAAAAATGGTTTTGATATGTGCAGTCTGAGCTCTTTCTAACGATACCCCACTTGACCTAGTAACTTGACATTTACAGTTTTCCCCCTTTTCATTTTGGCCATTTTCTATAATTAATATTAATAAATTTAAAAAAATACTTTTAATTTGTAGAGGTTCACGATGTTCATAAATATACCAAATTTCAAAGCGATCGCAAAAGTAGTTCTCGAGATATTTAATAATGTGACATACAGACAGACAGACAGGCAGAGCGGCACCATAAGGGTTCTTTTTGTACCTTTTTGGAACCCTAAAAATGATACAGAACCCACCGTTAAGGTTCCCATAAGGCTAGCTGCGCTGCGTTCCAACTGCAAATGCCGCAAATATCTGATTTCATTAGGACAGATAAAGATATAAATCAAAATTATGGAGCTTTCCATGAACACCTTACAAATATACTTGATAAATGTATTCCAAAAAAAGTCATAAAACTTAAAAAAAAACCTCCAAAAAGATGGCTAAGTGTTGGTTTAAAGATTTCATGCAAAAATAAAAGACTTTTGAAATTGATTAGCCTACAAACTGAGAGTATAGTATTTAAAAAATACTATAAGAATTATGAAAAGACGTTAAAAAGAGCTATAAAAATATCTAAAAAAATACAATTTGCTAAAAGGATTGACACGTCCAAAAACGTTACCAAATCTATGTGGCAAGTCATAAAGGAGCGGACTAATAGAGTCAGCAAATATGTAAAGCAGAATATACAACTGAATAGCGAAAATGTTATTATAGAACACCCTAAAGATGTTGCTAATATTTTTAATGATTATTTTATATCCATAGGCGTAGATGATCCACATACAAAAAAGAAAATACCATCAGTTGCCACGAGACTTGGTAATTCAATGTATTTGTACCCTGTCTCTGAAAATGAAGTAAGTACTATTATTAGGAGTCTTAAAAACAAAAAGAGCTTTGGTTTTGATGAATTCCCACCTGCACTTATCAAACAATGCAGAGATGAACTTGTGGGACCTTTAACATTTATGATAAATCAATCCTTTCTGCTTGGTGTCTTTCCAGAGTTACTAAAAATAACCATAATTAAACCTGTACCAAAGATGAAATCTGCAAATGAACCAAAAAATTTTCGACCTATCGCATTACTTTCAACTTTCTCCAAAATATTTGAGGGTATCATGGCTAAGCGGCTAACAAAATTTTGCGATAAATTCAAAATTTTTCACGACAGTCAAAGCGGCTTTAGAAAGAAGAGATCAACTGTGTTTGCTTTATATCAATTCCAAAATGAAATTTTAAATATAATAAATGAAAAACAGTACGCGATAGCCATTTTACTGGACATGAGCAAAGCATACGATAGAGTGTCACATCAAATTCTTTTAAATATACTACATCAGATAGGAGTTCGTGGCCCTGCTCATGATTGGTTTTCATCATACCTGGCAAATCGTCAACAAAGCGTAGAAGTTGAGTATCATGATTTTGAAAATAATATTACCAGCACTGTTAGATCGAATAATCAAATAACAAATAATTCTATACCACAAGGCAGCGTTTTAGGATGTATTTTATTTTTGCTATACATAAATGACTTACCTAATGTCTTGAGTCACAAGTGCATCCTCTATGCCGACGACATAAGTGCCGTAATTAAATGTAACAATGAGGACGATTTAAAAATAAAATTACAATTATTTTTCGACCAGGTAACAAATTGGCTCAGTGATCATAATCTTATGCTGAATGTCTCTAAGACAAAGTTAATCCAGATTATACCTCGTCAAAAAACGCCTTTGAACGTTGAGTACGAGTATAATAATAACCAAGTAGCAACGGTTACTTCATGTTCTCTGTTGGGAGTGGAGATTGACTCTGGACTAAACTGGAAGGACCACATAGAAAAAGTATCCGGAAAATTGGCCAGGTTTACATATGCGCTTTCTGAATTAAAAAAATGCACTAATTTAAGAACCGCTACCAGTGCATACTATGCTTACGCTCATTCATTGTTAAGATATGGTGTCATATTGTGGGGCAACAGCGCGCATGTTGATAGTGTGTTTAAACTCCAAAAGAGATGCATAAGAATTTTAGTCAATATTAGTAGTTTAGAGAGTTGTAGACCGCACTTTATCCGTTTGAAAATATTAACTTTAGCCTCAATTTATATTTTTGAATTATGTAAATTTGTAAGGAATAATCAACAGCTATTTAGACAAGCCAAAGATATTTGTAGTTTGACTCAAAACTTAAGAAATAGAGATAGGTTAGTAAGCTCGTTCACTAGATTACAAATTGTTAGTGCTGGCACGCATCATATGTGTGTAAATATTTATAATAAACTACCAGATTGTATAAAATTAATAGAAAAAGAAAATTTGTTTTATAAAACTCTTAAAGAATTTTTGGTTGCTAATTGTTTTTATGATATAAATGAATATTATAGCTTTTTGGAGTCTGAATAGTTTTAAGAGCCTACATATGTAAACTGCATGGTAGTTAGGTATGTTGTAAATATTGTATATTTTAGTTTATAAGTATATAATAATGCAGCGCCCTAACAGGGTTTGTGGTAAAAGCACTGATGTCTAGTTGTAAGATCTATTGTAAACCCACAAAAGCAAGAAATAAATGATATGATATGATATGAAATATATGCTGGGCAGTGAGGGTTATATAGTTGCGATATTTTGCCACTTCAGCAGCAGCGGCTTCCCCGCCCGCCCGCTCTCATTGAGGTACCTAAGTCGGCGCCAGGGTATCCACACGTAGCGTCCCAAATAAGGGGCCGTCCGACACTCCAAGGCACAAGAGTTATTCCGTCGCTTCCGTCAGGCCTTTTGCCGTTGTCACCCGCAAGGCCAGGTGGTTCAAGAATGGCTGGAACTTTTGCGTTGACGTTATTATACAAGTCGCGAAAATTGAAAATTTGTGTATGGAACCCTCCGTGGTGGATGCGTCCGAATCGCACTGTCGGTTTGTTTAGTAAGAAAATACAAAAAGAAACGACAGACACAGGATTATAGAGTAATTATAAGTATTATTATAACACAGTATTTACACACTAAAAGTGCTAAATTTATAGCTAAAACGGAAACCAAGCAATCGCAAACTTTTTGAATCAGCCGTAACAATTTCCAACTATGTTTTCCTTTCATCTTTTGATGTATCGAAAGGAGAAACTATTGTTATTACGTTCTTGTGTTACATTCGATTTGTATACCCTTTTCATTCCCTGTTATAATTCGGCCTAGAAGAGAAATATTCGTAATAAAGACGAAAATCATATAACTACTTTAGTGTCTAGATTTTTCGCTTGGTTACGAGTTTTCTTTCTTATCTTCCTTATAGGTTTAGTGTAGTGTTTTATGAAGATAAGGTAGGTAAACTAATATGTACATTTGGAAAAATGATTTTTAGGGTTCCGTAGTCAACTAGGAACCCTTATAGTTTCGCCATGTCTGTCTGTCTGTCCGTCCGTCCGTCCGTCCGTCCGTCCGCGGATAATCTCAGTAACCGTAAGCACTAGAAAGCTGAAATTTGGTACCAATATGTATATCAATCACGCCAACAAAGTGCAAAAATAAAAAATGGAAAAAAATGTTTTTTTAGGGTACCCCCCTACATGTAAAGTGGGGGCTGATATTTTTTTTCATTCCAACCCCAACGTGTGATATATTGTTGGATAGGTATTTAAAAATGAATAAGGGTTTACTAAGATCATTTTTTGATAATATTAATATTTTCGGAAATAATCGCTCCTAAAGGAAAAAAAGTGCGTCCCCCCCCCCCCCCTCTAACTTTTGAACCATATGTTTAAAAATATGAAAAAAATCACAAAAGTAGAACTTTATGAAGACTTTCTAGGAAAATTGTTTTGAACTTGATAGGTTCAGTAGTTTTGAGAAAAATACGAAAAACTACGGAACCCTACACTGAGCGTGGCCCGACACGCTCTTGGCCGGTTTTTTTTTTTGTGCTAAAAAAGAAAATGTTTCATATCGGCATTCTCTTCGCCTTAGTAGCTAGTTGGTATCTGTGACGCGTATTATATAGACTCTTAGCTAAAATATTTTACATTGTTGATAAAACCTTGATAAAACCTATTTTAAGGCAGATCCTTTTTCACTCTCTTAAATGTATTGGCTTCGTGCGAAGTGCATGGAGGGGGTAAGCAAAACGATCGCAGTGCTTGCGGTGGTCAAAATCGACACTGATTGTGGTTGTCATCTATCAAAACCATATCAAAACTCATAAAATATAATACAATGTGTAATGTTTGATATGGGGCATCAATGTTGTTTCGTTGTTAATTGTAAAAATAATGGCATAAATAGTCGTTGCACGTTCTATGCGTTTCTTAGAGCACACTGGAAATTGTATCAAAGAACTAAATGGATAGCTACGGTGAAAAGAAAACGTAAGTGACATGTCAAAACAAACCATTATAATAAATTATATTTAAGCTTTGTTTACCTAATTGTTCAATACGCGGTTAGTATTTTTCCTGCCGCAAAAGATTATGCTTAAAGATTTAGGCCTAGCCTGGGAATAGGCCCGTGTCGGATATTTCTGCGACCGCGGACATAACTAGGTACTTACGTTTAGATTTGTTTTATATGGCAATAACGGGACGGAGGTTTAGCGAATACCATATCACTAGCTCGAAGAACTTGTACCATTACTCCTATGTTCTTCAAGATTCCTTATATGCCCTGCCAGCACCAATTTATTGACTCTTTCTGTAGTCTGGGGTTGGAAGTTTATACTGTGAGTAATGCTTTGGAAACTGATTTTTGGTATTATATCCATGTCTTTATAATCTATCTACCTAAATTACACTTTAAATAGTAGCTCTTGTTATTCAATTTATTTAAAATTAACGAAAAATCGTTAAAATATGTTTGTTTACATGTAATTTTTTGGCATTTTCCACTTCAAGTTCACATGGTAGTGGGCGTAATTGTCGTGCACGTAGCCAATAAAAGCGGCCCAGACATACACGAGGCATGTACTTTACGTAGTAGCCAGCAATTTTGCTCGGACAGAAATAATGTATTTAATGCGAAATAACGTAAACAATTTTTCGAGTCTATTTAGGAATCATTTAGAATTTTTCAGTAAAAAAGGTCACTGCCACTTTCAAAATTTTCCTAAATTAGGTACTTACTGCGAAGTGTTGTTTAGGTACTTAAATGCGTAATCTCAATAAAATAAATCTATAATATAACATATAAAATAACAAATCTATACATTCGCGAGTGATTGTGAAGCAGTAAAGGGGAAATAATTAAGTACCTAATAAATACATACTTAGAAGAGAGAACCAACATCCGGTTAGGTGCCGCTATCTATTTCGTAGTCAACTAGGAACCTTTATAGTTTCGCCATGTTTGTCCGTCCGTCCGTCCGTCCGCGGATAATCTCAGTGACCGTTAGGACTAGAAAGCTGAAATTTGGTACCAATATGTATATAAATATTGTATATCAATCACGCCGACAAAGTGCAAAAATAAAAAGTGGAAAAACATTTGTTATTAGTGTAACCCCCCCCCCTACACGTTAAGTGGGGAGTGTTTTTTTTTTTCATTTCAACCCTAACGTGTGATACATACATACATACAATCACGCCTGTATCCCATAAAGGGTAAGCAGAGCACATGAAACTACTAGAGCTTCAGTGCCACTGCCACTCTTGGCAAATAAGAGGTTGAAAGAAAACGAAACTGTGACATTGCAGTGACAGGTTGCCAGCCTCTCGCCTACGTCACAATTTAACCCACGTTAACGTGTGATACATTTTTGGATAGTTATTTAAAAATAAATAGGGGTTTGCTAAAATCATTTTTTGATAATGCTCATATTTTCGGAAATAATCGCTCCTAAAGTAAAAAAAAAATGTGTGTCCCCCCTTTAATTTTTGAACCATAAGTTTAATAAAAAATATGAAAAAAATCACAAAAGTAGATCATTATAAAAACTTTCTAGGAAAATTATTTTGAACTTGATAGGTTGAACAGTTTTTGAAAAAACTACGGGAAACTACGGAACCCTACACTGAGCGTGGGCCGACACGCTCTTGGGCCGGTTTTAACCGCCTTCCAAATCTCAAGGGAAGGGGTTCTCAATTCGTCTGTATTTTTTTTTAATGTTTGTTCCTCGATATATCCGTCGTTACTGGACCGATTTTGAAATTTTTTTTTTATTGAATGTATATGCATACAGATTGGTCCCATTTTTCTCAGAACCCAGTTCTGGTGGTGGGATCCTGGAGAAATCGAGGGAACTCCTCAAATCTGAAAGGCATACATATGGTGATTCTTGTGTTTCTAAAGGAACAGCATGCACTTACGTCCAGAACAGTGAAATTTGGTGCAGTGGAACTGCTGATGATGGTCAGAACGGAACTCCTCAAATCTGAACGGCACACTTATAGTGACTTTGGTATTTTTATGAGAACAGCATGCACTTCCGTCCAGAACAGTGACATTTGGTGCAGTGGAACGGCTGATGAAGAGTGACCCGCCCCTGGTAAGAGTTCCGTTCTGATAATCATTCTCATCTGTAAGTACTTCAGAATCATCCAGATTTCAAAATTGGTTCAGAAATGACGGAGATATCGAATAACAAACATAAAAAAATATACAGACGAATTGAAAACATAATCCAACATTTGAAAGTATTTATCACCAGAACCCCAAAGGAAGGCGGTTTTTTTTCTTAAAAATTATTTTTTCCTTTTACAGCAATGGTTTTGTTTGAACTACGTTTCTGCTAGGTCCTTCTATAGATGTCAAAAGTAAAAATAGCATTGCAATTGTAATTTTAGATTGTTCTTTAGGATAGGGATTCGTGATTCAATTACATGCGATTTGAATATCCACCATAAAGCATTCAGTGTATCGTGCGTAATTAATTTCACTCGCAATAGATATGCTGTGAGTGACACTCATTTGCATGAGATCTGAATCAACGGTGCAAAATAGGCTCCATTGAAAGTGGACTGAATCAGTCATCTCAAATTCGAGCATTAAAATTTTTGCTGATATAGGCTTCATAAATATATCAAACAGGTTTGTTTGATGTTATGTAATAGAATAGAATAATTTATTGCGAACCATGGTAAATATACAGTTGATACAATAATATTTCATTATTAATCTTGTCTCGTTATGTTAGTACACAAGCACATAGTTATATGTACAGTAAGGCATAATTCGTCGAGACTAATGTGTATTTATATTTTAAGGAACAATGACTTCAATTTTTTTCCTTACCTAAATATTCCTATGAAAGTAACAAATTAGTAATTATGTGAATTTATCATCCATATATTCTTGGATGGTCCATATATTCTCTTTCAAGAAAAGAGCGTAAACCCATCTTAAATTCCGGCAACGCATATCCAATTATTCTGGTGCTTCGAGTGTATACGGGTGGCAGTGATCGCTTACCATCAGGCGACCTGTCTACTCTTTGCCTCTTATCTCTTAAAATATAAGTATTTACGTAATGTTTAACTTTACCACGAGAAGACTTTTATTTCTTTATATGTTCGTCCTATTCACTTGTCAACAGTTTTTGTGTAACGCTTGTTTACGTTTACACAAGTGCACCTTTAACGATAAATAGAACATAACAATATGTCTTGCATCACCTATGCCGCGAACATAAGTATCGTCAAGAACGTTAATACGGATGTCACACTATAACTAAAGCACTGATTAAGCGGTGGCTGAAACTAACTATATCTGCCAAGATAAATATGAGAGAACTGAAACTGCTAACAACGATTGACTAAAAGGATACGTGAAGGCACTTTGCAGTATCAGCTTCAATAAAATAAATATAATCTTACTGAACTATATTTTGGCTATTAATATCTAATTTTTCATATATTTACGCCACTCCTTTTCTACCCATGTCAAAGTGTTCATTCCTAAAACCAATGATCTCTAAGTTCAGCCGCAAATGGGCAAATAAAAGTAGTATAATTATGGGTTGGTTGATTATTCTCGCCAGTACTACGAATATACATAATTATTATTTATAACCCGTTTTAGAGCGACATTTACATTAAGACTTTTAAATGATTCACGGTTAATTTCATTAGACTTTTATTGACCGGGATACGAGTATAGACTGTGATTATGATGCATGCAAATTCGTCGAAATATCGGGACCTCAATCAAAAAGGTAATTACGGTCTATATCCCGGTCAATATAAGTCCAAATCGACATTTACATTTAAATATATGGGTACCCTGATTTAAAGAATGTAGTTAATGGTACTCATGTTTAAAAAACGCCAGTATATAGAAACTGATCAATTGAACAGAACACAGAACACACCCAAAGTCGTAACGAGAGATCGGTAGATATACTAAATGTGTGCCGTTTGAGCGACGAGGGTGACATATTGTGGCAACTCCACCGGAATAAATCACAGACTGTACCTGAATGGGCATACAACATGAACATTGTGTTACTCTGGAATTGCCTTACTAATGTTTTTATTATGACACTATTAATGATAAGAAATATATACAGCAATACAAAACAAATAATAATAATAAGATAGTGCGGACAGGGATAAGCGCCGGTTGGTGTCACATTACACAGATCAAATTGTTCTAAAGGGCCTCTACGCTGTTGGCTTCGGCCCCACTTACGCTTCCCAAAGGTCCGGGACCCCATGATCCCGAGATATGGTAAGAACACACAAAATAATAATAAACATAAACACCCAGTTTGTGGCGAGCTGAATGGGAAGGTGGCTTGGTTCCCATGCCCCCGAGAGTCGGTCAAGCCCCTCCCTCTGGCTTGCCTTCACTGGCCGGCCGGAGTGAACACTGAGCAGGGGCCGCAGGACTCTCACTTCTGGCTTGCCTTAACCGGCTGCCGTCCAGAGTGGGGTGCCAGAGCTAAATGATTGCAGGGTGGAAGTGAGAAGCGAGTTGGCACAGTGGCTCTTTCGTACAGGCTGGGTAGAAAGCGGCGCACACCTCTCCACACCCTGAACCGCTCCTGAAATGTTGTCCCCTTGTCGCTCCGTGCGAGCGGCCGTTTTCGGGGACCCATATATGTAGTGAGTTGGCGAGTCACCACCTGCCCACATTTTTTTGTTTTTGTAAAAACATATTTATGGCAGGTGCCATACTATTTTTCCATAGCCAAATGTTACCAGTCCATTCGAATTTCAAACCAATAGCCCAATTCATTGTTGTTCCTTTTAGCTTGCAATAGTACTACACTAACCGGGGATTGTCCTTTGGTGCACTAGTAATAGACATACAAATAATAATAATTCTGCCTAGCTCTGATCTGAATCCCCTCAGCACTCTGGGCTAGGTTGCCAGCATCGGAGAGAGGTGAAGTTTGGTGTCGATAAGTGTGCGGTTATGCATGTACAGCGGGGGAGGTTGTAAATTCAGTAAATTCACAACTTTCTGAGAAGATGTCGTTCAGACCTATGACCTATCTCTGAATCAGAAAGCTATTACCTTTGTATGTCACAGTAGCTGGGTGTTGAGGATGTTGGCATTAGACGGTCGGTGAAGGAGCGCCTTTTCAGTCGGCTCACAAAAGTCCTTAACAGTTTTTTCACGAGGCAACAAAGTGCGCGCCTTTAACGCCTGGGTAACTCTCCTCCTGCATGGGTCTACTCATCCTTTGGCATACAAAGGTAGACACAGACCGAGCTGAACGCCCTGGACCGGAGGGTACCGCTTACTGCTTACCAAACACCGTATGTATGTTACACCCGCGCTCGTTTATTATGAGATTGTACATCCCATAAAAGTGCGGAGGTCGATGTTTCCTAAACGCCAAAAATCTCCACAACCGTGAGGTGTAAAATCTCAGAAATTACTTTTTTAACGAGTGCGGGATGCACCTTGGTGTGGTGGTGGTAGCAGTAGACGGAAACCTCACGCCGCTCTCCTTGGCGAAAGAAAACTGGTCCATACTTGTGGTACTAAGTACCTACTGCGGACCGCAAGGCGGTATGGGAGAGCAACAGCTACTCGGGCAGCTACAAGGCGTTCACGGGACCGAAGGTTTTGCCTGTGCAATTGCGGACGAAGTTATGATGACGAACAACTACCACAAATGTCCTGAAGGACGGTACGGTCGACATTTCTCGGGCATGCCGCCGTCCCGAAGAATCACTCAGGTAATCATCTCCGGTTGTTCTCGTCTTGCTAACGGTGAGTACTTGTACAGACATAATCTCGTAGCCGGGATTATTCACCAGCAGCTTGCTCTTCAATACGGCCTTGTGTTGTGTGTCGACCGGGAAGTACCGTAGGTGCTACAAGTACTTACCTGCGCCAGTTCTCGAAAATGGACGTGCCACGCTCTTCATATTGGTATCGATCAATTATCACCGACAGGAGCTATTGTAGCAAATAAGCCTGACATTGTGATTATAGATCGACCGCAACGCCGGGCCGTGCTCGTTGACATCACCATCCCCCATGATGAGAATCTCGTTAAAGCCGAGAAGGACAAGTCCAGTAAGTACCTAGACTTGGCTCACGAGATAACCGCCATGAGGGATGTTGATTCGACGATCATTGTTCCCATAGTCGTTTCAGCGAACGGTCTCATAGCGAAGTCTCGACCAACGTCTTAAGAGACTCGCTAGGTGGCTGGATCAAGGGCCATGATCACCGCCTTCGATCTTGGACACGACGCGGATAGTCCGACGGTTCCTCTCTCAGCAGCCCTAACCACCGGCAGCTTGGGCCCTGCCCCGCTGCTGGCGGCACCCTAGGTTAGGTGTAGGTGTGGTGTGTAGGTAAGTATAGATATTATCATATTATATAATAGTTTAACTAAAGAAAAAGAAAAAAGAGAGAATATCAATAAATATATACTTGTTATATTTTCAATAGCACTATCAAGTTTTGGGCGTTTAGTGCAAGCAGTTTGAGATCGTCCATGTACAGAAGGTGAGAAATGACTTCACCCTCTCTCTGAAGCCGGCAGCCTAGCCCCGAATCCTTCAGCAGGTTGCTGGGAGGATTCAGAGCTAGGCAGAACCATAAAGAAATCAGACTATCACCATGAAATATTCCTCGCTCAATAAATAATAAATATTGGAGGACACTTAACAAAGAGCAACCTATCCCCAAACTAAGCAGAGCTTGTACTAGAGGTGCTAGGAATTGGATCATATTTGATATTTCAATAAAAAAGGTGTATTTGTTTGTGAAGATCTGAGCCATTTTCCAATCCAAATTTGTACACCAAAAATGGCAAGATAAAAATGACAGTTTAATGAAAAAGATATCAGGACAAATTCTTAGTAATGTTGCTTCATGTATAAAATAATAAAAAAATAATACTCGGTGTAAACTTGAATGAGTTTTACTTACTGCATTAACCATGAGATAAGGTATAAAACATACTAGTTTTTAAATCGAAAGATAGCAATAGTGTTATTTTGCGAGTGTCCATAACTGGAACCGGAAAACTGCATACCTCCCATGATGGACACGGAACAATTTACAAAACCAAAATTTTCAAAAAACAATCCTATGTTAAAATAACGCAAACTAATTCTAATTGGGGTATATAAAATTGACTCATTGAGTATCGGTTGGCTTTAAAAGTAAAATTCTAAACTTATATCACTGTCCATAATGGGGGATCCATTACTGGAGAACTGACGTCCATGACTGGAGAAAAAACAACTCGTTTTAATTTGTTAACTATGAGGAAACCAATAGCAGTATCTATTCTGCAATACGTTTGAAATGTAAAAGGATAGGACATTCAAGTTTTCAAGTATCAGTGAAATATCAAAAATAGGCAAAATTTTATCTTAAACCGTCACCTTATCGAAGAAAAGACTATCTACATACAGTAAACATTGGTTTATAACCTTAACATACTTTCATCTACAATAATATGAATAATATTTATTGCAATACATAAAACATAAACTTTCATCTTAGATTTGTTAATGTAGGGTAACCTGGGTACGATTGTGCCAGGGTACGGTAGTGACAGTCGTTATAACAGCGAAACTATACGGATCGCGGGGAGGGGTGCAAGGGGAAAGACAAGCGGCATGCAAGTCTAAACGCGTGTGCCAGCGTTGCGTCAGCCGGCGTGCGACGGTAACGTAAGCAGGAGCCCACATTGATTTTCGACAGTCAAAAGTAAGTTTTTTTGTTCGATTTCTTTTTGTAATTACGGTTATTTGTACACAGATAGATTGCCTTTTATTTTTTTTTGTTATAACTTGAACATTGGCAGTTACTTACGAGTAATTACTTTTAATGCAGATCTTTTTGCTCAGTCATGGTCATTTTTTGTTTTCAAAAGTATGCGTTGGGTACGGTTGTGACAAATTTTTTGGGTACGGTTGTGACGTAGTAGTGCGCAGATGATATATGTCACATGTTTAATTGGTACATTTATAAATGTTTATTTTTTCTTTGTTGTGTTACAGTTTTGTTAAAATTTTGTAGTAGTTAAGCTAACATTTTGACTCATTATAAAGAAGACTGTTTTATGTTACAGTGCCTTATTAGTTTTAAGAAGAGAAGTGATCACAGATTTTCGCTTTTTTGCCATAAAGTGATTGTTAACTTTGTTTAGAAGAAGATTATGTTGTGTTCAGTTAATTATTTGTAACAATAAAAGTCATTAAAACTATTTGGATGTATTTTGTATGCCTGTCACTACCGACCCCAGCCACTGTCACAACCGCCCTTGGGGTGTGGCCGGTTGTGACACTTTCCCTTTTTTTTAAATTTGATCGTATGCCTAATACAGCGTAGCTAGGGACAATTTTTTATCAATTTTAGGTAGATAAATAATCAAATTAAGTATTAAAGTGATTTTTCTCCCAGATAACTGGTAAATTTACAAAATTGTAGGCGATCAAACCATAATTGTCACAACCGTACCCAGCTTACATATGTATTGACAGTAGTTAAATGTAAATAATGGTATCTCATTTCGTATTTGCCCCATCCAGTATGTTATGTTCATATATACTGTGTCTACTGATATACACACTGAGGGCGAAATGCGGGTGATCCATTTTTTCCATGAATTATGGCACGGTGGGGACATATGAGCCACGGGATCGCTAAAGTTTGATATCGTGCTACATTATGTACTATGAAACACGACACGTTTTCATGATATTTTGTCACCTAGGTCTAGTAATAGCACTCGATAAGTATGAGTTTCGTATTCGTACTTACACTAAGCGAGGGATAAAAGAAACGTTGTTAACAGACGTGTTATTATGCAGGTTATTTCAACGAATATATCATATTAATATTATGCTTAAAATTTAACATTCATGAACATGACAAAAAATAAGGATTGACAAAACGTCACGTCAAATAATATAACTAACTAATATTTCTTACTTCTTTGGTCGGATATAATACCTAAGTAATAAAATCGTTGGGCACGTGAAATTTCTATCATATATTAACTATGGATACGCTATGCCCAACGATTTTATTATTTATCTGATCACCCCAGATTGATGCGATCTGCTAGCTAGGACTTACCAAGTTATTGAAGTGGAACTTCTAATTCGACTTGCAACTGACAGTAACACTCAGTCGGTGTTCCGTTGCGCAACGTAACATTGGTAATTTGGCAGCACATACAACTTAAATTTGCACCCATTCGTATAAACCACGGTGGTCCAGTGGCATTCATGGTACATTTTTGCCCTCACTATAGCCATAGTTCTAGGTGAATTCCATCCCCGGTGAATGCAAAACTCTTTGTATTTATATTTTTATTATTTTTTCTTCTGGTTACCCGCTATTACAATTGTGTTACGAAGTTTCATTAAATTTCTTCCACGCGGAGGGACTCCACGCACTATTTTCTTTAGGTTTTAGTACCTACATTATGTATTGTAATAAAACCGTTTATCACAAAAAAAAAATATTGAATACATAACGATCCTCATCAAGGCAAGATGATGAAATATTTTATGTACCTATTCTATCAACCGAGCACAAAAGTAATTTCTTACTAAATTTTAATGTCTTACCCTGGCTCGTAAAATTAATTTGTAATGATTATGATACATAAATGTTTATTAAATTGATACTTTTCACTTATTTTCCTTGTGTTGGTGTGGTAAATAAAATTGTGTTTCACTCGGTGACAAAGTTTTTTTAACCAACGTAAGTTGAAACTGTACGTAATACGCATACCTACGTGACAAAGCAAAGGCATCATCATAGGTAAAACATATCACAGAAATAAAGAAAAACACGTTTTAAGACACCTGCACACGTTTTATGTTTAGTAGGTACCTATGTTGTCAGGACAGTCTGGTGTCTTTTATATAATATGTAAAACATAGGTAATAGGTATAAACAATGTAGGTATACAATATTATATAATATATTATTGTATACTTACATTGTTTATACCCACCCGACACAAAATACAAAATGTATACATAGAGGGAGGTAAAAAGAAGGACCATGTCAAAGACAAGGGGCCGTTCAAGTATTACAAATGAAGCATGGCTTAACCTTCTTCACACTAGGCGAGAACTGAGTCACCTTCGTCAACGGGCATGACATTCTCCTGCCAGTTATGCGGCCGCGGCTACCGCTCGTCTCGCATTTCTGACTTACCAGTCATAAGTATGTTATGAACGCTGCTTGATACATCATATGCCAATACCGTTGCCCGATTTTATTTAAATGAGACGTAATTTACTTGATTTATATGGGTATTACTCGCAAAGTTCCGATTATAAATAATGAGCAGCCAGGAGGTACTCCTTCATAGCCAGCCGTGTGAAGTTGAATGTAAGAATTTCATTTCGCGTGTTCTATGAATGTGAAATAAATGTACAACTGGACACTAAAACAAACGTCCGAGACCGTTGTAATATTCCTACCCTATAAATACCTAACTAACATCAATTACCTATTTAATTAACCTATATAATCTAAAAAAAATTTAAACTAAAATTTATTAAATAAAATTAATGATCGTGAAACGAAATCAATCAATTAAGTTAATATCTTATATTGGATCAGTATTTTGACCTAGTGATCGTTTAGTGTCTATGTAGAACCCATTGTTGTAGCCGCAAATAGTAACCAGTCCTTTTCGCATATTATGAAACAGTAATGTCCTATTACTCCTAATAACCCTAAAAAGTCATTAGCCAAAATATATGGATTAAGTCCACAACAAAAATCAGAGTGAATAATAAGTTGTAATTAAAATATGAGTTTTAATCAAATATAGTCAGATTGTTTTAGTTAAATAAACACAAATAAACAAATGAGCATAATTATGTCAAAATTAAAATAATTAATGTTTGTCAGTAAATAATCTAAAATGTCACCATATTATAATATAGAAATATAATACATTTTAAAATATTTAATTTTTGGGGTTATAGATGTCGCTCCGCCTCCGCGACAGTCCATGGCCATCATCCAGTTACGGGTCAGACCCCTGCCCCAGTTCTGAAGGAACTATTTTGTGGTCCTGAAGGGACATCTTTTCATAATGACAGGACTACTTTCATTTGCCCGAGCCATTATGTTGTGACACTTTCATCACCATAGAGAGGATTTTCAAAGGGACAATTTAAAATATCAAATGCTGGTAGTAGAGCAGTGTATCTGACCACTCCAATTCTCCAGAATTCTGTAATTTTGTACATCATTGTTTTTTGTAGGTATTTATCAAAATAATATTATCCAAACTGTTAATGTAGTCATTTTGTATCACCTTTCGGACCAAAATAAACCACGATCTTGCAACTTTCTGCCTCGATCCAGTCTAGACAAATCATTTATGATAAGTATTTGGAATAATATGACTTTATATTTGAAAGCCATTATGTATGTAAAAATCACAGGTTCATAGATAACAGAATAGACTAAAAAACTGCTGAGGGACAAGCTAATTAAAAATAAACATTTTTATTTAAAAAAAAAAACAAAATGAATTTACAATTTTACATTATATTGTGAGCTATTTAATTTTATTATTCCCACAATATATTTATTTACTACCAGTAGGTATACAAGGGACCAAAAATATATATAAAGTCATAAATGTATATGTCGAGTTTGTCATTTGTCATAAATAAACATAGTTAATATAAATTCCTATTAGCCTTACTAATCCCAAATCAATAATTGAACATTATTAACTGTAAGCCTTCCTGAACCTACCATAGTGTTGGAATTAACAAAACTAAATCTATCTTACTCTAACAAGTATATTGTTATACTTTCTCTCTCATACATGTAAACTATTGAATAAAAAACAACAGCCCATAGTTCCTAATTTTAAGGACTTCGTTTGTACTTTAGTCGCTTGGTAGCTATTAATAGGAGCACACCTTGCCTTACTATATTGCGATAATACATATATTTGAACTCTTATAAATCGCAATGTGTCTTTTAATTAATTGCCCCAAATCTAATAGGTTATGGGCCCAGACACATTTAACAGACTTTTGAAAATAGTGTTGTGAGATTCGGACCATTTAAGTGATGTTAATGTGATTGTGAACAATTTAACCATTCAACGGAACATTAATCCCTTTGTGGTGAAAAGCTAAGTACGCGGAAGTTACACATTTGAAATTTTGAAGTCGTTCAATCATTTTAATGGCATTTATGAAAGACCCGTTAAAATTGGATCAAGACAAGCGATAGAATGTCTAACCAAGTTGAAGATGCAGCTGACTTATGTCGACGAAGAAGTTCGCAAACTGATAACAGTGATAACGCTGGAAATTACGAGTAAGTTTGAATAAACTTGAGTGAGAATACTAAATACTTACTCAAAGATGTACATTGTACATGAACACAACATGAAAATCCACGTTGACTTATTTTACCTGACGCCTGCGCTATATTGGGACCAATTTTTAATACGACCATCAAACCGATAACAAAGGAATCTTAAACGCCGAAAACGTACTTACAACACGCAGCGCTAAACGATTAATCTGCTACTATGCCTCATATATCATAGAATGTCCAAAAATATGTGATCTCATCGCAGTACGAGTTCGATGAGCAATTCTTCAGAGTAACATAGAACATAAATAATTGTTACATACATGAGCAAGAAACATCATTGTGACCAGATAAGACTATCGACTATGGAACCCTCAACGTGCAACATATGCGCACACACGTACTTGGTAACGTATGTGGTAACGGCGAGATGTTAGTGCTACGTGGCTCTCTGTCTACCTTGAGCATGCTGACACCACCTCTATATGATGACAGTCATACCATCAAATCCAACAATGGCATTGGCTTACACAGTGAGTGTAAGGTTTGGTACGTATGGTTATATTTGCTATTATTTTAATAACCTGCATAGGTAATAGATATTGTATCTATTCAAAGTAAAATTTTAACCAATTGTGAGTTTTAGAAGACAGTGCATAACTACATACATATGTATTAATTTGTTTTAGTTTTATTTGCTTGACTCAGAACACAAATAATTAATTACAAGTAATGCTATGAAATATTATTACGTTTGAGCATTAACAAATGCAACAGCTCATAAAAAAAAACCGTACACATTAAAATAAATGCTACATAAAATGATGGCAAAAATCAAGCATTGTAACAGCTACGAAAGTTTCTTTTGACACAAGGTATCCAATGATGTCGCTTGTTTGACTCTTAAGAATAAAAAAAAAACCATGTTTTTTGTTGAATGGGTACTTTGGAGCGCTCGATACTTGAAAGTATTTTTTTTTGCTATAGATTTGTTTGAAATTTATCATATTATCAAGAACAGATTGAGATGTTTAAGAATTTATAAATCATAAAGAGTCTTTGACTTTACAGTGTGTTTGCTATATATATATATATGGCAGTATTTTTATTATATATAAGTGTCCATATCAAATATTCGTAAAAAAGAAACGAAATGACACTTTGATGTTGATTGTCAATTTACTATTGACTTGTCGTTCTTGAGTGAAGTAAATAACTGGAATTTGTGTCTTGTGTGAATATGAAAAGCTCACTGAAACACTGGTTTAATTGTAATACACCTTTGAGGCCACGTACAAATACTACAGGTATTTGATTCTGATTGTAACAAAGATGTGGTTTGTATTTTGCTGTCTCAACAAATAATTATAATACCAAAGGTGTGAGAAAAGTGATAGTGTAGTTAGTGATAGCACTTTAAAGGACATTCCAATATCACTTTTACGGTGTTTACAAGATATTCTTATATCGGTCATGTTAGACTACGAGCATTCCAGTATTGACTTTCAGAGTTTTTCTGAAAAGACAGACGTTAGACCATGTGAGCCGGTAAAGAATTCCAATATTGACTTTCAGAGTTTTTCTGAAAAGACAGACGTTAGACCATGTGAGCCGGTAATGAATTCCAATATTGACTTTCAGAGTTTTTCTGAAAAGACAGACGTTAGACCATGTGAGCCGGTAAAGAATTCCAACATTGACTTTCAGAGTTTTTCTGAAAAGACAGACGTTAGACCATGTGAGCCGGTAAAGAATTCCAACATTGACTTTCAGAGTTTTTCTGAAAAGACAGACGTTAGACCATGTGAGCCGGTAAAGAATTCCAACATTGACTTTCAGAGTTTTTCTGAAAAGACAGACGTTAGACCATGTGAGCCGGTAAAGAATTCCAATATTGACTTTCAGAGTTTTTCTGAAAAGACAGACGTTAGACCATGTGAGCCGGTAAAGAATTCCAATATTGACTTTCAGAGTTTTCTTGAAAAGACAGACGTTAGACCATGTGAGCCTGCAAAGAATTCCAATATTGACTTTCAGATTTTATCTGAAAAGACAGACGTTAGGCCATGTGTGTCTAGTGACTTTCACATGAGTCTGAAGAAATTGGAAATTCCATTGACATTCGGTTTTCCGAATAGTCTAAGATTAGGCCACATGAGACTGAAGAAATTGGAAATTCCATTGACATTCGGTTTTCCGAATAGTCTAAGATTACGCCACATGAGACTGAAGAAATTGGAAATTCCATTGACATTCGGTTTTCCGAATAGTCTAAGATTAGGCCACATGAGACTGAAGAAATTGGAAATTCCATTGACATTCGGTTTTCCGAATAGTCTAAGATTAGGCCACATGAGACTGAAGAAATTGGAAATTCCATTGACATTCGGTTTTCCGAATAGTCTAAGATTAGGCCACATGAGACTGAAGAAATTGGAAATTCCATTGACGTTCGGTTTTCGAACAGTCTAACGAAAGACCACATTAAATAAGCCATGTGAGACTTTAGGCCATGTGAGACTTTAAATTGACATTCGGCTTTCCGAACAGTCTAACGAAAGACCACATTAAATAAGCCATGTGAGACTTTAGGCCATGTGAGACTTTAAATTGACATTCGGCTTTCCGAATAGTCTAACGAAAGACCACATTAAGCTATGTGAGACTCTAAATTGACATTCAGATTTCCGAACAGTCTAAAGAGAGACCACATTCGTCTAAAGGTTTGGAGGTTCAACTGCCTTGAGTCTGAAGTATTTGAAAATACGTTTTACGAAGTCTATGTGGGTGAATTAACTGCCTGCGGTGATACTGACTATCGAATATGTTACGCAAAGTCTAAGTGGACTACATGAACCTAATAATATTGGGAGTTATCCCTCCCTGATTTAAGCAATATGTTTTAGTCTTAAAGTATTTGTTCTTAGTTTGTAAACTATACATTCCAAATAATTGCATCGTAAAGAAATGACAGATAATGGTAAATTGAATCTTTACAATACCACCACATGGTGTAGGTATTAAACCGCTTTCATACAAAAATTTATACCTAGTAAATTTGTTTTGTTCAGACCACAAGATTTTAGTTTGGACGTGTAAGAGTAAATATGCCATTTAAAACGAATATAAAAACAAGATAAACAGTAATATTAAATATGTGTTATATATTTTTTGGTATTTCTATTAGTTTATACCAGATTATTCAGAGAACAAATTTAGGTTAAATATTTCATAATTTAACTGTAATAGACAAAGGCAAAAGAATCAGTGTAATTAAAAAGTCAATCAGTAAATTACTTTCAATTATTAATATTATATTTCGTACAGATAAAGTATTTTAGTTTAACTTTTTTAACTACATAAATCTATCATAAAAAGTTAACTATAGATAACAAATGCATTTTATTTCAAATATGAAAATTACTCAATTACACAGACTAAACTAAATTTGCCAGAAGTGACACAAACTTGAGTCGTTTCATGTACTCTGCCTATCCCTTCATGGGTTACAGGCGTGATTGTATGTACCTATGTATGGGTGTACAGACTAAAATGAAATATACAAATATCGATTAAGCACTTTCGATTTCAAGTCACAGTCTTTGCACTAGGATTATTTTGGAATGTGAAATAAATAATGCAAAGAGTTTCAAATTGAAAAACAAAGGCCCTTTGTTGTAAGTAAAGTGTAGTTGTTCTTAGCCCTTTTAAACTAATATAAACAAAGCAATACGTTTCGTTTTGCTAAAGCATATCGGGTTGATTCTCACGGATAAGGAAATCTTAAGTGAGCTGAACAGTGAACACTCTGTAGGGGTTACAAATTTCTGTCAAGTGGTTTTCGTTAATTGTCAAAGACATTGATAAAGCTAAACTTTTAAGTTTTGATAAAAGACATGAAAAATGTATAAAAAAGTGAACTTCATGCATTTCAGTACAATCCTACTGAAACTACTGAAAGAATTAATGACTGAGAATGGTTGAATTTGTGGTTTTTGTATATGAAATAAAAAAGCGTAAGCTGAAACTACATATTATACATATTAATACATATTAATGAAAATACAACTTATACAACTGATACATATTAATGAAAATTATATACGATTGATTTACTGTGAAATTATAAATGTTTCGTTTAGATGCAAGAAACAACTGTAATGTATTTTCAATTGTTCATGATGTTTAATTTTGTATAAATGCTATATTAAATATTGCAATATGAATACGTACACACTTGTGGGTATTTAAAATGTCAGTGTTAATATTAAGACTTAAACGTTATAAGTGTATGTGTGATTATACTTAAATTTGACTAATTGTGTCTACTTATAATTAACTTGAATCGATCTGATCAATCGATTCTGGTGTGTTGAACTACATATGCATATGTGTTGAATAAAATTGTTAAATATGGTACCATATAGATAGGAAATGTCAAATAAATTGGATTGTATTTTAGAAATAAGTTCATGACATGGCTGGTAAGGTTTTACTGGGTTTCCCTTACCTTTGAACAAATGTTGGCCATAATGTTTCCCAGAAAAAGGCGGGTGATGCTGTTATTGTTTTGTATAATGATTTTAATCATAGATTTATTTTTGAGGGGGCGTGTTGGAATTAACAAAACTAAATCTATCTTACTCTAACAAGTATATTGTTATACTTTCTCTCTCATACATGTAAACTATTGAATAAAAAACAACAGCCCATAGTTCCTAATTTTAAGGACTTCGTTTGTACTTTAGTCGCTTGGTAGCTATTAATAGGAGCACACCTTGCCTTACTATATTGCGATAATATATTTGAACTCTTATAAATCGCAATGTGTCTTTTAATTAATTGCCCCAAATCTAATACATAGGACTCATACAATCCGTGTAAGAATGTCCTATAATATTTATTTATTTATTTATTTTTAATTTATAAAATCACACACAGCTAAAGTCTAACATATTAAGTAGCCAAAACCCGTGTTAAAAATGTATAGTTGAACTTTCTAGAAATTTTAATACTAATATTTCCTATACCAAACAAAATCCTAGCCCTAACAGCTAAACTAACCATCTACTCTACCGACATATTAGCAAACTAGCGATCCGGATCGCACATTTAATTTACTCGCGTGATTTTCCGAAAGTGCAATGGAAAATCTCTAGCTAAAGCTAACTAAGACGGGCGAAGAATAACCCTTAGACCTGACACCCTATTTCTTCACGTGGGCTGGTTCTCACACTAGGGATTGGGACAGCAAGAAGTCAGCCAGACGGGTAAAGTAAAATAGGAAATGAAATAAAACTATGGAAACGGATTAAATCGCGTATAATGAATTTAAAATACATCCCGACGTTTCGAACTCTTTACAGCGTAAGTCAAGATGTCATGGATAAAGTCAATCATGCTATAAAGTTTGACAAGCCTCTGGTTCTCGCTAAGGAGAAGCGATATATACCCAGAATGTTGCGAGAGGCCATTGAGATCAAGAAATATCCAAACTTTAATAGAGAGGATGGCTTTACTTTACCACCGGCTTGGGATCCAGTAGTACATCTGATAATGGAACAAGCACGACGAAGGCTGTGAGGCATTTGTGTTGTATGGTGTTGGACATTTGCAGTTTGTTTCTTTGTCAATTTTGTGTAGATTAATTGGTTAATTATTTTTTAACAGAGTAATGGTAATTTTTTGAATATTGTATAACTAGCTTTATTAATAGTGTGTGAACCTGCCTTAGAAATCTATATTATTTGTGGTCATGGTTCGTTAATATTTCTTGTAAGTGGGTAGCTTTTGCACATTTTAATTTTTCCTCAGTCACCCGTTGACCACGAACGCTGTAAAGAGTTCGAAACGTCGGGATGTATTTTAAATTCATTATACGCGATTTAATCCGTTTCCATAGTTTTATTTCATGAGTAACTATCGCGGTAACCGAAGACAATATTAAAATAGGAAAGTTGGACAAGAACCTGGCAAATTTAAGAAGTTTATATAACAACTCAAATCGTCCAGATTCCAGGAGCAAAATCCTGTCTTAATAAACGCAGGAAACTGCCAAGAGCTCACTTGGACTCTACTAAAATAACCCAAGAAATGTCCCTTGGTTGACTAGGGCTGTAGTTGAACACAGTTAGGTTACCCGCCCTATCCCTCCAAAAGACAGCAAAATATCAGACCAGTTCATCCTACTAAAATAATCTATCTCAATAATTATTTACAAAAGTTATTAATTAACTAACAGAACTAAGTAATATATGAAATCCTTTAACAAAGATTATTCTAGCGTAAAATACCACTAAAGCAATCCAAGCTAAAACATTTCACACATTAAAATACAATTAACTCTTTAACTAATAAGAAACACTCACAAATCTAACCAAACTTTAAAACTTTAGCAACACTATTGTTCTACAACTCTAAACTCTACTAGTACACTTTATAATACTAGCAGTGATGGAGCTCCAAAACAATAACAATTAAGACACTTAAATTTACACCAATTAAACACTGAAATATACGCTTTTAACACAAAACTCTATATTATCCTCCAACCCAAACTATACCAGTATCATGAAATACTAGCAAATCTAGGCTACAGCATAATATAGGTAATCTAGATTTACCCAAATAAACCTAAATAGAACCAGTCTGACGGTCGAGCAGAAGGCTCTCTAATTCCCGAATGCTAATGAATGAATCCTCATGCAATGCCTTGCATCCCATTTCAAACATCCCTTCCAAGATTCTGAAATCCCCACTAGCTCCCACTTCCTCACTCCTGATTGGTATTTCTTAACCAACGCTGAAATTCATAACTTCATACTATTTTTAAATAAAATATGTTTTATTTCCTGATTAGAATAAGGTCCAATTTGATCTACTCATTGGGTGTGGCCGAACTAGTTTTTTCCATATGTTAGGATTGGCCCACTAGACTTTTTTTCCATTTGCACATGCTTTAAAAATTGTCTCAATCAACGCTCTTTGTAATATGGTTCAATATGGCTTAAATTTGTTTTTATTGGCTAGTAACATTTAATTGTACAGTGTGAAATTTGACACAACTTCTTGTAGATTTGAATTTGACCAGGCAACATTTCTTAAAACCCCTACTGCAAAACCTTTATGACTTTGAAACAAGGCTCAAATTGAGCTACAAATAAGCATCTAAATATTTTGGTTCACTATAAATCTCCAAGCTCTCCATCTCGTATTTCTAAAATATGATCTACTTAAGATATACAAAGTTTTAAGTATCGTGAGACTGAAACAGGAATTTAATCAACTAAACAAAAAATATAATTATTATGCTTGCATATGATGAAACATGGAAGCAAGTTTCTGACATGTTACACCGTATTGCAATTATTGTATTTGCTGGTTTACGTATTTCGCAAATAATTCAATTTACGTGTTGCACATAAATTACCTATTACCACTTTAAATAACTTTTTAATGCTGTTATGGCAGACAAGTGGCTTGTTTTTGATAAGCGGACGACCCTCAAACAGTACACGATGAGTGTAATAAATTCAACAATTTGTAGCTTCGAGTTAACATTGCCTTTCTGCCAACTATCCCCTATGTCTCGATTTAATAGGGTTCAATTAACTAGGGTTGACAGATCTCAAGTGGTGATTTAAGGGCCCTTTGTACCCGTGACTAGATTTTACGGTAACCTTTAAAACTTAACAAGCCCGGGTAGAATGTGTTATTCATTTATGTTTGGTATAGCTGGTATACCTACCAGATGTTTAATTTTCAGCAAAACGTATTTATATTTTATCTGCCTAATTGAGCCCTACTATTCCTTTGTTATTGAAATTATGTCTTCTTGAGAGGAAACCGCCATTTCGTCACTTAAGAAATTATCCGAGTTGTTCGTCGAATAGATAAAAATAAGAGAAGAATAAATAAAAACACTGAAGTTTCACGCAATGCTGACCTGTAACATAGAATTGGAGATAATAGAAAAAGAAACATAACATAAAAACGCATTGACTGGCGCAGTCGGTAATGACCCTGCCTGCTACGCCGCGGCCCCGGGTTCGAATCCCGGTAAGGGCATTTATTTGTGTGATGAGCACAGATATTTGGATTCTGATAAGCAACAATGTGTCAACCCACACGCCAACCATTTTGAGAAAATGGCGTCTAAAGATTTTTTCCTATTTTTTTGTGTTTCTCTTTAAAAAAATAGTTTTTATTTAGATTGTTGTGTTTTTCAGCTATAATATGTTGACTAGTAGTGATTATTGTAGCTTAATTTCAAAACAAACTTCAATTTGACGAAATAATGCCCTTTTCTTTTATTGAGAATTGTTCGATGACATTAAACTTTTTCAAGACTGTGTTATGATACTTAACTCACTTTTGCTAATTGTTTAAAAATATCTATGAGACTTAAATAAACATGTTAAAGCACATGACTTGTTGTTGTGAAATAGTCAACCTATGCACAAATTTAACTTTATACTTAAGTGTTAAGTAACATATCAGTCATGGTTATGCTATTAGGTATGTAGGATTCAAAACATTATTTGTTAATCAAACCTAGTAATGTTTTTTTCTACTCCCAAACTGTTATTCGACATTTACAGGGTCGTGCATAGATCTTTAAAACCCTTCATAAGTCTATTCCCCAAAGCCAGCGTCCGCTGGCTTTCCGCGCGTGCGCTCAGTATCGAAAAATCTGAAAAAACATTGTTTGGTACTGTAACCATGGAAACGCATTGTTATAACGATACTGCGTGCGTGCGCGGGAAGGCTTTGGGCAGCTGAGCTGACAGTGCAAGCCTTTGCATCAAAATACAGCAAACAAGAAGACTATTAAAAACGAAGTGCATGGTAGATCCTTTCGCCGCGCTACAAGTACATGCGCCGGCCGCGAGTTCGCGGCCCATTCAGTGGCGACGACCTTAGCGCGACGCAATAGAATTCAATGTCGTCTGCACGCGTGCGGTCCGTTTGTTAATGTAGGTAAGAATTTAGAATGGCGGCGTTTTGTGAACATCAAAGGAGTGAGCCTTCTGTACTTGTACTATTATATATTCTGTGATGGTAGTTGTAAAAGTATTGTATTGTATGCAATGGTGTTTAACTAACTCAAAAATACTCGTGGCGTCTTAATAACAAATTTCGGCTTTGCCTCAAATTGTTACCCACGCAACTCATCTTTTTGACCTCCTTTAAACGCCTCTTGCATAAAATACTATAAATTAACTATTAGAGTAATGATCATTTCTAGAAAGATATTTAAATTTTATTATCTGTGCTTTTTCAACAAAGAATCGTTACAAAAACTAAATAATCATCTTTTATCTAAAAAAAAAATAAACTACTTATCAAAAATATTAATCAAAATATTTTTTTACGCTAAGAAATGGACTAAGTCATTTAAATCATGAATTACTCATGACTTGTACAAAAACAAAAAATACCTAAAATATCTTTTAACAAAATAATAAACGACCATTTAGTAAGTATTAATCAAAACCTATGACTTTTTGACATTTTATGTTCATGGTGAATGTTACAGAATATGTATGAAAATATTAGTACAAGGGCGTTTTAGCTTGGAGTGGTGTTCAATATTTCCATACATTTTCCGCAACCCTCACCGTGACAGTAAAATATCAAAAAGTCATGGTAACCGTCCTGGTAGCCACATAAAGGCACATAATCTATTTTGTAGCTTATATTAGTTTTTTATATAAACACCTATAGCAAAAATGTAAGCAAATTATAATAACGGATATGTACATTCATGACTTAAAATGTTAAATTTCGTACTGAATTACCATTAATGTGCAAAAATATACTAACGGACTGAGTCATAACTTATTCAAACATAATTTAATATGATCAGTTATATTTTACAATATAGTGTCATGGTCAAAACTAACAATTTATGACCCTAATATAATTTAACAATAATGACTTATGTTTTATAACACGAGTCGTAGCATAAAACAACGAATAAAATATCATTATGCAATAATCATTCAAGTCTCATAGTGGGTAACTATGACATTTTTTGCGTTTTGCAGGAATGAGTCAAGTGTAAAACATTATTTAAAATCGTTTTAATTATAGAAATAACATTATTTTTGAATGTGAATACATGTAAATTATTGTATTTGGCATTTAAAATGAATACATGACAAAAAAAGACAGAAATAAGCTATTTTACTATATGTTTTTCGGAAAACTGACCTCAAAACGTATTCCGTAAAAAAAGTATGATTACACCTTATAAATACCGCATTTTTGTCACACAGTAGTATTAAACCACAAAGTGGTTTGGCAGAAGATATGTAATAGGGTTAAGCTTTACGTTCTGAATAAACGTTTTATTTATTATTATTTATTTTTATTTATTTTAACACTTGAAAACCGCAATAATGAATATATTTTTGCTGATAATTTGTTTAATTACTTATTATAAACACTATTTTTAGGAACACCTACCTTTACACCGCTTGTGCTAAAACAGAACTAGCGGAATGTGATTTTCGCAATAATGAGTCAACCCTCATAATACATTATTGTAATTTAAATATGTCTTCTGCCAATTACTATAATAAGTTAAGATTCTTGACACATTAATGCAAAACAGGCAACACACGATAAAGGATTTGTGTTAACCTATTTTTTTACTTTTGGGATTGTGAAAATTTTCAAAACGAAAAGGTCATTTTTGCAAATTGAAGTTTATAAATCCAGCTTTAACATGGCATTAAAATCTCATTTTTTTAGTTTTTGTGGGTTGACACATTATTGCTTATCACCATCCATTTGTTCCTGAGTTATGGATGTTTTCTATGTATATAAGTTTTTATATATTATATATATCGTTGTCTGAGTACCTGCAACACAAGCCTTCTTGAGCTTACCGTGGGACTCAGTCAATCTATGTAAGAATGTCCTATAATATTTATTTATTTATTTTATTTTATTGACATATGACATTAGGTACCATCATTCATTATGCTTAGTGTTAATGTTAAACCTACGTACACTTTTTGCAAAATACGGCTACATTCTCAACTAAAAAGACTTATAGGCATATCTAATCTATAGGATATATCTTAGAAATACCTAGATATAAGAAAAAAGAAACAAAAAGACCGGGACATAAAATAAATTTATAGAGGTAAATAAGAGTATTGAGCGACACCGTTATAAAGACCAATCTCTAATAAGCAGGAAGGTCACTTCATTAATATTTCAGAAATAAATAAATATTTCAGCAAATTGATGCCCAAACCGGAATCGAACCCGAGACCACGACTTAGCAGGCAGGATCTACCAGGCCAGACCGGTCATCAAAGCCATAAATATAATATACTGTTGTAAAAAAACCGGCCAAGTGCGAGTTGCAAGAGTTGCAAGTACATCACAAGAAGGGCTTAAGCGCCTCCACTTCTCAAGGCGCTTAAGTAATTTTTGTAAATAATCAATATTTTGAACAATTTCTAAAAAAAAAACTGAAAAGTAATGTACCTGTTTGTACATGTCATAAGTACCTAATTAATTATAGGTACAAAACATTATCTTAAAATATAATTAAAGTAAATAAATCTAAAATTAAACTATTTCTGAAATATGAATGAACTGACCTTCCCTTTCCAGCACGCGTAGCCGAATGCACAAACGTTCACGAAACGAAACACTCGTAGATATCTATCTCTATCGCTCTTGCGTATTGGCCCGATAGAGCCAGGCTACATTTCTGTGGCGTTTTGTATTGACGATTACCATTGCCGATTACAGGCTACGCCGCCTGTTTATATGTAATATTGAAACACTCTTACACATTTGGACCATGGGCAGAAATGTCCCCACCCACCAACAGAAATGAAACATGTCTCATTTAATAGATCTTAGCAATCTGATGATTTTTTACTATGACGAGGATCGCCATATGTTTGGGGTTTTCTTGGAAAACCGTGTTTTGTTTTTACATATTTTTTGCTCATTTCATTGAAAGTTTTTTTTTTTTTTAAGAAAGAAACAAACGGTCTTTTACAAAAATATTAGTACATAGTATTTCTAAAATCTAAACCTGGAGTTTCATTTATGTTTTAAATATAATGCAGTGCAAAACAGTTTTTGTTTTTTTATTATACTAGTTGATTGATAAACAAGCATGCGGGGCTGCGTGATGGTAAACAGTCACCGCAGCCTATAGACGGATGTAACAACTCATGGTTATCACGTAAGCGTTACCGACCATGTGACGTAAAGATCTTATGCCACAATACCCAGTAATTGCACTGCCATATCTCACCCTTCAAACCGGAACACCGCCGCAATATGTAAAAACAAAACACGGTTTTCCAAGAAAACCCCATACATAGGACGATTCTCGTCATACTAAAAAATCATTAGTTTGCCAAGATCTATTAAATGAGACGTTTCATTTCTGTTCGTGGGTGGGGACAGTGCCCATACAAATTTGCCCATGGTCCATGGTCCTTTTCTTTATTTATTTTACACGTCCGTCTTTGGGTCACAGTTTTACATTATGTGTGCCAAATTTCAAGTTAATCGGTTCAGTAGTTTCGGAGTAAATTGACTGTGACAGACGGACAGACAGGCGTACGAGTGATTCTATAAGGGTTCTGTTTTCCCTTTTTGAGGCATGGAACCCTAAAAATAACTTTTTAAACAATGTGAAATTATACCTCTTGGGACATAACAAGCTTAAATTAGCTGCAATCATTTAGAAACTTAAGAACCAAGTGAGTGAAGTGAATGGTGCTAAAACGATTTAGGTACAGTCTGCTGGGAATTTATGAACTCAAAACGAAGTACATACTTTGACATAGGTATTTTAAATAGTGTATTTGTTAATGATGTATTTTTGTATAAAATCTCAAAATAGGCTCGACAAGTAAAATTTTCCACATTTCACACTAAGTTCTAACAAATTGCTTTCGACGAAGCGCCGAGTTCACCGCATCTAAACTTTTGCAATTAACGGTTCCGTACACTAGGACTGATTGATGCTTCCGCCGCTTATTATATGCCGTACAATTTTCTGAATACAAGCTGCTGCTTACTCAACTTTAAGACGCCTGCCAATAGGCTTGTATTAGTAACGTACTACATAATTATCTAAGTTACTGTTAATCTAATAATACACAATGCTATTTTAAAAGTTGTTTTAGCTTTATTGTTAATAATTTGTTAAATGAGAAAAAGACTAAACTACTAGAAGTATTGAGTTTGTCACGAACAACACTAGTAATGGGAAAACAATACGTGTCATTGTGAAAGATGAGGAAGTTGAACTGATAGATAGTACAGTTTTTCTTGGTATAAGTAAGTTTAAATTGTAAACTTCAGTAGTGTCCTCATATTGCTAACCTCTCGAATGGACAGAGTTCTGCAGCATTGACAGTGAGCAAGATTCGTCAGTTAACGGACGTGAAAAGGGTGCTATGGGGGTAGTGCTTCAGAGATTCAATTCAAATTTAGCACCCGAGCAAGCGCAAGATTCCAATATTTGACCATAAGCATAGTGGTTCAAAAAGTGGAATCTTGAGCGTTTCAAGGGTTTAAAGGCACGAAGGTTAAACAAATTTTGCCACCGAGTGAAACACAACAGTTTTCACCACACCAACACAAGGGAAATATTAAAACTAAAACATCAAACTAAATCTCATTCATCAATTTTTTTCGCCGGCGCTCCGGCCACGTGTGAGGTGAAGTACCTACTTGAACTATCTACTTATGAAAATGTACAAAAAGCATTGTAATAACTGGTACCTAACCAAGAATTTTAATCACCTGCCTCTAAATAAGCCGTGATAAACGACTCTTTTTGAATTTGGGTTAGGTCAGTGCGGGCAAGACCGGATAGTTTCTTTGAAATAAAGTGGAGTGGATAAAACTAGACAATTAAAGTAGTTTGGGCTAACGAAGATTATATTTTAAAGCCGTTATAATACTTTGGTGAAATTAGGTAAACTTCTATGATAAAAACACTTTTCTTAAGGCTGGGCTAGTTGACCGTCCCCCCGCGATGAGTAAGGCAAGACCGTATATGTTATTGTGAAGGTTGAATATGCAATCGACTCATGCTTGACTAAGTTTTAAGTTTGGAAGCTCAGATTGTCTCCTTTGTTCCACCCAGACAACCAAGTTTGACAACTGGTTAACTAGACGCACTATTTCTTCCGCGGAGATAACCAGTTATGTAAATGGAAGTCTAATTCCATTTTCATAACCGAATTTAGCTAATAGTTGTCTAGCGGGAAAGTATCTTCCGCGAAGAAAACTAGTTGTCTGAGAGAAATTGTTCTTCGACGTTCGTAACCGAGTGTGATAAGGTAGTTGTCCAGGGGGGATGTATTTCCGCGTAAAAAACTGGTTAACAACATGGAATAAGTGTCCTTGAAGATAACCGAGAACAAATCAAAGTTTGTACCTGGCTAAAGATACATGTGGCTTAGTAGGAACATATCGATGCTATACCTCAACTAACTTAACCTCGATCCGCAGCAATGGGGTTACCCTCATCTGGCAGAATAATTTTAGTCCGAAACACACTTCGCATAACATGTTTCGCAGAAACACTTTCGGTGGAATGGTAATTTTGCAGAAAACTTAGTTGGCATTATTACTACCACGCATAAGATACATTTGACAGAATATTGTTTTACAGAACATTACTTTGGTCGACTTTGGTTTAGCATAATGTATGTACCATAATAATCTTACAGCATAATATTACATTAGCAGAATTATTACTCGCTATCAGAAAAGAAAAACTGCCCCAGAGTCACCATTAGGTACGACGACGAGCGAAGCGAGGAGGAGTGTTAGGTATCTTGCAACTCGCTATGAACTACAACAAATAGCAAATTACAACTTTATGCCGCCTAAATATTATGCACAAATATTATCTGCAAATGCATTGTTCGACTAGAAGACTATTATGGTCATCAACATTATGACAACAGACGATTGGGTATTACAAAAATCTGCGAAATGATTTGTGCCAAAGCATATCCTGCGAAAGGTGTTTCTGCCAAACTTGACTTCTGCCAAGAACTATTATACGAATCAAATATATGCTTAAAAAGTTTCTGCCAGATAATATTGAACCGCAGCAATGATTTGATATAAATGTTTTCTTACACTCTGATTTTGGGTATTTTCGCCATCAAATAATTTAATGCAGATATGAGGCTGTATGAGTATATTAAGGATAGGCTTTCTCTCTCTCTGAGGAAGGTAATTCCTGAATAATAAGACGACGAAAATCGTTCAAACATATTTATTTAATTCCCAGTCTAATTAAAAGTATCAAACTAAACCTTAATTACTACCTAAAACCTTAATTACAAACTAAACTTAAAATAAATTTGCATAACTTGTAACATCTATACCTACTTACTGTAAAGCAAATAATTACACATGGATTAAAATAAAAATTAATGTACAAACGGAGCAATCTTCTCTAAACAATGCCCAACGGAGATGGTTCCATTTTATAATTCGGCAATTGCCCTTTCGATGTGAATATCGTTCTCAATATCTTGAGCTCTTTTTTTCTTATTAAAAAACTGGCATTTCGTTCAGATAAGGCTGTACCGTGATATTTTGCGTCGTTTTGTAATACAGCAAGTAGGCGTGGCAATGTTGGTTTTGTTTGACCGACAAACCGGTTTAACCTTGTGTTCCACCCTTCCAACTTATTAGTAGTTCAGTGTTGCTCACCTTCACAGCTCCAAATTACTCGAAAGTCTAGGTGCTTAACCCACTCATCAAACACATAGTTATTAAAATTCCATATTTTTATGTCAGTGGAGGAACTTTCGTTTAAAACATATTGCCGAAGCACCGATGTATTCTTCAGGTAATAATGCCAAGGCTGAACAAATGGCAATATGCCGACGGCCGCCCTTGTGTTTGAGGCTAATCTGTTGTCCTTTTCTTGATAAACTTTTCCAAAAATGAAAAAAGCATCCCTTTATTTCAATATTTGGAAAAACTATCATCGCAGCATTTCTCATGCCTATTTCGAAATCAATTGTTAGTTTTTTAGGAGCCTATTTCGGGACTTGCGACAGTATAAGTTGCAACAGAAGCTCATAAATAACTTTGTTTCTTGTTCGTTATTTAGGAGAGCATATATCAGTGGAATGATATTTGTATATTGATGATCACTGCCCAAGACTCCAAAAAACACATAGATTTGACTAAACGGTTCGGGGCGGGACTTGAAAGTCCCATCGGCGAACCAGTGATCGACACGCTCAATTTTCTTCTTTGCATCTTCTGATGTAAAAATTCAAAAATTCTATTAGTCGCTTCATTATAATCTGCCAGGAGAACTTTCTGAATGGAAGTGGCACAGAGACTTCAGAATGGTCATGGCAGACACTTTTGGTGATATCGAGACTCTCATTTCGTTTCTTGTATAGCCCTGATTTGATATCTATAAAAGTCGGTATGGGTTCCTATAGATGAATTCCCTTATCAGTCAAATTGCACACCATTTCATTATACTGTAAAGGTATCCGCCTTAAGTCAGATGTAACTTGTTCACGGAGTTTTTGAAGCTCTTTCATGATGTCATTTTTGCAAAACTGGGCGTACAAGTAGACACGTGAATGTTCGTTTTTGTATATATATATATATAAGAGCTACTGGTCCATGAAGGAGCATATGAAGGGACACCTTCCACTTTCACTAAAGCGAAAACTCGTCGACATGTGTATACTGCCCGTCCTAACCTACGGTGCACAAACATGGTCGCTCACAGGAAACCAGAAGTCCAAACTGAAGGTTTGCCAACGTGCTATGGAGCGCAGCATTTTAGGTGTTAAAAGGACCGACCGCGTCCGTAACACCACGCTGCGCTCTAAGACTCGCATTGCTGACGTTGGCAGAAAAACCGCCAGGCTTAAATGGGACTGGGCCGGCCACGTCTATCGCATGCATCCGGATAGGTGGGCTAACATAGCCACCAAGTGGATGCCGACGAAAAAGCGTGGGCGGGGCAGGCCCAGGCAAAGATGGCGGGACGACCTTGACGACTTCCAAAATAACTGGCCGGAAGTAACGGAGAATCGGGAATTATGGAGAGCCAGGGGAGAGGCCTTTGCCCAGCAGTGGGACACTCCAATAGGCTAAAAAAAAATATATATATATATATATATATATATATATATATATATATATATATATATATATATATATATATATATATATGTCGGATCGTGGGCGTATCATACCAGAACCGTTGTCAGGACCCGTTGTAGTTGATTTTATGATCTAATTGGACTTTATGTTAATAGCAGTTTTATTAAACCATATCTTGCTCTACCATGCTTACTAAGTTAGATTTTATTTAGGGTGTACATAATCAAGGATTTTGTATAAAAATCCTAAACCCTAGGTATTATGTCACCAGCCATAGCCATTCCATAGTGACAGGTGACATATTTGCCCAACGTGGGGTTCACCTATGATAAGGCTGGACGTTTGTTTGATAATAATTATATATGTTTTCTACATTTTGAGTGTCACATTAAGTTATTAAGGCGTATAAAAACACCTCGTCATCTTTTTAATAAAAAAATCTCAGTCGCCAATTTCACGCGGCAGGTTCTGTTATTTCCAAAAATGATTGATTGCTACACGTTGTTTTCATGTCTGAGGTAATTTTCAACTGCTTGCGCAATTTTTCCATGTCATAAAATGACAACCAGCTGTCTTATATTAGAAGTTTTTGTATGTTATGTGGATTTAATTATTTTCTTCTAGTTCAATTTAGCATAGCTATACTTAAACATAAGACATAAGTAGGTTACGGTACAGATACGGCCGATACGGGATACCTACATTACTTTACATTAGCTAATCTGAAATTTACTATAATATCAATACATCAGTCATGCAATATCATTGGGTAAAAAATAAACTAATAATCTTGATAAATGCATTATCGATTGTAAGTTACAGAAGTCTGTTCGGAAGGACATTCATGAAAATGGAAGGCGTGCCAATATTTTTTTAATGGTTTTTTGTTATGGTAACTGTTCCGTAATCATAGTATGATTACTACAGACTACTATACTTGAATCGTTTTGTTTTGGCTTTAGCGACGGCTTACTTATCATTAATTTTGGCTATCAGTTGTGCATCTAAGAAACAAAGAAGCATGGTCTTATCAAAGGCAGAATGGGAATACTCAACTCAGCGCTGATAGAAGCTGCGAAAAAAGCTGTCCAAATGAGATCCTATCTAGAGATATAGATAAAGATATATCGAATTTGAAGCAACAATCAAGCCGCCATAAAATTGGGAGAACTCTATAATAAAATATCCTCCGAATTAAAGCATATTGACTTCAAGGTACATTACACAAGAGATTGCGTCAAACAAGGAATATTGAACATCGCTTATAACTTTAGTGTACAAAGAAAATTGAAGAAAACCTTTTGACTGAGGCGTTACCAGGATTCAGAACCCCGATTAATGATTAGAAGGAAATTCATGGACACGGCTTGCCTGCGAGTACGAGTATCAAACACGGTCCCTCTGCCTTTTCTCCGAGGTATTTAGGTACCTTAAATTTTTTAACGTGACGTGACGAAGACTTTTGCCTACCCTTGGATTTTGTAATACCCGCACCTTACGACGACCATTACTTACATCTATTTTACATCCGAAATTGGACGCCTTCACGACGACTTAGCTCACAAAAATACGTATTTTTGGACAACGATTCAGCTTTTCTCGACGAGCCTTGCACCGAGCACTGACCTCCAAGCTAGTTTAGCAAATTAAATGAGCACATCAAAGGACATTGTGAAAGCAAACTCCGGAAACTTTCCGGATATAGACATGGCGGTTATTATAGACTATTTAAGGAATGGCGACAAGCACAACATTGCAGAGATTAGGGGGTGAGAAAATATTGATTTAGAGATTTATACCAGGTTTTTTTTCTTATTTATAGTGCTTCTAGAAGTGGTTATATTCAAGTGCAGTTGGTTTTGTGAAGCTGACAAGAGATGACACCAGGTGCATTGTCAAGATATTTAGAAACTGGTGTTCAAAAGATTCGTTCCTGAACATCATGCCCTGATTTATATTATACAATAATATTTTAAATTGAATTAATAATATTATAAGTCGTCTGATATGATATACGGCTACATAAAAAGGTAAATTCTGTAAAAAATATAATTATTCTACAACATTTTTATACCAAAATAGCAAGAGGTAAGTCGGTGCCTGAATCAGTGAGGAAAATTATAATTTCCAGTAACAATAGCGGCAAATCTACGTTCCAAAATATCCAAAGACCTTTTTTTGCCAAGATCTACGGCGCATACAATCATCCAGCATCAACTAAAACACGGAACCGTCTTCTGTTTAAATAAATCTGGCCGTCGAAGAATAACTGCCAAAGAGAAAACAGGATTTTGAGGAGCATCATCAGGAAAAATCGTCATGCAAGAGCAGGAGAACTTACCTAACTATGGCATGACGCGATCAAAATAAACATTTCAGTCGATACCTGAAAGACAGTAATGAAAATAATGGGCTTCGGTTTTCACACCGCTAAACAGAAACCATTACTTACTCAAAAGCAGAAAACTAACATGTTGAAATTTGTACAAAAGTACAGAAACTGGACTGCCGATCAGTGGCGAAAAATAATATGGAGCGACAAATCCAAATTTGAGGTCATAGTTGGCGATGAACGAAGTAAAGTCATTCAAGAAAAAGGAGATGCATTTCACAAAGACTGTCTTGAACGCAAGGTGTAGTTTCCAGCATCTTTAAATGATTTGGGGCTGTATGTCGGCACAGGGTGTGGGATGTCTGCAATTTATAGATGGAACCGTCAATGCAGAGAAATACAAAAGCATCTTGGAATAGAGTTCACTACCGTCTATAAGAAAGTTCAAGTATATAAATGGATTTACTTTTCAACAAGATGGTGCCTTATGTCATACTGGCAAGACAACGATGGAGTGGCTGAAACAAAAACAAATTCCTACCATATCATGGCCATCCAGCAGTCCAGACTTGTCTCCCATAAAAACTTTGTAGTGGTAAATGAAGAAAAAGTTGCGAACATTTGCATTATCGTACACAAACAAATATTATTTAGTGACAGTGCATATCAACGAAAATGAAAACACTATTTTAGATAAGGAATGTGATGGAGTTGCCGCGCGTGCTTGAATAATATCCTAAATCAGGTTTCCACAAAAAAAAAAAGGTTTGTAAAAGTATGCAAAAAATCTTTCATATTACGAGGTGTCATTCTCATGAAATCGTCTATATTTACCGGTATTTACTCTTATAATAATTATAATGTTCTTCGACGGCCGGTCTGGCCTTGCGCACCTTGCCTGCTAAGCCGCGGTCCTGGGTTCGAATCCCAGTAAGATTTATTTGTGTGATGTACACAGATATTTGTTCCTGAGTCATAGATGTTTTCTATGCAAATATTTGTATATTATATATGTGGTTGTCTGATTTATTATTTATTATTATTTAATGTTATATAATATATTATGTCACACTACACATATAATAAGGTTAACCTTGTAAGACTAACTTAGTCTTAAATAATATGTCTATTTTTGCTTCCAGGTGGATGTAAACACACGTCGAGGGTTTACTGGTGAACTTAACTACACTTACATGTAACTTTAAAGACTTGTCTTGACTAGAAGTATATGTATAACGCCATCTCTCGGTAAATTCGTTAACTAATTTGCGCGACCTGTATAGAATGTTGGTTTTACAGGGATAATTATTTATGATGTTAACCGATTTCGACAGTTTTTACTTTATTCTTTTTTTTGTACATTTTCCTTCATAATTCTTTTTTTCTCCACCACAAAAAAATATATAAAAAATAGTTTTGATAAGTAAAATTAGAGCTTTTTCTAACGATACCCCACTTTACCTAGTAACTTTGATATTTACAGTTTGCCCCCCTCTTTTATTTTGGCCATTTTCTATAGTTAATAATCATTAATTTAAAAAAATAATACTTTCAATTTGTAGAGGTTTACAATGTTCATAACTAATCCTTATTTCATACTGATAACATAAGTAGTTCTCGAGATATTTAGTAATGTGACAGACGGACAGAGCGGCGCCATAAGGATTCCTTTTGTACCTTTTTGGTACGGAACCCTAAAAAATTGGTGTCTTGACACTGCGTAGGGGTGCCACTCATTTAAAATTAAAATTAATAATAATTTAACACTGCACAGTGCACAGTGCTGAGTCATTTTTTTGTTCTGGTCCATGTAAATGGAATTCCAGTGTTTAAACACCGGGACAGAACTAACGTTTTGTCAGTACAACAGGTCCCTTAACGAACATAACTTTTGACTTCATACAGACATTCTTTATTTAAGACTCACCTTTTATTTAAAAAAATAACGTCACTGCAACTTCACTGGGCAATTAGTCATCAATCGATTGGCAGTGGTTCGGATGTCAATACGATACACAGAATTGCGATGCAGCAAGGATATGTCGCCAGCATTCTAAGTGCAATGCCTCAAGCCTCGAAGTACTATTTTAGATATACTAGGTATAATGTTTTATGACTTTTATGCTTGCTAGTCTTAGTTTCTGGGTAAGTATACATTTTTCAATGTAAACAAAATTTATTTCCAATATTGAACCGCGAGCGTAGCGAATGGTTCCAGAAGTGGAATCTTGAGCGTTGTGAGGGTTTCAAGGCACGAAGGTTAAACAAACTTTGCCATCGAGTGAAACACAAAATTTTTCACCACACTAACACGAATAAAATACTAACTATAAAACATCAAACTAAATAAAATCCATCAATTTATTCAATATATATCATTCAAATTCATCATATAAAGGTAAATTCTATCAGCCAGCTTAAGACATCAAGTTAAAATTTGTATGAAATTACTTAGCACTCTTGTGGATAAAATGTAATTTTCATTTTGCTATCCGTTTTCGAATGGCAAAGACAGGCTTTACCAGTTGGTTGGTGTGCCATTATTTCTTAACATGCAATAAAAACAAACAATTAAGGGATTAATAGGTATAGCACTGACGAAGATTAATCGTTCAGCCAAAAACAGATAGGAGGGAAAATATTTTTCAGGTATGCAATAAAGTTCCGACCTTGACGTATAAATCAATAACACAGGACCGTTAACAAAATAAAGACCCAATCGGAAATGGATGAAAATATTTACAATTCATGATTGTTTTTCCGCATATAAGTTAAATAAAAAATAGCTTTTTACACTTTTCAACTTTTTCAACACTTGCATTTATATGTAAGTATCTATAGATAGATAAAAAAGATGTTTTTTTTTATTAAACTGAAATATGTAGGTAGATATCATATATACGAAAGACACAACAAGGCCCAGTGGTGGTCGAGCCGTTAATAGGGTTCCGAACCAAAAAGGTACAAAAGGAACTCTTATGGTGCGACTCTGTCCCACTGTATTTCTGTCAAATTCCTAAATATCTCGAGAACTACTTATGCTATCGATTTGAAATTTGGCATAGTTATGAGCTTATGAGCATTGTTAACCTCTACAAATTGAAAGTATTATTTTTAAAGATTTATTAATATTCATTAATAGAACGGCCAAAATGAAAGAAGGGCAAACTGTAAAATTCAAGTTACTAAGGTCAAGTGGGGTAAGAGCTCAAAAAGTACATATCAAAATTATTTTTTATAATTTTTTTGTAGTGGAAAAAAATTATAAAGGAAAATGTAAAAAAATGCGCCCTTATCTCCGAAGTTTACCAACGAAATATTATGAAAATTTTATGAAACATTGGTTTCATGCTGAAGATTACAGGAAAAATAAAAGAATAATATCTTTCTATTAACGAAATCGGTTATGATAAAGAATTATCCCTATGAAAAACCAACATACTAATAGAAAATAATTTAGTAAGTAATAATAAAATATATTTTTTACATTATTTGGAGAATAATAACTGGAGTTTGGTAAAAATATACATTGTATAGGAATGCGCATAAATTTTATCCGACACACTTGGCTGACACAAATCGGAAGCTTGGCCTCACTCCAAATTCAGTAATGGCTCATGTGGAGCCTCAAGACGTAACGGATTGTAACTCAGGGATGTGATGGAGCAATAGTATTTAGGGCGCTAACAATGTTAGTGAGTGTTTAAAAGCCACCTAGCCTTGTTGGTGGTCACAGGTAAGTATGTATATCAACGGAGACGATGTCTGTTTGATTATTGGAAGAGTCACTATATACAATTTACAAGTTATTCTAACCATTAGTAAAACTAAATGTATGATTCTACACTCTCCATACAATAAGGTAGCAAAAACTATATTACCTGCAGATAAGAATAATTAAATACTTGGTGGATAAAACCACGAAATATGAGCACAGACACAATTATGATCTACTTTTCTCAACTTGTGGTGTCCTTCCTATGCAAAGTAAGGCCATATACTTAAATGTTTTACATAGTTACTATAGTGAAGAATTTAAAGTCAAAATAATAAGTAAACGCAACAATAGATCAGCTAATAAAATTAAATTATTGCAACCTCCAGCTAAAAATTACTACGGAAAAATAACAAAAAAATATATAATTCCAAAGATTTATAATGAGTAACCCTTTATTGCTTGAAGAAAAGAAGCTAAAGATAGGTAGTTTAAAATCACAACTCAAAAAACTGCTATTAGATAAGCATAAGACTTTAAACACATAAAACGCAAATCAGAGTCCCAAAAGAAAATAAAAAATTAGTTAATATTATATACCTAACTTACAAATTTTTTATATTACTTTAACAAAACTCCTAAAATTATGTCATGCTAAATTGTGTCCAATAATTGACCCTATTTTGATTGCTATAGGTACTAAAACCAATTAAATGCTTAAACCCAATAGTATGCACGTTATCTTGCAGGATAATACTTAATTTAAGAGATCGACCGTTGCGTATGTATTTACCGGCATAATTACTCGTGTAGCGTCGAAATAGGGTTCATTATTGGGAACAGATGTACTGTCTGTAGGTAGTGTATCTAGTAGGTAGATTGTTATTTTTAGATAAGATGGAGCGCATCGTCAACAAACTGTTTCACAGTTTGGCGAAACTTTATTAATATGCTTGTTTACATTGTCTTTTTTGTTAAATAAATAAAAAAAAACATTAAATACATAATTATATAATATACGGACGACAGGGGTGGCTTTAGAAAGCAGGGGCGACTTTGAAAATTTAGTTTTAAAGTCATACTGCAAGTAAATTCGCGATTTTATCTGGTAGATTTACAAAAATATTTATTGATCTAAGTCATCAACTCATCAACTAGTTACAGTAGTTACATGAACAGGTTCAGTAAATAATGAAGAATGTGAATTTGAAAGCCGTTCAAATACCACCCCTGATTGACGGTACAATGCATGTTCCGTCAACTCACACGCCTGTATTCCTAAACACAGAAAGTTTAGTATGATATTGCAGTGACATGTTGCCAGCCATCTTATGTTTTGAATTTGGTCAGCTACTTTTGAAGCTGACTGGACGAATTTGACCATTGGCCATAATTATGTTTCTTTAGTTTAATGGACTTCCTCAGTTCCTCATTTTCTCAAGGATGAAACTTTGGGATGATGTAGAGTTCGTATCGACGTTTAATGTCTGCGTATTACTTAGTTCGGCCCATCGGCCATTTAAAAAAAAATTAAACATTAGTTTAAAAATAATCTTTAATAAAACCCTGAGCCTGTGTGGTGACGGGTTGAGAATTTCACCACCCCCTTTCTTCCTGTGGGTGTCGTAGAAGTCGACTATGGGATACGGGTTAAATTGTGGCGTAGGCGAGAGGCTGGCAACCTGTCACTGCGATGTCACAGTATCATTTTCTTTCAACCCCTTATTTGCCAAGAGTGGCACTGAAGCTTTAGTAGTTTCATGTGTTCTGCCTACCCCTTCATGGGATACAGGCGTGATTGTATGTATGTATGTATGTATGTATAATTAATAAAAATCATAATTTTTTAATCATTTGCGTCGTCCGCAACTTGAGAAATTAGGGTAGGTAAGTTTCAGAAAATTTCAAGCGTCTGGTAAAAGATACATCCGACGGAATAATGATGATTATCAAATCTTTACAGTTTTTTCTAACACATAATATATAAAAATCAGCCTTGAGAATTTAAGGAATAAGTGTTTAAAACACACACACACACACAGCAAAAAACTTACACCACTTACTTTACTTACACTTACAGCAAAAAATTTGCCGACGGGCCGAACTAGGTAATATTTAGACATTAAACGTCGATACGAACTCTACATTATCCCAAAGTTTCATCCTTGAGAAAATGAGGAAGGTGTGGCGGCTCTGGGCTCTTAGTCCATAAGGGTCTACGAGTATTAATTAACACACTGCGTGATTTCTCATACGACTTTATTTACATTGCAGAATGTGTACATACGTGAGCGTATCCTCGTGTTACAGCACACAAGTCAAATACAGCAATGTACTGACACTTCGAGTTCTCGCATCCTGCAACCATTTACACGTCTATTAATTTGTATAAATCATTTAAGGCTCATGCCGTCTTTAAATTAAATAGGATTATCTATTTTATACACGTTACAACTAACGAACGTTACGACATAGATAAACTTGCAAAAGAGTTCATAGCAGCAGCGGTAACGGCCCGTTAAAAACACCATATTCAGCACTAAATTGCGTTTAAAAGCAACTGGATACTAAATAATACCTTTACAACCATTAAAACGATGTTACAACTGTACCAACGAGCTGTGTTGTGGGGGCTAGAGCCTTGCAATTTATAGCAACACAGCTTGCCGGGTCAATTTGGACATTTTGTTAGTGATATTTTGCTTTGTATAATACTCTCTGACAGGTGAATCATCTCCTTAATTCATAATTTAAGCTCTTAATGAGTTTCTACCAATTGAGTTGTCTCATCATTAGCACAACACCCAGCGAATACAAAAAACATTAAAGAAGTACTTAATCTAATAACATTTTTAATACCTAATCTAAATCTTAGACTATCTACTGTAAGTGCGTTTTGAGTTTTGACATTATCCGATGGACGTTATCGGATGTAGGACCGATATCCTATATATTAATTTTTGACTTTGCACGATCTTCCTACATCCGATATCTGATCGGATAGTGTGAAAAAAGCTCTAACTCAATATTTAAACATTTGCTGCAACAAATGTTTCTGATAGTTTAGATACTATCACGCCACACACCCAACAAGACTATCTACTGTAAGTGCGTTTTGAGTTTTGACATTATCCGATGGACGTTATCGGATGTAGGACCGATATCCTATATATTAATTTTTGACTTTGCACGATCTTCCTACATCCGATATCTGATCGGATAGTGTGAAAAAAGCTCTAACTCAATATTTAAACATTTGCTGCAACAAATGTTTCTGATAGTTTAGATACTATCACGCCACACACCCAACAAAATGTTCAAAGTCTGACCGCTGCGTGAAATTCCTGTCGTGGATGTTTTCCACGAAAATTAGCCAGTCTATGAATTTAAGAATAAAATCATTTTGCCGGCATTGAGCTCAACAATTTATTCAGATTTGGATACAGATATTGGTTTTCAACTAGTTCAGGTGCTCACTCAGTGTCATTTGATATAATATGTATGTATAAATGTATCTGTCGGCGCCGGGATGACCAAAGTGAGCGGCGGGGCGTGGAGCAGTTCCTCATGTAGGTATTGTTTACGTCACAGTATGAAATATACTTACTAACTCGTTGACCAATCCTAACCTAACCTCAACTTGTTACTCAATGCCAAAAATCAATAAAGTGATTCGGTCAAGTTGTGTTCGAATGTATGGGAAATTAAAAAAAAATTAAATACAGCTAAACTTTAATGTAGTATGGTACCTTAGGGTATGGTGCTTTTCGCACACTAGCGTCCCCTACCGTCCCCCTGACGCAACTTCCCCTTTGAGCACGAAATAGGTCCCGGTTTACGATTTTTATTCATTGTTAAGAAAAGTATCAGAGTTAGGAAAAAAGTGTCTAGGAAATAATTAATTCTTATTAAATTTTAAACAAAAAACGTTATAAATTTTTTTTGTAGCACTTACTATATTCGTGCATTAGCTTGTTGAAGTTCGATATAACTCAGTACTTAATGAAATAGTTATCTTTATGTGGTTTAATTTCAGAATTTTGTCAAAGTTTATCAGGCTACTAGTTTTTGCCCTTCTGAAGTATCTTTTTACCAAGTTTCAAGCCTGTAGCTTGAAATGAAACTTATTTCCCATACAAACTTCAGCCAGCCTCATTTTAACTCTCTAATTCCAAAAACGCTGAAATTAGTTTCTTTCCATTATAATATTACCTTTATAGTCTTTATACGAAGTTTCAAGCTCATATTCTCAAAATAAAGATAGATATTCAAACGATTTTTGGACACCCATTTCACCCTCTTAGGGGATGGTTTTTGAAAAATTCTTCCTTAGCGGGTTCGTAGATCTTATAAGTAACCTACGTGCCAAATTGGGATTCTCTAGCACCAGCGGTTTGGGTTGTGCCTTGATTTAAGTCAGTCATTTACTCAGGACTTTGCCGTTTATATAATATATAGATAACATGAAAATAGTGCATGATATCAAAAAATATTAATGACCTTTCTGATTGTGAATTTCATGAGCTTTATTTCTTTCATTGACAACTTTTTTCTAAAATGTATACTTTCCCCAAAAATTAACAAAAACTGAATTTTGGGACATATTTTAGGGTAAAGGGGGGGGGGGGTTGCGTCAGGTGGAGGGGAGGGGACGCTAGTGTACGCAAAGACCCTAAGGTATCAAACCACATTTCTTTTTAGTTGAATTAATTTAAAAAAAAAACACAGTTTCACCGAATCAAAAAATTGCTCTAATCTGCCGTCCTATTACTAAAACCCATCTAACCCACAAATGATAGTTTTGAGATATGGGCAAAAAACATAAAAACCCATATCTCTAGGAAATGTGTCGATTTAGTCCAGATTTCTTTTATTCTTAAATTAAAACTAAATTCACGCTAACATTATTTAAAATCAATTTAATTAAATATTGTTTAATTTATTAGAAATTCGCCATTTTGTGTTTAAGTTATGCAAATAATTCCTAAAATATGTATGATTTTACTGTTAAAACACGGTTAAGTATACTTTAGCTGTTTTTTAGGATTGAATAATACATAAAACATGGCTTAATAACGGCAAAGTAAATTTACGTGTTTATAGTAATCGTAACTGAGCATTGCATAATAATCTAAAAACATAGCTTAATAACCGCAAAGACACTAAACAATTTTATACTATCGTATTATGCTCTAAAAAAATGCTGTAACGGTTTTTAAGCTATGCAATGACTACTAACATCGAAATAATTTGTATGCATTCCTAATCTAAAAGCCCGCTATATGACAAACCAGCGACGATTACTAGGTTTTAGCATTGTCATTCTTTTTAAAAGGAGTTTATCATTTTAGCAATGTCCCGTTTACCTGCAGTACCTGCACTAAGTTTCAAGAGCAATTCAATTTGTTAAATGAATAAAAGACAACTGTATGATATTGTAACCATTTACTTGCATGCATAAAAAACCTCGTTATAAGTTATGTTACAAATTAACATATTTAAACTTAATATAATATTCTAACATTAGTGAAAACTAACATAACATTAATATGAAATAATAAAATTCGCTTTTTACATTGCAACAAATCAATTTGCTATACCGACACGGCGAAAGGTGTCGCTCTTGGATATCCAAAATTATTCGTATTATTACTATAATACACTATTAAAATAATGTTTTTATTACCGAGTTATATAAGGTTAAAAACGGTTGACATTGGCAGTTCTTACAAAAAGAAACACGGATTTCATTTATTATTCGCCAAGCAAGTGAAAATAGCAATCTTTATTTATTTTATACTTCAAAAATTCAAAATACATTTAGGATTGTTTGACAAAATAATTTTCTCTCTTTCCGCTTGATTCCGTTCTTCTTAAAATTTATTTTTCTTTTTTTGTGCGTTTGGTTTTCGACAGTTGTATTATTAATATTAATATTACGGGTGTAGTGCTCTATATCGACGGTGGTTCTACATCGATAAATGGTTATATGTACTTATGTGTAGGTCAGTCCTCCTTTTCTGTATGTAAAACTTCTGGATTTGAAGGGTCTGAATGAATTGGTACAGCAGAATACTTATATATTATACATCTTTTTTTTTTCTTTAAACTAGAATCAATATAGAGATCTTTGTTAACAATTTCTGGTAAAATCAGGTGCATCATTGCTTAAAATTGTATTAACTAGGTTAAATTTAAGTTTGTTTCTCTGTTGTTTGTATGAATTGGAGCGGATAAATCAAGATAAAGCTTCATTTTGGATGATACATATGTTGCCATTTTACAATTTTTACATGCTAGGTATAGAGTTCTTCTTCTTTCGAGTCATTACTTGTAATTTCAATGCGTCTGCGACGGAATAGTCAAAAACCTTCTTTCTTTATATCAAGATGAGAAGCATTTTACGAATGATTAAAGAAGTAAACGTTGTTCGATTTTGTTACAACGAAAGATAAACCCAAATTCGATGATCGTCAGCAACGGTTTTAGCTTGGACCAGTAAAAGGGAGTTTTAAAATTGATGTATTTTCGTCAGCATTGAAAATTAAAGCAGAAACGTTCGACGTGGCTAAGTTAGGCAAAGAATTCTGAGGTATCAATCTCAAAAATTCTTGAAACAATACACAACGATAGAATGTTCCTTGGTAAAGATCGAGTTGAGCAATCCCCTTCTGTTCTACATTTATTAAACGTACTGCTGGTGTGATGACTTGTGGTCGGTTTTTCGGTATTCATTTTATTCGCAGATCTCTGTTATCGTTTGTATCCTGAAGTTCGTAACAAGCCTAAAAGAAATAACATTAATTAATTTGATTTGTGACTGCATTATTAAATCAGCTTGATGGTAATATAATGTTGCGCAAGTAATCCATACCTACATAGGTACTAAAACATTGTAAGGTAAATAAATGCTTACAAAATGTATGTGGCTATGGCAATGCCTACATAGCAATAGGATGGTACAATGTAATTTCTTGACTTTTTTGTTTACGCTTTATTTGTACACAATAGTTTTAACTGGGCTCTTGATCGAATAACTTATGAGTTAGGTATTTACTTGTCGCGGCAAACGTGTGATAATACGTTAGCAAAACGCAAGTTGTGCTTGAAAAAACCTTAAAAAAAAGATATTTAACACTTACCTGGTCTTCGGTTTCTTAACATTTTAAGGAGAAAATGTTCATTCACCGGTCACTACAGCCTTCGCACAACCTTCTGCGCGCGAGCCGCTCGGCCGACTGTCGGACTGGCGCAATAACTTTGGAAGGTATACTTTTACAACTAGCGGGGTTTTAGCGTAGCTTTGCTGGTTTGTCCTATTTCAGTGTGGCATTATGAATATTTTTTAGTAATAAATTCACCGTAAAGCGTAGTATCTAGGTTTTAGTGATGTATTTGTAACCGAAATTACAATGAAAGTCTTTAAATACACGGTTAAAGGACTTTAGCCGTGTTTAAGCGTAGTATTTTATTTAAAAAAGTGAATGTTATAAAATGTAATAACGCAATTAAACGGCTTTAATGGGAATTTATGAAGCTTATGTCAAGTAACGTTGTTATAGTTATGTATCGTGTGATAAAACTATGAAGATAAACAACTGCTAAGCGCTTTAATATAAGTTATAGAAGACAAATGTGGGTTTGCGGTTTTATACTATTGAAAAGGGTTATAAAATAGTGCACTTAGCGAGGTATGTCGACTCTGTATCTCGGTAACTAAAAATGATAAAAATATGATTCCAAGACCAGTCGATGGGGAATTCTTTCCTATTTAAGAATATTTATCCAAATGAAAACTGGTAATATGCAGCTTAGAGGGGTTCTAGTGATAGGACGGCAGTAATAGAGATAGTCTAGAGCCAATTTGGCCACAAGTCGTCTCCTTCACGATTTTCGTCGACATCTCTTCTAAATACCTAAAACAGGTATGAATATGTTCCTCGTTCTCTCCAGATTACGAATTGACCTGTTTTAGTTTAAGGAGGGGGGGACGGGTCGAGAAAAGGGGGGAAAGATGGCGACCGACCATCATAGATATTTATTCACATCTCGAGTCCTATGGCACCAATCTGTTCGTGCGAGGTGTCATTTGAAAGCTTATTAAACCTACTTTAATTGTTTTCAAATAACTATACTCATAAAAGTAACCGTTTAGGAAATATTTGAAAATATGTGTTTTTTTATCGCGCATGAATTGCACAAGTACTAGTAAAAAATGCGTCTAACTCAATAAACAATAACTTTACCGCAATTGATGTTATTATAAAATTTTTGCGTCTATTCATGCTCTTTCTAAAAATATAAGTTTCATTGGTATATGATAATATATAACCATGTAATTAAGAATCTTGTTTGGCAGGGGTTATCCTCCAGGTCGCATAAACGGGCGCTGACCATAGTAAAGTATTCAATATTTTTGAGGTCTTATTTTACGGATCCATATGTGAGAGGTATCGTTTGAAAGATAATTAAACCTACTATAATTGTTTATACATAACTATAGTATTAAAGGTAGCTGTTTACATAATATTTGAAAATATGTGTTTTTTATCGAGCATGAATCGCACAAGTACTGGTAAAAAATGCTTCTAAGTCAATAAACAATAACGTTACCGCAATTGATGTTATTATAAAATTTACGCGACTATTCATGAGCTTTCTAAAAATATAAGTTTTATTGGTAAGTGATAATATAACCATTAAATTACGAATTTTGTTTCGTAGTGGTCACTCCGCCGGTCGCATAAAAATGAGCGCTGACCGTAGTAAAGTATTCAATATTTTTAAGTTCTTATTTTACGGATCCATATGTAAGAGGTATCATTTGAAAGCAAATTAAATCTACTATAATTATTTTTGAATAACTATAGTTATAAAGGTAGCTGTTTACAAAATATTTGAAAACATGAGTTTTTTTTCGAGCACGGGTTGCACATATACAGATAAAAAATGCTTCTAACTGAATAAACCATAACTTTACCGCAATTAATGTTATTATAAAATTTACTTGAAATTTCACGCGCTTTCTAAAAATATAAGTTTTATTGGAGTATGATAATATATGACCAAGTAATTACGAATTTGGTTTAGCAGGGGTCACTGCGCCCTGTCACGATATTGGGTGCTGACTGACCGTCGCCAAATTTTCTACGTTACTCAGATCCTATTTTACTGATAAATTTGTGAGAGGTATCATTTGAAAGCATATTATACGTACTATCTTTATTTCTAATATTTCAAGTCGAAACTGTAGAAGTTTACAAAATATTTGATTAGTAATATGTGTATTTTACTGTGCATGAATAGCATTGACATTGATAAGACACGCTTCTAGCTCAATAAATTATAGTTTTCCGCAATTGAAATAATAACAAAATAAACGGAAAATGTATGACTTACACAAAAAATAAGTTTGGTTTGTATTGCATAAACAATTAATTTGAATTTGGTCAGCTCACCTACTGCGCACCATCATATAAATGGATGTCCACCGTCGTTGCCTTTTTTCATGATTTTTCAGATTTTATTTCACTAATCGTATATTCATAATAAATATAATCTATCACGTATCGAATTTACTTATATACTTAATTGATCAGTAAAATAAAATCTGTAAAATGATGAAAAAATTAAGGCAACGGCGGTGGACATCCGTTTATATGACGATTGACCGTGCGCAGTGGGTATGGTGGACAAATTAACATTAATTGTTTAAGCAAAACTAACAAAACTCATTTTTTGTAAAGGCCATACATTTTGCGGTTCATTTCGTTATTATATCAATTGCGGAAAAATATAATCTATTGAGATAGAAGCATGTTTCACTCGTATCAGCGCGAATGCTATTCATATACAGTAAAAATACACATATTGTCAAACATTTTGTAAACTTCTACAATTACGACTAAAATTATTAAAAAGTAACGATAGTACGCATAATATGCTTTCAAATGATACCTCTCACAAATTGATCGCTAAAATAGGATCTGAGAAATACATAAAATTAGGCGACGGTTAGCACCTATTTACGTCACGGGGGTGCAGTGACACCTGCTAAACCAAATTCGTAATTACTTGGTTGTATAATATCATACATCAATAAAACTTATATTTTTAGAAAGCATATGAAATGTCCTGTAAATCTTATCCTAACATTATTTGCGGTAAAGTTATTGTTTATTGGTCATGCACCAAGATACAATCTTAAAAATTATGAAAACGGCAACAAAAATGGTCATCCATGTATATGACGGTGCGCAGTGAGTATGATGGATAAATTAACATTAATTGTTCATGCAATACTGACAAAACTTATTATTTGAAAAGGTCATACATTTCGCCGTTTATTTTGTTATTATATCAATTGCGGAAAAAATATAATTCATTGAGCTAGAAGCATGTTTTACTCACATCGGTTCCAATGCATATTTTCAAATATTTTGTTAGCTACTACAGTTACAACTAAAATTATTGAGAACTAATGATAGTACGCATAATATGCTTTCAAAAGATTCCTGTAAAATAAAATAGGATCTGAAAAATATAGAAAATTTGGCGACGGTCAGCATCCATACGTGGCCGGGCGCTGTGGCCCCTACTTAACCATATTTGTAATTACTTGGTTATATAATAATATTATACACCAATAAAACTTATGTTATTAGAAAGCGCACGAAATTCCGCGTAAATCTTATACTAACATCAATTCCGGAAAAGTTTGTTGTTTATTGATTAAGAAGCATTTTTTACCAGTAGGTACTTGTGCGACTCATGGTCTATAAAACACATATTTTCTAAACAGCTACCTTTATGATTATAGTTATTTATAAAAAAATATAGTAGGTTTAATTAGCTTTGAAACGATACCTCTCGCATATGGATCCGTAAAATAGGACCTCAAAAATATTGAATACTTTACTACGGTCAGCGCCCATTTCTGCGACCGGGCAGAGTGACTTCTGCTAAACCAAATTCGTAATTACATGGTTATATATTATTATATACCAATGAAACTTATATTTTTAGAAAGAGCATAAATAGACGCGAAAATTTTATAATAACATCAATTGCGGTAAAGTTATTGTTTATTGAGTTAGACGCATTTTTTCTAGTACTTGTGCAATTCATGCGCGATAAAAAAACACATATTTTTAAATATTTCGTAAACGGTTACTTTTATGAGTATAGTTATTTATAAACAATTAAAGTAGGTTTAATAAGCTTTCAAACGACACCTTGCACGAACAGATTGGTGCCATAGGACTCGAGATGTGAATAAATATCTATGATGGTCGGCCGCCATCTTTCTCCCCCCTTTTTCTCAACCCGTCCCCCCCTCCTTAAACTAAAACAGGTCAATTCGTAATCTGGAGATAACGAGGAATACATCCATACCTGTTTTAGGTATTTAGAAGAGATGTCGACGACTTTTTGTAAAAGAGGTCGTTTGGTCCCTGACTAAGACGGATTGCTCAAAAATGAAAACAACATAAAATCGGGTAAGAATTTATTTTCAAATAAATTACACCGGTTCTATCCCTCCCTACACCACTAGCTCGAGAAGTTTTCAGTCCCCTCTCAATGATTGGAGAAGGGTACCCATTTAGGGACCGGCAAGAAACTCTGAGGGAGACATCTTTTCAATAAGGTACAGCGGGGCCAATCTGGACTAGGGGCCAATGTAACGGGTCCATTTTTTCCATGTTTTACAATATTTGCAGTATTAAATAGAGTGTCCACCGATTATATACTGTAGGCGTGTTCAGTGGATACATGTAGAACTCAACATCATAGTGTAATAATGGAAAAAACCGCTTTCCATCAGGCGGGCCGTATACCTGTTTGCCCCCGACGTGTTATAAAAAAAATCGATTAATTATGTATAATATTTATTTATTACGTAAATATCAAAATAATCATTATACATATACATTTAATCTTTAATTAATGATTTTATGTACTTCCATTAATTCCGCTTTCCGTTTAAATGGCAATATCTGGGCGACCGAGCTTCGCTCGGTTCTATTTTAATATATCGGGATTCGAAACCCTGACACCTACGATCTATCTGCGTACATTAGACCGACCTCGTACGACTGAGCTAAGCGGAATCGATACGCGCGCGGCGAAATAAACGACCATATTTTACGTTTACTACCGCGAAAGAAAAACTCATGAAAACTCGAAAATTCGCGTTTTCCGGGATCTAAGGCTACGCTAGATCGATTTTTCTCCGGCAAAATCGTTAAAGCGGTTTCCGAGATCGTCGGTATATATAAATAAATAAATATACAAGAATTGCTCGTTTAAAAGTATAAGATTAGCAGTAAGAGAGGCGCGGAAGAGCGAGATGGTATAGTATGAATTTTCTGAGATGAACGTTTCGCTTTTGCTGTAATCTGTTAAACAAAGGCCTTTGTTTCTATTATTTACGGCGGCTAGCTCCCGTTTCCACAGCACGTGCTAAAGTCTCAGTGTAGTTAAAAAGCAACTATCAAGATAGCAATAAGGTTCAAATTTATTAAACAGTTTGCAGTATGCAGGTAACTTTTTTGAAGATGACAAAACTTGGGCTTTTTATGGATTTTAACCTTATTACTATCATGATAGTTGCTTTTTAACTACACTGAGACTATAGCACGTGCCGTTTAAACGGGAGCTAGCCGCCGTGAACAATAGACGCAAAGGCCTTTGTTTAACAGATTACGGCTAAAGCGAAAAGTTCATCTCAGAAAATTCATACTATAATCCTCTACGCGGTCCCGCACCCCGCTACCATTTCAATAAGTAATATTTTTGTTTTGGCTTTCGTTCTGTGAATGTAGCTGTAGCGTCAAGGCGGAACGTGGAATTAATGTGTCAATCAAATCACTAATCAATTAAAATAACGGTTATTTTCAAACAAAAATCATTAGAACTACAATGAAGAAAATATCATTTGTATTTATGTGTTCTGCGGCTACTGCAGAAGTGTAGGTAGAGTGTGCTCCCCAGCGCAGCGGTACATTCATTGACCATTCTACCGTTTCCTAGTACAGTTACACCCATAAATGTTATTTATATGTAAGTACATTTCGTATACCTACATACACAATTTTATCATATCGATCATTAATTTTTATTGTAGTCGCCCCGTGGCACAAGTGGCACTGGTAAAGATACTCTTTGGAGGTGATAAAATAATTTCAAAAAATAGATCCAAAGTTATAAATACAAAAAATGAAACATTTCTTAGCAACAAGTAAGCGCAAAGAAAAAATGGCTGATAAAACAGTCTAAAAGCAAGCAAACCCAGACGAGACACTGCTTGTACAAAAGCAACTAAAAATACTAGTTAAAAGCGTAGTTTTAGCTGTGGAGAATGTTTGCTCGACCCACTTTATTAGGCCGGTAGATATTGGAGCCATTACATTTTCTGGCGGAATACCTATTATACAGAAATCTAAATATATAAAAGAAGAAGCTGACTGACTGACTGACTGACTGACTGACTGACTGACTGACATATCAACGCACAGACGAAACCGCTGGTCCTAGAGATTTCAAATTTGGCACGTAGGTTCCTTATATAGTGTAGAGGAGCACTAAGAAAGGATTTTCCAAAATTCACCTCCTAAGGGGGTCAAACGGGGGTTCAAAGTTTGTATGGGGAAACAAGATTAGTTTGACTATTTTATTCGAAACTTCACAGGAAGATTCCTTAAGACATATGACTGAATACGTGTTTCAGGTATTTTGAAAATTTCACCCCTAAAAGGGTGAAAAGGGGGTGATAAAGTCAAAAAATCAATATGGGTATCGTTTTTATGGTTTATCGGGTCGCTGATCACGATAAATACAACGTTTTTAAAATCTAACGAGGCGGGAGTGAAATACCTTCTCCCCTGTTGTGGTGCAATGGGGTTTAAATATCAAAAAAATATATAAAAGAAGATATTGATTGACTGACTGACATATCAACGCACAGCCGAAACCGCTGGTCCTAGAGATGTCAAATTTGGCACGTAGGTTTTTTATACAGTGTAGAGGAGCACTAAGAAAGGATTTTTCAAAATTCGCCTCCTAAGGGGGTCAAATGGGGGTTCAAAGTTTGTATGGGGAAACAATGTTAGTTTCACTGTTTTATTCGAAACTTCACAGGAGGGATCCTAAAAACACATGACTAAAGACGTGTTTCAGGTTTTTTGAAAATCTAACCCCTAAAAGGGTGAAAAGGGGGTGATAAAGTACAAAAAACAATATGGGTATCGTTTTTATGATTAATCGGGTCGCTGATCACGATAAATACAACGCTTTTAAAATCTAACGAGGTGGAAGTGAAATATCTTCTCCCCGTTATAGTGCAATGGGGTTTAAATATCAAAAAATATATAAAAGAAGAAACTGACTGACTGACTAACTGACATATCAACACACAGCCGAAACCGCTGGTCCTAGAAATTTCAAATTTGGCACATATATTCCTTATATGGCGTAGAGGAGCACTAAGAAAGGATTTTTCAAAATTCTCCTCTTAAAAGGGTGAAATGGGGGTTCAAAGTTTGTATGGGGAAACAAGATTAGTTTGACTATTTTATTCTAAACTTCACAGGAGGATTCCTAAAGACATATGACTAAATATATGTTTCAGGTTTCTTGAAAATTTGACCCCTAACGGGGTGCAAAGGGGGTTAAGTCAAAAACACAATATGGGTATCGTTTTTATGGTTTATCGGGTCGCTGATCACGATAAATACAACGATTTTAAAATCTAATGAGGTGGAAAAGAAATTTTCTCCCCTGTTGTTGTGCAATGGGGTTAAAATATCCAAAATAGCCATAAGTATAGGTTTAGTTTTTATCTTTACTTCTGGTTCAAGAGATTTCAAATTGACACGGAAGTTCCTTAGAGGAGCACTAAGAAAGGATTTTCAAAGTTCACCTCCTAGCGTGATAATTTGACAGGGGCAAGGACAGGGACAGGGACAGGGACAGGGTCAGGGACAGGGACAGTGACAGGGACAGGGACAGGGACAGGAACGGGATAGGGTTAGGGTTAGGGATAGGGATAGGGATAGGTAAGGGATAGGGATAGAGATAGGGATAGGGATAGGGATAGGGAAGGGATAGGGATAGGGATAGGGTTAGGGATAGGGACAGGGACAGGGACAGGGACAGGGACAGGGACAGGGACAGGGACAGGGACAGGGACAGGGACAGGGACAGGGACAGGGACAGGGACAGGGACAGGGACAGGGACAGGGACAGGGACAGGGACAGGGACAGGGACAGGGACAGGGACAGGGACAGGGACAGGGACAGGGACAGGGACAGGGACAGGGACAGGGACAGGGACAGGGACAGGGACAGGGACAGGGACAGGGACAGGGACAGGGACAGGGACAGGGACAGGGACAGGGACAGGGACAGGGACAGGGACAGGGACAGGGATAGGGATAGGGATAGGGGAGGGACGGGGACAGGGACGGGACGGGGACGGGGTCGGGGACAAGGATAGAGATAGGGCCGGGGATAAGAATAGGGATTGGGGTCGGAATAATCGGTCGGCAATCGATATCTAGGCAGTGTAAAATGCAGGTGGCTCAGTGGGAAGGGATTAGTAAGTAGGCATCGGCGAGTATCCTGCATCCGTAATAACTATTACATTCAATATGCTGTAAGAAGATCGTTGTTTGCTTGCCTTTCATATGTTTACGTTTGCAATAAGTATAAGCAAAATGGGAAAAATTGTAAGCGATAATGCAAGGAAGTACTTTTTACCCTACCGACCATAGCGTCGAGATACTGGCTATGTGGGTTGTATGAAGTTTCCCCAGTATATTATTTATATAGGTAAAATACATACATATTCGTACCTACTACCTACGCTGTGTAACAATTCTACAATCATTGCAAGAATTTATTTTAAAACAATAGTAATTTGTGTAAGGTACAGTCAGCCAAAAAGCAGTGTAAGGTTCTTGGCTGACCGTACAGCAAATAGATCAGTTACAATGGCCCCCCAGTCGAGAATTGCCCCGCTTTACCTTAATCGAAATAATCGCGGACAGATGTACCTACAAAGAAACCTACGGATCCAAATGAAAATCTTATTTTTTGTAAACGTTTCAATAAGAATACCTTTATTACGCGGGCGAAGCCGCGGGTAAAAGCTAGTTAATAGTATATTACGATGCAAGTGCGGAAAAGAGAAAACACGAAACGACAGCGGCGATAAATCAAAACAGGACCGAAGGGAGTGTTTTAAATCGAATTTTCTTTTCGCACGTGTATCGTTCGACGTTTTTCAGGCGTACTGAAAAACGCACTTCCTCCCCGCTCCCTTAGGTCGTGATGTAATTTATAGGCACTCGTTTCGAGCTTCCTCTTTTCGGCACATGTATTGTAATGTACAAGTTTTTCTAGATTTTTTTCTATTAAACTTCTATTAAAATTTAACCTGTATTATTTACCTAATGGGCTATATTGATTCATTTTTATATTTAAGTTGTGAGACTTATTGTATGTTCTCCAGAAACTTCTCTTGGTTCGTAAAATCGTCCCAATAAGGTAGGTACTACTTCAGTGTTAAAAGTTTTTTTTTTATCTTATTAAATATATATATCTTTATTCTTTGTAAAATTATGAGAAAGTAACAATATTAATTTGATACAGTATTATCGGCTTAATACTTTAGTGAAATAAGGTAAACTTATATATTAAGTATGTAAAAAAATCAATTTTTAAAAGGCTCGGCGGGTTGACCGTCGCCCCGCGATGAGTAAGGCAAGACCGTCTAGTGCTTGTTGTTGCGTAATTTTATATAGATGGATCAGATAAAAATAAATTCAAATGAACGATGTTACTACTGACGTCACGTACGACAAGAGGGTGCCAGTAACACAACTATTACATCCCTCTATATGCCCCCAAATTGAGCTCAAGAATATAAACAATCCAAATAACCTAGAACCCTATTCGAATACATATTCGATGCATTTCAGCGGAGTAATGGGGTTCCAAGTCATTTGGATTGTTTATATCCTTGAGCTCAATTTGGGGGCGTATAGAGCTAGAGTACGGATGGCAGTAAGCATGACGGAGTGGTAGGGGCGGCAGTCATAATACATTATCCTGATGGTCGAAGCAGAACCAAAAAGTTGAAACTTTATAGCAGCTGCACTGTATTTCAGGCAGAAAGCCTGGCAATAGAGGAGGCGTGCGGAATGAGCCAAAGACTCAGACTGGAGCATGTTACTATATTCTCCGACTCAAAGGCCGCATTGCATGAAGTTGCCTATCGAAATAATACCAATGTAATTATAAACAGTGCACACCATATAATTGCACAAATGAGACAGCAAGGGCAAAACATCCAATTCTGTTGGATTGAGGCTCATGTGGGCCTTCTCGGTAACTTTATTTCAAATAAAGTATGCCGGTCTTCCCTGCACTGACCTTATGTCTACAAAAGGCAGATATATTATGTAAACCACAGAAAAATTGAACTTTTTAAAATACTATAATCCTTACTCCTTAGCGGGTGCTGCCTCTGAATGGGTTCCGTAACACGAACAAGGGAAGCATCCGTTTTAGGGATTGCAAATTGCAACCCGGTCCGTCGGATCCGGTAATCCTTCCGATAGGTACCTTTTTCATATTACCCGATTCGGTAACATTCACCGGATTCGGTAATGTAACTCAATATGTAATTTTTTAAAATTTGCGCCAATATTTGAATGTCTTTCAAGTCGCTCAAAGGGATTGTAAGCCGGTTTCATGTCTAATCAAAACATTTTTCAGTGGGTATGCTGTCAGCATAATATGAGAAGTATGAGGGTTTTTGCTGCAAGAATAATATAACAGTTAAAAGCTTAAAAATCAACTTTTTATTAGTTAACCAGTAAGATTGTTGATTCGGAAATAACAAATATGTAGGTAATAGTTTTTTTTGAGTCAATCGTCTCTCGTTGACCTTACTTTAGCTACTGTAGATTTTTTATCTGAAGCTGGATATTTTTAAACATACTGAGAGGCGTTGATACAATAAATAATTATAATAATAACTAGGCTTAAGACTTCCATCGCATACCGTGGTTCTAAAATCCGTGGAGTCGCCATATGAAAAATTTAATTTATTTTGTCTGATATTGCTTGACAGATTTATTTTAAATATATTATCGTCGGGTGACAAGCAAAAGTCACTAAGTACACTTTTTAAAAAAGCCATTTTTTTTGGGTACAATGTAATATTTTTTCGTCTATTTGCTAATGACAAACACATTAATGCCATAAAAACAATTTAAAACTATCTTACGATTTACAAAAAATCATTAAATACTAACGCTATAATAACACTCGGCAGCAAAAAGTCACTGTTTCGTTTAATGAGTTGGTCCTGCCTAAAGTTTGCAAGTTGCTCGCAGTTAATGATATTTCGGTACTCTTAAAAGAGGAAGCAGTGAAATTGGTTCAATATTGTATCAATTTTTTAAGTCCCTGCCCACAACCCTAACAGATATTTCGTTGTTTTGCGACACATGCAGCGGCCAAAACAGAAATCAGCACGTTGCGGCATTGTAACTTCAAGCAGTGCAAAATAAATCTCATTTAAAAACTATAGAACTCAAGTTCTTAGACTCGGGCCATTCGCACATGGAATGTGACTCCATGCATTCCGCCATTGTCTGCAAAAAAGTACAGATTTGCTTATACTGTGCATGATTGGGTGGACATATTCAAATCTGCCCGAACACAGAAAGAAAGAAAATCTAACGGGCCCTATATACCTCTAACACATCTTCTAAATTTTAAAGATTTTTACGATTTACATGACCTGGCAAAAAAAACAATAAGAAACAGGAATAAAGACGAAACTGGAGCTGTAGTATCATGGCTTAAAATAAAATGCCTCAAATTTAAAAATCAACTCTCCGCGATAATATTTTACCGTTATGAGTGTTATGACCATACCTCCGACTACAAAAAGCTAAATATCAGGGGTAAAGGTCGTCAACGGACATTACCGGTAGCACTAAAAGCAGCTTACAAAAACTTGCAACCTATTTCAGAACAGAAAAAGGCAGATCTCATCAAGGTAGTTAAAGTTAAGCAGATACCAGAAGAATTGGCTCCGTGGTATAAGAATCTTAAAACGCTGAAATCGCTCCGAAATCGCTTGCCGGAGCCAAATTACGACGAATCAGAAAGAAGTGATTCCGAAGCCGAAACTGATATTTAAGTACTTTTAATTGCCAAGATAAACTAGTTTATTCATATTACCGAGTTGGTGTAGTTTTAATAAAGGTTACCGCTGTTCATACAAATGTTTCACTATATACACTGATTTTTCAAAACTGCGGCAGCAAAAACTCATTATGCATAATAACTATTAAATTACAGATGATATTATTAATATTTGCATTATCATATATTTGCCACATTTTTTAATACTGAAATAAATGCATTACACTTGATTTAAGTAATATACGGATTTATTAAGTCGAAAAATATCGAAACATTGATTATCTCCCTTGTGTCAATTTGGTACTTAGTGACTTTTTTGCTTGTCACCCGACGTTATGTATTATTGCTCTCAGGTCGTTAATAATGATAATCAAAACGGGTTTCTGAAAATCAGCGGCATATGCCTAGTTTAACGTGGTTTGGTGAGTGGGAATCGTTTTCAAAACTTAATCATGATGGTCGTCATTTACAAGGTCTAAAGGTAAAATGTAAAAGGTAAAATGGTAGCGAGAAGCTGAAGAGGTTAGTAAAGTGATCGGATCCGAGTGATCAGCACGGGAAGGTCGCGCGATAGACGGCCGTCCCTATCGCACTATTTGTAAGTGCGATAGGGATGGCCTGATATTTTATCGTCTATCGCGCGACCATGCTTCCCGTGCTGACCGCCAACCCAACTAGAACTGACCGAGAGAGCGCGGATCCGCTCTCGACTTGTATGTACGAGATAACACACGCTCAATTTGTCCTGATGAATTAGTATACTAAGTGTACTAAGTAATAAAATGCTTTAAGTTTGCGAGATTGTACTAGTTAAAAGCAGTCTTTTCAGTGAGCGGACAATCACAACTTTATTCGGTTTTAGTGGCCACGCAGCTATGCTGCACCTGTGAGTTTCCGTACAGCCGCAGTTTGTTTATTTAAAACTTTTTTCGCCTGATGCCTCGCTCTATTTTGCAATTTGATGACGTCACTACACGTGGTGTACCAATGTAGGTATATGTACCACTTCAAGTAAAATAAGAACATTCTTATATACCTACATGTTTTATGCATTATATTCGCGATAAATTAAAATATGTCCAAGGGAGTGCGTTAAATCGACACGAGTTAGAAATCCCATCTTAGCACGTGCACGATGTTTTACACCTATATTAGGTAGGTACATTTACAGCGCCCCCAAACACCTAATTTCTTACCTATTATTTTAGTTTAATATTTGGTCGACCATTGTATTTTATAAGAATCCTTTTTTTGTATAAATTTGTATAAATTTTAAATGAACTTTTTATGTCAATTTGCTATATCTTATACTATTAAACGAGCAATTCTTGTATATTTATTTATTTAAATAAATACCCCCGACGCAAAAACGAAGGGGTGTTTAAAAGAACTGTCTGTATTTTTGTGTGTGTCTTTATATTAATGAAGATTTAGGTTTAGTTTTTTTTGTCTGAAAGCTGAGTTGTCGGGAGTGTTCTTATTAAACTGTCGCGGTCCCGGGGGTTTTTTCAAAAATTGTTTCTATTATATTAATAATGTCATTAAACTGTTGCCTAATATAATAGAATGCCGAGATAAATAGTTGGTACTCGCTGAATAAGCCGCAGCCGTAATATATTATTTATGATACCCTATTCTATGATTATTTAGTCGACCCGTTAAATACGTGCCTTATTATATATAGGTATAGTTGTCTGAGTTCCTGCAAAACAAGCCTTCTTGAGCTTACCGTGGGACTCAGTCAATCTGTGTAAGAATGTCCTATAATATTTTTATATACATATTATTAATATTATTATTCCATGAGTAGAAATGTTTTTTTTTTATCACAGGAACACTTAACTGCTCTCATAGAAAAGTGTCAGAATACTTGCCACATGCAAAACGATTTACATAGACGGTGGCGCCCCTATTATTCTCTACAATTTTTTGCCATGCGTTAAATATAATATAATTATGTAGTTCTCTCTTACTCGTACACTGATTGTCTGAGTTCAAGAAGGCTTGTTTTGTAGGTATAGTCAACCAATTGGAACCTTAAGCCACTCTACAACCATATCAAAATGTCAGTAAATAAGAAATTCAATAAGGCCCACTTGCACCAATCACTTAACTCAGGGCTAGGGGGCTGTCAACTGTCAAATCACTACATAGTATAAAACAAAGTCGCTTTCTCTGTCCCTATGTCCCTATGTCCCTATGTATGCTTAAATCTTTAAAACTACGCAACGGATTTTGATGCGGTTTTTTTTAATAGATAGAGTGATTGTAGAGGAAGGTTTACATGTAGGTATAGTACCCGTGCAAAGCCGGGGCGGGTCGCTAGTTCCATATAAAATGGTCGGTTAACCCTCCATTTTCTTTGGTGCAAGTGGCCCTTAGAGATTTCTTACAATCTGATTTATAACGTGACTATGACATAGTTCTACAGCGGCCTAGGGTTCCAATTGGTTGACGCACAGACAACGATAATTATATATTTATAATATATAATTTCATAAATCTAGTAACTTCAACGTGTGTCACATTAATGCTCAGAGCATCCCTTCTCACTATAGCGAGCTCATAGACTCCTTTCAAACCGAATTTCTGCATGCGGTTCTGGTGTCGGAGAGTTGGTTAAAACCCACCCTTAGTTCAACGTCTTATTCCTTGCCTGGTTACATTTTAATCAGAAATGACCGAACTGGCAAGGGTGGTGGTGGTGTTGCCATTTATCTCAAGAGTTCCATTCCGTATAAAATCCTTTCTGTTTCTCAATCTCTGTACTCTGGTACTGCGGAATGGATATTTCTTGAGATAAATGTCAAAGGGGTTAGGGCCGTTCTTGGGGTGGTTTACTGTCCCCCCACCGTCGATTACTTCTCCGACCTTGAACGCATTCTTGAGACCTTGAGCGCAGACTACACTCACCACCTGATCATGGGTGATCTGAACACTGATCTATGCAAAGATACACCTCAATCTCGTAAATTAACATTTCTACTTAATTCAGTTAGTTTTGGTCTTCTTCCCCTGGAGCCTACCCATCACACTTCTTCTTCAGATACGTGGTTAGATGTCATTCTGACCTCATCACCTAGTCTTGTTGCTAAACATGGTCAGTTCTCGGCACCTGGTTTCTCTCACCATGATCTTATATCTGCATCGTATAAAATTAAATCACCTAAATATAAGCCCGCTCTTATTAGCATACGAAGTTTTGCTAAGATTAATTCTGATGCTCTTTTAAAAGATGCCAAGTCAATCGACTGGTCTCCTGTTCTCACGGCTACATCAGCCGAAACCAAAGTCTCATTGTTTAACGCTGCTACTCTGACACTTTTTAACAAACATGCACCCATACACACCGTGCGTGTCAAACGTCCACCGGCTCCTTGGATCACCGAGACTGTCCGCGATGCTATGAGGAAAAGGAACCGAGCTTTTACCATTTTTAAGCGTAACCGTACCGACGAGAACTTTAGACTTTTTAAGACTGCTCGTAATCGTTGCAATCAGGTGATGCGCACAGCGAAGCGACGGTTTATACATCACAATGTCTCATCTTCTTCTATGGCCGATGTCTGGAAGTTTCTCAAATCGCTTGGCATGGGAAAACCTGCCAACGGTTTATCTGATAGCACGTTTTCTCTTAATGACCTTAACTGTCATTTTTCTTCTGCCCTTTCTGTTGACAATATAACTAAGGCCGTCACCCTCTCTAACATTTCATCTCTGCCATCTCCTGTCACGGATATTTTCTCTTTTTCACCTGTTTCCGTATCCGATATTAAATCCATAATTGCAGCCATCAAGTCAAAAGCCGTGGGCTGTGATGATGTCAGCCGTTACATGATTGTATCAGTCCTTGACTGTATGCTTCCCGTAATAGCTGACATCATCAATTGCTCTCTGGCTACTGGTGAGTTCCCTTCCCTTTGGCGTAAGGCTTTCGTTATTCCGCTACCGAAAACTAGCAATCCCACCGCCCTCAGTAATTTTCGACCAATTTCCATACTCCCTTTTCTCTCTAAAGTAGCTGAAGCGGCGGTGCACAAGCAACTATCTCAGTTCATTTTTTCGCACAACTTGTTGAGCCCGGTACAGTCAGGTTTCCGTCCCAGTCACAGCACCTGCACTGCACTTATTAAAGTCACAGAGGACATTCGACAGGGCATGGAGAATCAAATGGTCACAGTACTTGTTTTAATAGACTTTTCCAACGCTTTCAATACTGTTGATCATGACATACTTCTTGCTCTGCTGAAACATTTGAATGTGTCTCCTACTGCCCTAAACTGGTTCGCTTCTTATCTTTGTGGCCGCCAACAAGCAGTCAGGGTTGATCGGTCTCTGTCTGACTGGTGTAATCTTGCGACTGGCGTGCCCCAAGGTGGTATTTTATCTCCACTATTGTTCTCCACCTTTATTAATTTTATCACACCTGGCCTCCGCTGGTCTCACCACTTGTATGCCGATGACCTGCAACTTTACGATCATTGTGCTGTTACTGAACTTCCGAGCACTATCAACAGGCTTAACCTGGACCTCTTACACATTCAGCAGTGGTCTGAGAAGTATGGCCTTTTTGTAAACCCTTCCAAGTGCCAAGCCATTGTCATTGGCAGTTCTCGGCAACTTGCTAGACTAGATTTCAATGATATTGCTCCAGTAAACTTTAATGGTACAGCTATTCATTTTGGTCATAGCGTCAAAGACCTTGGTATTTTGTTGATAGTACGATAGTACGATGAGCTGGAGGGCGCAAGTTAACGAGATCAGCCGAAAAGTTATGAGCTCTCTCCACTTTCTCAATAAACTCAAGCACTTTTTGTCGATTAAGACCAAAATTCTTTTAGTAAATACTCTTATTCTACCTTTAATTGACTATGGTGATGTATGTTATCCGGACATCTCTGAAGAACTTCTAAATAAGTTGGATCGCCTTCTCAATAACTGCATACGCTTCATTTTTTGCCTACGTAAATATGATCACATCTCTTCTTATCGTTCCCAGCTTGGCTGGCTTCCCATCCGTCAACGACGCAGTGTCCGCATGCTTTGCTCTTTATACTCTGTTCACATTGGCTTTATGTCTTACTCTTTTCGCGTACATGTAGCGCGCCTTTGGAACTGCCTTCCACTACATATTAAAAATGCTCCAAATAAGTTCGCTTTTAAGAAATCTGTACGTTCTTTCTTTGCTGGTAGAATGAAGGATTCCTAGTTGTTTTTATATATGTATGTATGTATGTATGTATGTATTTTTGGAAATATATATTTAGGTTTATGTATATTTATTATGTAACTTCTTATGTAGGTAACTATGTAAAGTTTTAGTAATATCACCGCCCACAATATCTCTGCTTTGCCTAAAGGTTGACTGGTAGAGAATGCTGTCTGGCATTAAGTCCGCCTTTTGTACTATAAGTTTTCTTTCTTTGTGTACAATAAATATTAAATAAATAAATATAAATACTTTTTTTTAATATTGGTATAACAAATACTTATATACATAGAAAACGTCCATGACGCAGGAACAAATATTTGTGTTCATTATATACTGAAATATCCTTACCGGGATTTGAACCCAGGTCCGCTGCTTAGTAGGCAGGGTCATTAAACGACTAGGCCCCACCGGTCGTCATTAAATAATGGTGGCGTTGTACATAGTATTCTTGACTTCTTTTTGTACAATATTGATTGTAATGTTAATCACTAATAATAACGATTCTACGAGTAAAACTAATGTATAATAATTAGTATATTATTAAGTTTAGATTTTTCTTGAAAAGAATAAGAACACTTATTTGCCTAAAGTTGTGCCGACTAAAGTCAATGACACGAAATATCAAAGTAGGTAACAAAATCTAATAGGAAAAACTTTTTGAATCAAACCTACCAGACAATATGGTTAAAGAAACTTTAGTATTGCAGTTTCCTGTTACGTATTCCCATGGTTTGTGTTTTTTTTACTCGTGTTTGATTTACACAGATGTTACTAAACTACACACTTATTGTTTAAATTGGATTTTATTAGCTTTCTTCTTACTGTTCCTGTCTATAGATTTAGATTTCTTTATTTCATGATAAAAATTACTCTATTGCTACATGTCAAAATGATGTTTATCTTCTCATCATGATCGTCAAAAATTACATCATAAATTTTAAATAGGTAATTAAATCTTAAAGGATCTTCTGTCATAAGATATTACGTAGTTTATAGCTAACCTGACAACATCTTATAGCGACCATATCAATATTAAAATATTTTATTTTTTAATGAAAATACAATGTACACTCACATTAATATTACATACTTACAGATGTAGTGCGAAAAGATTTGCCTTCGCATTGTTACGGAAACGTACGAACGTGTCATGACTGTCATGGTATTTCAGTCAGTCTCAGTACAAGATATACTGACATTGACTGAACTAGCATGACAAATACGAACGTTTCCGGAAAAATATGAAGAAAACTCTTTTCGCACTAAACCGATTTTATTTAAAAAATATATATTTTTTGGTTTTTTGGTGGTCTGATCTATACACCCGATGTCGTGGCTGGGCCGTTAGACTTCAGTCTGATGACCGGTCTGTCAGTGAGTGATAAAATTAAGAAACTTTGGCTAGTGATTCCTAAACTACTGGTTCCAATTAGATTAAATTTGGAATATACCGTGTACACAATGCCTGCTTGGTTGCTAAAAATTCTAGTAAGTAGGAGGAAAGGATTCTAGTTCTATCCACAACGAAGTCACAGGGGGTTGAAAATGGCCTGAATTGCTTCGAGAAAAGGATGGTGAATTGCTTTGAGAAAGAGATGGTAACGGCCGTGCCACCTTTTTGCTCGACTTGGCGGGGGCACTGTCGTGCCCACAGATAAGAGCACTAAATGCTGACCTTGTCTTGTCCGACGGATAAACTAAGTACTTATGTATCTAATTTGACAAAATAAAAAATAGTATTCACGTTTACAAGTATCCCGCCCTTCATCATTGGGGTTATTTCGAAGCACAGAAATGCTCGGGTAATTTCGAAAAGGGAATCTGGATATGATGGAAACAATGGTGATTTTTATGTGACTTTCGATACAAGTTTAGTCGACTTTCGAATTTACCCCAATGCACCTAATAATTTTTCGCGTCTTACTGAAATCCAAGGAATAAATTTCTACCTATCTTTAAATGAAGTTATGTAACGTTTTCATTAGTACAAAAAAGCGTCGATCAAAGCAATATTTTATTATTTAAAGCCCTGTATTAAGTTTAGCACATTCAATTAAAACCTTTGAGATAGAACTTATGACCTTACTAACTAATTAATGTAATTATCTATGATTAAGTAGTTCATTTCCAAGGTAAGAATGTAATTTGAATGGTTATAAAATTAATAATCTTGTGAAACGTTCCAAACAAACATTCCTTTTATTTTTTCTTTCGGAATCGTACACAGCATCAAAGTAAATTTCACGATAAGAGAGTATAAAAAAGAAATGATGAAAGAGCGCGTGATATGAAACGCTCCCAGATTGTAGAAATTTTCCTCTGCGAACCGAAAAAAGGCGGTGCCATAGACTTGTAATAAAAGTGGCCAGACTCGCGAGCTCGTGACGTTATATTTGTTAGCGCATAAAAAACAAATTACCATTTCTAAGTTAGCTTTACTATATATGTCAGCGTAATATATTAATGTATGGTTTGGTGTAAGTAAATGCTATCGTAAATACAAACATGTAGTCAGAAAACATAAACTGAAGTAGTAAAAACAAACATGTAGTTGGAAAGCTGTGTAGATGTCGCGGTCGGGGTTTTTTTCAAAATTTTAATTTTGTGGTTATAATGATAGTGATTTTATTAGAAAGTACGCAGGTTAATTTTTAGACTTAAGCACCTTCAGACGTGCAAACGCTTAAGGCCATTTGTAAGTTAGTTGTGATGACTCAACGAAGAAAATGTACTTATTTTATTTTACGGAACCCTTGGAACGCCTTTTTAGGGTTCCGTACCTCAAAGAGGAAAAACGGAATCCTTATAGGATCACTCGCGTGTCTGTCTGTCCCTCTGTCACAGCCGATTTCTCCGAAACTACTTGACCGATTTACTTGAAATTTGGCACACGTATGTAAACAAGTGGCCCAAAGACGAACATGTAATATAATTAAATGAAATTAAACGAAATTTAATCATAGGGGCCACTTTTGGGGGGTAAAATTGAAAATTAAAAATCAAAGTTATTAGAACTATATTGTGCTACATATCAAATGAAAGAGCATTTTATAAGCATCTCAAATATATTTTTTTTATAGTTTTTATTTTGGTAATTTAGAAGTAATTTAAGAAAATAAGCAAAAAATTACCATTCCCCCCCCCCTTATCTCCGAAACTACTTAGCGGAAAATTTTCAAAAAAATACACGAGATAGCCCTCTACCTGTAGATTACAGGAAAACCTATTAGAAATCTACAGTCAAGCGTAAGTCGGACTTAAGAGAAAAAAACTCAAATTGAGATTTTTCACTCACTGCCGCTGCAAGTACTTACTAAATGTTTTGAAATTTTGTGAGCGCCATGGACAGGTAGAAAGAAATTCATTTCTGTTTAGAAATTGTTAAAAATTTTAAGCATTTGCCAAAATGACTTAAGTTCCTACTAAAAAAGAGGCGCTTACGACTGTTTAGAACTGCACTGACCATAATATTGCCCTAATAGGTCCAAAAAATGGTGTATATATACGAAAACAAAAAAATTGTGCCACCGACAACCAAAATCTGAAGTCTATTTGCTCTATCTCTTATAGTTTCCAAAATATACGCAAAATCTTTAAAGTACAAATCTAGTGTAGTCAGGCGCTCATGACCTTTTTGTATGGAAATGTCGAAATCCGACTCGCACTTTACCGATTTTCATAGAAAGTTGTGTTTTATTATAGTTTTGAAGGAGGTTTCTTGTTTTTAACCACCAACGCAAAAATATTATAATAATAATAGGTTTGACGCTTGACATGTCTGTCTGGCATCATAGCTCCCGAACGAATCAATCGATTTTGATTTAGTTTTTAATGTTTAAGGTGAATTCGTCGAGAGTTCTTTTTTGTACCACGTAGGTGGCAAACATGCATACGGTCCGCCTGATGGAAAGCGGTGACTGTTACATATGGACGCCTGCCACTCAAGGAGTGGCACATGCGCGTTGCCGACTCTACTCATTAGAAACTTGTACAAACCTGTACTTAGAAGGGGCCTGGGTGCCGACGACTGAAGGAAGGAGGGGGAAGGAAGGAAGGAGTACCGCACCCTCGTTGAGCTCTGGCTGCCTTACTCACCGGCAGGAACACAACAATGAGTAAAGTCTAGTGCTACTTGATTGCGGTCTTTTGTAAAGCGGAGGTATTAAGACTCTGCTCTACCTTAGAGTATATTCAATTTAGTATTAGAGTTATCAGTCAAGAAATTTAAATGCAGCGCCATCTATTATTAGTTTCGACAACTTTTCATGTGACTTTCCATGCCTAAAGGTTCGCACAAGTCTCAAGTCGCGTAAATAACTTAGTAAATTTTGCCGAGAGACGGCGCTAAATACAATAATACTCATTAGAGTACCTATACTTCTAGTCAAAGACATATATAACTCCGTATAGACAGATAAAGTCTAAGAATAAAACGTACTTACCTCAGTACCACACAGAAGAAGGGCTCAGCTAGATGGCGCTAATATTAATATTAACACGCTTTTATATAAATTTTATTTATTCAAAACACTTAAATAAAAATTCCATACAATAAATATCAACCGATTAAAAATAAAAATAAAACTAAAAATCTAAACGCTTTTATTAGGTCGTCGTGTATGTAACTAATGTAACTATGTAATGGAATCTACGGAGGCTAATTTAACCATCTTCCAAGGATCGTAGCGTACCTAATGATAATTGGCAGCTGTATGTAGTTCTGATGACAGTACAATAATATGGTACTGTTGAACTGATCTGATGATGGAGCCGGAAGATATGAACTGGAACTACATGATGGAACATCGTATCATAGCTGTTTTTGGGTTTCTTAGAAAAGTCTTGTAATGAACTTTGACTACGATTAGGTTTCAAGGTCTGATGATGGAGCCGGAAGATATGAACTGGAACTACATGATGGAACATCGTATCATAGCTGTTTTTGGGTTTCTTAGAAAAGTCTTGTAATGAACTTTGACTACGATTAGGTTTCAAGGTCTGATGATGGAGCCGGAAGATATGAACTGGAACTACATGATGGAACATCGTATCATAGCAGTTTTTGGGTTTCTTAGAAAAGTCTTGAAATGAACTTTGACTACGATAAGGTTTCAAGGTCTGATGATGAAGCCGGAAGAAATGAACTGGAACTACATGATGTAACATCGTATCATAGCTGTTTTTGCGTTTCTTAGAAAAGTCTTGTAATGAACTTTGACTACGATTAGGTTTCAAGGTCTGATGATGGAGCCGGAAGATATGAACTGGAACTACTAAAAAGATCAAAGTAGTATTTAAAATAAGTTGGGATAGGGTTTTCTTGAGACCCTTAAGAGCAAATAAAGGGGGGCTCAGGGGCGATCGAAGCCCTCCACAAAAAAGACAGATCAACGTAGTATTTAAAATAAGTTGGGTTAAGGTTTTCTTGTGACCCTCCAGAGGAAATAAAGGGGGGCTCGGGGGCGAAGCCCCGCAAAAAGAAAGATCAACGTAGTATTTAAAATAAGTTGGGTTAGGGTTTTCTTGTGACCGTTCAGAGTAAATAAAGGGGGGGGGGCTCGGGGGCGAAGCCCCCGCAAAAAAGAAAGATCAACGTAATATTTAAAATAAGTTGGGATAGGGTTTTCTTGTGACCCTTAAGAGCAAGTAAAGAGGGGCTCGGGGGGAGAAGCCCTCCGCATAAAATAAACATCAACGTAGTATTTAAAGTAAGTTGGGATAGGGTTTTCTTGTGACCCTGAAGAGCATGAATAAGGGGGGCTCGGGGGCGAAGCCCCCGCATAAGAAAGATCAACGTAGTATTTAAAATAAGTTGGGATAGGGTTTTCTTGAGACCCTTAAGAGCACATAAAGGAGGGCTCGGGGGGCGAAGCCCCCCGCATAAAAGAAAGATCAACATAGTAGAGAATGCCTTAAAGCATAAGTCCGCCTTTTGTACTGCAAGATTTTCTTTTATCACTGCTTCCAGTAGTTCCACAGGTGGTAAATGATCTTTATTACTAGATTCACCTACTTTTATCAATTTTAAAGCACTAGTGGATAAAATGCGTTTTTACCCGCTGGTATTAAAGGACAAAACACGTGTTTCCGAGCTAGTGAGGGGAAAAATTCAATGTTGGCTGCTCGCGTGCGGTCCGTTTGTTAATGTAGGTAAGAATTTAGAATGGCGTCATTTTGTGAACATCAAAGGAGTGAGCCTTCTGTACTTGTACTATTATACATATATTCTGTGACAAAACTAACAACATGTGTTCCAAGTACAACATTCGAAATGCCGGAAAGTTAGTAGGTATCGACCGTAAATTGGCGAAATCCAATTTACGGTCAAATTAACACATGTGATGGACCCTGCCGTCTATAATAAATTGCCGCAATATGTGGTTGAAGCGCCTAAGTGTGTCGAACTTTAAGTACCTATCGCTTAAAAAATTGGCTGGTCGAGCACCCGTTCTACACTTATGACAATTTTTTTATTTACCTAATTAGAAAAATATTTTTGTGCATTTTTTATGTGAATATTGCCAAACTTTTTGTAATTTCAATCTTCTGTCTATTCTCTAAGTATTATTGTTGTATGAATATTATTTTTTTAAATCAAATCTTGACGTGTAAAGTGGCGTTGAATGAATAAATGAATATGAGTATGAGTAGTATGATTATTTTAACCATTGAAAGTTTGTACGGAACCCTCGGTGGGCGAGTCCGACTCGCACTTGGCCGGTTTTTTTGATAATATATATACTTTTTTATATTAGAACCATCTTATGTTCTAACTTAGTGAATATTATAAACAAATTTGGCCTATTTACAATTACATCGCGGCAATTATCAATAAATAAAAGATAGGACAGGTTAGCCAATTTATTCCTTATTCTAGCAAGTGTCATTTTAAAGTAGGCGCCCATACATTTTTTTTTCAAAGAAAAAGAAATATATAGCGCCTAGTAGCCAAACATTCTTACACATTAAATTATGATCAATATAGAATATTACAAAATTGATTGAATTTGGTATTTTATGGTATGGTATGATAGAATATAAAAGTTAAATGCTTGTTGCATTCGAGTTTGCTATGTTTTTGTATTTATTTATAACTTTTATATATTTTTATGAAATCTTCGAAAATGCCATTCATTCAGGACTCACGTTACTTTAAAGTGGGTTTTGAATTAATTTTACAATTGGTGAAAAAAATTAACAAATTAAAATTGCCTGGTGCAAATATCTAAAAACATAACTTACTTATTGCTTTACTAATAATAATAAACTCGTTTTTGTATTCCCAAACGGGGTAGGCAGAGAACATGATACTGCTGAGATATCAGTACCTCTCTTGGTAAGCGGTAAAAATAAAATGAAAATTGTGACATTGCAGTGACGGCTTGCCCTTGCTTACACTCACATTACAAAACATTTTTAACTGTCACAAAAATCTCCTCCGCATTTACACAAGCCAGTACACGGAAGACCCGACTTCCTGCATGCACATCGACCATTGTTGCAGCTCCGGCAAGAGCACTTTGTGAGCGACTTTAAAGACGCCGAAGTTTCTTTTTTTGTGGTTCATAATGGAGCCCAGTTACCATCACCTTCCCTCTTCCATCCCCAGTCCCTGAAGTCAGGATATTCGGGGTTGGCTATCTGACTCTGGCCCCAGATATGCCCACCTTGGAGGCACGAACGTTTGGTATGCTGCAAAAGTGCATCGAACGTTGGTGGCAATTTGTCCATGGCTCGTCCTTTTATGAACAAAGCTTTCCTGGCTTGGTCTATATTTGATAATACACTTGTACTGTCATATTATGCCACAATTACAAATCTTGACAAGATATCCATGATTGTGATGAGTTTCGATTGCGTTTACAGGTCGCGATAATTCTGTAAAGACACGGTCGACTTCTGGCATCGCGTTCCATGCTTTCCAGAATGATTTTTTGCCTTTGCCACTAAATCCAGAGACTGTATCACAGCCTGTAAACGCGTGAAAAAAGGTCATGCCTCTACATTTGTTTGGGCCAAGGGTATTCACAAGCTTATGAACAGCAATTACATTGTGAGCTGTTCCAGTACCAAAATATATCCACATTTTTAGGGTTCCGTCGTCAACTAGGAACCCTTATAGTTTCGCCATGTCTGTCTGTCCGTCCGTCCGTCCGTCCGTCCGTCCGTCCGTCCGTCCGTCCGTCCGCGGATAATCTCAGTAACTGTAAGCACTAGAAAGCTGAAATTTGGTACCAATATGTATATCAATCACGCCAACAAAGTGCAAAAATAAAAAATGGAAAAAAATGTTTTATTAGGGTAGCTCCCCTACATGTAAAGTGGGGGCTGATTTTTTTTTCATTCCAACCCTAACGTGTGATATATAGTTGGATAGGTATTTAAAAATGAATAAGGGTTTACTAAGGGCCGGTTGCATCAAACCGTCTGTCACCGTTAAAGCGTTCGTTATTTTTTTTTCTATGGGAAATTCCATAGACGTCTGCTGGTTGACGATGATGTGTCTGTTAAATTTGGTTGATGCAACTGGCCCTAAGATAGTTTTATGATAATACTAATATTTTCGGAAATAATCGCTCCTAAAGAAAAAAGAAGTGCGTCCCTCCCCCCTCTAACTTTTGAACCATATGTTTAAAAAATATGAAAAAAATCACAAAAGTAGAACTTTATAAAGACTTTCTAGGAAAATTATTTTGAACTTGATAGGTTCAGTAGTTTTTGAGAAAAATACGGAAAACTACGGAACCCTACACTGAGCGTGGCCCGACACGCTCTTGGCCGGTTTTTTTAATTGCATGTTCCTTAGTTCTTCGTAAATGGATATGGCAATCACTACAACATCTGTATCCACTGTGCCCCTGCTGCACAGCGTGAACCACGTGGAGTAGAAGCCTTGTATCAGCTTCTTCCTGTTTTGACATTAATTAGAGAAGATGTCTCTGTGGCATCATTGCTCAAGGCTTCTTTCTCCTTAGTGACAATTATTGTCTTTTCATGTTGAGTTTGTTGAAGTCCATCAGCTAATAAAAAACCGGCCAAGAGCGTGTCGGGCCACGCTCAGTGTAGGGTTCCGTAGTTTTCCGTATTTTTCTCAAAAACTACTGAACCTATCAAGTTCAAAACAATTTTCCTAGAAAGTCTTTATAAAGTTCTACTTTTGTGATTTTTTTCATATTTTTTAAACATATGGTTCAAAAGTTAGAGGGGGGACGCACTTTTTTTTTCCTTTAGGAGCGATTATTTCCGAAAATATTAATATTATCAAAAAACGATCTTAGTAAACCCTTATTCGTTTTTAAATACCTATCCAACAATATATCACACGTTGGGGTTGGAATGAAAAAAATATCAGCCCCCACTTTACATGTAGGGGGGGTACCCTAATAAAACATTTTTTCCATTTTTTATTTTTGCACTTTGTTGGCGTGATTGATATACATATTGGTACCAAATTTCAGCTTTCTAGTGCTTACGGTTACTGAGATTATCCGCGGACGGACGGACGGATGGACGGACGGACGGACGGACGGACGGACGGACGGACGGACGGACGGACGGACGGACGGACAGACAGACATGGCGAAACTATAAGGGTTCCTAGTTGACTACGGAACCCTAAAAACCGGAAGAGTTCAGTTTTGTATTCAGATGAACGTAGAAAAGTTTGCCAGTTATTTGGCAGCTTACCAGCTGATGCAACCTTTTGACGATTTCCTGTTCCACGTGAATCTCGGGTCTGATTCTTAAGACTGTTCTGATGATAAACATCAAAAATGACATCTACTCTAGTTCCTTTATAATTCGTCACGTAGTTAATGAAAGATTTTCGGTAATCCTCGAATGTAGTGTTTGTACCCGGCCGTATCATTTGAACAATAGCAGGTCCATCTAAAAATGATGCAGTGGCGTCTCCGAGGTCTCTACTATTCGTCTCGTTTCGACAAACGTTATTTTCGTTGTTGTCATTTTCACATTTGTCTTTCATACATTTCAGGAGATCCGATTTTGTTCCAGGTCGTATGTTTCCTGTATCAGATAGAGCAGGGGGAAACGGTTGGTTCTCATGTTTAAAGAAATTATCAATATCTCCTTGCCTATGTTGACAGGCAATGTATAATTTTGCAAATACAGCGGCATCACTTTTTGCCATTGTCAGTTTTGTGGGTTTACCCTTGAATCGCCGACAGACACTTGTTCGAATTTTATTTCAAAGACAACGTTTCAAATAATTTCATTTCATCGACAGTTCATATCGTAGAACAATCGATGCAAGTAAAATCAAACCGTAGACTTTAATTTAGTAGATAAGTTATTCCAAGTATACTTTATATCGTGGTATTTCGTTTCGTATTTTTTCATTTCATTGTGTTTTACATTAAATACAATTCATTACGCATAATATTATTTCAAATTTCAATAATGATATTTTCTAAAATTTTACAATTTGTAAACAGTTTGTTTGATCACCGTTCTAACCTAACCTAAACCTACTCTGTAAGCCGTTTGTTTCTGTATGATCACAGTTCTAACCTAACCTAAACCTACTCTGTAAACTGTTTGTTTTTGTGTGGTCACAGTTCTAACCTAACCTAAACCTACTATATATATAGACCGTTCGTTGATGTGTAGAATCGCAGTTCTAACCAAACCTAAGCCTACTCTGCAATACGTTTGCTTCTGTGTAAATCACAGGTCAAACCTAACCTAAACCTACTCTGTAAACTATTTGTTTTTGTGTGTGGTCACAGTTTTAACCTAACCTAAACCTAATTTAAAAGCCATTCGTTGTTGTGTAGGTCGCAGTTCTAACCTAACCTAAACCTACTCAGTAAGCCATTTGTTTCTGTGTGATCACCGTTCTAACCTAACCTAAATCCTAACCTAACCTAATCTATGTCTATGTCTATGTCTAAACCTACTCTAATATAGGATTTAAGCTAATAGTGATAGTTTAATTATGAACGTATGTGATGTGCCACGATAAAATCAACAATTAGAATAGAAACATCTATAAATGTACGACAAATGAGAAAGTTTTGTAATAATACGTCGAATAAATAAATTGCGATGTTTTGTAATTCTGCTATTTGAAGTACTTTGAAACGAATCAGCGATGAATAAATATTAGTTGAATAGTATTTATAACATCTGAAAAAGTTTCAAATAAATAGTAGTTGAAACAAACTTACTTGAAACAATTTTACTCGAACTAAACTTTCGATGATTTGTTGTCGATGAAATGATATTCGATGAAAAGTTTGTCGGCGAAACAAGGGTACACCAGTTTTGTTGCTTGCTTTGATTTTGATTTCACCGAACCACTAAATATGTCCACATTATTTCTACTAATCGGTTTGAATACAGAAACATTTCTTAAAATAATCCTGTCCTCTACAAATTTATTATACTGCGTTTGTCCAAGGGTGGGCAAAGAACGCATCCGTTCTTCAGCGGCTTTTCCTGCGACAACGTGAGTATCTACTGATTGCAGGACGTCGTCTGTCATTGGGTTATTTGTCTCTAAGAGAGTAGACACCAAGGCTTTTACATGCATATGAAACCTTTTTTGATGGCTCTCCGATTCTTCGTGGTGACCTTTAGTGATAGTCCCTTTATTTTCCCAATATTTTTTGTGGAATATCTCGTAATCGTTTAACATGGAAGCTATCTCGGGCCCAGCAATCATCCATCGCCTCAATGCATCTTTGTCTTCTGTTAGTCCCACTGCTCCTCCGGTACTCTTGACTAATTTGTTTTCTTGTTCGTGACCCTGGTCAAGTGCAATGTCAGAAAACCGTGCGTTGGTTTTTCGTACAGTGAATTTCCCAGACCAAAATGCGTCATATGTTTCACGGTTTAAAATAGGAAGTAACTCCATATCGCGGATATGACACTGGAACCCATCGAGAATAGTTTGTATGGTTCATAGCAAAAAACCATGGAGCCATGGACTTTAACGTCTCGAGATATAAACTGAAGTTCGAGGTGCGGATAGAACGCACAAAAGTAGCTCTCAATACTTCTAGGCTGAGTATCATGTTCCAGTAGTGAAACGCGGCTGAATCTGCTGATTGTTGTTTCTTCCATTCCTCAAACGTAAGGAGACTACTTAGATTTTCGGCTTTAAATAAGCACGTACAGACAAAATGTGCAAAGCAGCAGACAGAACTTCGTGGATATATCGGGCTCGTCTTGGATGCGAGGCTTTTAAAAATGATTGAGCTTTTCCCTCACCACACACTTCGGCTCGTGACAAAGCGTAAATTATTCCAGATTTCTCTAAAAGGTTCCCAATAAGATTCATGAAATTCATTTCTATGTGGAAAGCACCCATCATGAGCACTACCTTAATTTCTCCGAACTCCTCTTGATTATTCCATTGTAAGATTTTTCCTAAGGCGTACAAAGGTTGGTCCATAGTAATGACAGGAGTTTGATTTGGATTCAATGACTCAATCGTTTTTTTAACGTTATTAAAAATATGCCTGACAACAGCTATAGAATGCGAGGGGTCTGGCAATATGGGCAAAAGAACTAACCTGGAATGGCCTTTCCTTTCGTCTTGTTGTTGACATGCGTGATAAGCAGCCCATGAAATAGATCCAGTGTTGTCTTGATCATTTGTATCCACGGTATGTCGAACTTGTTCTAACCATGCACTCTCAACCTTTTCCTCGGTATCTGGACTTACAGTGAAATCCAGCGTACATTTTTCAGGAATGACAGGAATCTTGGGTTCTTTTTCTTTCAATACGCAAGGAACTATATCCGTGTAAAAAGAAGGTAAGTTTTTTACACGAAGTGTTGACGAAGGACTGGAATCTGATATTGGGAGTGTACGACGACGCTCTATTTTTGAGTCTTGATCAAGATGCTGCACAATACTGATTGAAGTTCCATGAAGGGCGCCTTCTGCTGTTACGGACGATGGATTATGGTCAATGTTGTCGAAAACCGCTGTACAGAAAACATTCGTCTGCAAAGCTGGTGGTGAAATAACTCCTTCATTATTGTAGATTTGGCAAGCAGCATCAGAGACTTGTTTTGAGCATTGCAAAACTCGTTTATACGATACTGAAAGCCCATGAAAAGCTAAGTCGTCAATGAGTTTTCTCTGTCTAGTATGTGCGTGAATAAGAAGTCCAATACACAGCGGTAATGCTGGTTCTCGCTTAGTTGTGTGACGATGGGTATAGCTACCACATTCATGAGTATATTTTCTCGCGTTAAACATCACTAGTTGAGCTATTGATTCTGCAGCAAGCGATGCCTCGTTATTGCTCTGATCAAGTATACTTGGTCCGTAAAGAAGCATTTTAATAAGTGTTACTAGAGATAGTGGAATATCTTGCTTTTCGTCAGTAAGACTTCCTGCAAATTTCGTATCTTGCATATTAAATATTTCTGCTCGGCAATAATTAGCAGCGTTTGCCATATCAGTAAAAATGTGGCAAGGTTCTCGATTTGCTGCATCACGAATAATTCTACCAACGTCTTTTTCAAAAGCCAAAATAGTCGGTTTAGGTGAATTTGAGTGAGCTCGTAGACTAGGAAAATGTTTTAGTAACTTCTCTTGTAGTCGAAATGACGAAATGGTAAGTGCGTTGTCTCCCTGCAATTGTTGAAGTCTGTGATTGATCATGTTTATTAATTCTACCAAATTAAAAGTATCTTCAGTAGCTGACTCAATGTACATCATAAGCTCAGTAAATGCAAGATTTAGAAAATCTTGTTCACAATCGCATTCATTTGAGTTTCTTTCGCATGATCTCACTTTGGTGTAGAAGTTTGTTAGGCAGCTTTTGTGATAAGATGCTCCCTGAGCTACTAAATCTATCGCTGTCAATTTAAGTATCAAATCTTGTCGGTTTAGAGTAGTTGCTCCTTCTCGAATGCGCTTTTCTACATCTAGAGTTGCGATTGTATGCAGAGTATCCTTGGCGGTCTCGGGATTGTCGCAGAAAAAACAAGCATTGATGACTTTAGCGCTAGCCCGTGGTGGCCGGCCAGCGCTACTTGACAAGGCAACCAATACTTGATTTTGCAATTTAGATGCAGTTTGTTTGATCCTGTCAATGACAGTTTTATTATACTTAGAACGACAACTCTTGTGAAATTTTGCACGTTTGGATTGAAGTGTTTCCAAAAATGAACCACCTTCCTTTAGTCTTTTTACAATTTCTTCAGGCATCTTTCCAAGTTCATTTAACATGGGCACACAAGTGACTCACAAGTCTGTGATTGACAATACAAGCACTTGTTCCAGTCGGTTTCATCCTCGCCATTGTATGTCACTGCAAGAAAACTTGATATCACAAAAAAAAAAGATTATTCGTTATTACTTCGAAGTAGTGATTTCTTGGTAACTAATGGCCCCGTAGCCGAATGGCATTTTTCCGACGCGAAACGAAAGCGAAACGCCGCTGGCTCTGTCGCGCCAATACGCAAGCGCGATAGAGATAGATATCTACTAGCGTTTCATTTCGTGAGCGTTTGTGCCATTCGGCTACGCACCCTGATATTTGTTATATAGTTTGTTAAACGTACGTTTGTTAACAGGCACGCATGCAGCGAGCGTGCCCAGGTCGGGCGCGTGCGCGCGTTTCATTTACGTATTATATTTATTCAAATAGGATTTCAATACAAATTTAATTTACCCTAGAAACTATGAAAGAACAAAAGTCTACGATAGAAGTACCTATGTCAATGTCACTTATATCACGAACAATCATGTTCACATATGCTTTTTTATTTAAAATCAGAGGTTTAGTTTGTTCACCGTAGAGTAAGACCTGATTTTGATCATCAAACCTTAAAATAATTTGTCGTTGTCTTAAGTTTTATGGTTATAAATATATAAGCTTATGTATAAGGTTAAAACGTTGGATAGTTTTACATAAGTATGAAACATGATTTAAATGCGCGTTTTGTCAAAAGGATTTAAAAACGTTATTTTCAAAACTAATAGTTTGTGTTACGTAGTTTAAATAAGAGCTCGGTGACTAGACTGGAGATGGAAGATATGAAATTGTCTTTTGAGGTTATATTATTAAGACTTATATTTTCCAAAAGCATGACTAAAGTGTTTAATATAGTTAAAAAAACAAGTTGGGGTTTAAACGAGGCAAAATAAGACGATCAAGTAGAATAAATAATGAATTATTTTTTGCAGCAAGCCTTTTATGTCCATAAAAATAAATATTGCCTATTATAAAAATACAGCCTGTATTTTTTGCATTTTAAAAGGTTTAATAAAGCTTTTAAAATTGCAAAATTCGTCATACTGTAAAATATTTCGATACTGCTACACGCTACAAATATTGTTTTATTTGAAAAAAAAAAAATATGGGCGCCTGCTTTAAAGTGACACTTGATAGAATAAGGAATAAGTTGGGTAACCTGTCCCATTTTTTATTTATTGATAATTATCGCGATGTAATTGTAAATACCGTAACTGTCACAACGAAATATATAAAGATCATTATTTTGCTATAAAATTCATTCAAAACCCACTTTGAAGTAACGTGAGTCCTGAATGAATGGCATTTTCGAAGATTTCATAAAAATATATAAAAGTCATAAATAAATACAAAAACATAGCAAACTCGAATGCAACAAGCATTTAACTTTTATATTCTATCATACCATACCATAAAATGCCAAATTCAATCAATTTTGTAATATTCTATATTGATCATAATTTAATGTATAAGAATGTGTGGCTACCAGGCGCTACATATTTCTTTTTCTATGAAAAAAATGTATGGGCGCCTACTTTAAAATGACATTTGCTATTTAGAATAAGGAATAAATTGGCTAACCTGCCCTATCTTTTATTTATTGATAATTGCCGCGATGTAATTGTAAATGCCATAACTTTCACGATGAAGTACATAAAAAATCGTTATCTTGCTATAAAATCGTTATTTTTGTATGAAAAGGTGCAACGATTTTTTCAGAAATGGTTCACTCGTCCCTATATTACACGAAAATGATATACGATTTTCCCTAGTTGCTAAGAGCAAAAAGAAGTAATCCATAGATTTCACCGAGGAAATCGGCCCTTTCCCCTTGTCTTTGTGGGGGGTAGTGACGTGCGATTTCATGACTATTGAGCTAAATCGGATCAGTTTGACCCAAGGAACAATTTTGTGAAGCAACAGCGCCACAGGTAAAAGAGCAAAGTCGCTAGGCTTACTTATAGTTTAGGTCATCAAAGAGAAATATTGTTAGGGGAAAATGAGCATAGTTTGAAAATTATAAGTTCTAGCTTTATACTTCTAAAGACAATATTGTAGAGAATTTTATGAAGAATATACTTCTCCTAGACATCGTAATGGTAGCTTTTACGGTTTTCATGGAAATATTAAAATACTGAAATCAGGGATACAAAAGTGGGGGGAAAGAGGGGAAACATTGACACCTCGGCGTGTTTCTACTTCCATATTTTCTTGTAAACCTATAAGCTATATACATGCCAAGTTTCATGCTTTCTGCCGGCAGGGACTGTACAGAAGAGATAAGAATCGATTATGAAAATTTACACCCCTAGTAGAGGGAAAAAGGGAGTGAAAGTTTGTAGCGGGATCAATTTGTGTTTTTAGGGTTCCGTACCTCAAAGAGGAAAAACGGAACCCTTATAGGATCACTCGCGTGTCTGTCTGTCCCTCTGTCACAGCCGATTTCTCCGAAACTACTAGACCGATTTACTTGAAATTTGGCACACGTATGTAAACAAGTGGTCCAAAGACAGACATGTAATATAATTAAATGAAATTAAACGAAATTTAATCATAGGGGCCACTTTTGGGGGGTAAAATTGAAAATTAAAAATCAAAGTTATTAGAACTATATTGTGCTACATATCAAATGAAAGAGCATTTTATAAGCATCTCAAATATATTTTTTTTATAGTTTTTATTTTGGTAATTTAGAAGTAATTTAAGAAAATAAGCAAAAAATGACCATTCCCCCCTTATCTCCGAAACTACTTAGCGTAAAATTTTCAAAAAAATACACGAGATAGCCCTCTACCTGTAGATTACAGGAAAACCTATTAGAAATCTACAGTCAAGCGTAAGTCGGACTTAAGAGAAAAAACTCAAATTGAGATTTTTCACTCACTGCCGCTGCAAGTACTTACTAAATGTTTTGAAATTTTGTGAGCGCCATGGACAGGTAGAAAGAAATTTATTTCTGTTTAGAAATTGTTAAAAATTTTAAGCATTTGCCAAAATGACTTAAGTTCCTACTAAAAAAGAGGCGCTTACGACTGTTTAGAACTGCACTGACCATAATATTGCCCTAATAGGTCCAAAAAATGGTGTATATATACGAAAACAAAAAAATTGTGCCACCGACAACCAAAATCTGAAGTCTATTTGCTCTATCTCTTATAGTTTCCAAAATATACGCAAAATCTTTAAAGTACAAATCTAGTGTACACGTTGCCATCACATGTCGTCAGGCGCTCATGACCTTTTTGTATGGAAATGTCGAAATCCGACTCGCACTTTACCGATTTTCATAGAAAGTTGTGTTTTATTATAGTTTTGAAGGAGGTTTCTTGTTTTTAACCACCGACGCAAAAATATTATAATAATAATAGGTTTGACGCTTGACATGTCTGTCTGGCATCATAGCTCCCGAACGAATCAATCGATTTTGATTTACTTAGTTTTTAATGTTTAAGGTGAATTCGTCGAGAGTTTTTTTTTGTACCACGTAGGTGGCAAACATGCATACAGTCCGCCTGATGGAAAGCGGTGACTGTTACATATGGACGCCTGCCACTCAAGGAGTGGCACATGTGCGTTGCCGACTCGACTCATTAGAAACTTGTACAAACCTGTACTTAGAAGGGGCCTGGGTGCCGACGACTCAAAGGACCGAAGAAAGGAGGGGGAAGGAAGGAAGGAGTACCGCACCCTCGTTGAGCTCTGGCTGCCTTACTCACCGGCAGGAACACAACAATGAGTAAAGTCTAGTGCTACTTGATTGCGGTCTTTTGTAAAGCGGAGGTATTAGACTCTGCTCTACCTTAGAGTATATTCAATTTAGTATTAGAGTTATCAGTCAAGAAATTTAAATGCAGCGCCATCTATTATTAGTTTCGACAACTTTTCATGTGACTTTCCATGCCTAAAGGTTCGCACAAGTCTCAAGTCGCGTAAATTACTTAGTAAATTTTGCCGAGAGACGGCGCTAAATACAATAATTTACATTATCATTAGAGTACCTATACTTCTAGTCAAAGACATATATAACTCCGTATAGACAGATAAAGTCTAAGAATAAAACGTACTTACCTCAGTACCACACAGAAGAAGGGCTCAGCTAGATGGCGTTAATATTAATATTAACACGCTTTTATTAGGTCGTCGTGTATGTAACTAACTATGTAATGGAATCTACGGAGGCTAATTTAACCATCTTCCAAGGATCGTAGCGTAATGATAATTGGCAGCTGTATGTAGTTCTGATGACAGTACAATAATATGGTACTGTTGAACTGATCTGATGATGGAGCCGGAAGATATGAACTGGAACTACATGATGGAACATCGTATCATAGCTGTTTTTGGGTTTCTTAGAAAAGTCTTGTAATGAACTTTGACTACGATTAGGTTTCAAGGTCTGATGATGGAGCCGGAAGATATGAACTGGAACTACATGATGGAACATCGTATCATAGCTGTTTTTGGGTTTCTTAGAAAAGTCTTGTAATGAACTTTGACTACGATTAGGTTTCAAGGTCTGATGATGGAGCCGGAAGATATGAACTGGAACTACATGATGGAACATCGTATCATAGCAGTTTTTGGGTTTCTTAGAAAAGTCTTGAAATGAACTTTGTCTACGATAAGGTTTCAAGGTCTGATGATGAAGCCGGAAGATATGAACTGGAACTACATGATGTAACATCTTATCATAGCATTCATAGCTGTTTTTGCGTTTCTTAGAAAAGTCTTGTAATGAACTTTGACTACGATTAGGTTTCAAGGTCTGATGATGGAGCCGGAAGATATGAACTGGAACTACATGATAGAACATCGTATCATAGTAGTTTTTGGGTTTCTTAGAAAAGTCTTGTAATGAACTTTGACTACGATTAGGTTTCAAGGTCTGATGATGGAGCCGGAAGATATGAACTGGAACTACATGATAGAACATCGTATCATAGTAGTTTTTGGGTTTCTTAGAAAAGTCTTGTAATGAACTTTGACTACGATTAGGTTTCAAGGTCTGATGATGGAGCCGGAAGATATGAACTGGAACTACTAAAAAGATCAACGTAGTATTTAAAATAAGTTGGGATAGGGTTTTCTTGAGACCCTTAAGAGCAAGTAAAGGGGGGCTCAGGGGCGATCGAAGCCCCTCACAAAAAAGACAGATCAACGTAATATTTAAAATAAGTTGGGTTAAGGTTTTCTTGTGACCCTCCAGAGGAAATAAAGGGGGGGGAGGCTCGGGGGGCGAAGCCCCCCGCAAAAAAGAAAGATCAACGTAGGTTTTAAAATAATTTGGGATAGGGTTTTCTTGTGACCCTTAAGAGCAAGTAAAGAGGGGCTCGGGGGCGAAGCTCCCCACAAAAAAAAGATCAACATAGTATTTAAAATAAGTTGGGATAGGATTTTCTTGAGACCCTTAAGAGGAAATAAAGGGGGGCTCGGGGGGCGAAGCCCTCTGCATAAAATAAACATCAACGTAGTATTTAAAGTAAGTTGGGATAGGGTTTTCTTGTGACCCTGAAGAGCATGAATAAGGGGGGCTCGGGGGCGAAGCCCCCCGCATAAAAGAAAGATCAACGTAGTATTTAAAATAAGTTGGGATAGGGTTTTCTTGAGACCCTTAAGAGCATATAAAGGAGGGCTCGGGGGGCGAAGACCCCCGCATAAAAGAAAGATCAACATAGTAGAGAATGCCTTAAAGCATGAGTCCGCCTTTTGTACTGCAAGATTTTCTTTTATCACTGCTTCCAGTAGTTCCACAGGTGGTAAATGATCTTTATTACTAGATTCACCTACTTTTATCAATTTTAAAGCACTATTGGATAAAATGCGTTTTTACCCGCTGGTATTAAAGGACAAAACACGTGTTTCCGAGCTAGTGAGGGGAAAAATTCAATGTTGGCTGCTCGCGTGCGGTCCGTTTGTTAATGTAGGTAAGAATTTAGAATAGCGTCATTTTGTGAACATCAAAGGAGTGAGCCTTCTGTACTTGTACTATTATACATATATTCTGTGACAAAACTAACAACATGTGTTCCAAGTACAACATTCGAAATGCCGGAAAGTTAGTAGGTATCGACCGTAAATTGGCGAAATCCAATTTACGGTCAAATTAACACATGTGATGGACCCTGCCGTCTATAATAAATTGCCGCAATATGTGGTTGAAGCGCCTAGTGTGTCGAACTTTAAGTACCTATCGCTTAAAAAATTGGCTGGTCGAGCACCCGTTCTACACTTATGACAATTTTTTTATTACCTAATTAGAAAAATATTTTTGTGCATTTTTTATGTGAATATTGCCAAACTTTTTGTAATTTCAATCTTCTGTCTATTTATTCTCTAAGTATTATTGTTGTATGAATATTATTTTTTTAAATCAAATCTTAACGTGTAAAATGGCGTTGAATGAATAAATGAATATGAGTATGAGTAGTATGGTTATATTAACCATTGAAAGTTTGTACGGAACCCTCGGTGGGCGAGTCCGACTCGCACTTGGCCGGTTTTTTTTATTAGGAAAATTTTAGTTAGGAACTTGAAATTAGAGAATAGTTTAATAGTGATTTCTGTTTGTTTAGGGTTCCGTAGTCAACTAGGAACCCCTATAGTTTCGCCATGTCTGTCTGTCCGTCCGTCCGTCCGTCCCCGGATAATCTCAGTAACCGTAAGCACTAGAAAGCTGAAATTTAGTAACAATATGTATATCAATCACGCCAACAAAGTGCAAAAATAAAAAATGGAAAAAAATGTTTTATTAGGGTACCCCCCCTACATGTAAAGTGGGGGCAGATTTTTTTTTTCATTCCAACCCCAACGTGTGATATATTGTTGGATAGGTATTTAAAAATGAATAAGGGTTTACTAAGATCGTTTTTTGATAATATTAATATTTTCGGAAATTATCACAGTTATAGTGACTTTCATATTTTTATAAGAACAGCATGCACTTACGTCCAGAACAGTGACATTTGGTGCATTGGAACTGCTCATGATGTGTCACTTTTTAACCGTCGCCTCAAATCTGAGAGATTTGAGGCGAGGTTCTCAATTCGTCTGTATGTTTATTTTTTTTTCATTTTTTTATGTTTGTTCCTCGATATCTCCGTTGTTACTGGACCAATTAAAAAAAAATATTGAATGTATATGAATACAGATTGGTCCCATTTTTCTCAGAACCCAGTTCTGATGATGGGATCCTGGAGTAATCGAGGGAACTCCTCGAATCTGAAAGGCATACGTATGGTGATTTTTGTGTCTTTAAAGGAACAGCATGCATTTAGGTACGGAACAGTGACATTTGGTGCAGTGGAACTGCTGATGATGGCCAGAACGGAACTTCTCAAATCTGAACGGCACGCTTATAGTGACTTTAGTATTTTTATAAGAACAGCATGCACTTTCGTCCAGAACAGTGACATTTGGTGCAGTGGAACTGCTGATGATGGTCAGAACCGATCTTCTCAAATCTGAACGGAACACTTATAGTAACTTTGGTATTCTTATAAGAACATCATGCACTTACGTCCAGTCCAGAACAGTGATATTTGGTGCAGTGGAACTGCTGATGATGGTCAAAACACTCAGAACCAAACTCCTCAAATCTGAACGGCACGCTTATAGTGACTTTGGTATTTTTATAAGAACAGCATGCACTTACGTCCAGAACAGTGACATTTATTTAGTTATGTTTGTTAAGCATATTGAGTTTTCAAGTCAAAGTTTGTTAAGCTTCGATTTCTTATAATCGGATTCATGAGGAATTGAGAAACTCCTCAAACCTTAGCGTTATACGTATATTGATTTGTGTTGCCATCAAATAATTAAAGCATTAAAAGCAGTTTTAAAAAATACCTACACATTTCTACATAATCCAACATTCGCAAGTAGCTTTCACCAGAACCCGAAAGGCGGCGGTTTTTTTTTCTTAAAAAATATTAAACGTTTTTTTATGGGATAGGAGGCAAACGAGCAGATAGGCTGCCTGATGGTAAGCGATCACTGCCGCCCATGGACACCAGAAGCACCAGAAGTGTTGGAGGTGCGTTGCCGGCCTTTAAGATGGATGTGGAAATACCGCTGGTGACAATTCATTCCACAGTTTAACTGTGCATGACGTGACCAAATTTGCAAAACATTGCGTCTTAGAAACATTTTAAAGGGTGAAAATCAAAATATGTACATGTTCGTTCTAAAAGTAGCTGATCAAACATCGCCGGTTTGGAAAGCCTGCGGTAAAATTTTTGCTCATTACTATACATATTCGATTTAGAGGGTTTTGAGATTTAGGAAATAAAACAACGCTTCATTAGATTTAATTTAATAGCATTATGTAATTATAATGTCAATGTAAGTGCAAGCAGTCTTATTTACAACAAACTTACAAGCGGAAAGAAATATATGCAGAAAGAAAAAAAGAAGCTGTCAATACTGAATCCCCTAGGGTGGCTATGTATGAATAGCACAGAAAAGTATTAAAATAAAATAAAGACCGGCCAAAAGCGTGTCGGGCCACGCTCAGTGTAGGGTTCCGTAGTGCCGTCTGAAGGAGAAAAACCATAACTGACATTTTTTACGAAATTGAGTTATTGACACCCTTGACATCAGGAAGAGAAATGTGATTTTTCTATCTAGTCGCTGTAGCGATATCTAACCAATCACGATTTAGACAAGCATAACTGCAGGCTATTTCTTTAAAACTACCTCATTTTTGGCAAAGAAAAAGCATAAGTGTATATTCATAGACAGAAAGGTACTAAGTGATGCTCTTGTGCTATTTTACTCATACCTTACTCTCAAGTCCAACGTTCAATTCAGAAGAAGAAAACCCATATATTGTCGTTTTATTCAATTTCTATGCAAAAAAGCCATAAATGTACATTATGTGTTTATTAAGGTTAGTATTACATTAGAATTTTATTTACCTCTCGGAATGTAAAAAAACACAACTTGCAAGTTATGTCTTTTCTAACTCGTTTGACTCTTTTTTATGCTTTTCCTGCTTAGCGACGGTTTCAAAAAAGGGAACTTGAGGTCTATTTCTTAAAAGCAACAGTCATTTATGCTTTATCAGGCTAGTAGAGAGCCCACTCCGCGCCCCTCAAGTGCAGATTTTGGTCGGATTTTTCGGCGCGCGAGGCTCGATCGATTACTTTCGTCTGGAATAAGTAGCGCGTACGTCGCACGTATTTATTACTCCTGTCTGCTTCGTATTAGTAGGGATGCTATTGCAAAGCACTTTTTTATTAAGCTCTGAAACTTGGCATAGTTGTTCCTTGGTTGGTGTTAAAATAGAAGAAATAAAATAAAGTAATAAATATTATATGACATTCTTACAAAGATTGATGGAGTCCCACGGTAAGCCCAAGATAGATTGTCTTGTGGGCAGGCAAAGATATGTATAATATATACGCTTATACATATACATAGAAGTCACCCATGACTCAGGAACAAATATCATCATCACACAAATAAATGCCCTTACCGGGATCTGAACCCGGGACTGTAGCGTTATAGTTTTGCGTAGATTCGAACCGGGAGGCATCGAGAGCCTTTCTGCATTTGGGATGAGATATGGCGCTTTCCGAACTTCCTTTATAATCACACTTCTCTAAAACTTTACGCAATAGAGCAAGTAATAAAGTTATAATTTTCGCATAAATTAAGGACTTATTGTACCTATTCTAAACGTAAAAAAAAACACCGCAATAAAAAAGGGGATACTTTTACAACTACTACAAATATCTTATCTTTTTCTTTATGTGCACAGCCACACAACGCAACAGCAAAAAGCCACATTTATGTAGTTTATAAAAATATAATAGTTTGTTACATAATTATACTACCAAACGGATGACACAAAATAATGAAAATGATGCGGCAGGGCAATCTTGATGTACGGTTCAATTTTTATTATTCAGTGAGATCAGTGAGGTGTTTTCTTTTAGTTTATATCTGTGGGGTTTATTTCGGATACTCTTTGACCAATGAGGATCTTCTATGCAATTATCCCCTAGAATCTTAAGATTTTTCATAGCTATTTCTGAATTCCTTTGGTCCCAGGTAACCTGCTCTAAAATTCTTTACACTTTGTCTGGTGAGTGCATAACATTCCCTTTTTCTTTGCTACACGTACGACAATCTGCCTAGATTATTTTGACCCCGTAATGGCCTGTAAGTACACCCGTTACAACCTGTACTTGCTTTTTGCTTATTATTTTATAAGTAAGTGCAATCTAAATGTGGTTAATTTTAGTTTTGTGGTATAATTCCATGCACGAAGAGATGAGATGAGATTTATATTATAATTTTGAATAATTATATTTTCCCCTCACTAGCTCAGAAACACGTGTTTTGTCCTTTAATACCAGCGGGTAAAAACGCATTTTAAACACTAGTGGGTAAAGTAATTTGACCTTGAATAAAGTCAAAGTAACTGCTTTAAAATTGATAAAAGCGGTGAATTTTGTAACAAAGATGATTTATAACCTGTGGAACTACTGGAAGCAATGATAAACGCATTTTTTGCGTTGTAGTTTCCTCGCTATAGTGAGGGGAAAAGTTTTGTGTTACACTCGGGTGCAAATGTATTTTACTTCTCGTGTGTTAAAAACTCGCTAGTTCAGGATTCTATTCTCGAACCACTCGCTTCGCTCGTGGTTCAACTATAGACTCCTTTCACTTGCTCGTTTTTCAATTCCACACTCGGCGTTAAAATACAACTTTGCCCCCTTGTATAACAAATAACTATTATATTTATATGTTCTTTATGAATCCCTTTAAAGAGATGAACCAAACTTTAACGAAGAAAAAAAACACAACTTACCCAATTGTGCTTTTTCAGCTTCGAGGTCGATCACTGACAGAGCCACAACTGTGCACTTGTGTTTTTATTTCTTAGATATCGCAGTGTAAAATGAATACGAAAAGCATAAGTGTGCACTTGTGTCTTTTATAATAGTAAATATATTTTTTATTATTTTATGTTACGAGGCAGAAACAGTTTTTTCTAATTAATTAATTAAAATAAATAGGTATTCGAATTATTCACAAAGCATAAAATATGTACCCTATTACTACGTTAATACATAAAAGTTGCAACTTTGTCTTTTGAATTTATCCTATTTTAAAAAGAGGGCAAAGTTTTTTGGCTTTTTCTCGAAACTTACTTTTTGTCAGTTATGGTTTTTCTCCTTGAGGCGGCAGCGTAGTTTTCCGTATTTTTCTCAAAACTAACCTATAAAGTTCAAAACAATTTTCAAAGAAAGTCTTTGTAAAGTTCTACTTTTGTGATTTTTTTCATATTTTTAAACATATGGTTCAAAAGTTATAGGGGGGGGGGGGCGCACTTTTTTTCCTCTAGGAGCGATTATTTCCGAAAATATGAAAATTATCAAAAATCGTCCTTAGTAAAACCTAATTCATTTTTAAATACCTATCTAACTATATATCACACGGTGGGGTTGAAATGAAAAAAAAATATATCTGCCCCCTCTTTACATGTAGGGGTACCCTAATGAAACATTTTTTCCATTTATTATTATTAACGACCTTCCGCATATTTATAATGAGCCCAAACATGATGGGGTTATGATGAGGAGAATAGCAGTTCTGTTGACCACCTCCTGACTCCATCATGAGACCTTGGACCTCATCTAGATCGATGGTGCTCATCAGCCCAAATCTAATGAGCCCAAACATGGTGGAGTTATGATAAGTAGAATAGCAGTTCTGTTGAACATCTCCTGCCTGACTCCATCATCATGAGAACCAGAACCTCATCCTGGTCCCAAAATATAATAATAATTCAAACTCTCAACAAACTTCACGTATAACTTAAAATCCAAAATCATATGAAAAGCATGTCGAATGCTAAAATTGCATAAGGTGTAAAAAGGATCAAGATTTGTTTAGTCGCAGTTTACGGCACTTCTCGGAACTATCGAGCTGCTTACGGAAGCTAGGTGCGCCGGACGATCAAACGCAGGTCCGTTGTCTTCGAGCGCTCGGCGCAGACTGAGCGGGCTCGCGTTAGCATAGTGTCTTTTATTCGAATTTTAGGTGTTTTAAAAACATATCTATCGACAGGAAAGTATGTCTTATATGTATGATTTTTTTCTTATAGGTCAATAAGAAGTTCTAGTTTAGGATAATATTATTTAAGAGTTACAAAAAATGCAGGAATCGCAGGAAAAATACATAATGTAAACCTCTTTTTATCGAAAAAATGGGGAAGATACGGAAGGTTATTTATCCACCATTTCAAGTAAATCTTAAAATGTCAAAGTATTAGCTAACTCGTACAGGATATAACAAATAGGATTGTGATCATTTATTACCCCAAATAACATTTTTAACAGCACAATCACGATTCTAAACGAGCTATCCCACTACGAAATTTGAAAACGTCTTCCGAAAAAACTGATTTTTCGGAAGTATAAAAAGACATATTTTAAAGTAGTACCAATTGATTTTCTAGCTTAAGATATGTACTTTTAGGAACATTATCATTTTTTTAATAATCATTTATAGTTTCTTTATAATTTTGAATGAAAAAGGTTCCATTTTGCAAAAAACGCTCGTCTTTAGGAATAAGGCCTCTTAAGAACTCGGACTAAACGTGTAAACGGAGTATAGTTTCTATGTCATAGTTTGTATGCATAACCACGGCTTTGAAATTAAAAAAATCATTAAGGTCAGTGTGGGGAAGACCGTCTACCCGGAAAGACCGTCTATTGACTATAACTTTTTTTTTTATACATCTACGCCTCTCACACCTCTGGAGGTATAGCAGTTTTTCATCCTTAATCCATTGGTCTTCAATACATATCCCTAGGACGAACACTAGTTAACAATAAACTTGTTTCTCGTTTCGAACTCGAACATCAAGTTCAACATGGTTCCGCAAAAAAATAAAATAAAATAGAAGCAGTCGGAATATTTGTATATCATGTATGTAACACAGTCATTTGATAACCGTTATTTCTGACTAGTACTATTATTCTACTCAAAACGCGCTCAATTTCTAGTTTTATGTTCTGCAATATGTAACTTAGAAATTGTGCCTAGTCAGAAAGTCCGGCATAAAAGAGAAAGGCAAGACCGGCATATGATAAACAAGGAGTTGCCAACCTTTTTTAGGCTTTATTGGAAATAAGTCGAGTCTAAACAATATCAATATATAGGTACGTTTTTGGCTTATGATAGTTGTACCGTTTTTGATTTTAACTTCGAAATACAGTTTTGATAATGATTCGTATGGTGTTACTAAAATCATTCGAAAGTATTAAGTAAAAATAAAATATATGTGACATGGTTTTGTGAAGAATGATAAGAGGTGAACAGAAGTAAACCTACACTGCATTATTCATCATCATATTTAAGTTGGTAGAAATATCGTAAGCTCTAACCGTTTTTTTATTATTTTTGTTTACTTAAGTATATTTAGATTGTGCAACATGCGGCGACAAATATTTGAAAAGAGAGTAGGGTTTCAAGTTGGTTATTATTTTTTTAATCAGCATTACCCAACAGGGACCGTATGGGTACCCTTTAAAACGGTTTTGACACTTTTGACCGACTATTTTACGGCTACCCGACCGTTAATTGACATTGCTGGCTGTCACTTTGACAAAAAGTCGTCATGGGTGTCGTCAATAGGTTTTCGGGGGTGGTAGCTCAGGTAGGTGGTAACTCTGGTAGTAACTATAGAAAAACCAAGCATTGCTAAGAAATGTTACCAAACCAATTCACGACATCTTAATATCCTATTACCTTTTCTTAATAAAAAAGTTTCAAAAACAGATAAGTAGTTGGATTTATATGAGTCTGTAATATCATGTCTAAATAGTATCGCAGGTGTTCGTTGTTAAAACAGTATTATGCAATATCTGGTTGAAAAGAAAAGGTTATGAACCCCATCTACGGGACTTATGCCGGTCTTGCCTTATAAATAGAAAAATGCTTATATGTTCAAAATTTTAACATTATTTTATTAATTATCTAGCACATTCTGCCCTGTTATTACGTAAAATAACAATGATCATGAGTTTGGAACCTAGTCTCATATGAAATTACGCGACAACAAGCACTAGACGGTCTTTCTGTACTCATTGCGGGAGGACGGTCAACCCGCCGAGCCAAATAAAATGTGATTTTTATGACTTAAAAGTACCTTATTTCACCAAAATATTATAAAAGCTTTGTAAAATATAATATTTGCTATCTCATAGGACCATGCGCATTACGCCAGACTACATTAATCTGTAAAGGTGTCCATACAAACCTGTTTTCATTTCGAGACAGTACAACGCACAAATTATTATACAATTATAGTGGAGTCACTTCTTGTATTCCTACTTATTTTAAAGCAAATCTCATTTGCCTTATTTATTATTGGTTCTACTTATGTGAATTCTAAATAGACCAACGTCAATAAAGGTCTTAATTTACAAACCAGTAATGTGCGAGTCGGACAGGCGTTCCAAGGGCTCCTTACAATAAAATAAAATATATATACCTTCTTCGTTCAGTCATTACTGCTAACTCAGTAATGGTTAGCTGTAAAGTGTAAGGCGCTTAAGACCTGTGGTCATGGAAATTATCGATATTTTGAACAATTTCTAAAAACGAACCCATAGTTATTTTATATGTAATTTTTAAACACCCTTACACAATTTCAAAAGATTTGCTAACACCTTGTAGTGGCAGTTAATGAAAAACGTCACTTATTTTTTTTAAACGTAACAGTATTTTTATTTACATAATACAACGATCTGTTATTTATTATCATTGATAATTCAATTAGAAACTTAAGTCGTTTACCATATTACAGCTTGTACAAATGAGTAGAAATTAGCTGAATTAGAAAAGCACGAGCCTCACCACAAAAACTATCAGGATTTGTGGTCTGGGCTGGCACGTTTCACTAATGAGAGAACAGTTATCCGTTTAAAGCAAACTGTAAATTGGACTAATACGCAATGACAGAGCAGTTTGGTCATGTAAAGAACTTCAAGCTTATTACCGTATTAAACAAGTTCAAAATTCAAGATCACTAGAATGATCCTAATGTAAGAGTTTTTTTGGTTCCTTAGTGAAACCAGGACCAGATATCCAAATTACTAGCAACTTGACCCTTTTTAGGGTTCCGTACCAAAAAGATAAAAAAGGAACTCTTATGGTGCGACTTTGTACGCCTTAATTACTTGTGCTATCGACTTAAAATTTGAAACTGTTTTTTTAATACAGTTGCTCAAAAAGTGCCCGTTTTTTGGCTGTTTAGCGTGCGAGAAGTTGTATTTTACGAACTAGTGCGTAAAAAGTACCTATACGTTCCATTTTACGACTACTTACCAAGCTGTTTCAATATTAGTCTAGTTTACTAAGACGGAATAAAACTATAAACGTACTATTAAGTAATTAATATTTAAAACATTAATATTTCATATGTAATTGTTTACTTTTAGTCATACTAAACATAATTTATAAAACGGTTTATACTCTAAAAACCGGTCATAATGAGTCGTGTAAACAGAACATGGAACGAAACGCGTCTTCTACTGTCAAAATAGAGGCGTCTGCCATGTTTTAACTTAATGCACATTCAAAAACCTCAATATGTTACGCGATTTGGCATAATTATTTTACTTTATTTGCAAATACATCGGGGCATAAATAGATCGATTAAATTAAAATGTAGTTATACATTAAACAATCGTCCCAAATCGCAAATGTTTATGTTTTTATGGCACACAATGAAATAAATAAATTGTGTTGGATGAATAGCAAAATCTAAAATATGCACGCTTGTTTAAAATCTTCAAAGATACGCTTTTATATTGTCAAATAATGCGTCAATGTCAATGCGAAAATTGAGAGTTAGGATTATAATTATATCGTCTTCGCAACTGTATTAAAAAAACGTCGTTCGTCACACGTGCGAGAAATACTTCTCGAAATGTAGGTACTATTAATGTAGGTACTATTTTTTGTTGCGGAAAAATAATATTTTTAAAGGAAAATGTAAAAAAAAACAAAACACCGCTCCCCCCCCACTTATTTACGAAATGTACCGACAAAAAATTGTATTTTTTACAAATCATTAGTTTTATAACAAATTTTACAGCAAAAGTAAAGTCATATATCTGTATGATCTGGTAACCTATCGATGTTTCGAAAATCCTTTGTCCGATTATCACTTGTCCGAAAACGGTTGACAGAATTTTTATAATCCAAATACATTGTTTACCATATTTCCAAAATGTCGCTAGTTTGCTATCCCACATTATCGTTTTCCCGAAACTAAATAACCAGAAGAACGGTTGCCAACTTTATCATTTGACAACCGATTTGTTACCCACCTTTTCATAAATCCGATGCTACGTGACATCGAAATGTCATTTTCCCTAATATCATTTTATAGAAACTCAATAACCAGAAGAACTGTTGCCAATCTTATCATTTGACGACCGTTTCTTTAACCACCTTTTCATAAATCCGATGCTACGCGACATCGAAATGTAATTTTACCTAATATCATTTTACAGAAAAATTAAATATGGGTTAGGTTAGGTTAGAACTGCTACCATACAGAAAAAAACTTGTGCTAGAGAAGTGGGTTAGGTTAGTTTAGAACGGCGACTCTCACAGAAACATACATTTGCTATAAAAATAGGTTAGGTTAGAACTGCGACCATACAGAACCAAAATTGTGCTAGAAAAGTGGGTTAGGTTAGGTTAGAACTGCGACTCTACAGAAACAAACATTTGCTAGAAAAGTGGGTTAGGTTAGGTTAGAACTGCGACCATACAGAAACAAACATTGGCTAGAAAAGTGGGTTAGGTTAGGTTAGAACTGCGATCCTCACGGAAACAAACATTTGCAAGTGGGTTAGGTTAGAACTGCGGTTAGAACTGCGACCCTACAGAAATAAAACTTTGCCATAAACTCATTTTTATGGCAAGGACTTTAGGTCAAGTAAGAACTGCGACCGTGAGGGTAAAAAAATGTTGGGAACAAACTGGAGTTTTGTTAGAAAATTAAGGATTTATTGAACTTTTTTTTTTGATATAGCGGCTTATTAATAGCGGCCTTGATTCGAATGAAATAAAAAAAAATTGAAAAATGCTACAAAGGCCAATTGAAATTTGAGTGGAGGTTTTTCTTTTAATTACCATAGCTCCGTAACGGTACAAAGAAGTGAAAAGTGCTCAAACAAATGTTATACAGTCACCCGAGGTCCATCGAATGGCGTTAAAAAAAAATCAAAATGGCCGACTTTTTTTTTGAAAAATTTCAAAATGGTCCGAGCGCGCTGAAATTTTGCACACGGGTAGACAGCCACCCCAAGATTAGTATACAAAAAGAAAATTTTGAAAAATTCAAAATGGCGCCCTTTGAAGGCCAATTGAAATTTGTATGGAGGTCCTTTTTTTAAATCCCCATAGCTCCGTAACGGTAGGGAAAAGGTTAATAGTGCTTGAACTAATGTTGTACAGTTATCTGAGGTCCATCGAATGGCATTTACAAAATTTCAAAATGGCCGACTTTGAAAATTTTTTTTTTATTTTCGGTCCGAGCGCGTTCAAATTTGGCACGTGGTAAGAACGGGGGCCAAAAATAGAAATGAGAAAAAAAAATTTTTGGAAAAGTCAAAAACGGCGGCGAGAGGGGACAAAGTCAAATTTCCCTACCAGTTTGTATGGAGGTTTTTTTTTAAATTCCCATAGCTCCGTAACGGTAGGAAAAAGGTTAATAGTGCTTAAACTAATGTTGTACAGTTATCTGAGGTCCATCGAATGGCATTTACAAAATTTCAAAATGGCCGACTTTGAAATTTTTTTTTATTTTCGGTCCGAGCGCGTTCAAATTTGGGACTTGGTAAGAACGGGGGCCAAAAATAGAAATGAGAAAAAAATTTTTTGGAAAAGTCAAAAACGGCGGCGAGAGGGGACAAAGTCAAATTTCCCTACCAGCCTGAGGGAGCGTTCTACAGCCCGACGGTCATTGCTCCGGTCCAAGTTCCGAGCTGCGTACAGACAGTGCTCCTAAGCAAGAAAATATAAGTAAAAGTGTCTAAAAAGCGACGCGGCGGGCCGGAGGCCGCAGGCCGGAGGTCCAACTTCCCTACAAATCTTACAATCCCCACAGTAACTACGCGGAGGGCCGAAGGCCCGGAGCGTGTCTGACAGGTTCCCAAGTACGCGAAGGCCGCAGGCCGAGCTGCGGGCAGAGTGCTCCCAAGCACGCGAAGGCCGCAGGCCGAGCTGCGTGCAGACTGTGCTCCCAAGAAAACAATAACAAAAAGTATCTTAACAAGCGAAGCGGCGGGCCGAAGGCCCGACGCGGAGCTTCGAAACCCAGCGAAGGCCGAAGGCCGAGCTCCGCGTAGGGTAGGGCCGAAGGCCCGGAGCGTCCCTGATCGGCTCGCCGGCGGACCGGGAAGTTGGAGCTTAAACACGACCCAATAGTAAAAGTGTCTTAGAGAAGCGAAACGACGGGCCGGAGGCCGCAGGCCGCAGGCCCGTCGTGAGCTTCTCAAGACACTTTTACTATTGGGGCGTGTTTAAGCTCCAACTTCCCCACAACCCCCACAGTAACTACGCGGAGGGCCGAAGGCCCGGAGCGTGTCTGAGAGACTCCCAAGCACGCGAAGGCCGCAGGCCGAGCTGCGTACAGACTGTACTCCCAAGCAAAAAAATAATAAAAAGTGTCTTCATAAGCGTAGCGGCGGGCCGAAGGCCCGACGCGGAGCTTCGAAACCCAGCGAAGGCCGAAGGCCGAGCTCCGCGTAGGGCCGAAGGCCCGGAGCGTCCCTGATCGCCACGCCGGCGGTCTGGGAAATTGGAGCTTAAACACGACCCAATAGTAAAAGTGTCTTAGAGAAGCGAAACGACGGGCCGGAGGCCGCAGGCCGCAGGCCCGTCGTGAGCTTCTCAAGACACTTTTACTATTGGGTCGTGTTTAAGCTACAACTTCCCCACAACCCCCACAGTAACTACGCGGAGGGCCGAAGGCCCGGAGCGTGTCTGAGAGGCTCCCAAGCACGCGAAATCGAGCGGCTAATCAAGCATAATTTCCATATAATATAAAGCTACAACCCGACTGACATTTTTCAAAAAATAGGCAGAGGGGGTTTTTGCGGGTGGCAGTGTTTGGTGTGGTCGTATAGAGTTTGGTCCTGCGACCCCGGATAGATCAGACCGTCGGTCTACCGGTTCCGGGTAAAAAAATGTTGGACGGCCTGGCCAAACGGCTGGAGTTAGCCGGGGAGTGTTCGACCAAATGTCACAGAGGACCCTGGGCAGTTTTTGACGCCGCCATTTTTTTTTCAAAATGGCCGACTTTTTTTTTTGTCAATTTTTCAAATTTATCGTAGAGAGCTCAAATTTTGGTCGTAGAATCTCCAAGCGGCCTTGATTCGAATGAAATAAAAAAAAATTGAAAAATGCTACAAATGTGGGAAACCTGGCCACTTTTATTTTGTATGGCAACTTTTAAACCGTAAGAGATAACCGGGGGGTGCTCGACCAAATGTCATACAGGTATCCGAGTAGAAAAAAGTTGCATTAAAAAAAATTCAAAATGGCCGACTTTTTTTTTTTGAAAAATTTCAAAATGGTCCTAGCGCGCTGAGATTTGGCACACGGGTGGAAGGTAGCCCCAAGATTTGTATTCTAAAAGAAAATTTTGAAAAATTCAAAATGGCGGCCTTTGAGGGCCAATTGAAATTTGAGTGGAGGTTTTTCTTTTAATTACCATAGCTCCGTAACGGTACAAAGAAGTGAAAAGTGCTCAAACAAATGTTATACAGTCACCCGAGGTCCATCGAATGGCGTTAAAAAAAATCAAAATGGCCGACTTTTTTTTTTGAAAAATTTCAAAATGGTCCGAGCGCGCTGAAATTTTGCACACGGGTAGACAGCCACCCCAAGATTAGTATACAAAAAGAAAATTTTGAAAAATTCAAAATGGCGCCCTTTGAAGGCCAATTGAAATTTGTATGGAGGTCCTTTTTTTAAATCCCCATAGCTCCGTAACGGTAGGGAAAAGGTTAATAGTGCTTGAACTAATGTTGTACAGTTATCTGAGGTCCATCGAATGGCATTTACAAAATTTCAAAATGGCCGACTTTGAAAATTTTTTTTTTTATTTTCGGTCCGAGCGCGTTCAAATTTGGCACGTGGTAAGAACGGGGGCCAAAAATAGAAATGAGAAAAAAAATTTTTGGAAAAGTCAAAAACGGCGGCGAGAGGGGACAAAGTCAAATTTCCCTACCAGTTTGTATGGAGGTTTTTTTTTAAATTCCCATAGCTCCGTAACGGTAGGAAAAAGGTTAATAGTGCTTAAACTAATGTTGTACAGTTATCTGAGGTCCATCGAATGGCATTTACAAAATTTCAAAATGGCCGACTTTGAAATTTTTTTTTTATTTTCGGTCCGAGCGCGTTCAAATTTGGGACTTGGTAAGAACGGGGGCCAAAAATAGAAATGAGAAAAAAAATTTTTTGGAAAAGTCAAAAACGGCGGCGAGAGGGGACAAAGTCAAATTTCCCTACCAGCCTGAGGGAGCGTTCTACAGCCCGACGGTCATTGCTCCGGTCCAAGTTCCGAGCTGCGTACAGACAGTGCTCCTAAGCAAGAAAATATAAGTAAAAGTGTCTAAAAAGCGACGCGGCGGGCCGGAGGCCGCAGGCCGGAGGTCCAACTTCCCTACAAATCTTACAATCCCCACAGTAACTACGCGGAGGGCCGAAGGCCCGGAGCGTGTCTGACAGGTTCCCAAGTACGCGAAGGCCGCAGGCCGAGCTGCGGGCAGAGTGCTCCCAAGCACGCGAAGGCCGCAGGCCGAGCTGCGTGCAGACTGTGCTCCCAAGAAAACAATAACAAAAAGTATCTTAACAAGCGAAGCGGCGGGCCGAAGGCCCGACGCGGAGCTTCGAAACCCAGCGAAGGCCGAAGGCCGAGCTCCGCGTAGGGTAGGGCCGAAGGCCCGGAGCGTCCCTGATCGGCTCGCCGGCGGACCGGGAAGTTGGAGCTTAAACACGACCCAATAGTAAAAGTGTCTTAGAGAAGCGAAACGACGGGCCGGAGGCCGCAGGCCGCAGGCCCGTCGTGAGCTTCTCAAGACACTTTTACTATTGGGGCGTGTTTAAGCTCCAACTTCCCCACAACCCCCACAGTAACTACGCGGAGGGCCGAAGGCCGGAGCGTGTCTGAGAGACTCCCAAGCACGCGAAGGCCGCAGGCCGAGCTGCGTACAGACTGTACTCCCAAGCAAAAAAATAATAAAAAGTGTCTTCATAAGCGTAGCGGCGGGCCGAAGGCCCGACGCGGAGCTTCGAAACCCAGCGAAGGCCGAAGGCCGAGCTCCGCGTAGGGCCGAAGGCCCGGAGCGTCCCTGATCGCCACGCCGGCGGTCTGGGAAATTGGAGCTTAAACACGACCCAATAGTAAAAGTGTCTTAGAGAAGCGAAACGACGGGCCGGAGGCCGCAGGCCGCAGGCCCGTCGTGAGCTTCTCAAGACACTTTTACTATTGGGTCGTGTTTAAGCTACAACTTCCCCACAACCCCCACAGTAACTACGCGGAGGGCCGAAGGCCCGGAGCGTGTCTGAGAGGCTCCCAAGCACGCGAAGGCCGCAGGCCGAGCTGCGGGCAGAGAGTGCTCCCAAGCACACAAAGGCTAAAGCAAAAAAGCAAACAAGTAAAGCAAAAAAACAAACAAGCTAAGCAAAGAAACAAAAAAGCAAAGCAAAAAAACAAACAAGCAAAGTAAAAAAAACAAAAATGCAACAAGAAAGACCGCGGGGCCCTCGGGCCCCGCGCACCTTTAAAAAACTAGTCTATATAATATAAAGCTACAACCCGACTGACATTTTTCAAAAAATAGGCAGAAGGGGGATTTGAAGGTGGCAGTGTTTGGTGTGCTCGTATAGAGTTTGGTCCTGCGACCCCGGATAGATCAGACCGTCGGTCTACCGGTTCCGGGTAAAAAAATGTTGGACGGCCTGGCCAAACGGCTGGAGTTAGCCGGGGAGTGTTCGACCAAATGTCATAGAGGACCCTGGGCAGTTTTTGACGCCGCCATTTTTTTTTCAAAATGGCCGACTTTTTTTTTTGACGATTTTTCAAGTTTGTCGTAGAGAGCTCAAATTTTGGTCATAGAATCTCCAAGTGGCCTCGATTCGAATGAAATAAAAAAAAATTGAAAAGTGCTACAAATGTGGGAAAACTGGCCACTTTTATTTTGTATGGCAACTTTTAAACCGTAAGAGATAGCCGGGGGGTGCTCGACCAAATGTCATACAGGTATCCGAGTAGAAAAAAGTTGCATTAAAAAAAAATCAAAATGGCCGACTTTTTTTTTTTTTAATTTTCAAAATGGTCCTAGCGCGCTGAGATTTGGCACACGGGTGGACGGTCGTGCTAAGATTAGTATTCAAAAAGAAAATTTTGAAAAATTCAAAATGGCGGCCTTTGAGGGCCAATTGAAATTTGAATGGAGGTTTTTCTTTTAATTACCATAGCTCCGTAACGGTACAAAGAAGTGAAAAGTGCTCAAACAAATGTTATACAGTCACCCGAGGTCCATCGAATGGCATTAAAAAAAAATCAAAATGGCCGACTTTTTTTTTTGAAAAATTTCAAAATGGTCCGAGCGCGCTAAAATTTTGCACACGGGTAGACAGCCACCCCAAGATTAGTATACAAAAAGAAAATTTTGAAAAATTCAAAATGGCGCCCTTTGAAGGCCAATTGAAATTTGTATGGAGGTCCTTTTTTTAAATCCCCATAGCTCCGTAACGGTAGGGAAAAGGTTAATAGTGCTTGAACTAATGTTGTACAGTTATCTGAGGTCCATCGAATGGCATTTACAAATTTTCAAAATGGCCGACTTTGAAATTTTTTTTTTTTATTTTCGGTCCGAGCGCGTTCAAATTTGGCACGTGGTAAGAACGGGGGCCAAAAATAGAAATGAGAAAAAAAAAATTTGGAAAAGTCAAAAACGGTGGCGAGAGGGGATAAAGTCAAATTTCCCTACCAGTTTGTATGGAGGTTTTTTTTTTAAATCCCCATAGCTCCGTAACGGTAGGAGAAAGGTTAATAGTGCTTAAACTAATGTTGTACAGTTATTTGTGGTCCATCGAATGGCATTTACAAAATTTCAAAATGGCCGACTTTAAAAATTTTTTTTTTTTATTTTCGGTCCGAGCGCGTTCCAATTTGGGACTTGGTAAGAACGGGGGCCAAAAATAGAAATGAGAAAAAATTTTTTTTGGAAAAGTCAAAAACGGCGGCGAGAGGGGACAAAGTCAAATTTCCCTACCAGCCTGAGGGAGTGTTCCACAGCCCGAACGTCATTGCTCCGGTCCGAAGTCCGAGCTGCGTACAGACAGTGCTCCCAAGCAAAAAAATATAAGTAAAAGTATCTAAAAAGCAACGCGGAGGTTCGAAACCCAGCGAAGGCCGAAGGCCGAGCTCCGCGTAGGGCCGAAGGCCCGGAGCGTCCCTGAGAGGGGCGCCAACTTCCCTACAACCCCCACAGAAACTACGCGGAGGGCCGAAGGCCCGGAGCGTGTCTGAGAGGCTCCCAAGCACGCGAAGGCCGCAGGCCGAGCTGTGGGCAGAGAATGCTCCCAAGCAGAACAATAAGTGAAGTGTCTAAATCGCGACCCGCCGCAGGCCCGTCGTGAGCTTCTCAAGACACTTTTACTATTGGGTCGTGTGTAACCTCTAACTTCCCTACAACCCCCACAGTAACTACGCGGAGGGCCGAAGGCCCGGAGCGTGTCGGAGAGGCTCCCAAGCACGCGAAGGCCGCAGGCCGAGCTGCGGGCAGAGAGTGCTCCCAAGCAGAACAATAATAAAAAGTGTCTTAATAAGCGAAGCGGCGGGCCGAAGGCCCGACGCGGAGCTTCGAGCCGAGCGAAGGCCGAAGGCCGAGCTCCGCGTAGGGCCGAAGGCCCGAAGCGTCCCTGATCGGCTCGCCGGCGGTCCGGGAAGTTGGAGCTTAAACACGACCAAATAGTAAAAGTGTCTTAGAGAAGCGAAACGACGGGCCGGAGGCCGCAGGCCGTAGGCCCGTCGTGAGCTTCTCAAGACACTTTTACTATTGGGTCGTGTTTAAGCACACATAGCTGTCAAATGATACTTAGGAATTTTAATAAGTGTTCATTCGAATTTCGAACTTTTGATATAGCGGCTAAATAATATTTCGGAATAAAAACTTTACGCGATAAAAAGTAGTTGTCAAATGATTCTTAGGAATTTTAATAAGTGTTGATTCGAATCATAAGCGAAACAAAATTACAGGGAAATAAAAATGGGGAAAATAATAATAGGGGAAAAGTACTTTCGGGCAAATAAAACTTAGGCCAATTAATAAAATGGGAAGCGTTTTCGGGCTACTAATATTCGACATTGCAATTTTCGACTTTTTGATAGGTAACCGTATGATCTGTATCTTAGGAACTTTTTTTTATTCACAAAAAACCTTTCATATTTAAATTTTCAATTTATTTACCCTTGCGGATGTTTACCAAACTTGAAACTTATACTTCTAGCCTAGTCCTTAGATTGATATAACATGAGACTATTTTAAGCATTGAAAGTTTGAACGGAACCCTCGGTGGGCGAGTCCGACTCGCACTTGGTCGGTGGTATTTTTAAATATCGTCCTCCTTGCATTATCCCGGCATTTATCACGGCTCATTTGACCATGGGGTCCGCTTTCACAACTAATCCCAAATATAACCTACTTTTATTTAATCAGGCCAAAAAACATCAGCCATGTTTGTGTCTTTTTAGTACATTACCGGAAATAGACCTCTAGCATTGGCATTACCTTTGGCATTCAAATGTATGTTAAAATAAAAATAAAAAAAATTTCTTTCAAATTGTTATAGGTAACGTTTTTCTCGATTTGTGAATTTTCTAGTCGGAATTTTTTTTGGTCCCATACAAGCTTTCGATCCTTGATAGGAATGGGATTGATTGGCGTCAAAAAAAAGTATGTGAAAAATAACTCTTTTTCTCGCAACGTGTATGTTTTTTCCAAAATCTGTAAACGCCAATTTTCATAAATCAAAAATAGAAGGAAGGTCTCCTAAGACCGTTTTCGCGTAGCAGGACGGTATCTGGTAGCTGCCCTCACTGACCCGCTATCAAAATACACCCTGTATAGATTATCTGTCCTTGACATTTTCTGAGCAGTTCAATATGAGGCACAAATTAATATCATTTATTATTCGACATGAAGTTAGGTTGGAATCCTTCGACATCACTAAATGGCCGACAGCGTTATCGATGTCCAAAATAAATAAAAAACAACAGCGTTATCGATGTCCACAATAAATAAAAAATCAATAGTCATCATGCACTTTTAATACCTCAAACCTATAAATTTGGGCTCTAAAGTCAAATTCTATAGAAAAAAGAATTATGTGCCAATTTTGATATGAGTCTAGTAGTCACATGACACTATTGTGCCTAGGCTGTAACTTCACATTTTCGACACATTTGTTTTGAACTATGTTGCGATGTGGCTAAGACGTATCGTTTGCCAAATCTAGCAATTATTTACGAATTGGTTGAATCGATTAGGCCCTATGTAGGTACAAGGAGGCTCTTAAACAAATATACGATTAAGAGTTTTGAATGATTCACGGTTATTTTCATTAGACTTATATTGACCGGGATATAGACCGTGATTACCTTTTTGATTTTTGTCGAGCTCCCTATATTTCGACGCAGTTGCATGCATCATGATCACGGAAAAACTGACGAAGTGGATGGGTGGATGTTAAAGTTGTATAGACAGCGCGCGATCTACCCTCCTTCGCGCGCGTCGGCTGCGTTCACTTTCAGCGCTACCACTGGTCGCGTTCATATAGGGAGCTCGACAAAAATCAAAAAGGTAATCACGGTCTATATCCCGGTCAATATAAGTCTAAATATACGATTTCTATCAACTTACTGAAATGTCATTGGAATCGAAATGACAGACTCTGCCACATCACTAGTTTAAAAATAATTAAAAACCGGCCAAGAGCGTGTCGGGCCACGCTCAGTGTAGGGTTCCGTAGTTTTCCGTATTTTTCTCAAAAACTACTGAATCTATCAAGTTCAAAACAATTTTCCTAGAAAGTCTTTATAAAGTTCTACTTTTGTGATTTTTTTCATATTTTTTATACATATTGTTCAAAAGTTAGAGGGGGGGGACGCACTTTTTTTTCCTTTAGGAGCGATTATTTCCGAAAATATTAACATTATCAAAAAACGATCTTAGTAAACCCTTATTCATTTTTAAATACCTCTCCAACAATATATCACACGTTGGGGTTGGAATAAAAAAAAAATATCAGCCCCCACTTTACATGTAGGGGGTACCCTAATAAAACATTTTTTTCCATTTTTTATTTTTGCACTTTGTTGGCGTGATTGATATACATATTGGTACCAAATTTCAGCTTTCTAGTGCTTACGGTTACTGAGACGGACGGACGGACGGACGGACGGACGGACGGACGGACGGACGGACGGACGGACAGACAGACATGGCGAAACTATAAGGGTTCCTAGTTGTCTACGGAACCCTAAAAATGAATGATAAATGACACGATAAGTAAATCCTGCGTGATAAATTAATATCGTAAAATACTCACTAACGAAGATCCGCAAAAATGTAACATGTGTTAGATTTATGTTTAAAGTAAGCGATATAATATTGTTTTTAAGTACTTGATTTTTTAGATGATTACAGGATTTCATTTAAAATTTCATTAGATCGCGCGAATTTACGTTTTGTGGACGCTGTCATGTGTCGAAAAAGCTCCGGGACAATATAGAAATAGGCTAGTTTCCTACTAGTCAAATCAGCTTCTTTTTAAGAACTGTCAAAACTATTTCCTAATATGAAATTACTATGAAATACTGAAGAGTGACGTCACGGTCAATTCATTTATTTACTTTATATATTTCTTTTGACTTATTAAATAGAAATTATGTTTAAACATAACTACTGTCCATATTTTTCTTCTACTTACTTATGTAGTATCTACTTCATTTTGTGCACTGCATAAAATATTTTAAGTGTAGGAAACTAGCCTATTGTCATGAAGTCCGATCGATTTTTTGTAATAACCTATTTTCTAGATAAACCGAACGTCACCGATATTTATCCATAGCGTGAACATAAGTTACTGTTTCTTTGATATAAAGCTTCAAAAACGACAATCTAGCTGATTAAATATGTTAGGTACTCAGCTCATATTTTTAGTTACAGGATTGTTTTAATAACATTTCGTTTACTGTTGTGCTATCTATGTTACTCCATTACTAAATAAATTAAGATTAATTACAGTAGTTCAGGCTTGATAGTGAAGTGATACGACGGCCCTTGACACCCTTGTTATTTTGCGTCGAAACTCAAACAACAACACTGATGGACTGACACAAACAATGGCCCTTGAGCTTTTGTGGTTTGGCGGGACCTGAAATTATTTGCGGTTTTAATTTAACATATTGTTAGAACGATTCAGGATGAAAATGTAAATATATTAATTATTACGTAGTTGCAAATATTTCTGATATACCTATATGGTACCACATACATACATACCTATACATGAAAGCTACACAATTGCGCCCTCGAGTGACTGGCACTGGCGTTTTCGCTTCGTTCGAGCACTAAATATCTCAGGTGTATTCAGTATTCAGTATCTTTATAGGTCCTCCGAACTAAATCACGCAATGAAACACATTTTGTACTGAAGTTTCTACTATATGTTATATTCGACATTGCTTACCTACTGTTTTAGGAAGCACTGTCGGTACTTAGCACTACTTTGTAATACAGCACTGTTTGTGAAGTCATTAATCTCTAAGAATCCCGAGAGAGAAGGAGCTTGTTGTTGTAGCAATGTATCTGAAGGTTAGGCACTTCTGTTATTTGGTACAAGGTATTCTTCTAAGACTATAATTATGTCCTACTTGTAAGTACCTAATAAAGAAAACTAATTAAAGCATACATTTATGGAGCATGCTTCAAAAGTATATTTTCCGCCTCAAGATGGAATAAATAGTTATTTACGTACATACCCGAGGCACTAAAAATATAATCTAATTTTTTCATTACTTTCTAAGTATTAACATTGTCTTTTAGTTTTGTTTCATTTTATTTACATAACGTCAGTAAACTGAAATAAATGTCATATACAAAGAAAAAGTGACCAAGGCCTCCAAGTGTTCAAAGCTGGATTCGAACCAGAGTCCTCCGTTATCGCGACGGATGCCTAAACTTCAGTTAACCTAAACTTTTTGTCATATAAATTGAAATAGATATCATACACGAAAGAAAAAACGACAAGGCCCACTGGTGGCCGAGCCGGGAATCGAACCCGGGTCTTCAGCTTACGCGGCTAACATACTTTTTTTGTATATGCTTTTTGTCATATACCTACTTGAAAATTTCGATCCTTGCCACCGTGTCCGAATGGCCGAGTGGTTTAGGCATCCGTCGCGATAACGGAGGACGCTGGCTCGAATCCAGCTTTGAACACTTGGAGGCCTTGGTCACTTTTTCTTTGTATATAATACATTTATTTCAGTTTATAGTTAAAATAGTAGTGTCTCTACTAACTCTTAAATTATTTTCTATTAAATTATTTTTTCTATGAGGATAAATTATTTTGTTCTATGGTGAGAAATAACGTCAGTACTAAACCTGGACTAATCATCGCTAAAACTAATATACCCCAATTATTTTAACGATGTTATGCAGTATCAGCTGTATTTTTGACTAATATTTAAATTTTATTTATTTATATTTTAAAGAAGAATAAAGGTTATTGTTGCATAATAATATAGTGTTATAGAAGAGTATTTTATCAGATTTAGGCCTAGAAAGTTATGAATGAGAAAATTAATGACGTGATGAAGAAATTTTAGAATAAAAGTTAGTGAGTGAAACATACATGAAATAAATATTAAAAAATATTTTGGTAATCATCCGCTACGCCTTATTAGTGGTCCCGGTTTGGGCAAGGGCTTGCGATTCGGTATGGGACCCTGACCTGATCAAACCACTTTATCAGATCCTAAGCAAGTAAGCTGAAGGGAGGTAGATTAATGTTTCAAATAGTTTATTAAAATAAAAGTTTCTAGTGTCCTATTGCTTACTTTCTCACAAATTAAATGACAGCTAACGTGAAAGCTCATATGAGCCATGTCACTATGATATCATAGTGACATGGATTCTAATGTTAAGTCTAGTTAAGTCAAATAGGAACCGATGTTCGTTCTACAACTTGTGATGACACCATTGAGCCACATGGGAGCCACATGATCACAACCGAAATCTCCAGCGACCAACGCCAGCATGAACCAAAGCACCAGCTAAATGAGACCGGTGAGAAAATACGCTTTTGTAAGTATAAAAAAAAGACCCCTAAACGCTTATGTTTAAAAGGTATAAAGCGCTTAGCCGGACAACAGTCTGTCACAAACAATGAGGCTTATAACTTTCACTAAATGAAAATTACTAAGTTCAATTTTATGAAGTTTCCTTTACGTGCTATTTAAGCACTCCCTACAAAACCAAACACAGACTTATCTCCAAGCACCAGCCATACATCGACCCAGTCTTTGTATTGCTTGACGGCACTCAAGAAACAAAGCACAGAAAACTTCACTATACACATTAATTTAAATGTAACACTACACTATAAATAGAACACTAAAATAACCCCACAACTGACGGTAAAGCAATTCCACCACAGGTCTAAGTTCAACTGTACGACGATATTGTCCCCGCACAATCAAACAGAGACACAATTTCAAAGTTTACAATCACCCAGAATAATTTCCAAGTAAAAACAAACAGAGAAATAATAGCAGAACAACTTCACTCACCAGTATAACACACGAAAGCCAGAGACACTGTTAGTCTTGTGGATATTGTAAGAATGACGCGCGTCGGCTCACTCCGACCCTTTTATAGATTCAAAGAGTGACAGGCGACAAAAAGGGCGACTGGCGACAAAAGGGGCGACTGGCGACAAATATGGCGACAAAAGGGGCGACTGGCGACAAATATGGCGACAAAAGGGGCGACTGGCGACAAAAGGGGCGACTGGCGAAAAATATGGCGACAAAAGGGGCGACTGGCGACAAATAACAATGGATAGCCGCTAAATTACACTCATAAGTAAAAGGTCATAACTGTTTTGTTTACTAAGTCGTACGCCTTAGGCATTAATGTCCAAGACAGCTCAGCACGTACGTTTTTGCTTCTCAATAGTAACATCTGCATGACTGCACGTGTTTTAGAGTGAAATGGAAATATCTTTTGTTGATTCCTATTACGTAATGAAACATTTTATATTGTGGTAAATATAAATATGCAAATATTACTTTGTCAAACCATTTAAAGGCCGGAGAGTTGTATGTTCCATAGAAGCCCATATGATGAAGCTGTCTATTGAAACTGTCTGACTGAAACTAACATAGAATCGAATGTTGGTCCGATAGAATACAAATACATACGTGGCAGAGTTGCATAAACTACAAGAACAGGAAGGTCTAAGATTAGCTAATAAACTTTGTAACGCACATGTCATTTTTTTTTCAAGTTGGCTACTCAATTATTGAGCTTCAGTACTTAGTTGACGCAATCGATTTTTCTTTGGCAGTGAGGTAACTGCAGAATTAGGTAGTTAGATCTAAAAATATTACACTTTTGATAAAATGTATGCCAAAAATCTAAAGGTAGCGGTTTCAAACTTGCCTTAAGACATTAAACAAGGCTAAATGGTGTGATGTATTAAAATATACACGAGACTTTTTGCTAACTTTGAAAGCAAATGGAGAACCCATACTACAGACAAGGGAAATAATTCCGGTACTTGGCTTGGTTTTCAATACCTACTTTCAGTTATCAGCCAACGACATGTTAAACCAAGATTACACATTTTGTATTCCGGATAAAACAGGGTCAGTAAGGGCAGCTATCAGAACCCATGGCGCTACTCGAAAACGGTCTAAGAAAACCTTCTCTCGATCTCAAATTGATGAAAAATTGCATTCATAGATTTACAAATAAAAGGTGCGAGAAAATAAGCATCCAGGGGCCGTTGAATCGGCAGTAACAGCAACACTTCGCATCCATCTACTACAGCACCATCGGCATCCGCAGATAATCAAAATATATCGTCAACTGGGTCGTATGTAGGTTCTGTAACCTGTCCTAACATTAAGTTCAATCATCTCGAAAGATCTTCAAGCATGACGAGTAACGTAAAGTTACTCCAGCCAAGTATTAGAGTAGTCGCGAAAAAGGTCAGGAACTACAGGATGTCGATCAAATGGCCTTAACATCAGATATCAGATATATTATGGTCTTCAGATGGAAAAGACAGTTTAATAAGCAACCCGGCTCATTACATTTGCGACGATAAGCTAAAGGTTTTAGTTATAGCTACAGAAAAAATAACAGATAACCACGCAGCAAAAAATGTAACAAAATATACAACAAACATTTGGAAATTGGAATATTAACAATAGTAGCCGACAATGACGACAAAAAAGCAGTATATCATTCAGTGGCTCACACCATTGCCTTGAAAAACAAAACGTGGACTAGGACGAAGGAAACATACTCCAATTCAGTTTTATTCTAGCTTCTAAGGAAATGCCAATCACTGGTGACTCATTTCTAACACAGTGTAAAAGCCGTGTCTGACAAGCAGTCCCAGTTGCAACTGGAGCAGCTGAAATTTAAAAAAGATGTGCGGACATCGTGGACCTTTTATGAGCTCAACCGCTTATTCACGATAATTTAGATGCCAAAGAATGGCTGGTATGATATCACAATACGTGCTATGTTTCTGCAACCTTTCGAATTACCTACCTGTATTGCGAAAATAACCCTCTTTGTCATCGGTAGGTAACACCCATCGTCTTCGGTCTAAAACAATTAGTAGTTATTTACATCAAAGCCGCCGATAACAAAAGAAGAAGCATTCTTACAACATAAATGTTCATACTGTCCTTAATAATAATAAAGCCTGACCAGAAATATAACGATTATTGTCAGGAGGGCGCTGTTATTCTGATGTATGGGGTGACAGTTCAGTTTAGTACGAAGAAAATAGTTAATCTTTCTATGACTTTTTTGTTTTCCTATTTAGTACTTCCTTATTTAACTGTTAGTATCATTTTTATTTATTATAAGTTTATTTTTAAGTATTTAGTTCAATTAGTTTTGTATAGTTATTATTAAGTTTTATATTGTACTTATATAATTAAGTTTTTTATTATAACTTAAATAAAGTTCTAATGACATTCCGCAACATGGCGCGTAGACATATAGTTCTGGTCAAGCTTTAATAATTTACAAGAGCACTAACCACAGCGAAAGCTACTTTCTTCGCTTCAAGATTTGAAAAAAAAATGTTTTTCTCTCGAAATCAAGGCAAATAATGCCCAGTTATGGGTAATATATGAATTAAAAGAGTAAATTTAGCTAAAGCTTAAATTTTGCCGCTAGTCTAATCACAAGCACTTCCAACCAAAGTTCATCAAATCGAGTTCCTTCTTGTTGAGGAAGACGAAGTTTGAAATTTATGGATACTAACATAATTAGCGGTATTTTTAGCGGTGATGCGAAATTTTAGCACATCGATCCGCTCTGAGTAGGCAATGAATTCTTCAACCATCAAATACATAATTATGTAACTCCGTATAGACGAAAAAGATCTAAGACAAAAAACGTACCTCAAAGCCATAGAGAAAAAGGTACGGTGGCCAAGATGGAGTTACACCTTTGGGGAACGCTCGGCTAGATGGCGCTAATATTAAAATTTGTCATTTTATCACATATCAAGCTAAGAATATGGCCCAAATTGTCAAAACTGAGGTTCAAAAGTTTTAAGCTTGTTCAATTCCGCTAAGACTATGAGTTTTCCCGTTGTATTAATAGTACGTTGTGCAACAAGGGAGGTAAGGGGGATATTAAGAGTGTCGTGATATACAGTAGCGGAAAATAATCTATTATACTTTTTTTGTACACATTTGCATACTTACATTATAAATTAAAAAAAAAAGGCTATGGTGATGTCGATGAAATTTACAATATACTGCGTATGAAAAAGACAATTTGGGCAACTTAAGGTTCATTTTTAAAACAACTCGTATGCCCGGTTTATGCAGGGTAGCCCTGTGGGCCCCAAATAGTAAAATAATGATTTGGTGTAATTTTCATACCAACGACTTGCGAGATTGATAAATCCATCCAACTGTATTATATTGTTATAAGGATTCGCTATTTACTGTTTTCGTAATAAGAAGTTTAATATTAGTTACATACACGATCGGTGTGTAAAGTCTCTAATCCGCACCAGGCTCTTGTGGCTGCCCTGGGGCCACGTGCAGTTGGTCCTAAGACTCGTAAGCATTTAAATACATATTTGTTATGATGATACAATAGTTATTTAATTGATATAAAAACCTAATTTTAAAAATTTTCTATTTATTGTTTTCGATATATAAAGAGTATGATAGATTTTTTTCCGCTACTATATATCGCCATCATATATCGCCGTCAGTCGCAGGCTGGAGTGAATTGTAGACACGAGTATTTATTCCTGAGTTACACACTATGTTTTTCATCACATTTGAGAGAAAAACGCAGAGGAAAAAGTCATAAGGCAAAAACCCTTCAACGTAGGCTTTGCGACCTGGAGTGTATCTTCATTTATATCAGATTCTTCATAATTATAAATCCATTGTTTTTGATAACAAACACTTTTTAAGCAAAAACAAACACGAAAATACTGCATATAAATTAAATGCAATGTTCAAAGAAGCAAACGATTGAACTATTTTATTACTTATTTTTCATTTTCTTATTGAAGCCTCTGTTGTACTCCCCGTTGCTAGGCAACGGTAGGCGCTTCGCGCAGGCGCGCGGCCAAGCGCGAGTCGAGAACATACTGTCAGATTGTAAATTACTTATAACGATTTATCTAAGTGAAATTTACGAAATAAATGTTAAACACGCTGAAATAGTTGTAAAACATAAATAAAATGCATTTTTCATACCGTTTCATGTTTTTTATAGCATAATAGTCAAACTTTGGTTGAACAACAAAAATCCTTGGCTGATTAAAACATCCTTTGCCTGAAGTAACTATTATACGGATTGTATTAATTTTTATAACTAAATCCATTACTCCCTTGGTAAGAAAATAGTACATTATTCTTCAGTACACGTAGACGCAATGAGACCTTTAAACAGCAAATGTGATGAATCCAACAATATAATATTCCATATACTTATACTTATATTCACAGAATATATAAAGTACCCAATATGCTGTACCTGCACAATTGAGTGTTCCGAGCTCAAATAAATAAATTATAGCTGTTTTAACTGGAAATGTAAAATAGGTACTTTTCATGCTATTCGGTTGCATTCTGATGCGTAACAGGTCACGAATATTGATTTGTGCTTGCGACGTTGCTAATGTCCATATTGTGTACCGCGTTTGTATTCATTCAGCAAAACGTTAGAATCGATGCATAGGTACGTGAGCAAATAACACGCGTGAATATGGAAGACAATAATAGGGAACAAAGAGGATCGAGTATTATAGAGAATGACTGTCAAAGTAAAATGTGTAATCACAGTGCATAGTCTGCCATCTCTCGACACAAGCTTAAAACTTTTGAACCACAGTTGATATGTTTTAAAATGTCAAATATTAATATTAGCGCCATCTAGCCGAGCGTACCCCAAAGGTGTATCGCCATCTAGCTCACCGTACCGTTTTCTGTATGGTTTTAGGGTACGTTTTTTTCTTAGACTTTATCGGTCGTTACGAAGTTATATAGGCCTTTGATAGGGAATAAGCCGCAGCCTGCCACAAATCTACGCCGTGCACCCTCACCAAGTCACATGCACGTAGGTACTTATATTTAAGGACGCCTTTTAAATTTAAATTTATTTAGGTTATGCCGCTTGAAATTTGTTTCTTAGCTCTGGTAAAATTCTCTTGATACTTCGAAAACATATGAAAAAGTTGCATTTTATACAAACTCAGTCAAAACGGTTGTTTGTATTTACTCACAGTTTGTAGGTCAATGAAATAGTATTTTATGAAACTGGCGTTTAAACACTTAAGTGAGGTCAAAAAAGATGAGTGGCGTGAGTAACAATTTGAGGCGAAGTCGAAAACGCCACGAGTATTGTTTGACTCAGTGAAACACCGTTGCATACAATACTTTTTCTACGACCGTGCACTTAATATATAATTTTCATCACATTATATAATCAATTCAAATTAATACAATCCGTACAATACTTCAGGCAAAGGATGTTTCAATCAGCCATAAAAAAATTTTGCACAACTTAAGCTATAAAAAATATTATATGGTATGAAAAATGCATTTTATTTATGTTTTACAATTATTTCAGTGTGTTTTACATTCATTTTGTTTTCGCGTAGATAAATCGTTATAATTTGCCATCAGGCAGGAAATTGTGACGGCCATCTCGATCTGCGCTTGACCGCGTTCCCATAGCAACGGGCAGTACAACATAAATAATAAATAAATAACGGACATGTAAAATGAGTTAAATTGTATGCTTCTTTGAACATTGCATTTAATTTATATGCAGTATTTTAGTGTTTGTTTGTGCTCAAAAAGCGTTTGTAATCAAGAACAATGGATTTATATGAAGAATCCGATATAGGTGAAGATAGACTACTGGTCGCAGTGGCGCCGCCATTCATTGGCGGTTTTGCCTCATGATTTTTTTCCTTTATGTTTTCCTCTCAAATGTGATGAAAAATATTGTGTGTAACTCAGGAGGCGTTGACGAAATCCCCCTTACCTCCCTTGTTGCACAATATACTAGAATAACTTCGCGTCAGACTCCCCTCTATTCGTGCACTTACCCTGTCGCTCGCACTCCCCCGCGCCGCCGCCAGCCCCCGGCCGGCGCCACGCGCACCTACGCTATATCAATTAAAGGCTGCCTAACAATGCTTTAAATGCTATAACGTATGCGTGGGCGCGCGGGGCGCCCGCCGGGGGCTGGCATCTTTTATGTAGGGTTTTAAAAGATCTATGCACGACACTGTAAATGACGAATAACACTACAAGAGTAAAAAAACATTCAAAATGCTTTGTTACATAATATTTAATTACCTACAACCAAGAACGATTTAATACTGGACTGACAAAGCCCATACAAAAAAGCATACCCCTGAGGACCTTTTAGGCTTAAAACTAGATGGTGATGGTTCGCAGCCTGGAAGTGGCCAAAATCATATTTTCATCAAATATTTTTGCGTTTTTTTATGTTTTATAAGAACAAATGACATATTTCTTTACTTAAAAATCATGATATTACGTGAATACACATTTTGAAAAAATAAATAAATTTGTAGGCATTATCAGTGTAGTTATGATAGTATTAAATAGGTGGCGCTAAAAAAATCGAGGTACGATTCGTAGTATGAAGTATGTAAATCCTATATAAATAATCCTTGCCTACAACAACACAAAAATTATGAACACACCTATGAGCGACATTTTTTCCTACCACATGTAAGTAAAGCCTGACCAGAACTATATGATAATTGTCAGGAAGGCGCTGTTATTAGATGTATGGGGTGACAGTTCAGATTTGTATGAAGAAAATCAAGAAAATAGTTCTAATGAAATTCCGCAACATGGCGCGTAGTCATATATTTCTGGTCAGTGTGCGTCGGCGAATGCACAAACGCTCACGATAATATCTCTTTCGTAATACCTATCTATTTCTATCGCTCTTGCGTATTGGCGCGACAGAGCCAGGCTATATTTCTGCGGCGTTTCGGTGGCGTTTTCGGCTACGGAGCCAGGCTTTAACAATATCGGGCGTCAGTACAAAATGTGACATGCTCGGCCTCTATACGAATAGATTAACGTATTTTGGGGATTTTAACTGTTACGGGGATAGAACAAAAAAAAACGCGTAGGTACCCTATTTATTAAATACCTTGCCAGCGAACATTGTCCATAAAGGGAAAAAACTGCTTTTAACAGTAAGCTAAAAAACATCTCTTGGACATCTTATAGGATGATCATTACCTTCCACTGGATCGTCTAAGAGATTTTTATCGTATAGATAGCGATACTATTTTTTTTGTTATATTAGCGAGATTTACTCCACACAATAAAACTATATAAATAGTTTTGTGGAACCCACAATATGTATAATTCAATGAATAAATAATAATATTTCTTCTATCTAAAAAAGTTCTGTGGTAATTTCATACAAATTTGAACTTGAAGCTGGCTGTTAGAACAGGAAACTTGTCCTTTAAATTAAAATACTTAAGTATAACATGCACGAAATAAAACATCAGGGTGGCTAGCCGAATGGCACAATCGCTCACGAAACGCTCACGAAACGAAGCGCTAGTAGGTATCTATCTCTATCGCGCTTGCGTATTGGCGCGACAGAGCCAGCGGCGTATCGCTTTCGTTTGGCGTCGGAGAAATGCCATTCGGCTACGGGGCCAGATACCTAATTACAATAAAATCATGGATAGTAGTTATTATTAAATCTAATTTCTATTTAATAAGTCGGATTGAGATATTTGAGATATACAATGTTAATGAGTTGACCGTGACAACACTCAACTCGATTTCATATGAACTCCTTATTAGCAAATATCATATTGTTCAAATTAGTTTTGAAAGTTCTTAATAAGAAGCTGATTTGACTAGAAAGGAAGTAGGTAGGAGCCTACCCACTATTTGTGTAATATTTTGTTTAGAAAGTAGATTCGAATGGAGCCGTTATCTACGTAAATGTTCGTGACTCGTGGGTTTTCGTAAAAACGAGTGTCTACGTCAACTTTTGTCAAAGATATGCTACTGTTCATGACAGCCTGGGGACCAAGAAGAGGTTAGTGCTATCCATGTGTTTATAATATTTTTATGCAATTTCTAGAACGCCAGCGCCATAATAAAAATCGCCATAGGAAAAGTGTTAAAAACTTTAATTATGGGTTCTTAGTTTGAAATACTTTAATCTATTCAAACTACTGTCACACTGAGGACTGCTTTGTTTCATATGTAGATAGCAAGTAAAACACAGTTTTCTAACTTTCTCTACATAACTATGACAATACGTGAGTCATTAATCACAATGTTCAGGTGATAGGAGACAGGGGCGTGATGTGGGATCCATCACAAGCGGTAAGGGATTATAGTCAGTCGCAATTACGGCAGATGATGCATGGATGGCGGCCGCGGGTTCTAAGAGCCACTTAATGGCTACAATTTCATATCTCAACGTCACCACAAATTGAACATACTCAATTAAAAGTAGTTGTATCTTAGGTAGTATATATAATACATATAGTTGCGACCGATAACGTTAATGTACATTATTGTATTAAATAGTCCTGTCTGTTTTTATAGTTGTTATGAATTTGTTTAACAACCGACGCTTGTGCAATAACCTGATTGGCATGCATGCGTCAGTTGTTTATTTATAATGAGTTGACTTTGATCAGGAAACACGCACTTGCTTCTTGTAAGTTCTGCCGTATACTCGTTCATTTCATTATACGAAGAAATGTATATTTCATCTGCAGTTTTTTCTTCGATTCTTGTTTTTCAAACAGTGGTGGTAGTGTGTTTCAATAAAGATGACTGTAAGTACTTGTGTCAAATATTGCTTGTTTGAAATATGTATAGTCAAACAAATAAAATATCAACATATTTAATAAATTATTATATTGCATTGCTACATACTATATTTAACATTACTTTATTAATTAAAAATAACTTAAATTTTGGTGGAGGTAGTCGTTAGGAAAGAGGAATAGGAGGAATATTTGAGAAATATTCAAATATGTACATGATAGATTAATGCGTAATACGAGCACATTGTTATGCTCGCATTATGTTTATACTATTAATAGTAGACATAAATGCAGAGAGGCCGGGAAATAGCGATTCGTGGTTGAGTTTAATAGTCTTTAGGTTCTTGAAATTGTTATTCGTTTTAAAAGAGAGAAAAATGCCGTTCGTGCAAATATTGATAACAAAGCAAGCGAAAGATACTTCCAATTTCCACTATTGAACTACCTACGAATGTACTAACGATAGAAGGTTAAACAAATGTTGGCAGTAGGTAAAACATAATTTTTCATCACATCACTAATAACAAATCATTTTGCATGTTCAAAGTCATAATTCTAACTTAATTAGGCCTCTGCAATGCTTATTTTTAAAAAATCAAACTTTAGGGGAGGAATGAGGACTAAGTTTGTATGGCGAATCTATCGGCAGTATTATTATTATTTGTATGTTTTGTGCATCACGATACATGATCTATCTTAGGTATACTGCCTTAAGCCGTATTCCACCTGGCGTCTTATTCGTGGCTGCGCTATCGCTATCACCTTTCTGAGTCACTCACCGGGGCCAATAGGTCGAAATAAATAAATGTGAGTGCGCATGGGAAAATGTCCCACTTAGTCGATTGCTATAAAGCCGCTTTGTCAGTTTATTCAAATAAAGATACAAGTACATCTCGCCTTAATGGTAATCGACAAAGTGGGACGTTTTATTAAACACACTCACAAATGAATACATATTACATACCTAAGTCTTAAGTTGTAGATATATTATGCTGTTGTAGTCCTAAGGCACCCCAGAGGTGCAATCAAACTGCCTTCAGGAGCTCGCGCCTCGCCTTCATATCTTCAGCGATTCTCGTGGCCTCGCTCAAGACCAACTCGGCTGCTCATAACTCATTCTCGACGGATCCCTTCCATGAGTGTAGGGTACAGGGCGCCCGGAGCCTAGGCTTGCATTTTTACGAAAGCAATAGTTGCGTTACTTTCTGATGTAGTACGGTAGGTACACAAAACAACTTTATTTACATACATACAATCATACAATCACGCCTGTATCCCATAAAGGGGTAGGCAGAACACATGAAACTACTAAAGCTTCAGTGCCACTCTTGGCAAATAAGGGGTTGAAAGAAAACGAAACTGTGACATTGCAGTGACAGGTTGCCAGCCTCTCGCCTACGCCACAATTTAACCCATATCCCATAGTCGCCTTCTACGACACCCACGGGAAGAAAGGGGGTGGTGAAATTCTTAACCCGCACACAGGCAACTTTATTTGTTCAATCAAATTACAGGAAACGTTTGAAAATGTGTGATATTCTGCTCATTCTTCTTCTATATAAAGACTGGTTAGGTAATTAGCCTAAGATCATAATACTAGTATATGTACTTACACATGAGACACAATGAGGTATTGAGTATCGTTCAAATGCCACTTTTATCAATATGTTGATGGATTCTGTGTTAGTTAAGAGTTAACTTTCTTAATTAAAATGTGGGTATGTATTTAATTTTAATCAGATACCTTTCACAATCCATTCTAACTCACAAACTTTAGACAATGTTGACGTACCTATACGACATCACTTAGACAGGTACATACATAATTAAACGCAAGGCGTAGCTTTATGAGTGTGAAGATGGTAGTGGGATTTGAAATGCAAAAATGAATTGATGAGGTGGGTAGAGTAGAGGAAAATCCCATCAAAACGTAAATGTGAAAGGCTACAGGAACGCTTATTAATTTTACTAGAAAATCTAGGACTACTAGCGCTATCTAGTAAGCCCCGGTTGAACTAAACATGTTTTTACTGAACTTGTCACTTTTCTTAAATGATATAAAACCAATTTTTGATTTTTTTTCTGTGTATTCACCTAATTACCTATCTTCATGCCAAATTTGATCGTTATAGGTTATCTAGAGTTTATGTCTATAGGTATTCTGATAAAAATGACTATTTTTGGACGTTATTATCTAAACAACCGTTTGAGATGTGTTTATGAAATTTGGAGCACATATTTATCTTGCAAGTGTCAATATATATACCAAATTTGACACGTTTATGTAAAATAGTTTTTGAGTTATGAGACGATAAATTTATATTTGACAAATAATGGTGTCCAATAGCAATATTCGCCCGATATAAAACTTCATGTTTAGACGCTACACGTTCGCCAAAATATCTATAAAAATAGGAGGGAGATAAGAGATGATGATTTTTACCATTCACGATATGTACTTATGTTTTTCATGATCTAACGCAGTTCAAGATTAACTTCTTAATAAAATTATACATATCGAATAAGATTTTAAGATAACCTATGTAGCTGCGATGACCGCGCAGGCCTTAGAGTTCGGTAAAAAAGACATATTATAAAGAATTGCAATTTAAGAATTCCAACATATTTCACAAACTTAGGACCTTGCAAACGTAAGTTTGTGTAAGACTATAAAAATAATTCAGGATTTAGTTTTATTTAACGTTTCTAAAACCGTAATTTTAGTATCTTCTTTCAGTTGATATAATAATTGTTTCAGTGGATAAAATCGACAGCGTTCATCAAGAGGTGCCTTGTTCTAGTCAAGGTGGAATGTGTGTCATAGCATCAGATTGTCCTGCCGGTCTTCTAAGTCAAAAAAGGGGTCTTTGTCCTTCACAGCAAAGCCATAGCGTCGAATGTTGTTTTGGAAGTGAGTGAGATCATGTTATAGGCATATGAAGGCTATAAATTAACAATCATTGTGAAATTCTTTTTGTTTTCGCCCGCCTTAAATAAATAAGTATCATTCACATCCTTAAGTACCTAGTACCTACACCTATAAATTGACTGAGTCTAAATAATTATCTAGGTATTTATATTTTTTTTAATAAAAAATACAATGTACCCTACACAAGCACATTAATAAAGTTTCGCCAAACTGTAAAACAGTTTGTTAGTGATGCGCTCCATCTTATCTAAAAATAACAATCTACCTACTAGATACACTACCTACAGACAGTACATCTGTTTCCAATAATTAACCCTATTTCGACGCCACACGAGTAATTATCCCGGTAAATACATACGCAACGGAGGATCTGTTAAATTAAGTATTATCTTGCAAGATAACGTGCTCTGATTTGCGTTTTATGTGTTTAAAGTCTTATGTTTATCTAATAGCAGTTTTTTGAGTTGTGATTTTAAACTACATATCTTTAGCTTTAAACTGTAACTTCGCTACTAATTATAACATTGTTTCAGGTTCCATTAAGGAGACAAGGTGCAGAAAATTAGGAGGAGAATGCAAGCCATTGTCGGACTCCTGTTATATGATTCCTACATATCAACATTCTACTGATTGTCCTGAAAGTAGCAAATGCTGTATTTTGGTATAGGATATAATAATTTTCGCCATGCAACCTTGCCCTTCCATCAATGATAAGATTATTCTGGCCAATAAGCCTGAGAGCGTGCTGATGATAGATCGAGTACAGAGTTAAGCTAAACACATCGTCATCACCCGCGTATACATGCCTACACCTGTTTCTAAAATATTGCAAAACTTGAGTTGATAATAATTTTCGATATGACTGTGCTTGGATACCAAATTGTCGTATTTAGTCTAGGTACGCATTCTTATAATCACCATCCTCCTTGCCAGGGCTAGACCCACGGCTTTCTGACATCTAATCCCAGTAGATTCTTGTATAATAGTATACATTAAACATTATTTCTATGCACTTTGACTATTGACATTGGTCTGACCTATACTTCGTATTATTTAGTTGTCGCATAAGAGAGAACGTAAAGCACGAAGCATCAGGTCTTTTATATGAGATATTTTTTGCCACAACTGTCACAATTTCTTAAACAGATATTAAAAAAAAAATACTATTGTTTTTCTACACTAAAATTATAAAAGTGTTTTTCATATTTATGTATAAATAATACTTACAATAATACATTTAATTATAAAGTAATTATTTTAATCTATTTTATTTAAAATTTCCTAACTCAGTTCTGGAAAGCTTGCACATTAAATGAACCTAAAGAAGGTATTTGGAACTATCGGTTCATTTTTAGCTGACAATGTTTTGAATCGTGTTATATAGGTTCGTTAATTTTCCTGTTAACTTATAGAATTTGATTAAACTTATTTTCTTACTTTTATTGAGGTTATGTTTGGTGGTGTGTTTTGTGGCGGACGGCGGACTGTGATTACTGCAAAAGGCAAGTACAAGTAATATAAAAAAACCGGCCAAGAGCGTGTCGGGCCACGCTCAGTGTAGGGTTCCGTAGTTTTCCGTATTTTTCTCAAAAACTACTGAACCTATCAAGTTCAAAACAATTTTCCTAGAAAGTATTCATAAAGTTCTACTTTTGTGATTTTTTTCATATTTTTTAAACATATGGTTCAAAAGTTAGAGGGGGGTGGGGGACGCACTTTTTTTTCCTTTAGGAGCGATTATTTCCGAAACTATTAATATTATCAAAAAACGATATTAGTAAATCCTTATTCATTTTTTAATACCTATCCAACGATATATCACACGTTGGGGTTGGAATGAAAAAAAATATCAGCCCCCACTTTACATGTAGGGGGGGTGCCCTAACGAAAAAATTTTTTCCACTTTTTATTTTTTCACTTTATTGGCGTGATTGATATACATATTGGTAGGTACCAAATTTCAGCTTTCTAGTGCTAACGGTTACTGAGATTATCCGCGGACGGACGGACGGACGGACGGACGGACGGACGGACGGACGGACAGAAAGACATGGCGAAACTATAAGGGTTCCTAGTTGACTACGGAACCCTAAAAATGAAGTAGAAACACGCCGAGGTGTCAATGTTTCCCCTCCTCCCCACTTTTGTATCCCTGTTTTCAGTTTTTTTATATTTCCATGAAAACCGTAAAAGCTACAACAATAACGTCTGAGAGAAGTATATTCTCTATAAAATTCTCTACAATACTGTCTTTGGAAGTACGAGAACTTATAATTTTCAAACTATGCTCATTTTACCTTTGCCATATTTGTGTTTGGTGACCAGTAGGATAAGTAAGGCCCAGCGACTTTGCACTTTTGCCTGTGGCGATGCTGCTTGGCAAAATTGTTCCTTGGGTCAAACTGATCCGATTTATCCCAATAGTCATGAAATCGCACGTGACTACTCCCCACAAAGAGAAGGGGAAGGGGCCGGTTCCCTCGATGAAATCTATGCAACCGACGCCAACGACGAGCGCCAACGCCATCTATCAATGGCTATTTCACGAAATTGATGAACGCTCTAAGGAATAAGGGCTCTTAGTGTAGTGGTTATGCCAGTCGACACTAGATGGCAGCATTAAAAAACACTGGGTTACACTGTATGACATTTTTTCATTTCAACATTAAGTAAATAGCATTCGTTATAAGTAAATAGTATACGTTAATTCGTCGCTCAGTTTTGCCGTGAAGGACGGACAAATAAATAGACACACACACACTTTCCCGTTTATAATATTAGTATGGATTAAAATAAACATTAAGTTAATAAAAACAAAATGCAGTATTATTGTGTGCTACTTAAAACTTTCCTTGTTAGTATAAAACCCGGAGTTCTTAAAAAAAAAAAAGAAAGTAGAATCTTAGAGAAAGAAATAAGCAGGTAAATAAAATCAAATAATCCATACTGATTAAACTGGAAAGTGTGTGTGTGTCTGTTTGTTTGTCCGTCTTTCAAGAGAAGCCGCGGGCAAAAGCTAGTAGAACATAAAAGAAAAAAAGTAAATAAAAATGCAAAAAGATTGCGTGAGCCGAGATTCGAACTCACGACACTCATGGCGCAAACGATTCCACCTAGAAGGCTTATTGTGCCGTTTCGTTCGTTGATCGGAGCGCTCCGATCTCGTTCAATCGCTCCCATGAACTAGTTCGCTCTTTTAGGTCTTTTGCTCATTTAGTTCAGCCAGACCAGCGACCACTGTGGTCAGAAAGATCAGAACGAATGGGACCGAATAGTGTCAAAATGATACGAATAGTCTACAGATAGAAACTTTCCGGGCTGAAAGGTTGTAAGTAACAGAAGTTTAATATGAAAACTTGACTTTTTTTGTTGCTCTGCTAAGTAGCTCTCGCTCTCGGTCGGCGCAGTCACACATTCGTTCTCGATCCAAACCGCTCGTGCTCGCCGATCCTATACTGAACTAAATGAGCAAAGACCGATTCACAGACAACGGAAAGATTCAGTTCATTTCGGTCATTGATGGGATTTTATTCCTAACAGTTCATAGTTCGTGAACGACACAAGCCTATCAAACTCGCTAGACCATTTGCACATCGTGAAAAACGGCGAATCTTCTGATTCTAATCACCAAATGCTAGTGCCGAAGTTTCGCGCGATGGATACGCGATGACCTTGAGCCATCGCCGTCGCATCGCGTCGCGTCGCCCGTCGCTCACGCAAGACAGAGCGTTACTCATTGTTCCTGCCGGTGAGTAAGGCAGCCAGAGCTCAACGAGGAAGGACCTACGGAACTAATTAGGACAATAGATTGTCCTTTGAGTCGTCGGCACCCAGGCACCTTCTAAGTACCTACAGGTTTGTACAAGTTTCTAATGAGTTGGCAACGCACATGTGCCACTCCTTGAGTGGCAGGCGTCCATAGGTTACAGTGACCGCTTTCCATCAGGCAGACCGTATGTCTGTTTCCCACCTACGTGGTACAAAAAAAACTGTCGTCGAATTCACCTTAAACATTAAAAACTAAGTCAAAATCGATTGATTCGTTCGGGAGCTATGATGCCACAGACAGACATGTCAAGCGTCAAACCTTAAATTATTATAAAACACTCCGTCGTTTTTGCGTTGGTGGTTAAAAACAAGAAACTTCCTTCAAAACTATAATAAAACACAACTTTCTATGAAAATTGGTCAAGTGCGAGTCGGATTTCGACATTTCCATACAAACAGGTCATGAGCGCCTGACGAAATGTAATGGCAACGTACATTAAATTTCGTACTTAGATTTCGCGTATATTTCGGAAACGATAAGAGATAGAGCAAAATGGACTTCTGATTTTGGTTGTCGATGGCACAATTTTTTTGTTTTCGTATATATACACCTTTTTTGGACCTATGTGGGCAATATTATGGTCAGTGAAGTTCTAAACGGTCTTAAGCGCCTCTTTTTTAGTAGGAACTTAAGTCATTTTGGAAAATGATTTTTTTTTAACAATTTCTATAACAAACGAAACCGAAATTAATTTCTTTATACCTGTCCAACGCGATTACAACATTTTAAGACGTTTAGTAACTACTTGCAGCGGAAGTGAGTGAAATTCGTAATCTGAGTTTTTTTCTCTTAAGTCCGACTTACGCTTGACTGTAGATTTCTAATAGGTTTTCCTGTAATCTACAGGTAGAGGGCTATCTTGCGTATTTTTTTGAAAATTTTACGCTAAGTAATTTCGGAGATAAGGGGGGGAATGGTCATTTTTTGCGTATTTTCTTAAATTACTTCTAAATTACCAAAAAAAAAAATATACTTCAAATGCTTATAAAATGCTCTTTCATTTGATATGTAACACAATATAGTTTTAATAACTTTGATTTTTAATTTTCAATGTTACCCCCCAAAAGTGGCCCCTGTGATTAAATTTCATTTAATTAAATTACATGTCCGTCTTTGGGCCACAGGTTTACATATGTGTGCCAAATTTCAAGTAAATCGGTCCAGTACTTTCGGATAAATCGGCTGTGACAGAGGGACAGACAGACACGCGAGTGATCCTATAAGGGTTCCGTTTTTCCTCTTTGAGGTACGGAACCCTAAAAAGACCGTCACGTACTCATCCGAATGTTTTGCCTTATTGAGCGGAGGTGTGGCATCGGTAGATACAAATATAAAACAAAAGATCTAATATTGCCTTGTTATGTTCTAGATTTGGTTAACATTCTTGACATCGAATTTGTCCTACAGAGGAAACCTTGACGACGACGACTGCTGCAGGCTTCTTTGTTTACCAAATTTCTAATTCTAAAAAATGAGGTATAGTTGGTGACCTTACCTGCGAAGCCTTACTTTATTTAGATGACGAACACAGATATTTGTGATTGTTGTTTTCTATGAGTATGAAGTCCTTTATTGCCTACCTAATTACCTAAGTATTTAGTCCCAGAGCTGTAAGAACCTCTTTTTGACACATGACAGCGTCCACAAAACGTAAACTCGCGCAACCTAATGAAATTTTAAATAAAATCCTGTAATAATATTTAAAAAAAATTAGGTACTTAAAAACAATATTTAGCTTACTTTAAATATAATCTAACACATGTAAAATTTTTGAGGATCTTTGTTAGTGAGTATTTTACGATATTCATTTATCACGCAGGATTTACTTATTATGTAATTTATTCATCTTTATTTTTAAACTAGTGCTGTGGCAGAGTCTGTCATTTCGATTCAAATGAAATTTCAGCGTTTCAGTAAGTTGATAGAAATCGTATATTTGTTTAAGCGCCTCCTTGTACATAGGGCCTAATCGATTCAACCAATTCGAAATTAATCGTTAGATTTGGCAAACGATACGTCTTAGCCACATCGCAACATACTTCAAAACAAATGTGTCAAAAATGTGAACTTACAAATCCGGGACGAAAGGTAACTAGGTAGTAGTATTCCATCCTTTATACACAATATAACTTATAAAACAAAGTCCCCCGTCGCGTCTCGTCTCAATTTGAGTCAAAAGCTATAGAACGTATTTTCATGCTTTTCACCTATTAATAGAGTGGTTCATGACAAAGGTTTAGGTAAATATATCATTTGTTAAGGTTTTGTTTTAAATTGATTGAAGTCTGACGACATGCGCTAATCAATTCGGTAAAAATTAGAGACCCCTCTCGTCTTGAATCGAGTCATTGGTTTTTGTCATGTCACGTTTCGTTTTGACATCGTTCATCATCGCTGAGTACAGGCTGTCTTCTAATAAATACGCCACATGTCCCGGTCCGTTAGGTCGTTTTGACAGCAGTTATGTAACGAATGCAAAATGGAAGAAATTTAGGCACTCGACGAATGGGGCGATCCAAGACGATCCAGAAAAGTACCCCACTTTTAATTTCCTATTATAATGTACTATTTTCGCCATTTTTTCTAAAGTATACCTGCCTGCCCATGTATACCACAGTCAATTAGAGGACATTCTATTCCAGCAAGAATTTTAAATATTACGTTTGTATGGACTAAGAGCCCAGAGCCGCCAGACCTTCCTCATTTTCTCAAGGATGAAACTTTGGGATAAAGCAGAGTTCGTATCGACGTTTAATGTCTGCATGGGCTCTTAGTCCAGTACTCATAAAATAATATGTATATTTTTTCTACATCGTGCATTCATGATTAAGCGCTCCGGCCTGGCCTAGAAGGATTTCAGCTTGAAGTTGTGTTTGGCTCTGTCGATGTTGTTGTTAGATTACAGATTTAGGCACCACTAGCAGTGTGTATCTAAGATGGCTTAGATATACATTGCCACATACAGTGTGTAAGCCTTATTTATACGGACGATAAATTAAACCAGACTTTATAGTGGCCATACCAATATCAAAAATATTTTATATTTAAATAAAATGAATGATCTAATAAAGCTACCAATATGTAGGTAAGTATTGTAAGTATGTACATTAACCATAACTACGGAAATGGGACTGATCCAATTCTTAATTAAATACAAGTGAGTTTTATTGTTAAAATTCCGTAATAAATTAGAAAGCTTGTTGTGAATCTTATGTTAAGTAGCTACTTTTAGATAAATTGCGTTAGACTTGTACCACCCTAAGCCATGATCAGGCAGGCGCGATAAATCCCGCCTTGTGTGATAGTGTAACGTATCCCCCGCATTACAAGCACGCTAAAATTCTTATTTATGTCCTCGAAAAGAAAGGAAGACGACAATGGTTTGTATTATACTTGAATAGATACGTTACACAATTCGCTAGGCACTTTATATCGCTATGTTCTTTAATATTATACCTACCGCATTTTTGGTTGAATGTCACATTATAACTAGATATAAATGGATCATTGATGTATATTACGAGATACCTAAGTGCGGAAAAAAGGAGTTGGAAATTAGCGTTAGTGTTTTCAATCGATATGTTTTATAGTACATATGTCCCTTTTTCTATTTGAAACAATTTATGAAAATCTGTTCAAAAGACAACCAGTAGATCCATATATAAAAAAAATATTATTAACATTAAGTATATTAATTAGCCTTCTTGAGTTTACCGTGGGACTCAGTCAATCTGTGGAAGAATGTCCTATATTATTTATTTATTTATTCTTAGTTATTATTATATTGTAAATGGAAAAGTGTGTCTGTTTTTTTGTCCGTCTTTCACGGCAAAACGGAGCGACAACTTGACGTGATTTTTTAAGTGGAGATAGTTGAAGGGATGGAGAGTGACATAGGCTACTTTTTATCTCTTTCTAACGCCCCGCTTTCGTAAAATGGCGAGGGGAGGGGGAGGGGTGTTTGTATGGGGCATTCCGCAATTTTCGAATTTCAAGCGAGAGAAGCCGTGGGCAAAAGCTTCTTAATATATTTTACTCGACATTCATATATCACCTTTATACTTGGCAAGAAAGAAACATATTTTACTGGAAATTCAAATTATCAAGCACTTTAAATATGCAGTCACTACTATTACAGTAAAATCTGTTTATAATGGCATCATTTATACTGACCAACCGAAGTACCTACACTGTTAATGTACAGTTCTTTGTAACTCAGACCAGAGGACTTTGCTTATAGTGGCAAACCTATTAACTATGATCTAAACTAAAAATCTGGGGTATACCTACTAACACACTCGATGGATTCGTGACTGTGCTCAGGTATGTCTTTCCCTACGAATAAGTTTGGAGCGATCGCTTCGTAATAAATATGCAATCTAGAACTAGAAATCTAATCAACACTGCCAATAGCATCGCACAAACACGAATTGAAATAATTATCCTGATTTTATTATCTCGCAATAAGCAAATGGGCCACATTATGCACATCCAATGACCGACCGGAAAACCCGGCTGTTCAGAGGGGCTGGGATGATATCCTTTGCCGGCTGCGTCAAAATAATCTACAGGCTGGTGCCTCGGGATGCGATCTAGCGCGACTCAAGGCTGTTTCTAAGCCTGATTCGGGTGCATGGCTGCACGCTTTGCCTTCTCCTCAACTGGGGACGCTGTTGGACAACGACTCCCTTAGAATCGCAGTGGCCTTAAGGTTGGGGTGCAAGGTGTGCAATATTCACCGCTGCATTTGTGGGGCGACAGTTGAGGAGAACTGAACAGCCACCATAGACTTAGCTGCCTACGTTGCGCCGGTCGTTTCCCCAGGAATCACTTAATAAATGAAATTATTCGTCGTACGATGCTCTCGCTGTGTTCCGTGCCTCTTGAAAGCGCCAGATTTGTCTCGAACCGATGGCAAACGTTCCGATGGGCTGGCGCTGGTGCCCTGGCAGAGAGAGCAGTGTCTTATATGGGATGTAACGTCTGTGAGTACATTTGCTGCATCCCATATCAGATACACTGTTAAGAAGGCAAGCTCAGCGGCAGAGACTGCCGCCAAAAACAAGCGCCTCAAGTACTCTGCCTTGAAAGCCACTTACGACTTAGTGCCCGTCGCAGTCGAGACTGCCAGGCTCTGGGGAAAGGAGGCCCGTGAGCTCTTCCGAGAGATCGGAAAACGCTTACGGGACGGGACAAAGGATCTCCGTTCTGAGTCATGGCTTGTCCAACAGGTCTCCATCGCCATACAGTGGGGTAACTAAAAACGTTTCATTATATTTGAGTACATCATCAGTAATGACAAGTGAAAGGAGTCTTCAGGCCTTCGAGGCCCGGCCCCAAGGAAGCCCGCAGCAAACAAACACGTAATAGGTACCACATCGCCAAAGCCTTCCCGTGGTACATGTATTGTGTATCACCAAATATTACCTCATAAAGAACATTTCTCGCGGTGCAAGTATATGCGATGCCCGTCTTATTTGATTGACCAATGTGTAACGGTAAATAACTTGGTTGCATGGAGCAATCTCCTTTCTTTAAATTTAAAAGTAGGAAATGTCTTCCTTGGGTGAGACTTGAACTCACGGCCTCTGGATCGATATCCCTGATCCCAAAACTCCAGATTCCGGAAACCTCCAGTTCAAGTCTCACTCAAGGCAGAAATTTTACATTTCAAAATGCATTCCAAGCCTTGAGGCGATAGTACTCTTTATTATAAAGTGATTGACATTTCTCCTTACATTTTTTTAAAACACTCTACATGTCACATGTGAGGAGAGCTATCGTTTACACAGAATTTAAATGTTTTAAGCCTCTAGAATGCCGTGCACATGCTGATACTGCTCCCATATTCTACCGAGCCAATTTAATTGCTTTGACTGAAAAATACTAAATTGCAGGACAGCCTTAAATTTGGTTGGGATTGGTTCAATTAGATTGTGAGTAGGTACTAAAGACGGTTACGAGGCCGCAGCTGTTCACGCACTTCGCACAATGCTCAACAATAGCCAGCGTCAAGTTTTATCCACACATTCATCCACTCACGTCTTTAAAAATAGTCTTGATTTATTTTGTACAACCTAGGTGAATGGCTCAAATGACAAGTGCATTTAATGGTTAGCCGTTTCATATCTGCAATCTGCTTCATTATTTGCCTCTGAAATAATGTAATTCAAATTTGATATACTTGAGTTGTTAAATAAGCAGAATGTATGTAAATTAAATATGTGAGTATTATATTTTTTTAAAGTTGTAAAATCTATAAGATTTATAACAATTAGGAGTATTTACTTCGCTATTGTTACGCAAGTATTGCGCCAGTAAATGGTTAATCTCTAAAGATCCCCGCGTGAGATGTATGAAAATAAGTGGATTACTCCATTATCCCGCGAACTTGATTGTATAGATATAACATGGCTAGGATTAAATACATTAATTGTTCAATGATTTTTCACTCAATATTATCTTATTATTTTTTATTACTTACCTATAGTTTTATCGCTGTAAACAATTTCCTCGAATTTGCCTCGTGTAATACTAAAGCTAGCCCGGCTAATGACTGTTTTTGGAAAATAAATACCAATAAAATCTTATACATCTTCTAAAAATACAAATTGTAATGTTAAAGCAGAATGTATTTTAATTATGGGACTGCATAAATTAACCGACTTGGTATTACATGGATCTCACAACTTATTTTTACGCCAGAAGAACTGAGTTGCGAGCCTTCGTTTTTTTTACAAGTTTTGTACCTATTTGTTTTTTTTTCCATTTCAATAGTTCTAAACTTTGCTTTTTTAAGGCTTAGCACGCCATTCTCTTGCTCACTACTTTCTCAACCACGTTTTTAAATATTCTAGCCATATAAGCAGTTCTTGGCTTGCCACTAGCACCTGAATCATGACATGTCTTAAGTCGTGGTTGATATTCCCACAATCCACATTGCTTTTTATTAGTAACCTGCACTTTTTGTCTCTTTACCATCGATTACGTAACATTAAAGAGGTGAGTTATAAGGTATTTTTTGTTGATTTGTCTCGTACCTTAGGCCACTCGGCAAGCCTCATGACCTAACCGCGGTACTCAACTATTATAACCTTCATAACGTTACCATTATATAATATACTATTAATATGGCCATATCACTTATCTTTTTTTTAACGGCAGCTATCCATTTATTTCTTTGATCCAGTGTGCTCTAGAAACGCATAGAAATAGAACGTGTAATGAATGACTATTTATGCCATTATTTTTACAATTAACAACACTGGTACCCCATTTCAAACATTACAAATTGTATTATATTTTATGAGTTTTGATAGATGGCAAACCATTTTTAGTGTCGATTTTGACCGCCACAAGCACTGCGATCGCTTTGCTTACCCCCTCCATTCACTTGGCACGAAACCAATAAGCTGTCAAAGTTATCATACCTAAAAGTGTAATATTTACTCGTCGCTTTAAACTTGATTATTTACATGACTTATTTAGTGATAGCCATAATCATTTAAATTGAGGTACACAAGGCTGGCTGTGCCCTATCATTTTTAAGAACATTTTTCTCTTTTATTTGCCTTTTTTATCGTAATATTTATTTTACTCGAGCCATTAAAATAACCAACGATGATTTCGATTTGAAAGATATTTCAAAACTTTTAGTTTAGAAACCCTTCGAGTACCGTAATGATTCAAATGTCGTTTTGTAGCTAAAATGTGAATTATCGTTTGCATAATTCTACCGAAGATTGCCAAAGGCGTTGTCGGCTATCCTTTTTACGTCATTGAAATTTAAGGACAAATAAATGTAATGATTTTTATTTATGTCGAAAATGGGTCTTATTGATGACAAACCGAAAAGTGGTTCCACAAATGACGTTAAAACTGCATGCGAGAATATTCTTCGAGAGTCCTGAAATATCTGCAGAAATCACGAGGCTAGACAAGAATTTGATACTCAGATGCTCTGAGGCAAAAAACAAAGATATTAAATATTACATACATACATACATACAATCACGCCTGTATCCCGTAAAGGGGTAGGCAGAGCACATGAAACCACTAAAGCTTCAGGGCCACTCTTGGCAAATAAGGGGTTAGAAGTAAACGAAACTGTGGCATTGCAGTGAAAGGTTGCCAGCCTCTCGCCTACACCACAATTTAACCCATATCCCATAGTCGCCTTCTACGACACCCACGGGAAGAAAGGGGGTGGTGAAATTCTTAACCCGTCACCACACAGGCAATATATATTAAATATTTTAGGCAATATACCCGCTAAATTTCAAGAACAACAAGTAACATTGATTTGCACAATAGACTTTTAATGACATTATATCCATACACAATTGCTTTATGAAATTTACCTCAAAAAATTAAGTGTTCTTTATCCAAAGACTGTATTTTACAGATCAAATAAAATATTACGAACTGTTTGTTAGACTTTTATTGCGACTTTTGAATTTTAAGCGCTGTTCTATGAACGCTTGACTATTGTGCAGCTGTTGGCTGTGCTCAAATTTTTAACAAACTCTTGACCTTTCGTATAACTGCTTTATGCACATGAAAGCTAGTGCAAAACTTAATAAACAACATAGAGCAAAACTGAGTCACGGAAATGTACTTTTGATTACAAAATAATATTTATAAACAATATTACTAATGTTCAATTAATTATTCTGTCAATGATGACAACACATCATTTATTTTTAAATGTGAACGGAAAAGTTTGTAGTGTTTTGTTCAGTGACGACGAAAACGTTGATGTAATATTTGTATTATCACGGGAAGAAAGGGGGTGGTGAAATTCTTAACCCGTCACCACACAGGCAATATATATTAAATATTTTAGGCAATATACCCGCTAAATTTCAAGAACAACAAGTAACATTGATTTGCTCAATAGACTTTTAATGACATTATATCCATACACAATTGGTTTATGAAATTTACCTCAAAAAATTAAGTGTTCTTTATCCAAAGACTGTATTTTACAGATCAAATAAAATATTACGAACTGTTTGTTAGACTTTTATTGCGACTTTTGAATTTTAAGCGCTGTTCTATGAACGCTTGACTATTGTGCAGCTGTTGGCTGTGCTCAAATTTTTAACAAACTCTTGACCTTTCGTATAACTGCTTTATGCACATGAAAGCTAGTGCAAAACTTAATAAACAACATAGAGCAAAACTGAGTCACGGAAATGTACTTTTGATTACAAAATAATATTTATAAACAATATTACTAATGTTCAATTAATTATTCTGTCAATGATGACAACACATCATTTATTTTTAAATGTGAACGGAAAAGTTTGTAGTGTTTCGTTCAGTGACGACGAAAACGTTGATGTAATATTTGAATTATGAATACAAGCAACGTAAATTACATTTACAAAAGTCACAAAAAGTTATAGCATTAAATCTTGAATAAGCTTGCATAGTTCGGAAGAGATTATGCTAACTCGAAAGTTTAGTTAAAGCCAGACAAATACTAAGTACCTTGCGACAGTTTGTGAGGTAAGCCAGGCAACGAGAAAAAGGTATGAAATATCGTTTGCTCATTGATGTTAATTCACGATGATTTATGTAAGATGCGCCTTCCTCGTTTCCTCTTTCGCCCGCACCTATACTTTTTGTATCTGCACTTATCGTGTTAATCGGAGCCGTCCGGAATCTGGCGCAGTGAGCAGCGGCAATAGAAAATAAAAATAACATATTTTCTTAGTAGTTCGTAGCCTCCGTTTACCGAACGTCTGAACAATTCAACCATCCGATGACGGTGGCAAATGTAGAAAATTCCAAATACCTTATGATCACTATTTATGACAGTCCGCCGAAGGCTTGTGGCGCCCCCTGTCCACCCCTAACCGAATCAACTCAGGTGATTACGAGTTAGCGAAGAAAGATGGAGCTGCGATGAAATAAGAACAAATAAAATTAATTTATTGAGTTATAAGATAGGTCATCAATTAAATGGATGAAAAAGTTTAGTGTACGACCTTTATTAGTTTCTAATATTATTTATTCCCTCGCGCTTATTAATTAAATAAAATTGTATCAATCCAGATAAGTCATAATTTAGTCATATTTGTTGTTGTATTTAAATATATTGTGTAAATTTTCTGTCAGTGCAATATCGAAACATTGGCTAGTAGAAATCAAAGTAAAACGTTAACTGATTAATTTCGTTCGAATAGTGATTTTCTATTTATTATTTATATTTGAATAAACCTATCCTTCTTTAGCAGAAAATCTAATGGATGGCTACTTAAAAATGGATAGGTACAAACATAACCAATAAAACATCAAACACATGTACAATTTATGAAAGAAAATTGGTCTTTCATGTAAAGAGGCCCATATAACCTGGAGGCCGATTTTTGTGTCTCACTGTCACTAAAATACCGGTTGAAAACGGTGAATTTATTAGTGCCTATTATTTTCAGTGACAATTTTCTGAATTCGAACGATGTGAGACTCAAAAATCGGCCCCCAGACCAAACTTGTTTCGCTCTGACGAAATCCGCTCATTTTGAAGTCAATAAACTGCACACGATCCTTTAATATACACGGTGTTTCCGTTATCACTCAAAAGCTCAGACGACCCAACTGATTTTTATTTTTTTAAACTTATCTAGAGTATTCATTTTTTAATCTGATGTTTATTTATTTTTTAAATTGAATATTGAAATTTCTGTACAGCTCTACTCGACTTTTAACTCTACACTCAAAAAAATAATTGCTAGCTACCATCAAAAACCTTCAAACTACTTATTTGTGTACGTTACTGCAACGACATAAGGTTTACCATATGTCACTGTAAAACACTTTAAAGCTTTGTCACAGCAAACTTCAAATTGGACAGGTAATCTCAGTAAGCAAATTTAAACCCAACATTTAAAATAACAAGGTTGTAATTAGGTACGAGTTCAATTTGTTATGACTTATGACTTATTAGAGGTAAACATTAAAATTAAACTGACAAACAACGTCGAACTCGTAGCGGAAAAAAATAGTCGTCCAAATAACCAGCCAGTATGAATACCCCTAAATACTAAAAAAGTTATACAACCTCTAGCAATGCGATATGCACAATGTTGTATTACGAATTTGTAGAATGGGCACGTAAAAAATAACTAATAAAACAAATTAAAAAAATAGTACATTACATCAGAGGCCGGGAAAATGAGGATTTCCGGCCAAGTGGGTATATACGGCCGAGCGAGCGCGCGAGCGAGGCCGGATAGGGATACGAGGCCGGGAATCCGTTTTCACGCCGAGGCATGTATAGTGCTTTTCTCAAACATACAATGAAATAAAAAAAAATGCTCTAAAGGACAATATTTTATAAAAAAAAGTTACTTTGCAGGCCTAGGCCTAAAAAATAATATGAAATCCCTTTACAGTCCTCTCGAGTTGTTGCGCATAAAAAGCGATACTTCCCAGCCCATTTTAAGGAACGTAAAGACAATATTTCATTGCATGTTTGAGAAAAATATATTACCCCCATCAAGATATAGCTCAATCGATTCTACTCTCGATTCTGAACAAACGGTTTTCAGGTTTTTAGTCTTAAGGTCACGGTGTTATAACTTATACTTCGATGGAATATTATGCGGTTTATTGGCTGGGTGCACGATGACATAACGATATAATAACGTATGCAACTGTTGTTGGTGTAATATACCGATCTAGGTAAAATTTTGACTAACCTTCTAATTTTTTAGTAACTACTTATTTTGATCATTAAAATACGATAGAAATTACTTTTTCAGTACAGATGGTGGTTTTTTTTACGCACTAGTGCGAGAAGTGGTTCATTATATGCCAGGTCGAAACTTCGGAGGGCCATCTGTACTGAAAAACGTCGTACGATACACGTGCGAAAAGGAAATTCGTAACTCGTGTCGATTTAAAACACTCCCTTCGGTCGTGTTTTAATTTATCGCCACTCGTTTCGAACTTCCTTTTTTACGCACTTGTATCGTAATGTACTATTTTCAAAACAGATGGTCCTTTTTTTACGCACTAGTGCGAGAAGCGGTTCATTTCTCGGAACTTCACAGGGTCATTTGTACTAGAAAAACGTCGTAAGTACGATACACATGCGAAGAGGAAATTCGTAACTCGTGTCGATTTAAAAAGGGAGTGTTTTAATTTACCGCCACTCGTTTCGAGCTTCATCTTTTACGCACTTGCATCGTAATGTACTATTCTTGCTCACATATTGATGAATTATTACAGAAAATTAAGAAGAAACAAACAGGTTGGAATTATAGTTATTTGTTATACAAGGGGGCAAAGTTGTATTTTAACATATTGATGAATTATTACAGAAGCGAGTGGTTCGAGAATAGAAAGTTTTTTAACACACGAGAAGTAAAATACATTTGCACCCGAGTGTAACACAAAACTTTTCCCCTCACTATAAGAAACTACAACGCAAAAAATGCGTTTAACAGTAGTTCCACAGGCGGTAAATCATCTTTATTACTAGATTCTCCTACTTTTATCAATTTTAAAGCATTAATTTGACTTTATTCAAGGACAAATTACTTTACCCACTAGTGGATAAAATGCGTTTTTACCCGCTGGTATTAAAGGACAAAACACGTGTTTCCGAGCTAGTGAGGGGAAAAATTTATTCCGATATGGCGGCTGTGCCCTTGCTGCCTAGGACATAAAATAGAATCTTTCTATGCGAGTAACGAACTTCCTAGTTACAAACCCTTAAATAAAACAAGTTTATTGTAAAAACTTCGAACATTTTCAGTTTTTGGCTCTGAAGCTTTTTTACACTCGTAGTGTATACGTATTTTATAATAAAAACCGGCCAAGTGCGAGTCGGACTCGCCCACCGAGGGTTCCGTACAAACTTTTAATGGTCAAAATAATCTAATACTACTCATACTCATTTATTTGTAACGCCATTTTACACGTCAAGATTTGATTTAAAAAAATAATATTCATACAACAATAATACTTAGAAAATAAATAGACAGAAGATTGAAATTACGAAAAGTTAGGCAATATTCACATAAAAAATTAACAAAAATATTTTTCTAATTAGGTAATAAAAAAATTGTCATAAGTGTAGAACGGGTGCTCGACCAGCCAATTTTATAAGCAATACTTAAAGTTCGACACTCTAGGTACTTCAACCACATATTGCGGCAATTTATTATAGACGGCAGGGTCCATCACATGTGTTAACTTGTTGGATTTCGCCAATATACGGTCGATACCTACTAACTTTCCGGCATTTAGAGTGTTGTACTTGGAACACATGTTGTTAGTGTTGTCACAGAATATATACAAGTACAGAAGGCTCACTCCTTTGATGTTCACAAAATACCGCCATTCTAAATTATTACCTTCATTAACAAACGGACCGTACGCGAGCAGCCAACATTGCATTTTATTTCGCCGCGCGAAGGTCGTCGCCAATGAATGGGCCGCGAGCTCGCGGCCGCTGACATGTAGGTACTTGTAGCGCGGCGATAGAATCGCGGAGTCAGCCACCCCTGGTTTTGTATGCTTCCAAGTTCTCTCTTACATAAATGGCTACCCGCATGATAACTATTGCAGGCAGTCTCAGGATTCTTATTTTTTAAAGAGTTCTTTGGCCGGGGTGTCTACAGGTACCTGAGTAACGATCCTGATAGCTCGTTTCTTAAAGCGAAAGACCCTCTTCCATTCAGCACAACGCGCAACGTCCCCAGAGCTCCACACCGTACTGTATTAATGAATGGACAGTGGCGAAATAGGATGTCCAGGCTACTTCTGGAGCCACAGACTTTGCAACTTGACCTAAGGCAAAGCACGCACTGCCCAGACTATCACACAGTTTATCTACTTGCTGGTCCCATTTTAAGCCGTGATCTGTAGTCGTGGATGCCATATATAGTCCCGTCTGGCAGAAAACATGAAACTTGGCATGTATATAGCTTATAGGATTATAAGAAAAAAATGAAGTAGAAACACGCCGAGGTGTCAATGTTTCCCCTCCTCCCCACTTTTGTATCCCTGTTTTCAGTTTTTTATATTTCCATGAAAACCGTAAAAGCAACAACAATAACGTCTAAGAGAAGTATATTCTCTATAAAATTCTCTACAATACTGTCTTTGGAAGTATATAGCTAGAACTTATAATTTTCAAACTATGCTCATTTTACCTTTGCCATATTTGTGTTTGGTGACCAGTAGGATAAGTAAGGCCAGCGACTTTGCACTTTTGCCTGTGGCGATGCTGCTTGGCAAAATTGTTCCTTGGGTCAAACTGATCCGATTTATCCCAATAGTCATGAAATCGCACGTGACTACTCCCCACAAAGAGAAGGGGAAGGGGCCGGTTCCCTCGATGAAATCTATGCAATACTTCTTCTTACGCCGCGTCTTGCGTGAGCGACGAACCCGCGACGGCGACGCGATGCGATGCGACGAAATCAAACCTTCTATCTCTATGGACTTGTCTTAGGTGGGCGACGGAACGCGACGGCGATGCGACGCGACGAACTAGCGATGAACATGCGAATGTTAAGCGACGCGATGTGATCAAACCGCTGTGTTCATATGGGAGTGTCTTGCGTAAGCGACGGCCCGCGACGGCCCGCGTCGGCGATGCGACGCGATGCGATGGCGATGGGCGCGCGATCAAGCTATTTGATTTTTAGAAGCAAATTCAATACGTAGAGAGGTCGGACTAGAGAAATAACGATTGATTACTAGTCTCACATTTCATTCTTTATATTTTCTTATAATAAAAATTCAAAATATTCAAATTAACATAAGTTGACCAAAGGAGTAATGTGCCTAAAAAGTAAGGAAATTACAACTTTTGTAACTTGTATTGACAGCCTTTGATTATGTGCACGGTGATACGAGATTGTCTGCGTAAAATATTAAAATTTAAGTGTGAACTAAAAATATGAAACACTAGTGCGATGACCTTACGATATATGTACCTACTAGCACTTGACTTTGGTGAATAGGATCACAAAATTAACTAGTTATTACAACGGGCTCGTAGCCTAGCGGTTTCGACGTCTGGACGCCGCGTCAGCGGTGTGAGTTCGAACCTCGGCTGAGGCGTGCTTTTGCAGTTTTATTTTTGTTTCTTTTATTTTCTATTATTTGATTGTTTACTTTTTTCATTCTGTAAGAATCTACATTCTTATTTTATTTTTAATAACTCCGGCTTTTATACTAACAAGGAGAGGTACCCATACAAAAAAAATATAATTAGACTACTCTTTAAGGAGCGTTCATTGTAATTCCTGCGATTCCTGCATTTATTGTAACTCTTAAATAATAATACTATCCTAAACCAGAACTTCTTGTTGCCATATAAAAAAAAACATACATATAAGACATACCTTTGTGTCGAATTGTCGATAGATATTTTTCAGTACAGATGGTGTTTTTTTTACGCACTAGTGCGAGAAGTGGTTCATTATATGCCAGGTCGAAACTTCAGAGGCTCATCTGTACTGAAAAACGTCGTACGACACACGTGCGAAAAGGAAATTCGTAACTCGTGTCGATTTAAAACACTCCCTTCGGTCGTGTTTTAATTTATCGCCACTTGTTTCGAACTTCCTTTTTTACGCACTTGTATCGTAATGTACTATTATTTTAAAGCACATAAAATTCGAATAAAATACTCTGCTGACACGGGCCGCTCACTGCTCAGTTCAGTCTGCGATTTATATTACAATACTCTTTGAGTCTGCGCTAGGGCTTCCAATACCGGGATCCCGGTATCTCGGGATCCCGGGATCCCGCCTTTTTTGGGCCCATTTCAATACCGGTATTTAATTTAGCAATACCGGGATCCCGGTATTTTTAAAAACTAACAAATTATGCCAAATTAACGTAAATTACTCATCAAAAACGTAAAATTTCTGCATCATGATGGTCACTACACGCGTAAATCTTGCTTGTTGCTCTCTTTTCTCGATTTGACACATTCTCTGTTTGGTGTTTTTGCAAGATTTGTATGAACATGATAGTTTTTTCGATGATTACCCAGATAAAGAATTAAAGTTACGCGTCAAAAGCATTCATTGAGGAGGGTCTGCCGCGAACAGTTTTTGACACATTTGTCGCACTTGTGACGCACGTAAGTGTGACAGAAAAGCAACACGTCAAACGTAGTTGTAATAGGCCATAGATCCTCTGTAAACAAATCGCCTTGATGCATCTATATTGGTTAATGCAAACGAACTAACGTATACCGTAGCTACTCTATTTTCACTGTTGTACGTGTGCGTTAGTGTGTTGAACTCTAGCTGAAAACTTTGCCGTAACATTCCCGATAGTAACGAAATAGGGAACTCACTACTCAACTATCAAAATGAGGAAAATTACTTTTCTTATACGTAAATGAAGTGTTCCTATTCCGCGAAGTAATCTTTTTGATTTTGATTATCATGGATTTCCGCAAAGTAATGTGTGATTCCATAGATTATTTCTTAATGTGATTTTTAATAATCTATGTCGGACAATTTAGCTTTTTTTATATAAATGGGCTTACTCTTGGCCACAGACTAGCCAAAGCAGAGTCAAAGACGTGGCCTACGATGGAGTGAGCTCGCCCAGAAGATGCCTGTTCACTCTTGATTTGAAGGTTGCCGGGTTATATGAGCTCGGAAATATAGCCGCCGGCAGGAATTCCACTCCTTGGCAGTGCGCATAAGAAAAGAAGAAGCAAAGCGCTTCGTGCGGATTCTTGGCTAATTATTCAATGATTTGGTGGATTTATTTTATTAGTGCTTTAGCGCCTCTAGCGCCACGAAAAACAAAAATACCACTAAATTGTACCATAGATATTGATTACAATGTGTTTAAAAAAATCATCTCATGTTCTAATTTCAAAAGTCAATGATGAAACTATAGAGTGTGTGTAATCGAGAAATGCTCTTAATGCTTGTTATTTAATAAAGTGATACTGATATTATAGTTAAATCTACAGTACAATTATACCATTAACACCGACTATAAAATGTAACACTGCATGAATGAGACACAGCTTCCTAGTATCATAGCCATATTAAAGAAGAGGCGACTGAGGTGGCTCGGGCATGTGTATCGAATGGAGCGGACTCGTTTGCCGCGTCAAATCCTGCTGGAAGAGGTTGCAGATGCAAAGAGACCGGTCGGACGGCCAATGCTGCGCTTTAAAGATTGCGTGAAGCGTGACATAGTCACATTTGATATTCCATGCAACCAGTGGCAACGACTGGCCGAGAACCGACCCACGTGGCGCCGTGTTATCCATGACGGTCAATCCAAGCACGCCAATGCCTGGTTTTTCTCCTTGAATGATAAACGCATGAGGCGTCACGAGCAGGCCTCTAACCCCCGCCCATCTGGGGGAGCATACACCTGCTGTGTGTGCGGACGAGGGATCCTCTCTTGAATTGGGCTATACGGCCACGAATGTAAGTGTCGCAAGGATGCTGCTTGAATCGTCTGTTATAGATGCAAAGGCCTGTTATTATTAAAATGTAAAAGGTTCTATTCCGCACGAGCTTAAAGAGAACGATTTGGCAAAAAACATGGTTTGCTATGGCCGCGTCTTCTTGCAAAATGTCCGATCTGGGGGCGATATCTAACTTACAGAATCACCTGAGTATAGATCTGGCGCTCTTTCCCGCTTGATTTTATACTGCGTCCTCAGTCCCACTCACAACAAAAATAAAGAGCACAGGGCGTAGCCGTTTGAACTATGTAGGTATACTTAAAAACAATAAAAGTTGAGCCGACTTGGCCACATAAGTTTGAAAAACCGTTTTGGGTCAAAATCGAAACTTTTTGAGTTGGAAATGTAATCGATTTGACCCATTTGTAAGAATTGTAAGTCGGATTAGCAAGATTCTGCTGTAGTATAACACGCATGAAAATTAACAAACGAGATTTTGAATAAAATTTGTTATTTTAAGCAAATTACTTGGTTTTTATATTTTCCTGATTTCAATACCGGTATCCCGGGATCCCGGTATTGAAATCGCCAATACCGGAATGAATACCGGTATTGGAGAATGTCCGGTATTTGGAAGCCCTAGTCTGCGCCCAGCGCTCATAGACAGTGGACCTACGTTCGATAGTCCGGCGCACCGTGCTCTCGTAAGCGTAAGCAGCTAGATAGTTCTGAGAAGTGCTGTATAGGTACTGCGACTAAACAAATTTTGATCCTGTTGGTGGCAAACAGGCATACGGTCCGCCTGATTTTTATACATGCAATTTTATCCAAGAAATTTTACTTGAAATCTGATGAGAGTTTGAATTATTATTATATTTCGGGATTTCATGGTGGAGTCAGGATATGGTCAACAAAACTGCTATTTTACTCATTATAACTCCACTATGTTTGGGCTTATTACATTTGGGCTGATGAGCAGCGTCGATCTCGATGATGTCCAAGGTCACATGATCGAGTCAGGAAATGAATAACAGAACTGCTATTCTACTTATCGTAACTCGACCATGTTTGATCTCATTAGCCGTAATTTTTTGCACACAGCTCAGCTCTTTGAAACTGTTTATTTTAAGTTACTTACAATTAGTAGGTACCATATAATAATAATATATTCTTAATCTCTTGTAAACTTTACAAAAAAGTTAACACATGAAACCAAAAGAATTGTTACTAGCAATTAAATTCAAAACTATCAAGATCATTCTTGCCTGTGTGTTGCGTTAGTTGCGTTACCGGTGGCTCGCGTACCGAGCGCCAACGCCATCTATCAATGGCTATTTCACGAAATTGATGAACGCTCTAAGGAATAAGGGCTCTTAGTGTAGTGGTTATGCCAGTCGACACTAGATGGCAGCATTAAAAAACACTGAGTTACACTGTATGAAATTTTTTTCATTTCATCATTAAGTAAATAGCATTCGTTATAAGTAAATAGTATACGTTAATTCGTCGCTCAGTTTTGCCGTGAAGGACGGACAAATAAATAGACACACACACACTTTCCCGTTTATAATATTAGTATGGATTAAAATAAACATTAAGTTAATAAAAACAAAATGCAGTATTATTGTGTGCTACTTAAAACTTTCCTTGTTAGTATAAAACCCGGAGTTCTTAAAAAAAAATAAGAAAGTAGAATCTTAGAGAAAGAAATAAGCAGGTAGATAAAATCAAATAATCCATACTGATTAAACTGGAAAGTGTGTGTGTGTCTGTTTGTTTGTCCGTCTTTCAAGAGAAGCCGCGGGCAAAAGCTAGTAGAACATAAAAGAAAAAAAGTAAATAAAAATGCAAAAAGATTGCGTGAGCCGAGATTCGAACTCACGACACTCATGGCGCAAACGATTCCACCTAGAAGTCAAACCCGCTAGACCATTTGCACATTGCGAAAGACGGCGAATCTTCTGATTCTAATCACCAAATGCTAGTGCCGAAGTTTCGCGCGATGGATACGCGATGACCTTGAGCCATCGCCGTCGTATCGCGTCGCGTCGCCCGTCGCTCACGCAAGACAGAGCGTAAACTCATTGTTCCTGCCGGTGAGTAAGGCAGCCAGAGCTCAACGAGGGAGGACCTACGGAACTAATTAGGAGAATAGATTATCCTTTGAGTCGTCGGCACCCAGGCCCCTTCTAAGTACCTACAGGTTTGTACAAGTTTCTAATGAGTCGGCAACGCACATGTGCCACTCCTTGAGTGGCAGGCGTCCATAGGTTACAGTGACCGCTTTCCATCAGGCAGACCGTATGCCTGTTTCCCACCTACGTGGTACAAAAAAAACTGTCGTCGAATTCACCTTAAACATTAAAAACTAAGTCAAAATCGATTGATTCGTTCGGGAGCTATGATGCCACAGACAGACATGTCAAGCGTCAAACCTTAAATTATTATAAAACACTCCGTCGTTTTTGCGTTGGTGGTTAAAAACAAGAAACTTCCTTCAAAACTATAATAAAACACAACTTTCTATGAAAATTGGTCAAGTGCGAGTCGGATTTCGACATTTCCATACAAACAGGTCATGAGCGCCTGACGAAATGTAATGGCAACGTACATTAAATTTCGTACTTAGATTTCGCGTATATTTCGGAAACGATAAGAGATAGAGCAAAATGGACTTCTGATTTTGGTTGTCGATGGCACAATTTTTTTGTTTTCGTATATATACACCTTTTTTGGACCTATGTGGGCAATATTATGGTCAGTGAAGTTCTAAACGGTCTTAAGCGCCTCTTTTTTAGTAGGAACTTAAGTCATTTTGGAAAATGATTTTTTCTTTTTAACAATTTCTATAACAAACGAAACCGAAATTAATTTCTTTATACCTGTCCAACGCGATTACAACATTTTAAGACGTTTAGTAACTACTTGCAGCGGCAGTGAGTGAAATTCGTAATCTGAGTTTTTTTCTCTTAAGTCCGACTTACGCTTGACTGTAGATTTCTAATAGGTTTTCCTGTAATCTACAGGTAGAGGGCTATCCTGTGTATTTTTTTGAAAATTTTACGCTAAGTAATTTCGGAGATAAGGGGGGGGGAATGGTCATTTTTTGCGTATTTTCTTAAATTACTTCTAAATTACCATAATAAAAAAAATATACTTCAAATGCTTATAAAATGATCTTTCATTTGATATGTAACACAATATAGTTTTAATAACTTTGATTTTTAATTTTCAATGTTACCCCCCAAAAGTGGCCCCTGTGATTAAATTTCATTTAATTAAATTACATGTCCGTCTTTGGGCCACAGGTTTACATATGTGTGCCAAATTTCAAGTAAATCGGTCCAGTACTTTCGGAGAAATCGGCTGTGACAGAGGGACAGACAGACACGCGAGTGATCCTATAAGGGTTCCGTTTTTCCTCTTTGAGGTACGGAACCCTAACAAGTCTATTATTGCTTTTATAATCAAATGAACATGATTATTTAAAGCGCAATTATCATAAGCATGTGTCGTAATGCGATTTCACATCGCATCATTCGATGTGTTTTCACATCAGAATCTCCGCAAATTTGGAACACCTCCGTTACCATCTTAGACATATATTTAGTTTGTCCGATTTTATGTATCGCAAGCGTTTTCAAAGCATGACGCAACCTTTTTTCAGCAATCGTACAAATCCGTATAACATCATTCGACGGTTTAATAAGACCGCCCTTATCTTTAACCTGAATTAGACATTGTTTTTTTATCATTGATGTTGTTTTTGTCAAAACTTGGCAACAAACATCGTACAATATTTTTTTGTTTATCTTTCTAACTATAAACCCAGCCATGTAAGCGATTACATTTTCGCTGTATTCTGTCATAATATTTGGATCTCTGTATGGAAGTGAGTGCTGGGCCACCAAGACGAATGATGAGAGAAGACTGCATGTGAATGAAATGAGAATGTTGCGATGGATGTGTGGTGTGACAAGACTGGATAGGATTCGGAATGAGTATATAAGAGGAAGCCTGAAAGTAGCGCCAGTGACAGAGAAATTGAGAGGAAGTAGATTAGCATGGTATGGGCATGTAATGCGGAGGGATGAAAGCAATGTTATAAAACGAGTGGTAAATATGAAAGTGGATGGATACAATGGTAGTGGAAGGCCTAAGAAAAGATGGATGGAATGTGTGAACAACGATATGAGAGTGAAAGGTATTAGTATGGAAATGACGGCTGATAGAGAGAAATGGAGGAAGATGATCTGCTGCGCCGACCCCAAATAATGGGAAAAGGGCAAGGGAATGATGATGATTTGGATCTGGGATATAGTCATGATTCAGTTCCGTACTGTAATCGACGGATAAATCTTTGATTTCAGCATCTTCCAACATATTTATTCTCTGTGTCGTTTGATTGATGGCTTCAATGTATCGTTTTTTATTTGTGTTCAGTATTCTAATGTCGTCCAATGGTAAGCAATTACCATTCTGGCTGATTTTGAATTCAGCATGCACTAATCATTTTTTATAGGCTGTCATGAAAGCTCTAGTAGAAGGATTATTGTTAAACCTTCCCAAGGACCGAACTGCTCCAAAAAATATCTCAACGTGGTCCTGTGACAGTTTCTAAACCGGTATAAAATAAAGATCAGGGTTATTTGGTGCAATGTACTTGTCATAAATGAACAAAACTGATCTTATGCAAATTTTAAATCCAAGGAATCCAGTTTTTTTCCTTGATTGCACATATTAAGGTTCCGTCTTGCAATTTAAGTCCATCTATGTATTTATCAATTTCTTCAAGTTTCTCCTTTACTTCAGTTATATTTGATGCATTCAATGGCTTTTTGTAACCTTTCGCAGCCAAATTTCGGGAGTTAAGAATGTCAAATAAGACATTAAAATAAGACATTAAATTTCGTATTGTCGCAGAACAATCTTCGCACTACTACGCCATTTTCAGTTAAGAGTCGTTTGCACTGCTTAACTATATTCTTTTTTTCTACTTGTCGACTGTAATCGGTCAATTAGGACACCACAGACTAAACTATAAATGCTAACTTTTCAGTGTTGGATACTCTATGGCAGTTCCGACTCAATTATAATAAGCTCATTATAGTTGACTTTAGTTAACTGTAATAATTTCAAAAATAGAACTTCATACAATTTCTATACTAATTTGCGATATCTGGCAAATTTTCCTGCAACACATTTTTTTTTATCTGTCGCGTTATCGGCCAATCAGAGACGGTTATTACAAACAATTGGTTGCTAGGTAATTCGATGTTGATACCACGGTGAACGACTCTATTAACATTAATTTTAACTTGCATGAATGATGATATTTCCGTCCATTGATGATGAAGATGATGACTCGTAGAAAAAGTATTGTATACAATAGTGATATAATTAAGCTTTTCACTCTCGTACCGTACTATTAGGCCACTCAGCAAGCTTCTTGACCTAAACATGGTACTCGACTGAAAAGCTTTGTATTTATATCACGATTGTATTAAAATACTATTTTGTGCACCTGATAATCCATTAATGAAGAAATACCCGACGGGTATTTTCCACGACTCGTTCACACAGGTAAGGACAAAAGTGAGGGCTTCAGATGCTAATGGGGCATTTCACGCCAAGCGGGCCAGGAAAATGGAGTCATGTTTCAGAATTTGTTGAAATTTGGCATAGTTATACTGCTCAATATTCTGAATAGATGTACATTTTTATTTTTTTTGTATTCGTTTCCGTTTCCGGTTTATAAGCATTCAAAAAAATGAAAAAATTGGAGAACTGCATTTTTCAGAAGCTGTTGCTGCTTTTACCAAAAACAATTAATAAATAATTTTGGTGATTTTTTATAGCTTTTAAGTTGCCGTTTTTTGCATTTATAATAATTTTGAAATTTATTGAATGTTTCATATAAAAAATACGAATTAAATTTTTTAAATGTAATTTGCGGGAAGTTCGGTATTTTTGAAAAAATATTTTTTTATCTTAAAATGTGGCTTATAGTTCACATAAAATGCACAAAAAGTTTGAGAATGGGATCTGCATTGGTTTTGGAGCTACATGAATTTAAGTGTAGAGGTGCCGCTCTGAACGTCATACTGGCGAAGGCGTAGGGTGGAATGGTTAGGTGGTTTTCAAGAAGTGTGTTCATGAAATTCTCGGAATTTTTGACTAATAAAGTAATAAATACATGTAAATAAATATAATACCTACAATCATTATATGTAAAAGTAAGTATACAATACTAATAATTTAAACACGTTAAAGTAATTACCAATAATTATAACTATCTACCCTAAACTTGACTTCTGGCGCCATCTCTTATCTATTGAAAACATTGCTTGTTCGACGTTGAATGCAAGAGCGAGACAGATAGTAACGGTCGTCAATTTTAAGCATTTTAACGGTTATTTTGTTAGTGACGCTTATGCAGCTTCACGAACAGCACGTTTTGTGATTGCGTGCGTACAATTGTAAAAAGATAATTTTATTTCGTGTGCTAAATAGTGTCTGTAGTTTGTTAGTAATTGTTTATAGTATGAATTACTACGGTAATCAATGTTTTAATCCATTCCACTTGCCAGTGCATCGGAAAACAAAAAATCTCAGGAAAATATCGATAACATTAGCTACAAAGTGGAGAGTTTCAAATACTGCTTATGTGTGTGAGAGTTGCAGGAAACGCCTTTTATCCGAAAGTCCTCCAGAAGTTGGTACAGATCCTGTGTCATCACAGAGTAGTGTCACCTCTAGCGATTATTCGCAAAACGTCAGGGATGAATTATTTATCCCGGAGGATAAATATAAAAATAAATCAACACAAACCGTGAATTCTGAAGAAGAAATTCTAACACAGTTAAAGGAAAAGTTTCACGATCCAACCACATCTACTTCAACCAAAACTGTAATACTTACATTAGCACCAAAATCATGGAGTATCAATAAACTGGCTGAAGAATTCGGCACATCAAAACGGCAAGCCACCAAGGCAAAATATCTGGTTGACCAACATGGTATTTTGACGTCACCCAATCCTCGAAGCGGACATAATAAGCTACCCGTGGAAATAGAAAACCTTGTAAGCAGTTTTTACCTTCGAGAAGATGTTAGTCGTATCATGCCTGGTAAAAAAGATTTTGTTTCCGTTAAATTAAGCGACGGCACTAGGTCTCACATACAAAAACAACTCATAATGTGCAATATTGACGAACTGTACCGAGCATTTAAAACCGAATACCCTGATGTCAAAATAGGTTTGACTAAGTTTTATACATTGCGACCAAAGCAATGTATTCTTGCCGGAGATTCGGGCACTCATCTTGTTTGCGTGTGTGTGTACCATGAAAATGTGAAATTAATGTTAAATGGAGGTAATATTAATGCTCTAACTGCAGAAACAAGCATGCACCTTCCAACTTATAAAGACTGCCTACAAAGAATGATGTGTCCAAATCCTACACCGCTTTGTCATTTAACGACTACAAAATCAGCTGCTAATGAACGTTGCACTTCCTGCCCTGGATTAGATCAGATTCGTGACCATTTAAAATCTGTGTATGATGATAATGAAGTTACTAATGTGAATTTTGAGCAATGGATAGGCACAGATCGCTTCACAATAACCACACAAATACTTCCGGCCGATGATTTTGTTGACAGTTTATGCAATAGTTTAGACATTTTGAAGCCTCATGCATATATTGCTGAGCAACAGGCAGTTTATTTTAAAACATTAAAGGAAACTCTATCTGAAGGCGAAATCCTTGTTCAGTGTGATTTTGCAGAAAACTATAGCTTCACTATACAAGACTCGGTGCAATCTTATCACTGGAACAACGAACAAGCCACAATTTTAACATCGGTATACTATTACAGGAATGGAAATGAAACAAAACACGAAAGCATTGTTATGATATCAAATGATCTGAAACACGACACCGCTACGTTTTATACCTTTCAAAAAAAATTACACCAGCATCTTTTAGATAAAGGTCTAACAGTCAAAAAAATAATATACAGTACTGACGGAGTGTCACAACACTTTAAAAACCGATTTAATTTTATAAATTTGTGTCATCACAAGGAGGATTTTGACACTGATGCCGAAATCAATTTTCATGCCACCGCTCATGGAAAAGGACCCTGTGATGGCGTTGGTGGAAAGTTGAAAAGACTAGCTACCCGAACCAGTCTTCAGTTGCCAGCGAACAGGGCAATAACAACTCCCGAAAAATTATACGAATGGGCAAAATCTGCATTGACCGAAACTGTTGCATATTATTGCTCAAAAGAAGAACTCCAACAACAAAGAAGATATCTGCAACAACGGTTTGAATCTGCAGTAACTATTCCTGGTACTAAAAAGTACCACTCTTTTGTACCCACGACTAATAATTACCTTATAGTGAGACGAACAAGTTACAGTGAAAATCACAAAATTGTTAAAGTGTCGAAATAATATCTTAATTAGGTATTTGTTGCTATTTGATTAGATATTAAAGGTTAAAAATAATGACTGTTTTTCATTTAAAATATAAGTACTATCATATTACATGTGACCTTACATAAAACTGTTGATGTAACGCACATTCATATTAGAATAAAACGTTTTTATAAATAATTCACTTGTACGTTAATCAACCTAAGCCAGTCGCCAGTATGGCGTTCAGAGCGGCACCTCTACACTTAAATTCATATAGCTCCAAAACCAATGCAGATCCCATTCTCAAACTTTTTGTGCATTTTATGTGAACTATAAGCCACATTTTAAGATAAAAAAATATTTTTTCAAAAATACCGAACTTCCCGCAAATTACATTTAAAAAATTTAATTCGTATTTTTTATATGAAAAATTCAATAAATTTCAAAATTATTATAAATGCAAAAAACGGCAACTTAAAAGCTATAAAAAATCACCAAAATTATTTATTAATTGTTTTTGGTAAAAGCAGCAACAGCTTCTGAAAAATGCAGTTCTCCAATTTTTTCATTTTTTTGAATGCTTATAAACCGGAAACGGAAACGAATACAAAAAAATAAAAATGTACATCTATTCAGAATATTGAGCAGTATAACTATGCCAAATTTCAACAAATTCTGAAACATGACTCCATTTTCCTGGCCCGCTTGGCGTGAAATGCCCCTAATGGTAAATCGTCGCCATCAACTATCCCACTGCAGTTGTTTCCTGATGGCAACTTCGTAGCTATGCCTTCCTTTCCATAGTCTCTGAAAAGTTAATCTGAGAGAAAGAAAGGTGTTCTTTGTCTATTTGTTTTTAATAACATTAAAAAGTTATTTCTGGTTTGCTCACGGTCAACCTAACACGCTCCTCCTCACTTCGCTCGTCGTCGCACCTAACTGGACTCTGTTACATGAAATTTGTGTCACTATACTTATTATTATACATTAGATTCACGCCTTAACACAATTATAAATGAAACATATTATGATTTCTAAATATATGACTTCATTTTTGTATACAATATTAATACTATCCATAGTAATACATCGCACTAAAGACAATTATGCTCAGCAAGCTTATGACTTAAAATTTTATGAAATTAAAAAATATGGCAATAAAAAATATGATATAACACAGCTATGACGTAAAACAAGTATGTTCAAAAATTATTCTGACTTCAAAGTTTTATGACATACAATGTTATGTAAATAATGCTCTGACAATTGAAAATATGACAATAGTTTATAGGCCACCAGAATGTAACCCTTCAGAATCAGATATTTTGTTTATTAAAATATTTGTATGTTCTATGCACTCTTGTGTATAAAATGCAACTTTCTCATCCGTTTTCGAAGACTAATCGAAATGACGAAATGGTAAGTGCCTTGTCTCCCTGCAATTGTTGAAGTCTGTGATTGATCATCTTTAGCGCTACTTGACAAGGCAACCAATACTTAATTTTGCAATTTAGATACAGTTTGTTTGATCCTGTCAATTACAGTTTTATTATACTTAGAACGACAACTCTTGTGAAATTTTGCTTGTTTGGATTGAAGAGTTTCCAAAAATGAACCACCTTCTTTTAGTCTTTTTACAACTTCTTCAGGCATCTTTCCAAGTTCATTTAACATCGCAGCATTTTCGGCTACACTTATGTAGCCGGCTCCTACTACTGTTCTTTTAGACAATGCGGGGGACACAAGTGACTCACGCGTCTGTAATTGACAATACAAGCACTTGTTCCAGTCGGTTTCATCCTCTCCATTGTATGTCACTGCAAGAAAACTTGATATCACAAAAAAAAATTATTATTCGATATTACTTCGAAGTAGGGAATAAATTATTATATTACTTTTTTCTGTACGACTTTCGATCTGGGTTGAAGGAAAGAAGCAGCCACACTTAAATCAAATTTTTGACCGATATTTTCGTTAACCAAATTAATTATTTATAAAAAAAAAACCTGATTTCTTGGTAACTCCAGATATTTGAACAATGCAGGACACTAAATAGTTTGTTATACCAAGGACGATTATAAAGGACCAGCAGAGTCCATATTAAATACCGTACCCCGTTGGCAGCCGTAAATTTATGTCACTAGATGTCACTAAGAGTGTCATTTGAATAAAAATGTCTTTTTTTTTTTAAATACGCACGCGGTAGTTCAACGGCATTACAAGTGATACAGTGAAAAGTATATAGATGACGCTAGGGGCCCGTGTCATGTTTCAGTCCCTGTTTACAACGCAAGCCATCGTTCTTATTTTGAATTATGACAATCATGCAAAAGAGTACCATACTGTAAAATTTTCTATCTCTTTCATTTTGAGCGTGACGTCAATGATTAGTAATATTACTTTCAATATATTTAAAATTTAGATTTTAATGAGGCCATTTCGAACGGTGTTTATGATAGATATCATGTTGACAATCAATCTCCTGACCGTCTCGCTCATACCAATCCTATCCTATATTTGAACGAGTGCGACCGAAACAGTTGAGTATTATTGAAGATTTTTGAATATCTAAAATCTTATTGGTAGTTGTCGAAAACCCGCTTTTTCCATAAAGTGTTGGCGCGACGTCAAGTGGGTGATAGGCGTACGAGCAAGTACGCGTTGGATGGTCGACTACTATGCGCAGCGGTTTTTACGCGTACTTACGGTGACACACAATCGAAAAAGGTCGTCGAGCCATAAGTACGCATACCTGGGTGGCTAGCCGAATGGCACAATCGCTCACGAAACGCTCACGAAACGAAGCGCTAGTAGATATCTATCTCTATCGCGCTTACGTATTGGCGCGACAGAGCCAGCGGCGTATCGCTTTCGTTTGGCGTCGGAGAAATGCCATTCGGCTACGGGGCCAGCTCGGCTTCATGCCTTTACGAACCTTAGCTCGGACCAATTAATATGAAACTTATAAACTTCTTTATACACAAGGGTATTAAAGAAGTTTATAACCAGGTGCTCCATGACACCATTGCACCAATCTGTCGCCAGCACCGCTACACTTCAACGGCCAAGTCACACAACATCCATACTAATATTATAAATGGGAAAGTGTGTGTGTCTGTTTGTTTGTCCATCTTTCACGGCAAAACGGAGCGACGTATTGACGTGATTTTTTAAGTGGAGATAGTTGAAGGGATGGAAAGTGACATAGGCTACTTTTTGTCTCTTTTTATATCCCCCCACTTCCTTAGAATGGAGGATGGAAGTTTGTGGAGAGATTTTCGAATTTAACGCGAGCGAAGCCGCGGGCAAAGGCTAGTTAACTATAATAATAAAGAAATCGCAGTAAGGAACTTTATGTAGATTTCATTACTTTTTAGAGATAAACAAGCAGCTCCATCAAGACGGCTATTTTTAACAGACTGTTTTTGGTGGGATATACATAGGCATAGGTATAACACTAACAAGGTATCTATTGTCTTAGTCCGTTTTCACATTATCCGATCCGATATCGGATGTCGGAAGGATTTAAATGGGAAAAATCCAAGATAGCGCCTGTAATGTATGGGGTATCAGTCCTACATCCGATATCGGATCGGATAATGTGAAAACGCATTTAGTCTCATTAATTATTACTTATGTCAGAGTTTCACTAATTATTTCCTTTTATTCATTTATTATCTCAGTTTAGGTTTATACGAGTACCAAACGAGTAGTATACGAGTAGAAAATATATTACCAAAACAATACAAACTATCATTAATTTATTATAAAAACGTAACACGTAATCCAAAGTGCCACACCTGGCGGCCTAACTATCCGCGTTGTGTCCAAGACGAAGCCTGACCGACGAAGCTAGCAAGTCTCTCTACATGTTAGCTGAAATACTGTCAAACCATTCACTGTGATTACTCAGATTATTATAAGCAAAATGATTATCGAATGAACTTTCTGGACAATTGAGATGCATGGGCGCAGTCGAAACCAGCTCGCCTCTTCAGCCGTGTCCCGTTGAAAACCGGAAAGATTCTTTTCCTTAGCACATTTAATGTTTACAAATTGGATTCGCCTTCTGTCACCTAAACTGGTAATTTTATGTATGAGGTCATTGGTCATACAATTATTAATTTATACAGTTATTAATTCTGTATCTCTACTCGCATTGCTGCTGCGATTCTAAAATATTTAATATCCATATTATGAATATTCAATAAAGCATACAATGACATTTGTGATGTGACATGGATGTCACATCTGTTGGCACAATGATTGCGTTTTGTTGAACGTATTTGAGCTCAACATATAGGTTTATTATCTCTAAGTATATTATATTAATGAACAACGAAACGGATGTGACATTTTCCTAGTCCACCAACGTCATCTAGTCATTTTATTTGGAAATAATTAGACAACATGCGAACAAACTTAGCCAGCGAAGCGATCACAACTACGTCGAGGCCGACAAAAAAATATAATTTGTAAAAATTGTGTTTTGAGCCAATATTTTGATATTAAAATAAAGTTTTTTGATAGTTATTCATAGTATAATATAAAAACAAGTAAAAATATGTGTGAAAATATGTTTTTTTCCACTCCCGGGTTACGAAACAACGCCATCTAGTTTTAAAGCAAAAACTAAGCTTTTTTGAGGGGTACGCTTTTTTGTATGGGCTATATCAGTCTAGTATTAAATGGTCCTTGGTTATACGTACGTTTGTTAACAGGCACGCATGCAGCGAGCGTGCGCAGGTCGGGCGCATGCGCGCGTTTCATTTAAGTATTATTCTTATTCAAATAGGATTTCAATACAAATTTCATTTACCCTAGAAACTCTGAAAGAACAAAAATCTACGATAGAAATATGTCAATGTCATTTATATCACGAACTTTTTTATTTAACATAATGAGGTTTAGTTTGTTCACCGTAGAGTAAGACCTGATTTTGCTCAACAAACCTTAAAATAATTTGTCGTAATAATATTTCGATACTGCTACATGCTACAAAATATATTGTTTTATTTGAAAAGAATATATGGGCCTACTTCAAAGTGACACTTGATAGAATAAGTAATAAGTAGGCTAACCTGTCCCATTTTTTATTTATTGATAATTGTCGCGATATCATTGTAAATGCCATAACTGTCACAATGATATATAAAAATCATTATTTTGCTATAAAATTAATTCAAAAACTACTTTACAGTAACGTGAGTCCTGAATGAATGGCATTTTCGAAGATTTCATAAAAAAATATAAAAGTCAGAAATAAATACAAAAACAGACCAAAACCAATAAATTTTGTAATATTTTATATTGATCATAATTTAATGTGTAAGAATGTATTGCTACCAGGCGTTACATATTTCTTTTTCTTTGGAAAATAATGTATGGGCGCCTACTTTAAAATGACACTTGATAGAATAAGGAATAAATTGGCTAACCTGTCCTATCTTTTATTTATTGATAATTACCGCGATGTAATTGTAAATGCCATAAGTTTCACAATGAAATACATAAAAAATCATTATTTTGTTATAAAATCGTTATTTTTGTATGAAAAGGTGCCACGATTTTTCCAGGAATGATTAACTCGTCCCTATATTACACGAAAATGATATACGATTTGCCCTAGTTGGTAAGAGCAAAAAAAAGTAATGCATAGATTTCACCGAGGAAACCGGCCCTTTCCCCTTCTCTTTATGGGGGGTAGTGGCGTGCGATTTCATGACTATTGAGCTAAATCGGATCAGTTTGACCCAAGGAACAATTTTGTTAAGCAGCATGGCCATAGGAAAAAGAGCAAAGTCGCTAGTCTGACTTATCGTACAGGTCATCAAACAGAAATATTGTTAGGGGAAAATGAGCATAGTTTGAAAATTATAAGTTCTAGCTATATACTTCCAAAGACAATATTGTAGAGAATTTTATAGAGAATATACTTCTCTTAGACATTATTATTGTAGCTTTTACGGTTTTCATGGAAATATAAAAAAACTGAAAACAGGGACACAAAAGTGGGGGGAAGGAGGGGAAACATCCCTCTTCATCCAACCTCGGCGTGTTTCTACTTCCATTTTTTCTTATAACCCTATAAGCTACATACATGCCAAGTTTCATGCTTTCTGCCAGACGGGACTATAGATCTGGTTAAGAACTCGTACTAAATATAGTTCTAGAAACTTTGATTTTAAATTTTCACTTTTACCCCCCAAAAGTGGCCCCTTTAATTAAATTTTCTTAATTTAAATTACATGTCCGTCTGATGGGTATGTTAAGGTGGTTTGGGCATGTAGAGAGGATGGATGAGAGGAGATTAACGAAGAAAGTATATGAAAAAGGAGTGAAAGGGTCAGTTGGTAGTGGAAGACCTAGGCGAACTTTTCTTGATCAAATCGGGGAAATATTGCAAAAAGGCCAGGTCAGAAGTACTCGAAACCGACGAGCGTGTATGAGAAACGTTATGAAAGTGTGTGAAGCGAAAGTGGTTTGTCAGGATCGTAGTAAATGGAAATCCGTGATCTCTGCCTACCCCTCTGGGAAACAGGCGTGATTGTATGTATGTATGTCCGTCTTTGGGTCATAGGTTTACATATGCGTGCTAAATTTCAAGTTAATCGGTTCGGTAGTTTCGGAGAAAATTGGCTGTGACGACGGACAGACAGACACACGAGTTAATTAAATAAGGGATCCGTTTTTCCTTTTTGAGGTACGGAACCCTAAAAATGGTAACGGAATGGGAAAAAAACCTTGGGACTCTTATTTTCTCCTATTAGGATTGGAAGAGCTCGCGATTCTGAGTGGAAATCACATAAAAATTTCCAAATCCAAAAAAAAGTGGGGTGGACAACTTTGAAAAAAATGGCCCACCTACTGAATCGATTTTGATAAAATTTTACAGTCTAAAGAATAACCTAGAGCAGATTGTTTATGTTCATATTGAATCAGAGAAAGTGAAGGTTTGCCTTGCTGTTTTGGAATTTAGCACAAAACATAATATAGCCAATTATCATCATGACATAAAGGGCGTAAATTTTACGATATGGAGAAACCACCATGGTGAAACTTAAGAGCAAAGGTAAAAATTACTCGTAAAAATTACTCTCCAGTTACAGACAGTGCCAAACAAGAGATTTTAAAAACTTGTCAGTCAAGTTGTCCTTTAGGTAGCTAATCCCACGGACCACTGAAACCTAAACTAAACAGAGCTGATGAGGAGTCAAATGGAACCAAAGATGTTGTAAGTTGCACGAATTTTAGGAATACCGGCCGAAATTTTGATCAATAGGTACTACTGATTATAACATATTTTATTATTGGGTATTTACAAGTCCTTTTCAAATTCAGATTCTAAGTACTCTATTTCTTCGTATGGCGAACTGGCGGTACTGTCTTCGTCGCTTTCAGCAGATGAGACGTGTATGATAAATTTATTTATGTTTTCTAGAACAATTTTGTCCTTGGTTCGGTATGCCTCCTCAACATGAATAATGTGGTCAGTAAACCGCTGCTTCCACTGGTCTGCAGTTACGCTGAGGAAACATTATTTAATTAAATTTTCCATGTCAGCAGCCGGTATTCCTAAGTTTCGCTTTGCAACGGTTCTTTTTGCCGTACTCCATGCCAGCTCTATCACGTTGAGCTTTCAAAATCTCTTCAGTTTCATAGCACGCAGGAGATTTATATTTCTCAACTAAGACCATGAGGTCCTTTTTCTGTCAGAAGGATTAGGATTGCCATTCGTAGTGAGCCAATTTTGAATGGTTGCTTTTAAATCTTATGGATCTGGTTTATGGGTCTGTCGCACATGGTATTTGGCGTTGTCCATCACAATAACACTGGGCTCGTGCAGATTGGGGATTAATTTTTCTTTAAGCAATTTCGTAAAATTTTGCGCGTTAATGTCGTGATGATAGTCCGCAGTGTGTGATATTGTACTAAATACTAAAAATGCATTTGGAACCCAACCTTCATCTAATGCATGAACAATGATGTACCTTTTGCCATCTTTTTTAAATATTTTCCGTTATCCCTTTGACCGACGGTCCCTGCCAAGATTTTTTAGTTTTATAGTTGACATGTACATACGTAAGTCTCATCTAAATAAATGATGGGTTTCCCTTCCTGTCTTTTGGTATAAATTGACCTTAAATACTTTTCACGCCATTGTGATATTTATATCCTCTCTATCAGATCTTGCCTTTCGAATCGATTATTTTTAAACTCAAACCCATGTTTGTGTAGAATTCGCCGCAGTGTCTCGTGGGAACCCATGAATCCGATAGCTTCTCTCAATTCGAGTAACAAAGACGGTAATGTTGGCTCTTGCTGTTTTACAGTGTAATATTATTAATTTAGTTTTTTATAGCATTTATATCGAAACTATCGAGGTTGGTAATTATGCCACGTTTCCTGCTAGAACCGTAGGCTGCATTTTCTTTGTCTTCCTCAGGGTTGGCTTGGCTAGTTCCTTCTCTTTTAAGCCGCCACAGTGACCTTAGTGGGACACCTATAAAAATAGTTATGTACACATTTTTCGAAAAGCAAGAACAAATCAAAAAATATTCAATAAAATAATTTGATTTGTTCCCAAGTTGAAAGTCAAAGTCAAACGTTGGGTGAACATCATACTATTTGTTGAAATATGTGTAAACATTTATACATAATTCAATCATTCAAGTTTTATAGTACCTATTTGAAATGTCCAAAATATCGTCAGCATAAAACCGGACAAAGCGTAATACTGCGTTAAAACTCAAAAACACTTTGCTACAAATGATTTATTGGAATAAACCTACATATCTTGACATCTTTTATGTGAGCGTTCCCGAATACTTTGTACATAACCACGTCAGCAAATTTTAATTGATCCTATTTCGTAAGATATATACAGAATAATTGTTATAATTAAGAAAATTTAGATACAAGAAATTAATGACGAAATAAAACTTACTAAAATCTCAATTCATCAAAAAAATCTTGGTAACAAAATAGGAGTACCTAATAAAAACAAATTTAATTTTTTCCTTAATTTTTGTACAAACTTTTCGAGAATTGCTGTTGTGGGGTTTTAAAGATCTATGCACGTAACTGTACATGAATAATAATAGTAGGTACGGGTGTAGAAAAAATATTATGATATAAAATTAAGATTATCCTTTAAAAGAATCCGCCAAAAATTCACTCCGCACAGTGTACATTACCCTCCCATAACGCGAGTATTATAACTTTCTTATGGACGTAAAGAGGTACAAATAGAGTGTGGAAGGACTTGTGGGACTTCGAACTCGTTAGCTTGAGTGAGTTTCGATGTTGCAGCCATAACAATGTGGTGTAGTGCGGACAACAGGCTCCTACGGGGTGTATATGTATTTTTTCACTCGCTCTTAACGTGGATATTATTGAACCGATTTGAAGCTAATAATCATAGAAATAACACAAACACGCATGTATTTTTAGTATATATTTAATACACTAGTGTGTAATAAATTGTAATCCACCCGAGTTGTGGAGGTGACCAATTACAAATAATATCTAAAAAAAAGTCGCCGTCAATAGAATTTGTGAACAATGTAAACAAACCTTATAGTCAAAATGTCTTTAATTTCCATTCTAAATAACTCATCAGATACTGGCTAAATCCATGTGTTATAATCAATTCATATCACATCATGATCCTCAACCTTTAAAATAATAAGATTGTGCTAGAATACTGATATTTTATAGAATGGTTTGTTTAAATTATTGACAATTTCTATTGACGGCGATTTTAATTCATAATTCATAATAATTCATAATTCATTTATTGCTTTTATGGGTTTTACAAGCTTTTATAACACATATTTATGTTCCAGCATAAACCCCGTTGGGGTACAGCAATGTAAGCACTTACAGACTAGGACTTAAAAACTAGCACACAGTAAAATATTAAAACGTATTATTAAGATACTCCTTTATATTATAAAATGTTTTTATGAACCTTTTTTTCTAAATAATTAAGTGGTTTCTAGTAGGTACAAAGAGGTTTTATCTCTCCAGACATATAACTTAACCAAATACAATTACAAAATACACACGGTAATGACATAATTTTTTTTTGCTTTAGTTTTAATCTAACAGTTATAAAAATACTAACTTAAATATTTGCGTTTTTACATTTCTACTTTTCGCTGTTTGTTAATTTTGTTCTTGTATTTTATTTAGCCAGCGTGCGCATTCGCACTGAAAAAAAAAACGCGCCGTTTTCCTAATTTGTTTGTCATGACATTAGTTTTACAAGTTTCGAAAATGTGCATTTCAACACATAAATTTGATTCAGTAAAAAATATAGACAGAGAAAAAATCTGTGTACCTATTATTTAGTCATTTTCCATCGACTTTTGTCAAACCAGGCACTGTGTGAATGGCAATGTCAAAAATAATAAAAATAAAGTTACTTTGGAAGGTCTAAAAGTAGTATGAAATCCCTTTTCAGGCCTCTCCGGTTGTTGCGCCCAAAAAGCGATACTTCCGAGTCCATTACAAGAAACGTAAAGATAACCTATCATTTCAAGTCTGAAAAAATAATCTTAATGAAATATCGTAATAACGCATTTATGCCTTTAGTGTCGTTAATAATGCAGACTTTAATCTACTTTCAGTTAGAGACGGCCTAAGAATTAATTATAAAAACTGCATTCCTAGCAAACACGTACGATTTCGTTTTCCAACCATAAACAACATTAAACGAAAACAATCCTCCTGCCGTAGGAGTGCCGGCGCTGCCGGCCGCCTGTCCCGCCATGCCAGCCAAAACGTCGTGATCTGGCAGGCTTTTATTTTTATTTTTTTTTATTTTTATTTCGTTTTAGACAGGCAGCTGATGCTGGTACGTCTAAATCATAGTTCACTTTGCACGATTTCACTATTTAGATAGTTTGTCTAGTCTATTTTTAAATTGATTAACACTGGTAGAGTTCACAACTTCAGAGGGTAATTTGTTCCAAGCTTGCACTATTCTGTTTGTAATGAAGTTTTTACCGATATTTGTTTTGTGCTTTGTTGTTACAAGTTTTATGTTGTGCTAGCGTAATAGGTGTGCCGGCCACGCTGGGTTCACCTGGCCTGGAGCGCGACGACGGCAAGAGCAAGAGGCCCGATGGAATAACACTCATCCCTTGGCAAATGGGACGGACTTAAAAAAAGACCGCGAGACTTCGAATGAATGCTAGACATACCTAGTATACATATAGCTTTTTAATCATTTTAGTTATTTCTTTTGTTAGTTTTAAGATATACTTTAATTTAGATTAGATCTAATTTAATTTTAATTTATTAATTAATTGATTTGTTTTTGACTTGACTTGTTTAAATTATAAATTATCTTCATTGTGACATATATTCATATAAGAAAACAATTTAGTTTTGGCTCAACATGTGCAAGACGTAAAAAAAATCTAATGTGAAGATCATTTAAGCCACACCATTGAAGCCTCGTGTAATGTCAGATTTCAGTGACTTCGACGCCGTACAAAATGTATGTTTTTGCAATATTCGATGTAGTGCATAGCATAGGTAAATACATACTATGTTCCATATCGATGTATCAATTTACTAGAAAATAAAGAATTTATTTTTTAGAGATTGATTCTAGTCGTCATATTACCAGTCGAAATAGTGATTGTGTGTACAATCAGAGTGGCAGATGTAAATTTATTGCCGCTCTGTTAAATTACATCAACCATGAAGAATGTTCACGAAAACCAGAGAAGAGCAGAAATTGGGCAGACCAGACAGTTCGGTAAAGAAAAGTAGGTACTCAAAATATTATCCCCGGATCGTGAAGGAGGCGATCGAAATAAAAAAAACACCTTAAAAACTTTAACAGGGAAGACAGGTACAGAGTATCACCAACATAGGGACCAGTGATTCAAATGTTCAAACCACGAGATCTATTTTCAGACCAGCAAATATTAATATGGGCTATTTTATTTTACCTTTTTTTTTTAATTATTTCGTAAAAATCAGTGGCGGCGACATTTTTTGGGATTGCATTGTCAAATCACGTAAGTAGGTAGGTACCTACTCGGAGTAGGATGCATCCGTGATTGCGCTAAGATCAGGAGGCTAAACAATAATTATACATAGTGTCTAGTATCTACCTGTAATTATTCGAGTATAATGGCAAGGTGTGATGGCTGCTCAACTGATATACCCGAGCTCCGTTCGCCTGCGCATCACAGATAACACTTCGTTAATGATTCCACAAGCAGCATTAACTAAATGGCTCGTTATTTTACTTGAACATTGATTTGTGTTTATCTACAAATTATTTTTCAATAATAACCGTAGGCTATGTTAGGCCGATGCTAACTACAGCTCTGCTGCATTACTGTTGCGACCTCGTTGTTGCCGCTGCACTGTCAATGTAGCGACGGCAATTGTTTTCGTTTAATAAATCTCAACCTACTTTTGGCAACAATGCCGCAAAGTAATGCATGAACATATTATTTACATAATTATATAAGAAAGTAAGACTAAACTTAAAAGCCAGCTAATGTCTAAAATAGGCCCTTGAGGCATTGTACCAAGGATACTGGCGACATTTCCTCGCTGTATCGCAATGCTGATACGTTGTGCGAGGAAGTCGCCAGCTCTTCGGTCACCAGTTACCTCAACCAGACGCTTCGCGATTTCTGTGAACAACTTGTTCGCGCTGGGACCCCATGGCCCTAGAGTTTCTACGCCAAATTATGGGTTAGATCCAACACACATATATATAATAGGTGTATCAGTGGCGGCTGGTGAAAATTTTTGCTAGGCAACACTGAGCAAAAAGAAACCTACCTTAATAACATTAGGTACTTTACTAGAAAGTAATTTTAGGCAAGCCGGTGGAAATCGGCTTTAACGGACCAGCCGCTGCTGATAGGTATGTAAAGTTAATTTAACCTAACAACTTACATTTGATAGGGGGGAAAACTATATTTTTCATAATACAGGGTGAAATAAAAAGGACCGTTCAAACTTTGCACAGAACGATTTCAGCATTGGTCGCATAATAAAAGTTGTTCATTAATGACCTCAAAAGTCACAATGCAAAGTTTGGACGGCCCTTTTTATTTCACCGTGTATAAGACCAATGATGTATAATTTAAGCCGTGACCTGGCAAGCGAGAGGTGTGCACGACGCACGTGCTAACGAGCTCCCGAACATTGAAAGAGAGAATTGACAACTAATCGGCTAAAGTAGGGTTCTTCCCAATTACCAAACGATTAAATCTGCAACTCCAGCCTTATGCGTAATTCTGATGCTCGTTAACGTGACAATACCAAATTCTGTGTTGCTTCCCAGACTTACAAAATATATTAAATATTGATAGTTCGAGAGGCGAAATTGTTTTCTATTTTTTTCTAAGTCCCATCTGGGCCATTTTTTTCAAAGTTGTCCATCCCACTTTTTTTGTAACATGGGTATTTTTAACGCGATTAATACTCAGAATCGCAAGGTCTTTCTTTCCTGATAGGAGAAAAAAACTATCCCAAGATTTCCATACATTTTTTCGAACCTTCCATTCCGTTACCGCCATACAAAATTTATGAAAAAATGGTAACGGAATGGGAAAAAACCTTGCGACACTTTTTTTTTCTCCTATTAGAATTGAAAGAGCTTGCGATTCTCAGTGGACACCACATAAAAATTTCCAAATCCAAAAAAAACTCCCCCAGGTCCTATTGTTTTATTAAACTACACAATTTTATTAGAAAAAGGAATAAAATAATGTTATTTTTTGGAAAATTACGAGTACACATCCCAATAATCCCATTGTACACGCACAGTCGCACATAGATATGAATCGAAATCGTGTTTTGGTTTTTGGTCTGCTATTTCTTAAAAAGGTTATTCTTGTCAGCAAGCAATCAGACAAGAAAAAAGTTAACTAGTTGAAGATTTTCATTCAATTGAAAGAAAGTTTTCTTATTTTATACGAGATTCTTCAGGAGTTGTGCGCAATCCAGCCTGATTAATGGTTGTTGCCAAGGAGATAAAAAACTATCCAGTATTTTTGTGCTAGTTTTTAAAGTATTTTCCACTCTAACGCAATCCAAACAAAACTGAATACATTAGCGGTACTTTCCAACTTAAACATAGTATTTTTTGAAGATTTCTTTCTACATTGAGACGCAAGAGAGTCTAATTAAATGAAAACCAACATTCGTCCTACAGTTAATAAATTAAGAAATAAAAAATGATATCTTGTCGTGCAGAGATGCTGGAAGAAGCTGGACACAGAGAGAGAGAGATGTATCTACTATACGTGCCGTGTCCAAGACCAACGCCTACCGCACCCCTGTGATCTAGCCACCAAACTACTGAAACAATGATCATCGAGAATCACCATCTTACGTGGCGGTTCTCGGGAAGTATCATCGGTGAGTGTTTTGGTTATGTTGGTTGTTGTATCAGCACTTTTATAACCAAGAAAAGCTTTTGAATAATAGTAATAATTAGCTGCTTAAACAAAGGAAGATATCGACACTGGAAACTTCAAATGTCTTAAGGGAAAAAACCCTACTTTTCAGGAGAGCAATAAAATCAAAATTCCAAATTAAAAAAATCTTTGGTAACTACACTACATATCATATACTCAAGTTGTCGGTTCCTGATTCCTGGTCCTGCATGGCGGCTACAAGCATGAACTTTTATATGACCTTACATTAAAATGCAATTTGCAATAGTTATAAGATGAAACAGAGGCTATAATCTGGATAAAATCAGTTTCAGTAAGGCACTATCAAAAACTAAAATAGTACTTAAGCATTAAAGGCCGTGCTGTAACAGGAAGGTGTTACTTTCTTTCAGCGTAGCTACCACGAGTCACGACCCGTGTTACTGATTTATGATGGTCACACTACACACGTAAAGCTGAATAGGTATTATTAGGGAACACGCGACGAAAACATAACCATACTATAAAATACATACGTGCAACCAAATATTTCACTTATGAAAGGTTCATTCAAAAAATGGAAATAAGTTATAATTAACCACAGGAAAAAATATGAATGAGTAGTTACAGAAAAGCATATATAGCGACCAAATACAATTCATATGTGTTTCTTAGGTAGTGAGGGGAAAACAGAATTGTATATTTGTAGTTGGTACTAGAAGGAGCTACAGCGTTCAGTAGCGGAGCCCAACTTTTTTCTACGTGGATTTCTAGGTAAAACAACGCAATTTAGATACTGCAAATACGGCCGTCTATAAGTGAACATCTCCACCATAAGCTCTTATTTATGTCCACTCACCACGAAGCATTAAATCTGACAGGACCCTAAATCTCTATATATACAACACAAAACGACAGAAACATTTCACACAACAAATTCGGGAACAACGGAACACACGAGCAACAATTATGGAGCGACCGCGTCATCATTCATAGGGTAAACGTAACAATAACCTCTCGGCGCGAGTGAGAAGCGAAAATGGTATACCTAACTCCAAGTCGTAATATTAAATTATTATGAATTAAAAATAAGTAGATAGCTTACACAAAATACACTCGACTGATCTCGCCTTAAAAAGTCTTGAATTTTGATAGCCCCGCTAGTGAAAGAATTATTTTAAAAACTCAATAGTCTATGGAATTATGACGTTTAATTTATTATTAAACTAAACCCTTTCACGCGCGGCTACTACAATCGCTGCAAACATTTCTTCTTGCCATCCTAATCTATTATTTATTTAATTTTATTTCAGCAATAACAGAGCACAGCGTTTATCCTCTTGTACTTTTATAGTTTTGTATAGCGTCTTTCGTTAAGTTTTACTTGTATCTGAATTCTATATTCATTGAAGATTTAATTAATTAGCTAACACGTGTAGGGGCTTTGTGTTGTATTTTTTCTGTTACATTACGAAAGAGTGTGCTCATTACAACGAGTAAGTAGGTAATCTATCTTCGAACAAAAAATTAAGCGGATGGCGAGAAAAAACAAGTGACGATGTGTCTAAATTAGCCATGATTAGTACGATTATACTACTTATACTAGTTGGCATTATGTGTCTAAGTAAATTTGTTAGTGTTATTTGTGTTTTGGTCAAAACATTAACAGTTCAGACTTATTGAGATTTATCCTTGCTTCAATAATAAGGATGTAAATAATTTCTACAGTAAGTACATAATTATGGTGATTTTTTCCGCACTAATTTGCAAAGTAGTACATTATTTAATTGTCATGTTGAAACGTCAGTGGGCCATATTATGTAAGTACCTACAGTAAAACGTCATACGATACACGTACGAAGAGAGAATTCGTAACTCGTTTCGATTTAAAACACTTCCTTCGGTTGTGTTTGGATTTATCGCCACTTGTATCAAATTTCCTCTTTTGCGCAATAGTATCGAACAACTATGCCTAATACCTATAGCCTGACAAGTTTTTATTTGACCCTCGCCACGTTGCGGATTTTCAGCTGAACTAATTTCTTTTACTGGCAAGGATTAATATTTGACACCCGTCGTCAAAAGTCATTGAATGTCAGTGATGTAAACGAGAAGTAAATATTTTAAATTTTCTAACGGTTTCATCGCAAATTTGCCCAAAATAATATTTTAAAAAGTGAAAATAATTATACTTAATAAGGTGATAAATTACTAACAACAAAAAATGATGAAGGATTTCACAGTATTTCGTTAACAATGTTCCGAAATCGGTTGTTGACATGTCCGGTACTGAAAATTTATAGTGCGGTTGTCCTGTACTGATTATTTGGTTTCGATTTAGCTTAATATATTTTTGTTCTTATTTAAGGTGTCTGTAGCTCTGCCGTGAAAAATATTTATAGAAATAAGAAGGCCGTTACATCATTGACACAAGTATAAAACAAGGTCCCACGCAAAAAGAAAATAAACATCGACGACTTCGATAAAGGCACAAGATTCATGGATTTTAGCCTGTGCAGAAACAAGAAGCGAGTATTTAAACCTTGCTTATTAAACTTTGATTCTCTAAAACCCTGTTTTCATTTTCTACAAATATTAACGCGAAACCTGTACACGCTGTCCCCACTATATATGACGTCCGCACATTATTGCCATATGAAAGCGGTTTGTAGCGACACTCTTTCAGGGTCAAATAAAATCTTGTCAGGCTATACATATATCAGTTTGCTATGACAACGAATTTCTCTGCGAACTATCTAAAATACAAAATCATTTGGCTTTGGCTGAATTTATTTTTGAGTACAATTAGTGCTTTTTGCCCTTACTAGTGCGCAAAATGGTTCATTTTTGTTAGGTCGAAACTTCAGAGGACCATCTCTGTACCTACCTACTGAAAAATATCGTACGATACACGCGCGAAAAAGAAATTCGTAACTCGTGTCGATTTAAAACTCCCTTCGGTCATAGTTTAATTTATCGCCGCTCGTTTTAATTTTTCCGCACTTGTATCGTAATACAGTATATTACGATACAAGTGCGGAATTAATTATAAACTATTTGTTTATTACTTAACGTTTGCTAAAGAGTGATCTTAATAAACAATAAATAGAGAGTGATTCTTAAGAATGCTTTCGGTATGATATCTGCCCAATCTCTTTGAAATAAAACAAAACAATGTTTGGTGTGTCTCGTTTTATTGGTATACAAAAGTCACCGATGATGTATGTCTATTGTCTATCCTTTAAGGATAATATATTTTTATGTTTTAACAAACACGCTAGTTGTACAGTGAAATAAATCAAGAACCATATCTTAGTGTAAAATACTAGCAATGTAATTTTTTTTCTTTCCTTTCATGCCGCTTAGGCTTGTGTAGGACATGTACTAATAGTACAAAAGACACGATTCCCTGCACTGTCCTAGACCGAACTACTCCCAAATGATTCTGCTCTCTAGTACATTTAGTACACTCACACACGCGCAACGAATGGGAGCGAAAGGAGCGAAGAGCCGAGGAGTGACAATGACAGCAAAGCGATCCGTGTGATCCGACTGAAACCGACCGAGAGCGCGCGAAAACGGCCGATCAGCTCTCGGCTAGTACGAGCGAGCGTTACTGTACGTCATATGCACAATTTGTCTTTCGTGCTATCGGTGTACAACTGTCCTAAATGTCCTAAAAGAACGAACTAGTACACTTCGGAGATCGTACTAGTTGGGAGCGATCTTTTTAGTGAACGAGCAGGCACAACTCTAATGCCGCTTTCTTCTGTGACTTAGGCTGAGAAATAACACCACAGCACCTGAGGCGGGGTAAACAATACTTTAATTACAATTTGTATACGTTTACGCAGCTTGGTTAGAGCTTTGTTTTCGGCCGACGTAAACGCAAAGGCGCAATTTGCTTTTAAGCAGTTTCTCTCCTCGGGACATTTATAGACCGCGAACCATTAACAGGTTTCTGTGACCAATTGCGTGCCAGGTGAGAATCCGTAATATAAACAAAGGACTGAGGTACAATACATACATACAGATACCAACATATAGCCCTATAAAATTAAATGTTAATATCGATTATTTGATGCGTTGAAAAAAGATAGCCACAGAAACTCGCAAAGTAACATCATCGCAGCCCAACTGAAAATTTGTCAGTTGATGGAGCATTCAATATGCTGTCCCGTGGGTACAAACGCATTATATTTCATGTGTTGCGATTTTTTGCAGCGTTTAAAATTAAATCAGGGTATCATTTGTAGGTTCAACACCAGTCGATTTGCAGAACATACGAGACAACTGTCTAGACTCTTTCATGGAATGCTCCTATTAAGGTATCAGCTGCATGTTATATCTAATTGATAGAAGAATATTGAGAAAAAAATACAGTTCCTGTTTTTAAGTTCTTACCTCTATGCTATGTCAGCTCCTCCTCCTGACACCTCCAATTTAAACCAAAAAGTGCATTTAGTGCATTTATTTTGTAGCTTATGAAGGACGTCCTTCATAAGCTACAAAATAAATGCACTAACTTAATCTGATCTGTGGTAGAACGAGATGTTTTTTTTTATTTATTTGAATACAGTACAATTGATTTTCCATACCCGCTTGTTAAATCTATCCGATTGAAAAGGCTTTATATTTTTTAATCAATGGCCAATTGGTCAGTGCAAATTAAAATTACATATCAAATAATTCGTTGAAAACTCGTAACATGAATTCTGCTATATCCTGATATATTTGCAATAAAGGATGTTGCAACACTTGTACTCAAAAGTTGTGTTATTAATTTGAGTGTGTTTTATTATTTAAGGTGGCTCGCCTAGGTTACCCGAAGCTCAGGCTGCGTTAGATGGCGTTAATCTGCAAATTACCGGTCTTATTTTTTTTGTGGAGTCGTACAGGCATTTATATACTTTCAATTATGCTTCGCGAACATTTAATATTAAAATTGACGTATTACAACATACATTCAACTTCTCATTGTAACGTTAATCCCCTTAATGTAGATAAATTTACTATTTTACACTATTTTTAAGTACCACTCACACATACAAACAGTGTTTTTGTATTCCTTCTAGTCGATAATTTCACGCGGCGACAGCTTGTTTAAATAGCCTTGCGGTAAATACGTGTTATCGCATGATTTGCATGGAAGTACTGGGTTCGAATCCAGGACTTTTTCTCTTTTTTTTTATACTACGTCGGTGGCAAACAAGCATACGGTCCGCCTGATGGAAAGCGGTCACCGTAACCTATGGACGCCTGCAACTCAAAGAGTGTCGCATGCGCGTTGCCGCCCCATTAGAAACTTGTACATTCCCCTTTGCTGTGTGTGCACAGCAAAAAGGAGTGTACAAGTTCAAAGGAGGGTTTGGGTTGCCGACGACTCAAAGGACAATAGACGGAACAAATTAATTCCGTAAGTCCTCCCGTCGTCAGCACCCCGCACCCTCGTTGAGCTCTGGCAGCCTTACTCACCGGCAGGAACACAACACTATGAGACACTATTTTTTGTTTTATTATTATACATAAATGTATATGTACTCGTACAGTAGTTACTGAGCGTTTTCCACAAAAAAGGTTAAAAACCTATTCTCTTACATGGTAATAATTTTTGGGTTCGTCGAACTCAGAATTTCTAACATAATTATCCTAATCTGATATTTTAAAAAATTCCAAAAAGTATAGATAAATTTTAGTTTCTAAAGTACGATTCGAATGATTTTTTTTTTTCTAATTGTTTATTTTCGATGGAGCAAGGGTATTCAAATCGCTTTTGAAATCTTAAATTAGTAAATGAAAATGCAATAGTTAACTGAGTATCGTAGTGCTTTAAAAACTCAAGTGGACTTTTTTATCTAAGGAGTAATTTCGAGAATATATTATATTTAGCGAGGGTATTAAAAGTTGTGTTTTATGGGCGATTCTCTGTAAGCTCGTGAAGGTCCCATACAAATGCTGTCCTGTCAATTTTTTTTAACTATTGCCAAAAATCTGAGTTCTATGTTGACTAAAATTAACTATTATTTTAGTTACATAAGGAGACCCACTGAATTTATACGTAATTTCCGAGTTATTAACGATTTTCTAAAAAATCGTAACAGGGGACTGTTTGGGGCATGAGGGGACTGTTTTTAACGTGTCATGTATTTAGATAAAAGTCATTTTATATTGATCAGTCATTTATTATTTCAATGGCATATTTGCACATCAATAATCAACAGAAGCTTTTTTAAGAAAATCTCAACAGAAATAAAAATTTCTTTTACCAGGGGACTCTTACCAGGGGACTGGGTGTGGCAGCGGTCCAAACGCGGGTTCACCTCACAAGTGATGCTCTGACACTAAACAAAATGGCGTCTCGCCGCCGCATTAGGCATGGTAACCAACTTCACAGCGATTGCGTTTCGTTTCACTCAAAAATACGTTTGCGAACATAGTGGTTATTTTTTAATATGGCTTTATATCTTAATAAATAGAAAATCAAAATGACAATAAAAAAATCAATATGTTCTCTAAGATAAAATTGATACCTTCGGCTCTCCATTCTTGCTCGGTCAATGAAAAATACGAAATTTATATCCAAAAAAAATACAAAAAGTTTATAGAATCCCGGGATTCGAACGCAGTTTCACGGCGTGACAGGCGACTGTTCACCAACGACGCCATTACATAACACGCTGTTACCGACGAAATTAGGCTATACGTATATAATTATTTAAATATAAATAATAATGTCAAATCCGTACTAAAATTACAAATAAGAATGGGTGTGTGTCTGTTTGTTTGTCCGTCTTTCACGGCAAAACCGGAGCGACGAATTGACGTGATTATTTCAGGGGATTTAGTTGAAGGGATGGAGAGTGACATAGGCTACCTTTTGTCTCTTTCTTACGGGAGCGAAGCCGCGGTCAAAACCTAGTTTATTATAAATGGGAAAAGCTGGTTACTCTATAATCTGAAGTGGAAGAATTCATTGTTTCACCAAAGATAATGTGTGTTTGTTTGTTTGTCCGTCTTTCACGGCCAAACGAAGCGACGGATTGACATGTTTTTTAAGTGGAGATAGTTGAAGGGATGGAGAGTGACATATGCTACTTTTGTCTCTTTCTAACGCAAGCGAAGCCGCGGGCAAAAGCTAGTACAGCACGGGTAGCATGGTTTATCGCGCGACCATAATTGCCTGCCTGGACCAGATTATATTGATGATAATTATTATTTGTAACCATTTAGTTAACACTTTCGAAACCGGGCTCTACGCGGCGCTACGACATTTTCGCTACATACGGGGAAACCCATGTAATCGGCTACGCTTCTACGAGCGGTGTGCCCGACAGTCGGGTTCTTGGTAGCGAAAGTGTTAATATTGTCTTCAGTTACCGCGATAGTTACTCATGAAATAAAAACTATGAAAACGGATTAAATCGTGTATAATGAATTTACAATTCATCCCGACGTTTCGAACACTACAGCGTTCGTGGTCTCTGAGCTCAACGGGTGACTGAGGAAAAATTACAATGTGCAAAAGCTACCCACATACCTACATACATATTCATATATATAACTATTTAGTTGTTGAAGAAAAACATTCACACAACAATAAGATAGGTCAACTAGCTCAGTAATAATAATAATAAGTTTCGGCGGAACAGGGGAGCCATCTCGGCCGCTTGGATTGATTATAAGAAGGCCTATGATTCGGTGCCTCATTCATGGCTGATAAGGGTATTGGAGCTGTATAAACTTGATGCAGCTTTAATATCCTTCCTGGCTGCATGTATGAGGCAGTGGACCACAGTCCTTCGTCAACCAGGAGGCAGGGATGACCCCCCTGGCCCGCAGGACTTCATAAGGATTGAGCGAGGAATATTCCAGGGTGACAGTCTGAGTCCATTATGGTTCTGCCTAGCTCTGAATCCCCTCAGCACGCTGCTGAAGGATTCTGGGCTAGGTTGCCGGCTTCGGAGAGAGGGTGAAGTCATCTCTCACCTTCTGTACATGGACGATCTCAAACTATTTGCACCGAACACCCAAGACCTGATGGTGCTATTGAAAACCACAGAAGTTTTCAGTACCGCCATCAGAATGGAGTTTGGTGTCGATAAGTGTGCAGTTATGCATGTACAGCGGGGGGAGGTTGTAAATTCAGAAAATTTACAACTTTCTGAGACGATGTCGTTCAGATCTATCTCTGAATCAGAAACCTATAAGTACCTTGGTATGTCACAGTCGTTGGGTATTGAGGATGTTGGCATTAGACGGTCGGTGAAGGAGCGCTTTTTCAGTCGGCTCACAAAAGTCCTTAACAGTCTTTTGTCAGGAGGCAACAAAGTGCGCGCCTTTAACGCCTGGGTAATGCCTCTACTCACATACTCCTTTGGCATACTACGGTGGACCCAGACTGAGCTGGACGCCCTGGATCGGAGGGTCCGTTCACTGCTTACCACACATCGTATGTTACACCCGCGCTCGTCTGTTATGAGATTGTACATCCCACGGAAGTGCGGAGGTCGAGGCTTCCTAAACGCCAAAGATCTCCACAACCGTGAGGTGTACAATCTCAGGAATTACTTCCTTAACAACGAGTGTGGGATGCATCGTGATGTGGTGGCAGTTGACGGAAACCTCACGCCGCTCTCCTTGGCGAAAGAGAACTGGCGCAAACCTGTGGTACTAAGTACTGCGGACCGCAGGGCGGTATGGGAGAGCAAGCAGCTACACGGGCGGTTCTACAAGGCCCTCACGGGACCCGATGTAGACCTGCTCGCATCGGTGAACTGGTTACGATTCGGGGACCTCTTCGGAGAAACCGAGGGTTTTGCCACGAACAACTACCGGAAATATATCCTGAAGGACGGTACGGTCGACATTTGTCGGGCATGCCGCCGTCCCGGAGAGTCACTCAGGCATATCATTTCCGGTTGTTCTCATCTTGCTAACGGCGAGTACCTGCACAGACATAATCTCGTAGCCAGGATTATTCACCAGCAACTTGCTCTTCAATACGGCCTTGTGGACCGCGAAGTACCGTACTACAAGTACTTGCCTGCGCCAGTTCTTGAAAATGGTCGTGCCACGCTCTATTGGGATCGATCTATTATCACTGACAGGACTATTGTAGCCAATAAGCCTGACATTGTGATAATAGATCGACCGCAACGCCGGGCCGTGCTCGTTGACATCACCATCCCCCATGATGAGAATCTCGTGAAAGCCGAGAAGGACAAGTCCAGTAAGTACCTAGACTTGGCTCACGAGATAACCGCCATGTGGGATGTTGATTCAACGATCATTGTTCCGATAGTCGTTTCAGCGAACGGTCTCATAGCGAAGAGTCTCGATCAACATCTTAAGAGACTCTCGCTAGGTGGCTGGATCAAGGGCCAGATGCAGAAGGCGGTGATCTTGGACACGGCGCGGATAGTCCGACGGTTCCTCTCTCTGCAGCCCTAACCACCGGCAGCTTGGGCCCTGCCCCGCTGCTGGCGGCACCCTAGGTTAGGTTTTTTATAATGTGTTTATATGTTTTTTATATTGTTTTGTATGTGTTTTTGTATTTTACTTTTATATTCATATTATAAAAAGCTTAACCTAAGAAGCAAAATAAATAAAGGAAATAATAATAATAGCCTTTTATTTCATGCAACTATAGATTACATTAGATGTGTAGATACATTGTTTTTTTTTTTTTTTTACATTTGATCGGTAACATGCATTTACCTACTTTAAACATATTTCAATTGAATAATAATATCGCGATAACAGACTGCTCATGAAATATTTATTTATACTAATTGATTTGCGAATTATTGTTTACTAATTAATTTCTAAAGGATAATAAATTAATGAATTGATTACATACTTAATAAATTAATAAATTAATTAATTACATGGCGCTTTTCGCACAAAGGCCTCCCCCAAACGTTCCCATTCTTTCCTGTCTAGAGCCGATCTCCACCAGTATTTGTCGTGGCTTTTCAACTAGCTCAGTAAATGTAAGGAAGTCAGCACATTACTAATACTATGCCCACACTATGACCTATGTACCTGACCTGACGTGTAATATTTTATTTTATCAACAAAGGCACAATAAAGATTGTATTGTATTTTTGTATGAAAATAAAAAATAGGAAAGAAATATAGTCTTTTTTAATAGAATATTTATTATATTAAAAAATATAAAAAAAACTTAATAAATCCAAAAAAAGTTCAAATGATTAAAAAAGACTCCGGAATGGAACTAGAGATCTTCTGCTTCATAGTCAATGCGTTTGACCGAGACGCCATTTCGATTTACACTAGCAGTGTCGAAATACACGATATGTATCTTTATTGACAAAATGCGTCATTATTTCTGAGTCTGCTTGAGTTAAGTAAACCAATATCTTTAAATAATTACTTGTCAAGAGCCAAGTGTCACTGATGACAATGTCAACTAAAAATGCGCGAAATATGACGGCTCTGTGTCTGTACACAAAATTTGGCACGCACATTTTCGTAAAATTAATAAAAAATTTACATGGATTTGTCCATGATTTCTGTATGAAACAATGTATTTCGTTCAATACTGCGACGATGGATAATGTATAGTAGATGTATGCGCATATTTTTATTTAGTTGTAGTGTGCGGTGACTAAATAAATGGTAGATGTTTTTTGTATGGAAAGCGAGCCACCTTAATGCCAGCGGGTAAAAACGCATTTTATATACTAGTGGATAAAGCAATTTGACCTTGAATATAGTCTAATTTTCTGCTTTAAAATTGATAAAAGTGAGTGATAAATACTAGTGATGAAGATGATTTACCACCAGTGGAACTACTGGATCCAATTAATAAACTCGTTTTTTGCGTTGTATTTCCTCGCTTAGTGAGGGTTTGCCCTCACTATAGCGAGTTTTGTGTTATACAGGGATGCAAACGTATTTTTTTATTATTACAAATGGGCTTACTTGGCCGGAGACTAGCCAAAGGCAAAGACGGGGCCTAAAATAAAGTGAGCTCGCCTAGAAAATGCCTGTTCGCCTTGATTTTAAGTACATCTTCCTCTGTGATTTAAACAACAAAACTACCATGAGACGCTGACATATTAAACATATAAACCGGCTCACTCACGTGTGAATTATATATTAATATTGGAAAGTCGCTCGATATGTTCCGCTTCGTAACGAGGAGCATTTTAATTGAGCGATTTGACATGTGGAGCGATTTTCGACTACTACACGTGAGTGAGCCGGTTTATATGCTTAATAACTCTTTTGTGTTTATAGACTGTTGTTTTAAGTTACACGAGTTAAATTAAAATTAGATGACCTCGCATTTCTTACTTCTTTTGTACATAAGCAAAACGATCAACAAGTGTACTTACAGCAATATTTTTTCGTGATACAAAAGTTTATGTAGAATGAAAGTAAAAAGTGTTATTGCTAGGTATACCACGACTCTACCACAACAATCTCTGTAATCCGTATTTATTTTATTTAGGCGTTAAGTATAAGTAATGGCATCGGGGACCCAGAAACGAGATTATTTTTAGGGGAATTGTTATTTGGTGCAAGAAATATTTATATTAGGAAAAAACTTTCTTAAAAGAACACCTGAAAATCGTAGTCTACTGATAATAACAGTTTATGTTAAGACATGTGTTGTCATAGCACCTTGTCGTGGTCTTTGGTAATTAGTCGTCAGTATCTATCTACAAGTACCTAAATGCTTATGGCGCAATAGAATTAATTCTTTAATATTTAATACACCGCTAAATATACCGCTTTCCATTAGGCGGACCGTATGCTTGTTTGCCACCGACGTAGTACAAAAAAAACATATTTTTTGTTTTGGTCTTCCTACAGACAGGCATTAAATTTGTCTGTCTGTCATTTCCTACAGGCAGGTGTCGACTAATTTGCAATGATTTATTAGCAGCAGATAGAGCAGATTATTGTGGATATTTACTAAATTAAGCCTGAATGTCTGTCTGATAAATTATCTAAATTGATGTATTGTGTTGTCATTTCTGTATAATTTTGTTTTCGGGTAAATTTTGTGATCCACACATTATGTTTTTGAAGTTACTTAAAAGGAACTACCTATATCACAGTCAACATATATTATTTCCTTAAAAAAAATATTATCTGAATAATCTGCAGCCTTCAGACTATACTAGTTCTAGGAGATATCACAATATGCGAGAATGTCCGGCATGTTCTCGAATATTCTTCGAGCAAGATCCGTCGTGGAGTCGAACATCAATTGTTCAGTTTTCAGCCCTAGTCTGTTCATATATTTTATCATCGACTGCGAATCTTCGTATTCAATAACTACATAATTAGTAAAAAACATAATATGGAAAGGAAAAAAGTCTAGTAGGTAGATAGTGTTTATATGCAGCAAATTAATTAACCAAAATACAACAATTTTCCCTCTCGCCGCAATCTGTGGCTCGTGAAAATATGAGGTTTGGAGGGCACTTTTGCTGTTTTTCTACGCATTCACCTCCACGTTTCTGACATCGAGTTTCCGAGAATGGCACTAGAAAAAAAAAGAACGAGTACATTAGGTCGCTGAAATAATTTATAAAATTAACTACTTATTCCATAATTCAGTAGGTAGGTAATATAAAATTTAACTTACAAGCATAACAACATTCGATTCCATTTTTCTGTTGTTGTGGACACAGGCCTTTAACTGGGACGCGATTTGCATCTTGGCAATCCGTGGACGAGACGCAAAGGCCACCAATGGTTAAGCAAGGCAACTCTTCATGCGTAGTCCATGCTGTCGAACATATTTTACAGTTTTATTTATACTTTTTACTTTTCATTCTGTAAATTTATTCATTATAAATATTATACGTAACTATAAAACATGTTATAAAAATACTATAATTCAAAGAAAACTAACATAGTACCTAACCTATGTATGAATTTATAATTGTTAATTTAAGTTCGTATTTGTTTTTTTTAATCAATGTATCTATTTATTTAGGATAGCAAGAAAAACAGTAAAATAGGTATACTAAAAATATGACTAAACAATTAAAACTACAACATTAAAACTAAATATCAAGCTACCTATAAAAATACATAACTACAAAAATAAAACTGTCATAAAGAGAAAACCCCGTCCATTGTTCGGCCTGCGGCATGGACCCCATGTTCGTATTTGTTATAATATTTATTTATGTAGATATAAAAGTTCACATACAATCATAAAATTTAAAAAAGAAAGAAAAGAAAAGAAAAGATAGAAACGTTGCATCCCATATAAGACACCGCCCTCTCTGCCATGGAGCCAGCGTCAGCCCGTCGGGACGTTTGCCATCGGTTCGAGACAAACCTGGCGGTTCCAGGAGGCACGGAACACTTACCGACATACCGACAGCATCGCACGACGAATTATTTCATTTATCGAGTGTTGCCTAGGGAAACGACCGGCGCAACGTAGGCAGCTGAGGCCATAGTGGCCGTTCTCCTCAACTATCGCCCCACAAATGCAGCGGTGAACATTGCATTATTAGTTCCTAAGAACTTCACAAGTACTCTAATCGTCTTATAAATCGCAAAATAATTCTTATTGTCCAATTTAAGGCGCAACGTGCTCAAAGGCCAAAACCGAAACGAGGCCTTTTATCGATTTGAAAATTTAAGTTGTGTGATAAGGAGAACTCAGGTAAAAAAAACTTCCAAAGGTTTGTATAAACAATACCCACACTTTTCCCGTTTCCGTGATGTGATGGAAAAGGCAGACAATGCCTAATTATTAATATCAGTTACATTACTTACTTGCTTCGTAACCAGTACCATAGTTAACATAAACAGCACTAAGTATAAGCCAAATAAACAGATTAGGAACCATAATTCGACAATTCACACCACTTGTATTAGCTTCCTGCTACAGGCCTTCAGCCAACTGTGAACGACAAGTCTGTACTATCTCTGGTTTTATACAATTTGGCCCGCATTAGTAATATGTAAATTTTACTTTCGATGTGATAAAAAACAAATTACCCTTTTGTTTTCAGGTTAGGTCAACAACCAGGATGAATGAACAAAATATGTATAAATTTTGCCAGAATTCATTTGTGTATGTTCCTAACATGTATTTAAGAAGTTAAGAGTCAGATTTTTGCATTTTTTGATGCAGGTTGGAGCGGGGGTGACTTTTAGGAAGTATAGTAAAAGTGTCATCTACGTATCTTTTTCAATAGTTTTATTTCATGAGTAACTATCGCGGTAACCGAAGACAATATTAAATAATCAAAAGTTAAAATTGTGTCTTATTTACCCAGAAAACAAATTTTAAACAGGTTGCCTGTATGACATGGAACATCCTATTTGTCATCTTAGAAAGACTGGCAATTTTATACATTCAGTTGGATCTAAAATCAACTATGATAAGTAAAAAAACCGGCTAAGTGTAAGTCGGACTCGCCCACCGAGGGTTCCGTACAAACTTTGAATAGTTGAATCATCAATGTTTATAACACGACAAACTTGACTAAATCCCTCAAGACTCAATTTCCAACAGCCATAACAACTATTTATTTTATTATTTTATTTATTTAAATATCTGGGCGACTATTTTAATATATCACGTCTTTAAATAAAAAAAAACTCTTATAAATACAAAAACAAAAAAAAGACAAAAACCAAAAACTTAATTTCTGGCCGGGATTCGAAACCCTGACACCTACGATCTATCTGCGTACATTAGACCGACCTCGTACGACTGAGCTAAGCGGAATCGATGCGCGCGCGGCGAAATTAACGACCATATTTTATATTTACTAACGCGAAAGAAAAACTCATGAAAACTCGAAAATTCGCGTTTTCTGGGATCTAAGGCTACGCTAGATCGATTTTTCACCCCCGTAAACCCCTACATAACAAATTTCAGCGAAATCGTTAGAGCGGTTTCCGAGATCGTCGGTATATATGAATAAATAAATATACAAGAATTGCTCGTTTAAAAGTATAAGATTATTACAATCAAAGGTAGCAATAGTATAAACATACAGTGCTCCACAAAACTATGGTATTATAAGTTTGACTGTGGAGTCAAGAAATCAATTAATAATATATAACAAGTAATATTTAATTTACAATTTACAACGTCCAAAGAAATTCAATAGTTTACGACATGACGTAAGGACACTACTTACCCGACCCCATTATATCAAGAATAATGCGATGTAGGAAATGAGTGTTCAACGTACAGCGACATCTATCGTCAAATTAAGTAAAGTTTCTTTTTTTTTACAAAAACATTAAAGTTTAGGGTGCTCAAATTTTGCACATTAATTACTGGTGTAGAGCCACAACAACCATAAAAATTAAAAGCCCAAATTCGTCGGGGGCAGAATCAATTAGATTATCCTGGCACGCCCTTTGATAATTGAGCTCTTTCTAACGATACCCCACTTGACCTAGTCACTTGACATTTACAGTTTACCCCCCTTTCATTTTGGCCATTTTATATAATAAATATTAATAAATTTAAAAACAATACTTTCAATTTGTAGAGGTTAACAATGTTCATAACTATTCCAAATTTCAAATCGATAGCATAAGTAGTTCTCGAGATATTAAGGAATGTGACAGACGGACAGACAGATAGACAGACAGAGCGGACAGAGCGGCACCATAAGGGATCCTTTTGTACCTTATTGGTACGGAACCCTAAAAACAGGCTTGTGTCGTGGGCGTGGGTACTTAAATTAAACAAAGATATTGTACATAATACTTACATAGAAAATACCCAAGTGTCTCTATCGACATTTAAAAGAACGTGTCGCGTTTAACGCAGTCTTTGAAGGTTGTACTGTTCAATCATGAAGTACGTCACAGTAGTTATAATAAAGATTACTATCGTATTACACGTATTACAGACGACGTTTGAATCTGACAAGATGTAATAGCCGTAATAGGCCTATGATGAACCCAGGACCATCGGCTTAGCAGGGTCAGTTACCACTAAGCCAGACCGGTCGTCAAATACAGACTGAACCGAACGTGGCAGTAATCCGAACTACAGCACAGAATATAATAATTAACTACAGCGTGACGAACTGACCAGTGATAAGATTTCGAACCTATCTAACTAAGTATGTATTTCGGTAGTATGGACTTGCAAGTCAAATTTGATGCGCCTGGCTACTGGCTATTCCTAAGTCTAATAATATTAGGTAATCATTATTTTAAGTTCAATGCTTAGTAGGTACAACATTTTGCAGGTGATGCATATAATATATTTTTCCCCTCACTAGCTCGGAAAGACGTGTTTTGTCCTTTAATACAAGCGGGTAAAAACGCATTTTATTCACAAGTGGGTAAAGTAATTTGACCTTGAAGCGTATCTAAGTAGCTTTTGACAGCTAACAAAACGTAAACGCTCATAAAAATGATTCATTATGATTAAGTAAAAGGCTTGAAATTACAATTAAAAACATCAAATTTAGCTTTATTCACTTCTTTTCATGCATAAACATTCAAAATCCATAAGAAACATTTGTTTTTTTTAATGATGTTGAATATCATTCTAAACGCACGAGTTAAGTTGATGCAATTTCAAAACGCAACGTCAGGCATGCCAACGTGATCAATTAAATTTTACTTCAAAACCAAAACATTTCTCGCCGACCGATTTTCATAAAAAAAAACAGCTTCCAGTTTTCTGTTACAAAACCTGTGAAAAAAATGAGTGATACTACCGATGAAGACGAGTGTACGCCTGCGGAACTAGTGCAAGCTGTCAAAAATGCGGAATTAAGTTTGCTGCCGCAAAAATCCTGTGATAAGTACATGAAGGCTTTCGAGCAATTCAATGTCTGGAAGAATAAAAAAACCGGCCAAGAGCGTGTCGGGCCACGCTCAGTGTAGGGTTCCGTAGTTTTTCGTATTTTTCTCAAAAAGTACTGAACCTATTAAGTTCAAAACAATTTTCCTAGAAAGTCTTTATAAAGTTCTACTTTTGTGATTTTTTTCACATTTTTTAAACATATCGTTCAAAAGTTGGAGGGGGGGGTCGCACTTTTTTTTCCTTTAGGAGGGATATTTCCAAAAATATTAATATTATCAAAAAACGATCTTAGTAAACCCTTATTTATTTTTAAATACCTATCCAACAATATATCACACGTTGGGGTTGGAATGAAAAAAAAATCATCCCCCACTTTACATGTAGGGGGGGTACCCTAATAAAACATTTTTTTTCACTTTTTATTTTTGCACTTTGTTGGCGTGATTGATATACATATTGGTACCAAATTTCAGCTTTCTAGTGCTTACGGTTACTGAGATTATCCGCGGACGGACGGACGGACGGACAGACAGACATGGCGAAACTATAAGGGTTCCTTAGTTGACTACGGAACCCTAAAAAGGAGCAAAAACCTACTCAGAAACGGTTATACTGTCATATTTTATAGAGTTAGCCAACTCTAAGAATATTATATATACAATATTAAATATATACCTACGTTTGATTATATATTCTTAATACACATATAAATATAATTATATATATATATATATATAGATATTGTCATATTTTCTTGGTAATAGCGTATAACAAGTCACAATTTCTTTTTATTAAACATCTTACTTAATATGTCAACCACGGCAACTGGGTATATTGCCCATCTACTTCTACCACTTTTTATGTACTCGGCAATAATGCTGAACTATAATCTAAGAGTTAAAATTATTTTTTTTTGTAAAACACATTTATTTATTTTTTTACCTACTGTTCATCTGAAACTTCAACCTTAATGTACTTAGCAATAATGCTTTTATAACTTAAGATTTGATTTATGAAGGAGCGAATTCCTCCTAACACAAGTGTCAAACTTAAAAGGAGGATTCGACACCCTAAGAAACCTTGTTTGATAAATAAACGAATTTTGAGTTTTTGAATTTTTTGAATTTTGAAAGAAGCCCAGCTCTCTTTGGAGCATAATTCTATGCTCAAATCTACATTGAAACTAAAAAAAGATGTTCACATAGATAAATACCCAAAGCTGTTGGCGTTTCTCAAGAAAACCGGTACCGGATACAAGCCTAAGAAATCGAAAATTTTTACAGCCGCAGATATAGAAAAGTTTTTTAATGAAGCTCCAGATTTAGAATACCTAGCAGCAAAAGTAAGTTAAATCTTAGTTTTCATAAAACAACTAATCATATGCAATAAAGTTGGAAGCTTTTAAAAGCTGTTGTAATACATATCTAGTATGAATCTAATAGCTTATATAGAGTAACATTAATAGTTGACGAAGTCAACGAAACAGTTGTATCGGTGCAATGCCATGACTGTATTGGATCACAAGGAGGCTGCAAACATGCTATAGCTTTTCTTATGTGGGTCCATCGCAGGAGTGAAGAACCATCCATTACATCAGTTGAATGTTACTGGATGAAATCTAAGCTATCGAGAGTTGGAACTACCATAAAGTATATAACAGCAAAAGACTTATCTAATGGTAAGCCTAGTTTGCCAACAAATACTGTAGTATTTGAGAAGTTTATTGAGGAAGGAAGGAAAAGGCCACTTCACAATTGTGAATTGATTAAATTTCAGGAAGATTATGTGCCTAATACAGTAAATACATTCTCCATGCACAAATTGGTATTTAAATATAAGGAAAGATCCTGTGACACTTTCTTGGAAAAACTTTTGTTTAATGACATAGATGTTAAATTGGTTGAGGAAAAAACAAGACAACAACATCAAAGTGGTCTTTGGCACGAATTAAGATATGGAAGGGTGACAGCTTCACGAGCATATGAATTTAGTAGGTGCAAAACTACTGATGGAACACTGATCGCTTTGATAATGGGTGGAAGAATTCCAGACACCAATGCCATGAAACGTGGCAGACTGTTGGAAGATGAAGTAAGGGAAACCGTCTCTACCAGTCTGGGGAAAACAATTAATAAATGTGGCTTATTTATAAGTAAAAAATATCCCATGATAGCGGGATCACCAGATGGGGTCTGTGATGACAGCATTATAGAAATAAAGTGTCCAGTAAGTACTAAGACTTACAAAAATTATGTCATTAATGGAAAACCAACCAAAAAGTTTTACGCTCAGATGCAGATACAAATGTATTTGTCACATCATCACAAAGGTTACTTTTGTGTTGCTGACTGTAATTATAGTGTGAACAAAAATGTAAATATAATAAGTGTGAAATATGATGAAAAATATGTTTCAGAACTTATTTTGGCTTTAGTCAGTTCATGGAAGGATACTGTGTACCCATTATTGTACCAATGTGTAATTTAGTTATAATAAATAAATAAAACAAACAGTGAATTTTTACTTTTATTTTTTCCTAATTAAATCAGGTTATTGCATAAAGGTAGGTACAAGATATTATAGGTGAAAAACTTAAGAAAGTCACCTGTTGTATGTGTGAGTGACGTGTTCGAATAGGCGTTTGTTTTGTTTGTGTTACTAATTATAAATATGTGTTATCTATTCCAACACGTCACTCACACATACAACAGGTGACTTTCTTAAGTTTTTCACCTATACAGTTCAATTACAGCTATCATAGGCTACCTATTTAATTAAAGAATCCTGTAAATTTATTAAACCACATGCAATGGTTATACTATCATCAAGTACTCTAACTAAATTGTGATTCACACATGCGTGTGGTTTCAGTAAACTAAATTCTCTCAAGCGGCGAATCACTCTCTCTATGTGTATTCTTAGGCTAGCAATTTGTTTAGTTTCCCTCACCTCGGTCTTTGAAAGCTTAGAACCTTTTACAACACTTGGAGGTCGCACTAATTTTACTCCTTGTTTGAGTAAATATGATTCTACATGCTTAAAACCTCTATCAGCCATCACACACATGCTTGGTTGCAAACATTTAATAAAATCACATGATTCTACCAAACATGTGTCTGTTACTCTTCCTCCATACCCAGGTGATATAAAATTTACTAGACCATTTGGAGTGCAGGAGATAAGATACTTGATAGTATTAGCCTTTTTGTATTCAGACCAGGAGAGAGATTGATTTACAGCTTTCGAGGGCTTCTGTATTTCTATTTCTAAGCAGTCAATGATGCAACTTACATGATAATATTTATGTCTGAACGCCATTGGTAAATTATTTTTTATATTATATTTATCTAATTTTACAATAAAAGCACGCATGACACTAGCCAACAAAGGAACATTTTTAAGAAATATCTTACTAGCATAACTTGGTGTCATGGAAAAATCATCAGCGAGCTCTCTGAATGAGTTATTTAATCTAATCTTTTTTAAACACATGAGAAAATGAACTGGAGGAATATTTGTGTATTCTTCGATTAGACCTAATAAATAATGACAGTCTTTAGGAACACCTATATAACAGCGAGGATTTCTGTTGATTTTAAGTAGTGTACACTGCAGCATTAGAGCTGCCTCTTTCTGTTTATCATCTTGTAGCAACTCACTGCAATCTGAAGTTGAATTTGTTTGAACAGATATAGTTTGTGATGTACCTTCATCCATTATCGATGGTGTATACGAAATATCACTATCAGACTGGGCTTCATCTACAAATATTTTTCTTGAACTTATGTGTATGTTTGATGTGGTTGGTTTGATTTTGGAAGTGCATCTAGTTATCTTAAATGGCGATGTAGAGACAGATTGGCGATCCTGTTTCAATGGTGATGTCATCTGGTTTACAATTTTAACTCCAGATTGAACGGCTTTGCTTCTGAATTTGTGTGTCATGTAAACTTGGATTGATTTATTTGCTGTCTTATCTTTTTCCTGTGTAATATTTTCTATAACTTCATCTCCATGCACAGCTGAAAAAAAAACACATTAATTAAATACCCAATAGCACAAGTCAGTATAGAGATGAAAAATAACTATCAAGTAATTCTTAAATAATGAGATGAGGTACTCTAGGTACAGAATGCAAGGTAATAATCTAACGTTGTGTAGGTACCTTGCTATCAAATAGTTAAGTCATTTAGTACCTAACCTGTAACATAAATAACTACCTATAGAATGGTTTAATCAGCACAATTGAATTGCTAATTTACATAAACAGAATAAGAAATTGATTTATATTTTGAACAGGAATAATATACTAATACTAATGGTAAAAGAAGTTTTAAAAATTCAGTTCAGTAGTTTTCAAAATTATTACCTAATAATAACAAACATAAACACATTTTCACTATGCAATATTACCATGAATAAAGAAATAAACATATAATTACAGCTGCACTCTAGTTTTTCTTTTACATCCTATTATTTTATTGTTATTTAGCATTAAAATAGCATTCTAGTGGTGTGTTGATTTTAGAAATCAATCCTGTCTTTTTGAGTATATTGGTAAAAACATATACACTAATATTTACTTTATAATATTTCTAGCAGTCCACCCCAACTCCTACAGTGAACCTGCACTTGCCTCCTACCTGAACTTCCAACTGATGTCTCTTCTAGCTCTAAGGGTTTGTTTATAATACTTTTCTCTTCCAGATCTTTTATAGATTCTTGAATAATATCTTGTCTTTGTTTTTTTGTAATATATGGTCGGTGGATGGTTTCAGCTGAGGCTCGTTTTCTTCTATCTGGTTGGCAGTCAAACCTGGTGGGTATACACCCTGGCTTCATCCTAATTTTTGCCACAGAACCCATGATGTGATACTCCATATAATTATCCATGTCATTTGGCAACTAGAAAATGAATAAATGGGTACATTAATACAGTGGATTCTTTGTTTATTTTTCAGATAATCCTCATCATAGTCATAAGCGGGGCTTGCCGGACAAATTAAATCACACACGTAATGACAAAAGATGTTGAGAAACATTCTGACACATTATTATTATTTAAACTACCAAACACAAAAACGAACATTGAGAGAAATTTTGTGGTACGTGATGAGTATGCAAAAATTTTTGAACAATATCAAAATCTGCGGCCACCCAATACATCAACGGAAAGATTTTTTCTTGCCTATCGCAAAGGAAAATGTATTAATCAGCCCATTGGACCAAATAAAATTGGTGGATTGCCACGCGAAATTGCATCTTTCCTGGGGCTGAACACACCTGAACAGTACACTGGACATTGTTTTCGACGGACCTCGGCCACTCTATTAGCCGACTCTGGTGCAGACTTGACTACGCTGAAGCGCCATGGTAGATGGAAATCTAGCACAGTGGCGGAAGGGTACCTTGAGGACTCGCTTGAGAATAAATCTAAAATATGCAAAGGCATTGTTAGTGGCATTAAGCTCAACAATTCATACACTGATCCACGAAACCAACCATCCACATCAAAGGATGCACTGCTATTCGAAAGTTGGCCATCAAATGACGAAGAAGTCCCCATTGAAATTACTCCTGCTCCCGCTGACTCACCTACATTTACCTTAGAAACCACTGATAAAGAATAGTTATTTGTTATACAAGGGGGCACCGGGCAAAGTTGTATTTTAACGCCGAGTGTGGAATTGAAAAACGAGCAAGTGAAAGGATTCTATAGTTGATAGTTGGGGAGTTTATTGAAAAACCTTAAATTTTTTGACCAAAGCATGAAACTTGGCACAGTTGTTCCTTATATCAAAATAAGCCGATTAAGATCGGGAGCCTTCGGGAGCCTCCCCCCTGGGGCCCGGGAGGGGGGGTCCAAGTACCGCTTCACCCGGCTTGGTTTGAAAAATTCTAACTTACCCCGTTTAGTTAATAGGTCATGTTTGGTATCGTTTTCGAGTAAATCAATAACGTAGAATTCATTTTTGGTACTAAAATTATAATTTAATGGTAAGTAAAATTAAAAAAAATTTAAAAATTTGAAATTTTCATCCATGATTTACAAATTCAAGTCATCATAAATGACAAACTGTTTGCTTTTTCTATAAATAAAAAATACGATATGAAAGCCTATTTAATGTATATTATAAAAAATATAACTTTTATCCACCTTCACAAACGTTAAGTTCCACAAAAAAATTACTTTAAGACGCGCGGCGTCGGGACGCCGCGAGCGTAATTTTAAAATACCTCTATTTTAAAAACTCTATTAGACCCGGTTTAGCTATTAGGTCATGTTTGATATAGTTTTCGAGTAAATTAATAACAAAGAATTTATTTTTGGTACTACAATACAATTATAATTTAATGGTAAATAAATTAAAAAAAAAAATCATCTATAATTTGCAAATTCAAGTCAACAAAAATGTCAACTGTTTGCTTTTTCTTTAAATAAAAATATGATGTAAAAGCCTATGCGTATGTCACCAAACACCCAGACAAGTTTGGTGGAAGCTTCCTTCACGAACTGCTTGGTGTCTGATGACCATGGTCAATATGTAGTTGTTTTTTAAAAATGCATATTTGCGCGTTTAAACTGGGCGTTTTGCAGCAGCAGTCCCTGGTTTCTGGGCCGAGCGTTAGACGTTGGACGGAGCCAAGGTATCCACACAGGTCACGCCCCACGCCAAGGGTCGTCCCAAAAACCAAGGCAAAAGCGAGCAACCATCAGGCCGCTTTCCGTCTGCTGCTGACAAGCCGACAGTTTCGAGGGTTGTCGGTATGTTCGCTGTGCCGAGAGCCTTGCGGATTAAATCGTTAAGTGCAGCGTGTCACAAAATTCGGCCAGCAATAGACTGGCAGTGGAGTCCGTGGTGTCCTAATGCGTCGGCAGCAAGGGTGTGGTTGGCATGTCTTTAGCCCCAGTCTTAGACAAAATGGCAGTATATGATAAAGTAAGGCAGCCTCGGAAGGAGGTATGTTCTCCAAGTGTCGATCTTTTCTAGTAAAGAGGTTCTTCCGGCACTCATTCACTGTTGCGTAAGGACCCTTGATCTGAAACAATATGTGCATTGTCATTTTATTTAAACAGATTCTGCAACTATCAAATTACATTTTGGTGGATCACCTTCACTATTACACACTTACCTATCATACAAAATAATTACAAACTTTAGTAGAATCTGATTAGCCTATCTATGATATTGCTCCATCTCGTAATAGTTTGAAGCCTTGGGTGGCCATGTTTCTCCCTTGTTGATCGTTTCAAGCTGCGTTTATCGTATATATTACCCATACTATGTCTAATCTAGAAACGTTTTCTTTTGGCTTTGAAGCTTAGCCAGGCCACTCAAGGTGTCAAACTTAACAAGATGGAGCAATATCAGAGGCAAATCAGATTCTACTAAAGTTTGTAATAATTATGTATGATACGTAACGTAAGTGGGTAATACTGAAGGTTACGTGATCCACCAAAAAGTTGTAATTTGATAGTTGTAGACTCTAAAATGATAATGCACATATTGTTTCAGACCAAGTCGTTGCGTAACGGTGAATGAGTGGTCGAAGTACCTACCTCTTTAGGTACCAGAAAAGATCGACAATTGGAGAACATACCTCCTTCAGAGGCTGCCTTGCATCAGCATATACTGCGCACAGTGTACCAGGGGCCCATTTCTCGAAGCTACAAGTTACAATTTTCAACTGGTTGTCAATGTCTAATATGACAAGTTGGAAAGAGACTTCCTCTTGTAACTTGTAACTTTCAGTTTTGAGAAATGGGACTCAGGGCGTTCTTGTTTGGAGTCAGGCGTTGGTGCCACACCAAAATTTGCCAAGTTCGTCTTCTTGGGGATGGAAGGAAAAAGGAGACGAATGGGTACCACACTGGTCACTCTGGTCAGACAACACTGAAGTGGCCAGTATATGCTTAGAAGTTACAAGATGTAAATGTAAATCAGGTTGCAAAAAACGATGCAACTGCATAAAGAGGGTAGAGCCTTCTTTATGCAGTTCTATATGTACCCAGCTATGTTTCTGTGAAGGGAATGTATAGTATGAGTATGAGTATGAGTAATCTGTCAATTAGGACACCACAGACTAAACTATAAGTGCTAACTTTTCAGTGTTGGATACTCTATGGCAAATTTTCCTGCATCTGAAACATATTTTTTTTATCTGTCGCGTTATCGGCCAATCAGAGACGGTTATTACAAACAATTGGTTGCTAGGTAATTCGATGTTGATACAATGGTGAACGACTCTATTGACATTAATTTTATCTTGCATGAATGGTGATATTTCCGTCCATTGATGATGAAGATGATGACTCGTAGAAAAAGTATTGTATACAATAGTGATATAATTAAGCTTTTCACTCTCGTACTACACATGGTACTCTACTGAAAAGTTTTGTATTATATCACGATTGTATAAAATACTATTATATAAATTTCTTTCAGGATTCACTACAATAAATAAATAACAGGTACAGTCGGTCTTTAGATCGTGTGGTCCGACCCGAGTGTTGCCGTTGTCGACACCGGAGTCAATAATAATGAATCTTTTTCTATTTATGCATTAACACACCTCTGACACTGGCGATCAAATATATGAAAGAGGCGCGTTCCCCGCACACAGTCTAAGCTCGCGTAGGTGAACGCGTACTATCCTTTGTGAATAGGCTTTAATATCATATTTTTATATTTATAGAAAAAGCAAACCGTTTGACATTTATGGTGACTTGAATTTGCAACTCACAGATTTTTTTTTTAATTTCATTTAACATTAAATGGTCATTTTAGTACCAAATATAAATTCTACGTTATTAATTTACTCGAAAACGATACTAAACATGACCTAATAGCTAAACGGGTTCTAATAGAGTTTTTTAAAATAAAGGCATTTTAAAATTACGCTCGCGGCGTCCCGACGCCGCGCGGCTTAAAGTTTTTTTTATGAAACTTAACGTTAGTAAAGGTGGGTAAAAGTTATATTATTCATAATCTATATTAAATAGGCTTTCATATCATATTTTTTATTTGTAGAAAAAGCAAACAGTTTGACATTTATGATGACTTGAATTTGTAAATCATAGATGAAAATTTCAAACTTTTAATTTTTTTTCATTTTATTTACCATTAAATTATAATTTTAGTACCAAAAATGAATTCTACGTTATTGATTTACTCGAAAACGATACCAAACATGACCTATGAACTAAACGGGCTATGTTAGAATTTTTCAAAGCAAGCCGGGTGAAGCGGTACTTTGGCCCCCCTCCCGAGCCCCAGGGGGGAGGCTCCCGAAGGCTCCCGATCTTAATCGGCTTATTTTGATATAAGGAACAACTGTGCCAAGTTTCATGCTTTGGTCAAGAAAAAAAAGGTTTGGCCTCTTTTTGTCGATAAACGTCCCCACTATTGAACCACGAACGAAGCGAGTGGTTCGAGAATAGAATCCTGAACTTGCGAGCTTTTTAACACACGAGAAGTAAAATACATTTGCACCCGAGCGTAACACAAAACTTTTCCCCTCACTATAGCGAGGAAACTACAACGCAAAAAATGGGTTTATCACTGCTTCCAGTAGTTCCACAGGTGGTAAATCATCTTGATTTCTAGATTCACCTACTTTTATTAATTTTAAAGCAGTTAATTTGACTTTATGGAAAAAACACGTGTTTCCGAGCTAGTGAGGGGAAAAATAAATTACAATGCAATAACAATAATACCCAAGTTACCAACACAAGCATAAATGTTCCCAAAAAAAACCTAACCGTCATATCCGATGTGACCTCCTCCGTTGTCTAGGACTAAATTAATCCTGGAATGCATATTCGCCACCATATTCCAACACATTTCACTTCCTCTTAAAAGTTTCCAAGTTTGAAATACCACTCCACTCAAATTTTCTTTGTTTCGGACATCGTTTGGATCCCAATTGAGAACCATTTGACCCCAAACGTTCTCAATGGGGTTTAAATCGGGGCTTTTGGCTGGCCACCGAATCAGCTCAACGTCAGGTTGACCTGCCAGCCATTCCTGCACTAATCGGGAGCTGTGTATGGAACTATTGTCCTGTGCCAAATAAATTCGACCTTCGGGATAAGCAATGCGAACTGTTGGTAAAAAAACATCACGCAAGATTTCCACATATTGAGCCCCATTCATCCTGCCACTTACTGTTGTGAGTTCTCCCGGGCCCATAGAACTAATCCAACCCCAAATGCCTAGACCAATCCTTCCACTTGACTTGTTCGGCAATGTGTTCTTTTCGACATATCGCTCATTATGTCGCCTGTAGAGTATCTTGCGACCATGCTTGCCCGATTGAAATGTCTTCTCGTCGACAAAAATTACAACATTGTTTACCCAATCGAAATTGTAATATTGCAGACAAAATGCGATACGGTCGTCTTTGTGGTGGAGTCCCCCTTTATTCAACCGACGGCGCACTGTTTGCATAGAAATCTATAACAAGCATTCATAATCATAATCAATATTTCACTTCTATTCAAGTGTTATTACAGATAAATAAATACTTAAAGATAAAGTAATTGCGTTAAACTTACACCGTATTGTATGGCTGTATCACGACAACGATGGAAGGGATCCTGTGAATGTGTAGCAATCATCTCTGCGTCTTCCGCCTCTGTTGTAACTCTTTGACGTGCTAACCGTGGACGGTCTTGTAGTGCTTCATCGTCGCCTGCTTCATATCTTTGGACCCATAAGTAAACTGTTCGCCTCTGAAAGTGAATAAAGTCGTGATAGGAGTCTGTAACTCTGTAGTGATAAAGTATCATTAGTTAGAAAATGAACGCCGAACGATCAACTTTTTTCTATATAATGAACAAAGATGTTATTTATTGAAATCACATACTTGCACTACTGTTTCTCGAGCAATCTCGGCCACACGCATCCCAATCTCTTTCAGCTCTACTATTCTTGTTTTCTCCCTTAAAGTTAGACGGGGAGCCATTTTCAAGCGTGAATTAACCGAAACGCAACATCAATCGGAAATAAATCGACAAAAATATATATTAAATTTAATGTCAATATGTCAATATTGACAATAAAAGAAAAAATACTGTTTCAAAACTCTTTTGAATAATAGCCCGCGTAACTAACACATACGCATAGGACACACACACATTCGCATTCTAGTGCGACTCTCTTTCATGCAATATTTCAGATTTCTGAAGTGTATAGCTAGATGTGTTGCTGTGTGTACTTAATGTTATTCTTACGAATACCTATAGCTCTATTTTCGCAGCTTTAAACAAGTTTCAAAAAAATAGTCTCTGTATAAAATGAACTAAGAAAATATTTGTTAAAACAACGAAGAAAATGAAAGTTTTATTTATAGCCCTCGGACTTTAATTCAGTTAAAAGAACAACAGAGAAGTTGGATAAATGTTTTTGAATTATTTAACGTCATTTTTGTTTGTAACGCCCAGGAAGGGCGAGATCCGTATATTTAGTAAGAAACGTTTCATTCTTAATTTGAATTTATGATCCTGCTGTAACATTTACTTATTAACGGTCCAAAAAATAGGCCAGTTTCATTCCAAAGCCAGTTTCCAATATTAAGTAGTTATATTATTAACATAAAATCGTATTAAAAAGTTTTTAATGCAACAAATACTCTTAATTTTAGAACATTAATTTGAATATATTATGGACTTGATTAGTCCCGAATAACAAAGGTAGGTAAATCAAGATTTCTCTATTTTATATAACCACGATTAAATGTAATTTTACTGTCAATTTTGTGTTGAAAATGTGTCATTTAGTTAAGACGATACGATACAGGTCAATTCTCCATACAAAGGCTCTCGACTATTTCCTCCCTGGTTTTTGAAGATAGAGCAATGATTTTTTCAACACAGATTATTATTATTTTTATCTGTGTCGTACCGTTTTGATTTTTGCTATTTTTATTTTAAAAGACGCTAGAGCCAATCAAAAATTTCTAAAAACGGCCTTTTTCAATATGTCTCAAAAAAAGGTGTGATAATCAAGATCGGTAACAATTAGCCAAAAAATCTAAACGGCCCGACACCGATTATTTCATTGTTATTCGGATTCTTCAAATTTCGTTCCGTTTAAATAAGTTTTGAAAGAGGAAACAGTCGAGAGCGGAACCTCGATTTTAAAATTTAAAATTTTTTCGCAATATCTTTTAACTGAGTTATTCCTAATGGACATTTTTTTTTTCGATAAATCTAGTTAATAACAATAGTATATTTAACTGAAATTCCCAAATTGAAAGGGGGACTCCTTTCCATTTTAGCATTTTCGATCCCCTAGCTCCTTAACTGATTTTAGGCTCCCCCGTGTTTTAAATAGGCTCCCCCGTGTATAATTTTGGTTTTCGACGCTAAAAGCTACTATAGATGTCGTATAAAGGTTTTCGGCGTGACCGCCTGTCGTATAAAAGCCTCCAGTAACACATTTTAGCTCTATAAGCTTATACCGCTAAAAGGTGTTATTAGGAGTGATGTAAACGTTTATATCACCGTTTTATAGAGCCGCTATAGGCCTGGTCTATAACAGGATCAAATATGACTACTATAGGTCTATAATATTGTATAATAGTGTTAGGGATCACTGCTATGCTATCAATTTGCGCTATTAAGGTTCCCGACAAGCCGCTATAGTTGTTGCGTTATACAGCTAAAAGGTGTTATTAGGAAGTGATGTAAACGTTTGTATCATCATTTTATAGAGCCGCTATAGGCCTGGCAGGCAATTATGGTCGCGCGATAAATGATAAAACATCTGGCCGTCCCTATCGCACTTAGTAATAGTGCGATAGGGACGGCCTGACATTTTATCGTCTATCGCGCGACCATGCTACCCGTGCTGGTCTATAACAGGATCAAATATGACTATTATAGAACAATATTATTGTATAATGGTGTTAGAAATCACTGTTATGCAATCAATTTGCGCTATTAAGGTTCCCGACAAGCCGCTATAGTTGTTGTGTTATACAGCTAAAAGGTGTTATTAGGAAGAGATGTAAACGTTTATATCACCATTTTATAGAGCCGCTATAGGCCTGGTCTATAACAGGATCAAATAACCTACTAAAGAACAATATTATTGTATAATAGTATTAGGAATCACTGTTATGCTATCAATTTGCGCTATTAAGGTTCCCAACAAGCCGCTTATAGTATTTTTAGTAGTTGTATTTTAACAGATTTAAAACCTAACTATAGTAACTATAGCACTATTTTGGGATATAGTGGCTTTGGAAAACACTGCTATAGTATTTAACACTGTAGATAGTGATATGAATACCATTATAGAGCTATTTTGCTGTATAATGAAGTTTTCAGGATACGTTTATATAGCTTTGAAAAGCGTTAATAGTCGTTTTCTAATGCCTTTTATATCTCATCGCCGTATACGCCATAATGACTCTTTTATATCACAGAACTGTTGAATAATGGTTTCGGTATCTCTTTTAAAACACAATAGCGTTATAGCTGAGTTTACTATATGTTTTATAAACCAAATCAGATATATAAGAGTAGAAAACGATTACTTTTAAATGATAATTTTGACCTTAAGAGGGCTTTCGTGTTAAAAATAGTGAAATCGCAACCGAGCGCTCGATCATACCGTGTGTGGTGTCAAATTAAAGGGCTTTGCGAGTAGTTTATAAATATATATCACATTATAGGACTTTTTCTACTTGGTCTAACAAAATATGAGAAAATGTCCAAAAGTGGTAATAATTGTACCGGTGAAGGCTCGTTTTCAAAAAATTGGCAAAAATCAATAATAGCAATTTATAATCACTAAGGCATAACAGCAATTTAAGTAAATGTTGCAGATTAATTTAGTACAAAACTTACTTCGATGTGATGTAGATTTTCAAAGAAATTGTCACTTAATTTTAGGTAATTTCTGAAAAAAAATGAATTCGCCTTAGGCTAGTTTACTCTTTTTCAAAAACTTAAAATAAAAATCTAGTCTGAAATGATTGTGGTACAGGATATACGAATTATAAATTTACCCGTTTTAATATTCAAAATTGTCCAAATTTTACAAATAAGATCGACTGATTCAGCTCTATACGTGCGTTTTTCTAAACGTGCATTAGAGAAAAATTCATAATTAATTTAATGAGTTAGTTTTCAAAAATCCAGTCTTATAAAAATCAAGATAATAAGATGCTCTTACTGGAACTTGAATTAAATAAATCTATTGGATAACGGAAAGTGTAGTATTTCACCGACTAAAACTATCAATTTTACATTCTTTTGACGTTTTTTTTGAAAGCAGCCTTAAAAGGCTGCTTTATGGTATTTATTTATACATCGTAATTATGAAATCAGGCCAAAGATTCGGTATCTGGTTCCGTACAGTGTTTTTCTAGAAATTAACTTTAAAAATACACATAGCGACCAATTGTAGTTTAGATTTGTCATACTAAAAAGAAAACAACATTTATTGATACTGTTTATGCTTTCTATAGTAAAACATTGAAAACAAGTATTGTTTTCTATATAAAGAACTTATAAGTTAAACTGGATCATAGTTAAATTCTCATGCAACCCTAATTGAATCCACGATGGCGGGCTTATGGCAGTGAATGCGTATGATAAGTGATATAGTCGAACTATAAAAGCGTATGTTTTACTTCTTGGATTCATAGTAGAAACTATGGTGCCAATAATTTTATATTGTATTAAATTATATTTATTTATTTTATTCAAAACATGTATAAATCGACGGCGCATTTAAAATACTCCATTAAACTAATATTCTTTTAACGGTAAAATTTCCATCGCATACCTTTTTGCAGTAATGATGGAAGTATACGAAATCCAAATTATGTTAATTGACACTAAACTTCATAAGTTCACACGCCACTTTTCATTAAGTTCCTCGTTTAGAACACTTTTTGTTAAGTATTACACACACATTAAATTATTTTAGAAATTTCGCATTAAAAGGGACGGCAACTGCTATTATAGAACAAAATAACCTGTATAACGGAATCTCAAATGCTACTATAGCATAAATTGATACTATAATAGCGTTACTGTGTCCTCTATGTCAACAAATTAGCACAATAGTCATCATTACATCACCATAAACGACCTTAAACATCACGGATGATACTGCTATAGGCCTATTATATCACTAAATGGCTGCATAATTGCGCCAAATCGGCTCTACAGTACCAATATAGATTATTTATAGGACCATTTAGTGTGATTTAATTTGGCACTATAGGACCAGAAATTGTTACTTGAGAGGAACTATAATAAGCACACAAAATTTCATCCCCATCGGTTCAGCCGTTTAGGAGGAGGAGGTAACCAACACACAAGCATGTCAATGACGTGTTAAAAGAATTTCACCATCCCCTGCCCATCTTACCCCCCGTGTGACGTGTTCGTCACCAAGTCGACTGTGGGATTTGGGGGTGAAATTGTGGCGTAGGCGAGAGGCTGGCAACCTGTCACTTCTGTCACAATTTTTGATTTCCTTTAACCCCTTAATTGCCAAGAGTGGCACTGAGACTTTAGTAGTTTCATGTGCTCTGCCTACCCCTTTATGGGATACAGGCGTTGTAACAGACCGACCTCTACAGTCAATAATTTAACGTTTTAATTCAGTTAGATAATTTAACTTGTCAATATTGAATTTCGCGCGTTATTTTGGGATTGTAGACGTGACGCTCAATTGAACGCCATCTATGAATGGTGTAGGGAACTATTAGGTCGATTCGTTTTGATTCATTATTTGCTACCCTGCGGAATTTACGTAAACATTTAAAATAAATTATTTAATCTAATCTTTGTTCAACAAAATAATTACTGATCTGAAAATATTGGACATTTCTGTTTTACCGACCTTCTTATTAAAGTTATGCCGGGAGATCGATTAAAATGCGCGGGAACTATAACCACCAATCATATGTTAGCGTCGAAGATATTAACCAATCAGGACGCGGTATTTTGATAGGACCTATTAGGAATTGGTAGGAACTACGGGGAGCAACCGAGGTGATAAGATGGATGACACGGGGGAGTTAGGGGCTTTTTCCGTCGGCAGAGCGTCGAGACAGTAGGGAATTCTGTGAGTGTTAGTTTGTAAGGAAAACGTGTAATAAGCTTGTTCACAGACACGAGGTCTAGCTGCCGCCATCAGAAGAATCAAAGGATGAAGAAAACCAACGGATGTGACGGGCGAGACATTGCATGCGGCATGTCGTGGCAAGCTGAGCGTTGGCGCGAAAGACAGCATCATGCCGCCATGAGGTTTCAAAAGAGCTACGTTTCACTGGTTCCGGGTTACTGTGAGTGTTCAGGTTCCTTATCTATTTCCTTTACAGCACACCATCTGTCAGATCTGGGTCACTGTTGAATAGTCTGCAGCCATGTCGGTTGAAATGTAAGTTACATAGTTAACTATGGGCGTAAATATCTACGTGCTACCTATTATCTTCGTGAGGAATTCCAAAGACAGCGTGGCTATCGAGGCAGCTTCCACAACGACTACTTATCATTAGCGTCATGATTACTGTGAGTATTCAGTATTCTTAAACCTGAAGGCATGCTGACCGAGACGCGTCATATAGTCCTAACATGGGCGTGAGTATCTAATTGCTATCGCCTTGTGAGGGAGACTAGGACAGAGCTTGTGTCAAAGATGGACGGCACATGGAGGGGCTTCTACATTCACGTGGGCGAGTGGAGCCACGTAAGTCTACCTACCACGAGGTGGACGTGACATTGGATAACACTGGCATGGTACGTTAATTTAAATATTTAGTTGTTGGTTGTTATTCAACTTTGTGCATACCCATAGGTTATAATGACCGCGTACTTATTAGTAAGATCATATATCGTTCGTATTGTTTCATAGAATTTGTAGTAGCATAAACAAAACATAATGGGCGTAGTATAAACGGAACGTAATATTGGTCTTGAATGAATGGCGGGTAGTTCCATAGGTCACGTTAGCTTATTCCTTACGTTAATTTAAATATTGAGTTGTTGGTTGTTAATCAACTTTGTGCACATCCATAGGTTATAGTGACCGCGTACTTATTAGTAGGATTGTAGTTGGTTTGATATAGTTCGTCATAGCATAAACAAAACATAATGGGCGTAGTGAAAACGGAACGTAATATTTGTCTTGAAGGAATGGCGGGTAGTTCCATAGGTCACGTTAGATTATACCTTGTATTTTGCAATAAATTAAATGTTGTTGATTGTTTTAGGTTACCAGCTATGCTATAACGTTCGAAGTGAATATTTTCAGTTTAGTTTGATTCTTTTTAACAGTGTAACGGATACTTGTTTGTGTTTTGACGATTTATAAATAATATACGTGGGTCGGAGTTCGGGAACGATTATGAAGAGTGAACGTATTATTGGGTTAGTGCGTACAATCGGAGTTGAAAGTAAGTCTCAACGTCATCATTATCCTCCTTGCGTTATCTCGGCATTTGCCAAGGCTCATGGGAGCTTGGGGTCCGCTTTGACAACTAATCCCAAGATTTGGCATAGGCACTAGTTTCACGGAAGTAAGTTTCAACGTTCATCATTATCCTCCTTGCGTTATCTCGGTATTTGTCACGGCTCATGGGAGCATGGGGTCCGCTTTGACAACTAATCCCAAGATTTGACGTAGGCACTAGTTTCACGGAAGTAAGTTTCAACGTCATCATTATCCTCCTTGCGTTATCTCGGCATTTGCCACGGCTCATGGGAGCTTGGGGTCCGCTTTGACAACTAATCCCAAGATTTGGCATAGGCACTAGTTTCACGGAAGTAAGTTTCAACGTCATCATTATCCTCCTTGCGTTATCTCGGCATTTGCCACGGCTCATGGGAGCTTGGGGTCCGCTTTGACAACTAATCCCAAGATTTGGCATAGGCACTAGTTTCACGGAAGTAAGTTTCAACGTCATCATTATCCTCCTTGCGTTATCTCGGCATTTGCCACGGCTCATGGGAGCTTGGGGTCCGCTTTGACAACTAATCCCAAGATTTGGCATAGGCACTAGTTTCACGGAAGTAAGTTTCAACGTCATCATTATCCTACTTGCGTTATCTCGGCATTTGCCACGGCTCATGGGAGCTTGGGGTCCGCTTTGACAACTAATTCCAAGATTTAGCGTAGGCACTAGTTTCACGGAAGTAAGTCTCAAAGTATGTATGTTTATAGTAGTCTGTCCCTTATACGCGTAAGGGCAGTAGAAGATTTTGTAATATTTACTAGGGTTTGTGTCGAAATAAATCAAAATCGTGTGTATGTTAATTTGGTAATATGATGACGAATATTTACCTATTTAGTTACGTGTAGATATGGTAGAAGTAGGTGTAGTCTATAAATAGCGGCCGTGTGTTTGCAACCTTGCTGGTACTATTAGTGATTTGTTTATATGCGTGATTTTTGTAATGGTTGTCACATAATTATTACATTCAATTTGCGATTAATTACATTATAGAAGTGAGTAGTGTATGTATGGTTCTCAATGGTTTATTTGAATCGTAGATGTGTTCGATACAGTTTTAGGTAGCGTTAAGTTCTTTCATTCAAACGATCAGAAATGTATCAAATAGTTAGTTTAATCGTAATATTACCTAATATGAATAAACGTAAAGAAATAGTACCTATAGGATTTGAAATAAACGGACGTTGTAGGTAATTGCATTCCTTTATTTACTATATTATTCAAATTGTTCATTTCTCAATTCTCGGTCCATGGGCGAGGAGAATCGACGAGCACCTCCGTCAGCGGATTACCAGACCTCCAGTTTACCAGTGTATCGTCGAGGTTTTGGGAACCCTTCTACATGGACATGCTGCCACATTACCGCCACCTCGGGCCACTTGCAAAATACATCGGGCCAAGGTGCTTCTCGTCGGCATCTAGCCAAGGCGCCGTGACTAGGACGTGCAAATGCAAAATGGTGTATTACTGAAGACAATACAAACGGTGCGTTGGTTCTGAATTGATATTTCTCTTAATCATGATTGATTTGATTTCATATTTTGTGTAAAATTTGGCATACTTCCCTAGGTCGTCATATTGAGCATAATCTAAGCCTGGATCGTGCTGTAAACGGTAATTTATTATTTATTTAATTAAGAGAAGTAATTTAATATTGATGTCCCTTTTATGGTATGATTATAATTTATAATTAAATATCAAAATGATGATCACTCTAGGGTGTAAAGGTAATTCCCATATTCTTAACAATCTTATTACATTGTGCAGTATTTATAGGTTTCACGTTTTATTTTAATCGGAACTATCAAACTAAACTAATAAAATAAAATAAATAAATAGATATTATGGTACACTTTTACAGATTAGTCCTGGTAGGTCGAAAGATTGTCTTGTGGGAACTCAGACAATTACTTATATATAAAATATAAATACTTACATACATACAGAAAATATCCCTGACTCTGGAACAAATATTTAGATATGTTATAAACACAATTTTATTTCTATTTCCGGTTCACGAGCGGTTGCGGGTGCGAGCCTGATGCCATCGGCGACATGCAGAGCTTTACTATGGCGCTACGACGGGCCTCCTCTGCCACGACGGGCGTCAGACGCAAGCTTCTTTACGACAAGCTACGCGTGAGCCACTCCGTCTTCATCGTCATGAACCGTGAGATCTTCGGACAGCGGCCGTCAACCCTGACGCTATAGTCTATGCGGCGACCTAGATGATTTACTTACTTGCGTAGAATGTAACTATACTGCGTGTCCCGAGATTTTAGGCGGGGTAGTTTTGACGTTAGGTACGTTTTATTTACTTAAATGATTAAATTGATTGCGGCATATTTGTTTAAGATTAAGACACGTGTTAAGTATATTTGTATGTTTCCATTATTGCGGTTCAGCCACACACGTATTTATTAATGATAATTATTGATTTACATGTCTAGTCGTTGACTGTGAAAGTAGACGTTTCTCATGACAAATGAAGTTATTCCTGACTCTATTTTTGATATTACGAGACCTTTTGATTATCTGGTAAAGCCACCTGTTTGATAATTAATAATATTGACACCTACTTAATGATCATGATGACGTATTCATTTTAGATGTAAGATGCTAGGTACCATATTATCCAAATATATCTCGTATCCAAGTTCTAATATAACAATTCATATTTATTTCACTATAAGAATAATATTTAAATACACTCGAGTACATACATAGCTTCAATCTATTTATATATCTATATTTCGCACACGTTGATTCAGTCTTGGCTGGTTGCGAATCATGAATCATTTGCAGTGCATTACAATGACATTGCTAAGGTGTAATGTTAGATTTATTATTAACGCATCATTCATTAAACAGATTGGCATAGATATATATGGTCTTACGTAAACTTCAATTTCAAGTCAGCATGATTCGCAAACAGCTATATTCTATGAAGTTCAGGAGTCATGAAATGCTATTGTGGGTGTGATATTCTATCATTAGAATTTTATACATACCCAATTCACGTGTCATACTGAATCAAGTCATTTGACTGAAACTATGTTTAATACATATTAAATGTAAGGTTGTACTCCGATACGTCCGTCCGTTCGAAAGTAGGCATATTATATTTATTTACTAATTTGTAGTTGTTGAAACCGGTCACAGTGGCTTTATTATTATACATGTGGCTGTTTCGACAATGAGGTAATTTTAGTTATATCTGGAACTGTCTTTATATTGACTCATTCCAGTTATGACAAAGGTTTCGGTACTACCCAAATTTATATTCATGTAAGATTAAGCTGAGCGATGGTTCTAGTCCAGGTTGAGGAAATACGAACCATGTGTTTTATTATAGGGCCCCCGTCTCTGTTTCATTGAAGAGGGCTTCTCCTCAGGTCCCATCCCCACTGAAAGTAATCCTTGAAAAGGGAGGGCTACGGTGGAGTAACACGTGTAGCGGAGCTGCTAAGTATCTTGTTTGTAGTAATCTTATGATTCATACAAAACGTTTACTGGCCTTCCCTCTAACTATAGAGACGCGTGTGATCATGGAGAATTATATGATCTTTTATCGGACTCTGGTCGGATACCACACATCAAAGCCGTCTAGAACCTATGAGAGATTATTAACCTCCCGTGGACGATAATTGTGTATTGTCGTTTACCGGTACAAGTCGTCTAAGACTCCTTTATATATTAAACAACTATATATTTTATATGGATGAGATAGTCTTGTATCGGGGCCAATGATAATATAAATTGTTGGAGGAGCGCTAACCCCTTTACCTCTTCAATAAAACTCAATTATTACTGAGTCTTGGTTTGGCCATACCTCGGTAATGAGGACAAAAATTAGTCAGTAAGATATTTAGTATGATTCAACCTGGAATTAGGCCTGTATTGAAAATGCTTGGCATTTTTGTGGTAATGGGTAATTTAATCAAATCCTTTTCCACTGGCTTTTATTTGTAGTATTTCGATAATTCTAAATGATTTTCAGTACTTTGTATCTGTAAAGAAATAAAGAATGGGTGGTTTCAGGACGTTGTCGGTCAGTTTTATATCATTGCTGTGTTTATAGTCTCTCTTAGACACTATTTGTCGATTAACTATCTACTGTACTCGCTACTGTATTCACATGAGGCACTTTCACGAAAAAAAGGGTTTAGGGTTCATACTGAAACGTATTATAGCCAATTACACGTCTAAAAATACTCGGACAGTCGAGTAAATGGCGAATTCATTATGGTTGCATGATCGATATTATTACCCAAGGGTTTGCAAAATTATGCAAGTTACTATGTAACATACACCCGGGCTAGGTAGGGCCCATAATGATTGTATTTGTATGTAATATATTTCTGGTAGCGTGTGGAGTGCTTCATGTAGGACTTTGGTTGACATAGTTGTCTATAGAGGTGACGTATGCATAGTAATTTTATAAGAATCACAGCCTGGCCTTTCAGTGAATTGCAAACAACTATTCTTTGTACATAATATACAATTATAGTCTGAGTTACAAAAGCCAGATCCCTACCCAACCAACCAAGTCTAAAATATATATATATATTTTCATGATATATTTTGTTTGACCAATATAAGCGTGCTATAGATGTTAATAAAAACATCATGTCTAAACCACGTTTATAGATACTGGTCTTGTTTATTTTATGGTTAATAATCAGACTGATAATCCCACAATAGCATTTTATAAGCAGGAATAATGGTTTATAATATTATTATTTGTGTCCTCGAATTTCATGAAATATCATGAAATTCCGTATTAACGTCTTATTCAACTGGCTTAATTTTAATAAACAATTGTATTTTACTTTTGCGCGATGTTACAGGTGCATAATGAAATGGCTGATCTCATGATATCAAGGGCAACGCTTATATCATTGTCTTGTTTATGATCGTTTATGGGTGCTCATGTCACATACTTACTTACTTATTTGGTCCCGGTTTCAGTACTCTTTAGTCTGAACCTTACGTGACGTAGTCCATGTAGACGACGGGTCTACGGTATTGCAGACGATGCGGGTCCAAGTGACTATAATACCATGCGTATGGGTGCGTTCACGTAGGGGCTTGCGGCTAGACATATTTTTAGTACCCATAATAACGACTTATGCATGATAATTTTATGAGATTTCAAAGCTTGCCTTAACGTTGATTGCAACCAGCTATTTTATTTATTGATATAAATGAATATTAATTTAGTTATAAGCCAGATTTACCTGTCAGGTTTATTGATCTTATAACATATTAATATGTTATTTAACTTGAATCTCAACAAACATATTTTATATATCTCAATTTATCTCTAAATTTCACTATCGTTCAACAGTGTTTATAAACCAATATTTTAACCAAACACCATTAATAACTTATTATTATCGTGGTTTTCTAATTATTAAATTATAAACCACAAAATACTTTCATATACTTCTAGTTGCGTTAATTATGCCATACATTTAGAAGTATTTAGTTCTATCTTTGGTTGTAATTAATAGATAATTTAGATCGCTTTAAGGATGCGGATTATGCTTGTTGGAACATATCACTGGTTGTATCACTAACATGTCTCACACCTCAGGAGCTTTGGCTACTACTTATCATAACGTTAGTCTATACTACCCTAGATGATTTTGCCATACATTGTTTGTGTATTTTAATATGCTTTACTTCTTTGTCCGTAACATATTTTATTATGCTTGTATACAGGTTAAACTTGGGCAGTCAGGTTTTTGTTTCCGTCTACTTTTCCTGACGTAGGGACTTGGCCCTAGTAATGAAGGCGGTGTATTCAAGTAGATCCTAATCAGATTTAATTGAATACAGAGTTATAATAATTATTTTCTGATAAAAGTATAAATGATTATAGATACAATAAATCGAAATGTTTTAGTACCTAATCTTTTGTTTATTTTATACTTCACCCTCGTAGCTTACACCCTAATTATTATAGGTTCAACTTTTAGTTAATGGTAAGCATTAAAGCTTGAGTAGAGTCAATAATCTTATTGAAGTAGCTTTCATTATTTCTTTGAGCTTACCCTGGGTAAGATGTAACAATATGGTTTAGGCCGTGTCCAGGATAATAACATTTTATTTATTTTGTTTTCATGCCTTTCATTAGGCACAATTTGATGTTCGTGCAATGGTCTGAGGTCTAAAGTGAGATATGTTATGTGGTTGTACTGTGTTCTAACAAGCATTTTCTTTTCAGATCTTATATCCTAATATTAATTTGGGATGAATACTGTCTTCCGTTTTGATATGTTTTGCACTGAATTTTATGTTTCCTTTTTCACAGATGGATGTTCTTCCAAGTTATTTTATAATGATATGTGTTTATTTCAGAATTCTGTTAGTTTTAGTAGAAAATTCGCCATTTTATTTATTTTATTCCGTTGATTTGCAGCATCATTTTATTGATTAATTTATCATTAAATTATTATAGAACTGGAAAAGTCGGTAGTGGAAATAAAAGGAAAGAATAACTTTTGTAACGGTTGCTAATTAGAATTCTATACATTTTTACATTTCTTTTTCAACGAGTTTCGCCTATTTACCTTAATCGTAGGATAATTATTTTAGTAGATTCCTAAATTCTTTCTTTTTTGCTCGATTCAAAGTATTTCTTTCATCGAAAAAAAAAATATTTTAATGTTATCAGTAGAATCTCCAAATAATTTGTTTTTGCTTAGTTAGTAAAAAAAAAAAAAAAAAAAAAAAAAAACTTTGTATTAGTATACTAGCGACAATTACTGAATCTGCTATTATATTGTGTGTGATAATACAATTTATTACTTTCAGCGATAATGGTTTTGTTGGTAAGTTCTTATGTTAGTTATCTTGAATGTGTAAAATTATATATTTCTTTCATTTAATTGATTATTCTGTACATAGTTTCCAACGCATTTCATTTATTGATTAATTTAAATTAATTGTTAAAATTAGTTCATGCCTCTACTCCCTTTATCGAGTTTTTAGAACAAGATATTTAACTAGTTTCTTCTAGACGGTTTATTTAAATTCATATGGGAATTTTTGTCTTTTCTATTCATATTTTTGATTAGATTTTAGTCTCATTTTAAATTAAGTCAGAATTCCAAGTGTCTTCTACACGATGTCTTTTACATTCAGGGGTTCAGCATACATATGTTTTCAAACTTATCGTGTATTTATTATTATTTTGTAAAAAAAAAAAAAAAGGAGATATCTTGAGCTTCATGTTATTAATTTAAGGTCCGTATCGTGGGTTAGTTGTTATTGAATCTTAACGTGTCTACTTCTTTCTAGGTTGTTAAATTAATTCATAATATAAACTAAATAAAATTGAACGTATATTTCATATTTGTCCCACTTTCTAGGATAGTTCTGTAGGTATTTATATTATTTTGCTCCATTTTTTTAATTTTGAGTTTGGCTCATTACAAGCTAAACTAAGAAACAAATCACTTTTTATTAATGATTTTATATTATGTATTTCATTCACGTGGCACTGCTCACTCCGCGAGCCTCTTTTAATTAGTTTTATATTTAACTGTCTATCATTATTAATTCTATATTATCTAACTGTCATTTTAATTCAATATTCTTTGGGTTCTTCATCTACGTCGGAACTATTAACAGTTGTTACTTTATCATGTTTGTCATAGTCTAAAATTTACTATTCAAAATTAATAATGCATATATATAGACTTCTTCTTGCATTCTACATAGTTTATATCAGGACCTACATAGACGCAAATACATCTATTTTCATTGTTAATTTTGTTGTAAGTGGGGTTGTTGGTTAAATTTAGCAATTTTATTTTGTATTGGATTTTGTTGATAAAGGTAAAACAGTACTTAAGAGTCATTAGGGATAAGTCTTTTGTATCTATGCTTATAAAAAATAAAATAAAAAGTAAATTAAATTAAATCCATTACATAATATCATCAACTTAAATTGATTTCTTTCGTAAAATACGATGTTGATTCTTACTTCCAGCATTTCCAATTAAAATAGATTATATAGTATTTAAAATAGGTTGATCTATATTAATTACCAAATTATGTTCATCGTCGTACATTTTAGTTTTGTAAAATATAACAATTAGTTTCCATTTGTTCCAAATTTTAATTCTTTATTTTGCTTTGCGTTTAAAATTCTGTGTATTTTAGGTTAATTATATTCCCTTCACCAATTTTAGTTCTTAATAATATTTTGTAATGGGGTTTTTCTCTACATTATTCATTACTAATAGTCAGAATAGAGCGACATAGCGGAATCACGGTTAATTCGATTTCCTGTATAGTCCAGCTCCAGCAACTGTTTGTTTTCATATAATTGTCCTCGATTATTACGTCTCGCGTCCCATTTAAAACATCATTTAAAACTTATTGAGACTTAAACAAACAGAGTAGGTTTCATCAGATTCTATTTTATAATTAATATTTTGAAGTGATCATGTGATTTAGTGTTCGGTTTTAGTACCTCGTTCGGTTTAATTTCAATAAAATAAATTAAAGTGGGTTGAGCTTTCGTTACGTTACTAAATTTGTTTTAAAGATCTCTAGCATATATTTCTTTTATCAAGTCACATTATGTAGCTCGTTGCTATCTAGATATTACTTGCGATGTCAGTTGTTATATGAAGTTAGTATTATTACTCCGGTAAACTTCGTAAATATACTAAGGGCGATTGTAACAGACCGACCTCTACAGTCAATAATTTAACGTTTTAATTCAGTTAGATAATTTAACTTGTCAATATTGAATTTCGCGCGTTATTTTGGGATTGTAGACGTGACGCTCAATTGAACGCCATCTATGAATGGTGTAGGGAACTATTAGGTCGATTCGTTTTGATTCATTATTTGCTACCCTGCGGAATTTACGTAAACATTTAAAATAAATTATTTAATCTAATCTTTGTTCAACAAAATAATTACTGATCTGAAAATATTGGACATTTCTGTTTTACCGACCTTCTTATTAAAGTTATGCCGGGAGATCGATTAAAATGCGCGGGAACTATAACCACCAATCATATGTTAGCGTCGAAGATATTAACCAATCAGGACGCGGTATTTTGATAGGACCTATTAGGAATTGGTAGGAACTACGGGGAGGAACCGAGGTGATAAGATGGATGACACGGGGGAGTTAGGGGCTTTTTCCGTCGGCAGAGCGTCGAGACAGTAGGGAATTCTGTGAGTGTTAGTTTGTAAGGAAAACGTGTAATAAGCTTGTTCACAGACACGAGGTCTAGCTGCCGCCATCAGAAGAATCAAAGGATGAAGAAAACCAACGGATGTGACGGGCGAGACATTGCATGCGGCATGTCGTGGCAAGCTGAGCGTTGGCGCGAAAGACAGCATCATGCCGCCATGAGGTTTCAAAAGAGCTACGTTTCACTGGTTCCGGGGTTACTGTGAGTGTTCAGGTTCCTTATCTATTTCCTTTACAGCACACCATCTGGGTCACTGTTGAATAGTCTGCAGCCATGTCGGTTGAAATGTAAGTTACATAGTTAACTATGGGCGTAAATATCTACGTGCTACCTATTATCTTCGTGAGGAATTCCAAAGACAGAGTGGCTATCGAGGCAGCTTCCACAACGACTACTTATCATTAGCGTCATGATTACTGTGAGTATTCAGTATTCTTAAACCTGAATGAATGGCGGGTAGTTCCATAGGTCACGTTAGCTTATTCCTTACGTTAATTTAAATATTGAGTTGTTGGTTGTTAATCAACTTTGTGCACATCCATAGGTTATAGTGACCGCGTACTTATTAGTAGGATTGTAGTTGGTTTGATATAGTTCGTCATAGCATAAACAAAACATAATGGGCGTAGTGAAAACGGAACGTAATATTTGTCTTGAAGGAATGGCGGGTAGTTCCATAGGTCACGTTAGATTATACCTTGTATTTTGCAATAAATTAAATGTTGTTGATTGTTTTAGGTTACCAGCTATGCTATAACGTTCGAAGTGAATATTTTCAGTTTAGTTTGATTCTTTTTAACAGTGTAACGGATACTTGTTTGTGTTTTGACGATTTATAAATAATATACGTGGGTCGGAGTTCGGGAACGATTATGAAGAGTGAACGTATTATTGGGTTAGTGCGTACAATCGGAGTTGAAAGTAAGTCTCAACGTCATCATTATCCTCCTTGCGTTATCTCGGTATTTGTCACGGCTCATGGGAGCTTGGGGTCCGCTTTGACAACTAATCCCAAGATTTGGCGTAGGCACTAGTTTCACGGAAGTAAGTTTCAACGTCATCATTATCCTCCTTGCGTTATCTCGGCATTTGCCACGGCTCATGGGAGCTTGGGGTCCGCTTTGACAACTAATCCCAAGATTTGGCATAGGCACTAGTTTCACGGAAGTAAGTTTCAACGTCATCATTATCCTCCTTGCGTTATCTCGGCATTTGCCACGGCTCATGGGAGCTTGGGGTCCGCTCTGACAACTAATCCCAAGATTTGGCATAGGCACTAGTTTCACGGAAGTAAGTTTCAACGTCATCATTATCCTCCTTGCGTTATCTCGGCATTTGCCACGGCTCATGGGAGCTTGGGGTCCGCTTTGACAACTAATCCCAAGATTTGGCATAGGCACTAGTTTCACGGAAGTAAGTTTCAACGTCATCATTATCCTACTTGCGTTATCTCGGCATTTGCCACGGCTCATGGGAGCTTGGGGTCCGCTTTGACAACTAATTCCAAGATTTAGCGTAGGCACTAGTTTCACGGAAGTAAGTCTCAAAGTATGTATGTTTATAGTAGTCTGTCCCTTATACGCGTAAGGGCAGTAGAAGATTTTGTAATATTTACTAGGGTTTGTGTCGAAATAAATCAAAATCGTGTGTATGTTAATTTGGTAATATGATGACGAATATTTACCTATTTAGTTACGTGTAGATATGGTAGAAGTAGGTGTAGTCTATAAATAGCGGCCGTGTGTTTGCAACCTTGCTGGTACTGTTAGTGATTTGTTTATATGCGTGATTTTTGTAATGGTTGTCACATAATTATTACATTCAATTTGCGATTAATTACATTATAGAAGTGAGTAGTGTATGTATGGTTCTCAATGGTTTATTTGAATCGTAGATGTGTTTGATACAGTTTTAGGTAGCGTTAAGTTCTTTCATTCAAACGATCAGAAATGTATCAAATAGTTAGTTTAATCGTAATATTACCTAATATGAATAAACGTAAAGAAATAGTACCTATAGGATTTGAAATAAACGGACGTTGTAGGTAATTGCATTCCTTTATTTACTATATTATTCAAATTGTTCATTTCTCAATTCTCGGTCCATGGGCGAGGAGAATCGACGAGCACCTCCGTCAGCGGATTACCAGACCTCCAGTTTACCAGTGTATCGTCGAGGTTTTGGGAACCCTTCTACATGGACATGCTGCCACATTACCGCCACCTCGGGCCACTTGCAAAATACATCGGGCCAAGGTGCTTCTCGTCGGCATCTAGCCAAGGCGCCGTGACTAGGACGTGCAAATGCAAAATGGTGTATTACTGAAGACAATACAAACGGTGCGTTGGTTCTGAATTGATATTTCTCTTAATCATGATTGATTTGATTTCATATTTTGTGTAAAATTTGGCATACTTCCCTAGGTCGTCATATTGAGCATAATCTAAGCCTGGATCGTGCTGTAAACGGTAATTTATTATTTATTTAATTAAGAGAAGTAATTTAATATTGATGTCCCTTTTATGGTATGATTATAATTTATAATTAAATATCAAAATGATGATCACTCTAGGGTGTAAAGGTAATTCCCATATTCTTAACAATCTTATTACATTGTGCAGTATTTATAGGTTTCACGTTTTATTTTAATCGGAACTATCAAACTAAACTAATAAAATAAAATAAATAAATAGATATTATGGTACACTTTTACAGATTAGTCCTGGTAGGTCGAAAGATTGTCTTGTGGGAACTCAGACAATTACTTATATATAAAATATAAATACTTACATACATACAGAAAATATCCCTGACTCTGGAACAAATATTTAGATATGTTATAAACACAATTTTATTTCTATTTCCGGTTCACGAGCGGTTGCGGGTGCGAGCCTGATGCCATCGGCGACATGCAGAGCTTTACTATGGCGCTACGACGGGCCTCCTCTGCCACGACGGGCGTCAGACGCAAGCTTCTTTACGACAAGCTACGCGTGAGCCACTCCGTCTTCATCGTCATGAACCGTGAGATCTTCGGACAGCGGCCGTCAACCCTGACGCTATAGTCTATGCGGCGACCTAGATGATTTACTTACTTGCGTAGAATGTAACTATACTGCGTGTCCCGAGATTTTAGGCGGGGTAGTTTTGACGTTAGGTACGTTTTATTTACTTAAATGATTAAATTGATTGCGGCATATTTGTTTAAGATTAAGACACGTGTTAAGTATATTTGTATATTTCCATTATTGCGGTTCAGCCACACACGTATTTATTAATGATAATTATTGATTTACATGTCTAGTCGTTGACTGTGAAAGTAGACGTTTCTCATGACAAATGAAGTTATTCCTGACTCTATTTTTGATATTACGAGACTTTTTGATTATCTGGTAAAGCCACCTGTTTGATAATTAATAATATTGACACCTACTTAATGATCATGATGACGTATTCATTTTAGATGTAAGATGCTAGGTACCATATTATCCAAATATATCTCGTATCCAAGTTCTAATATAACAATTCATATTTATTTCACTATAAGAATAATATTTAAATACACTCGAGTACATACATAGCTTCAATCTATTTATATATCTATATTTCGCACACGTTGATTCAGTCTTGGCTGGTTGCGAATCATGAATCATTTGCAGTGCATTACAATGACATTGCTAAGGTGTAATGTTAGATTTATTATTAACGCATCATTCATTAAACAGATTGGCATAGATATATATGGTCTTACGTAAACTTCAATTTCAAGTCAGCATGATTCGCAAACAGCTATATTCTATGAAGTTCAGGAGTCATGAAATGCTATTGTGGGTGTGATATTCTATCATTAGAATTTTATACATACCTAATTCACGTGTCATACTGAATCAAGTAATTTGACTGAAACTATGTTTAATACATATTAAATGTAAGGTTGTACTCCGATACGTCCGTCCGTTCGAAAGTAGGCATATTATATTTATTTACTAATTTGTAGTTGTTGAAACCGGTCACAGTGGCTTTATTATTATACATGTGGCTGTTTCGACAATGAGGTAATTTTAGTTATATCTGGAACTGTCTTTATATTGACTCATTCCAGTTATGACAAAGGTTTCGGTACTACCCAAATTTATATTCATGTAAGATTAAGCTGAGCGATGGTTCTAGTCCAGGTTGAGGAAATACGAACCATGTGTTTTATTATAGGGCCCCCGTCTCTGTTTCATTGAAGAGGGCTTCTCCTCAGGTCCCATCCCCACTGAAAGTAATCCTTGAAAAGGGAGGGCTACGGTGGAGTAACACGTGTAGCGGAGCTGCTAAGTATCTTGTTTGTAGTAATCTTATGATTCATACAAAACGTTTACTGGCCTTCCCTCTAACTATAGAGACGCGTGTGATCATGGAGAATTATATGATCTTTTATCGGACTCTGGTCGGATACCACACATCAAAGCCGTCTAGAACCTATGAGAGATTATTAACCTCCCGTGGACGATAATTGTGTATTGTCGTTTACCGGTACAAGTCGTCTAAGACTCCTTTATATATTAAACAACTATATATTTTATATGGATGAGATAGTCTTGTATCGGGGCCAATGATAATATAAATTGTTGGAGGAGCGCTAACCCCTTTACCTCTTCAATAAAACTCAATTATTACTGAGTCTTGGTTTGGCCATACCTCGGTAATGAGGACAAAAATTAGTCAGTAAGATATTTAGTATGATTCAACCTGGAATTAGGCCTGTATTGAAAATGCTTGGCATTTTTGTGGTAATGGGTAATTTAATCAAATCCTTTTCCACTGGCTTTTATTTGTAGTATTTCGATAATTCTAAATGATTTTCAGTACTTTGTATCTGTAAAGAAATAAAGAATGGGTGGTTTCAGGACGTTGTCGGTCAGTTTTATATCATTGCTGTGTTTATAGTCTCTCTTAGACACTATTTGTCGATTAACTATCTACTGTACTCGCTACTGTATTCACATGAGGCACTTTCACGAAAAAAAGGGTTTAGGGTTCATACTGAAACGTATTATAGCCAATTACACGTCTAAAAATACTCGGACAGTCGAGTAAATGGCGAATTCATTATGGTTGCATGATCGATATTATTACCCAAGGGTTTGCAAAATTATGCAAGTTACTATGTAACATACACCCGGGCTAGGTAGGGCCCATAATGATTGTATTTGTATGTAATATATTTCTGGTAGCGTGTGGAGTGCTTCATGTAGGACTTTGGTTGACATAGTTGTCTATAGAGGTGACGTATGCATAGTAATTTTATAAGAATCACAGCCTGGCCTTTCAGTGAATTGCAAACAACTATTCTTTGTACATAATATACAATTATAGTCTGAGTTACAAAAGCCAGATCCCTACCCAACCAACCAAGTCTAAAATATATATATATATTTTCATGATATATTTTGTTTGACCAATATAAGCGTGCTATAGATGTTAATAAAAACATCATGTCTAAACCACGTTTATAGATACTGGTCTTGTTTATTTTATGGTTAATAATCAGACTGATAATCCCACAATAGCATTTTATAAGCAGGAATAATGGTTTATAATATTATTATTTGTGTCCTCGAATTTCATGAAATATCATGAAATTCCGTATTAACGTCTTATTCAACTGGCTTAATTTAATAAACAATTGTATTTTACTTTTGCGCGATGTTACAGGTGCATAATGAAATGGCTGATCTCATGATATCAAGGGCAACGCTTATATCATTGTCTTGTTTATGATCGTTTATGGGTGCTCATGTCACATACTTACTTACTTATTTGGTCCCGGTTTCAGTACTCTTTAGTCTGAACCTTATGTGACGTAGTCCATGTAGACGACGGGTCTACGGTATTGCAGACGATGCGGGTCCAAGTGACTATAATACCATGCGTATGGGTGCGTTCACGTAGGGGCTTGCGGTTAGACATATTTTTAGTACCCATAATAACGACTTATGCATGATAATTTTATGAGATTTCAAAGCTTGCCTTAACGTTGATTGCAACCAGCTATTTTATTTATTGATATAAATGAATATTAATTTAGTCATAAGCCAGATTTACCTGTCAGGTTTATTGATCTTATAACATATTAATATGTTATTTAACTTGAATCTCAACAAACATATTTTATATATCTCAATTTATCTCTAAATTTCACTATCGTTCAACAGTGTTTATAAACCAATATTTTAACCAAACACCATTAATAACTTATTATTATCGTGGTTTTCTAATTATTAAATTATAAACCACAAAATCCTTTCATATACTTCTAGTTGCGTTAATTATGCCATACATTTAGAAGTATTTAGTTCTATCTTTGATTGTAATTAATAGATAATTTAGATCGCTTTAAGGATGCGGATTATGCTTGTTGGAACATATCACTGGTTGTATCACTAACATGTCTCACACCTCAGGAGCTTTGGCTACTACTTATCATAACGTTAGTCTATACTACCCTAGATGATTTTGCCATACATTGTTTGTGTATTTTAATATGCTTTACTTCTTTGTCCGTAACATATTTTATTATGCTTGTGTACAGGTTAAACTTGGGCAGTCAGGTTTTTGTTTCCGTCTACTTTTCCTGACGTAGGGACTTGGCCCTAGTAATGAAGGCGGTGTATTCAAGTAGATCCTAATCAGATTTAATTGAATACAGAGTTATAATAATTATTTTCTGATAAAAGTATAAATGATTATAGATACAATAAATCGAAATGTTTTAGTACCTAATCTTTTGTTTATTTTATACTCCACCCTCGTAGCTTACACCCTAATTATTATAGGTTCAACTTTTAGTTAATGGTAAGCATTAAAGCTTGAGTAGAGTCAATAATCTTATTGAAGTAGCTTTCATTATTTCTTTGAGCTTACCCTGGGTAAGACGTTACAGCGTGATTGTATGTTGTATGTATTCTAAGGCTGCTTTCAAGAAAAACGTCAAAATAATGTAAAATTGATAGTTTTAGTCGGTGAAATACTACACTTTCCGTTATCTAACAGATATATTTAATTCAAGTTTCAATTAGAGAATCTTATTATGTTGAATATTATAAGACTGGATTTTTGAAAACTGACTCACTAAATTAATTATGAATTTTTATCTGATGCACGTTTAGGAAAACCCGCGTATAGCGCTGAATGAGATCTTATTTGTAAAATTTTGAATACTGAAACTGGTAAATTTATAATACGTATATCCTGTACAACAAACTTCTCAGACTACATTTTGATTATAAGGTTTTGAAAAAGAGTAAACGAGGCGACGAAGACGAATTAATTTTTTTTCAGAAATTACCTAAAATTAAGTGACAATTTCTTTGCAAATCTACATCACATAGAAGTTATTTTCGTACTAAATTAATCTGCAACGTTTACTAAAATTGCTCTTATGCCTTAGTGACTATAAATTTCTATTATACATTTTTGTCATTTTTTTGAAAACAAGCCTTCACCGTCACAATTATTACCACTTCTGGACATTTTCTCATATTTTGTTAGACCAAGTAGAAAAAGTCCTATTATATGTTATATATTAGTAAACTACTTAAAAAGCCCTTTAATTTGATACCACACACGGTATAATTAAGCGCTCGGTTGCGATTTCACTATTTTTCACATGAAAGCCCTCTTAAAAATGCAGTTTAAAGTTTAGAAAGCAGTTTTACCCCCTGCTTTGTAAAATAAAGTCAAATAAAGGCATCCAATAAAACAAAAATTTAGACAGCTGTAACATTGCAAATACGTATTTTAGTTCACTATACTTACGTAAGACCAAATGAAACACAGTTAACCATGTCGGGATGCATCTACTGCTACCTATGTGATTCGATATTTCCGTAATATTTTAAAGTTCGTGTTATCATTGGTTTTTGTATCCAGGGGCGACTGACAGCCCAAAAAAAGTTTTTAAGAGTGCAGTTGGATAATCGACCATCACATCAACCATACACTTTAATACACTTTGGTTTTTATACAATCATTTACTTAAAAGTCAAGTGGTGCAAAGTAACCCACGGGGGAGCAAAGTCGCCTCGTTTTACGGTACGTAACTTAATAAAATTATGTTTAGTCAGGTTTAATGTAAAACAAATTTCTCATTACTTCAAAGGCGAATTTATTCATTCAAAAAATTGTGTACTCTCTACCATCACCACCATCTCCACCGCCACCTATGAAGCTTGTAAGATTTTTAGTTGAATAAATACTTTAGGGTAAACAATAAATATCTATGCATATACATAACCCGCATTCACTCACATAAAGGGTGAGATAAACTCAACCCTTCTCCACGGCTGTGTCTAATTTAGTGAAAAGATAACAATCGCTGTCGTCTTGGTGCAAGTTATAGGCGTACGTAGGATAGGTACGTTTCAATATTGTCCCTCATACATCATCGAGCTTTTAGTTCGACTTCGACTCGTAGTTATCGTTTTCTTAGTTATCCATGAAATGTGTTGAAACTGTGTTGAATACACAAAAAACAAATACACAAATAAACGCTATCGAGGGCTCTAATTTAAAAAGAGAAATAGTTGAGCCAAGTGGACATGCAGAAGTTAAAAACAGGTCACCACCAGGGTTAAATGAACAAAAAATTCCTTTGGCAGTATCAATCTGTGTTCCTTAGATTTACCTATTTAAAAAGTGGAACCAACCAGATTTTTGATGGTGGATGGTGGATTTTTGCAGTCAACGATATTTAAGGTTGATAACTGTTTCAGTTTAGTCTCTAAGTCAAGTTTAGTGCCATTTCCTATTAGGTGCATTGGGGTAGTTTCGAGAGGAGTCTAATTTCGAAAACCACTATAAGTAATTAAAAAATATTTTTTTAATCATTTTAAATAAAATAAAAAAATAAAAAAAAATAAAAAATATATTCCCCCTTTATTTCCGAAACTACAAAGAGTAAAATTAAAAAAAACTACATGAGATATCTATCTATCTGTCTAAAGATTACAGGAAAATCCATTAGAAATCTATAGTCAAGCGTAAGGACTTAAAAGAAAAAAAACTCAAATTACGAATTTCACTCACTGCCGCTGCAAGGAGTTACCAAATCTCTTGAAATTGTGTGAGCGTGTTTGAATATTACATAATTATAAATTCAGTTTTGTTTTGTTTTTTTATTAGAAAGTACGCAGGTTATTTTTTAGACTTAAGCGCCTTCAGACGTGCAGGCGCTTTTAAGGCCATTTGTTGTGATGACTCAACGAAGAAAATGTACCTATTTTATTTTATTTTACGGAACCCCTAGAACGCCTTTTTTATATTAGAACCATCTTATGTTCTAACTTAGTGAATATTTTAAACAAATTTAAACTAAATTGGTTCAGCGGTTGGAAGCGTGAAGTGGATTAAAAAAAACTCTTTTTTAAGTACGGTCACGGACTTTAATTGTTGATCCACTTCTAGCTCATTTTATACTGAACATCTCATAGTTAAACTATGACGAAGCCCAGTATAAAATGAGCTAGAAGTGGATCAACAATTAAAGTCCGTGTCCGTGACTGTACCCACCAAAATCGTTCCCATTACAAACTTTCAAGCCTTTTAAACGTTATAATAAAGGAATAATAGAGCACTATCAAAGCTTCTCTTGTTCCTACTACTATTTTATGACAATTAAGTTTCAAGATTCTAACCTAACCTATGTATAAGATAAAAAAAAATACTTGTATAAAATCTAGGTATGTCTCATGACAAAAATAGATCACAATATTTTAGAAGGCATTTTGTTCCAGGTAGAAGAACGTCACTAACTTGATCTGATCCGCTCGTCGTGGCTGAGACGCAGTAAAACCACAGCTCTGGGGCTGCGTAATTGCTGCCCTTAGGACCAAGATAGCGTCAAAAATGCCGCAAATCTTTGTTTACTGCATAATTATAGGTACGTGAATATAATTAAGCTAGACTTTGTGCGCCGCAGTACAGGAGAAAGAATAGTATTGATAAAAAAATAGACAATGTAATTATAATTATATTTTAGCTGACATGCGTAAAAAAGGTCACGAGTTGAGTCTGTAATTTGCATCATTGCATACCCCCCAGGTCACGCTTAATAATTAAATGTGACAAAATATACTTTAAGTACAATATAACAAAGCTATCAATTTCATCATACAACGAAATCCCATCTAAAACATATTGATGTACCTACCTAAAATGTTTCCAAGGTTCGCACAGTCAAAAAACTATCAGATCTCATGTAGAGCCAAGCTTGGTTAAGGCCTTGGATAAAATATGTGGCTTAGACGTACCGTTATTTCAAAAATTATTTTACTTATCTGTACTTACGACGGCTGTTCCGAGAAAGCTTACTTATTGCACCAGATTAGACAACTTTTTAACAAAAAACGACATTCTAAGACGAAAGCAAAATGATGGCTTTAGGAAAAATATATCCACGACATTGGCTTGCTTTGAACTCGAGGTATTCCAGTTGGCGTTTTTTTTTTTTTTGTTTTGTCGTAGTTGGCGTATTGTTTCTCGACATGTCAAACGCATTTGACACGGTTTGTCATTCTCCAAAAACTAGAAAAATACGGAATACGTGGACCAGCCTACTCCTGGTTCGAAAGCTACCTCAAAAATCAAAAACAATGCACATAAATAGCCAAAATTGTAAATGATGAGGTTTTAACTATAAAACTCCCGTGAGACTCATACATATTTAAAAATATTTTAAGCGGGTTACTCACGTATTAAGTCGATATAGCGTTCGACATGTTTCGGTCCAATTTCGAGAACCTTTCTCAAGAGTAGCGACCCCGCCTTTACATGTCGAGAGCGCGACGCATAAGGCGTACATAAAACGAAATTCATGTTATTTACATCATGTAAATCTAAGATTCCTAAAGTTATAGTTGAATATATGTAATTTACAAGTCGAAGAAGTAACTGGGCCATTTTTTTCAAAGTTGTCCAACCCACTTTTTTTTGGATTTGGATTTTTTTATGTACTTTCCACTGAGAATCGCGAGCTCTTTCAATTCTAATAGGATAAAAAAGTGTCCCAAGGTTTTTTTCCCATTCCGTTACCATTTTTCCATACATTTTGTATGGCGGTAACGGAATGGAAGGTTCGAAAAAATGTATGGAATTCTTGGGACATTTTTTTTCTCCTATCAGGATCGAAAGACCTCGCGATTCTGAGTATGAATCGCGTAAAAAATACCCATGTTACAAAAAAAGTGGGGTGGACAACTTTGAAAAAAAAATGGCCCAACTAGCACTGTCTTTTATTGGTATGACACTATATACACATTGTAGTTGGAAAGAACATGTAGGGGTCTGTACAAAACTGAACAAATTAAACATTGCTCTCTGGCGCATTAAACGAATCGTTTCGTTCAAAAGCGCCTTATTAACTTATCATGGATATATTCATTCTACGGTACGAGTATGGTGTAATTATGTGGGGAAACTCTGTTAACGCTGATCGCGCTTTTGTGGCTCAAAAAAAAAATGCATTCGTACCCTTTGCGGAGTGGACAGACTAGATCCGTCTAAACCTTTATTTATTAAGCAGCAACTGCTATCCCTCCCCTGCCTCTATATTTACATTTACTTGAGGAGGGCAAGCGGAAACAGGGCGGCCAATTCCTCAGGTACAAAGATGTGCTTAAACGGCACATGAAAAAGTGTCGTATAGAGAGCCCTTGCGATGGGAGCAGCAGGTAGCCGTACACGCACTGAATGGCGAAATAAAATAAATAGCAGGGTAATAGGTATTAAGTTAGTTTTTAGTAGGTACTAACATAGTTTTAAGGATTTGTGATATTTACTAACACTCTATGGATTTTTATAAAATTCGAAATAAATATATTGAATTGAATTGAATAGACTTTGAATCTCAACGGCGCTCAGAGCTGGATTCCAAGCGCGACGAAATAAAAGACCGACCACCTGCGGCAATACAATATAATTATATCAATGGTGTGCTCACTTGCCCACAATGTCCGCGTACATTTACTAACAAGATCGGTTATGTCAGCCACTTGCGAGCACACCAGAGACAGCAACGGACTTGAAAGAAGTCGCCGTAGCCGTATCGGCCCTGGAGTTATTATTATTATTTACGAAATATGTATTTTTGTGAAACTTAATATTGAACTATTCAAGTTTATAGCAGACAAAGAAACAACAAAGTCTCATAGGCGCCATAGGTTAGCACTACCAACTTCCAGTAAGTTAGCACTTGGGAACAAAAAAAATAATAAAATACGAGCTGAAATAAAAACATTGCCTATTGACCAGTACAAAAAGACATTGTATCAAATATGAATTGACAACTGCTTCTACATTATAAATGATTATTTATTGCATAGTTTTTAAATGTTAACTGACATGAGAAGATCCTATTTATACAACTTATTACATTCTTAATCATGTCTTGTTGTATGTATTCTTTCTTCATTAAATACCTAATGTTAATTTAAATTATGCTAGTGACATTTCATTAAATCTTTATGCCTATTCGTTGCCAAATATACGTTTGGTAAATCTAATTAGACATAACGAAATAGCTGCAATTTAATTTTAAATGACTGAGTGATCATAATATCACTGCCATCCTGTTTTCACACGTCTACCTAGACTGAATATATTAAGGGACACACTATTGTAATCGAAGCTCTTTTGTTACCATATGTTCATTGTGAATAAACGATTAACTTCATTCATTCATTCATAAACCCCTGTTTTGGCTGACTGTACCTGGGCGACCGAGCTTCACGAGTTCTATTTGACCGTAATTTGCGTTTGACAATGCGAAAGAAAAACGCATGAAAACTTGAAAATTCGCGTTTCCCGGGACTAGCGATGAAAAAAGTCGGAAAATTCCCGTTTCTTCCATTTCCTTTGGTCTTTCCGGAAATTTATAGAAAAAAACCGCGAAGCTCTCGGCTCTTATTTTTCAAAAAAGAAAATAGAGGAAATAAATGAAAGAAATTGCGGGTTATAGCCGTGGTTACACAGCTTTTGTACCACGGTGGGACCACGGGTAATTTTTTTCCCCGTAGACCCCACTGCTCAAGTTTTAAGTTATCTTTTTGTATAAGTACGAAACTTGCCGTGGACCCACGGTTCATACCCCACGGATATTTTAATTTACCGTAAATCCACTGCAATGCAATACATAATTATTATGACAAGCATCCTTCAGAAATAAACTAAACTTTTTGGTTAGGTACTTATTATTATCATTGTTTTCTATAACAATGACGCATTAGTTTAGACGGGTTATACATACGACAACGAAAACTAATTAAAAATGAATGGATTTCGCGGATCCCTTAGGCGTGCATATGGCGATGCAACTCAATGCGTTTTCGGTGGATGCCAGATAAATGAAAATATAATTGATATACCCGATATGACCCAAGGGCCACTTTGGAACACAACTTTTACCTTCCCGCTGGAAGTCGGGTACATGTTTCCAACATTCAACTGAAGGAAACTGGATAAATTTAGTGGAGGCTGCAGATAGCATCTATGACTTTAATAAGACTATACCGGTCATTGCTTGGACGGACACATACCAGAGATAGAAATCGATTATTGCCAGAGCGATTTTATAAATAAATGTTTATTCAGGCAAATTTGCACCTACAAACGGACTACACCGACGACATGGAAGCAGAAATGACTGAAGTACAGACGGTAAACCAAATCTTGGCACTAATAAATGGCGGAAAAACCAAATTTTCTATGGGAATTAATACTTTGCCCTTACGACAGCGGGCAATTTACCTTTACCAGCCTAGATTATTTCGGCCCTGTCAATGTCACACTGGGTCGCCGCCATGAAAAACGTTATGTAACCCTTTATACATGTCTCACAACACGGGCATTAGATACACCTGGAATTGGTACACAGCCTTTTATCTGACTCTGCCATAATGAGCTTGAGGCGTTTCATTGCCAGAAGAGGTATCCCTAATACAATTTACTCAGACAGCGGGACCGCCTTCGTTGGAGCAGACCGCATCCTACATGAATAGAATTATTCAGACGATATTCAAGAAGAAGCAGCGACTAGAGAAATCAGATAGAGTTTTATCCCCGCTGCAGCGCCTTCGTTTGGAGGATGGTGGGAACGTCTGGTAAGAACAGTAAAGGTGGCACTGAAAGCAGCGCTTAACGAAAGATTCCCTAAAGAGGAGACATTGATGACGTTACTAATGGAAGGTGAAACGATTGCAAATTCTCACCCACTAACACATGTGTCTACAGACCCAGAGGATACTACGGCCGTTACAACTTTCCACTTCCTAATTGGTAGCCATTCTAATCAAACACTGACGTCTGCCTTTTCGGACGCTCGGAGTGGAAAAAGGCATGAACTCACGGCCTCTGGAGTTCAAGTCTCACCCAAGGCAGACATTTTCCACTTTTAAATTTATTCTAAGCCTAGTGGCATCGATTGCAGACGTTTCTGCTAATCAGAAGTTAAAATTTGGAAAAAGGCAATCAGGTTATCAGACCACTTTTGGAAGCGCTGGGTGCGTGAGCTATTGCTAACGATGCAAACACGAGTAAACGTAAAGGGAGATCGTGGGCAAGAACTACAAATAGGAGATGTGATAATAGTGGACGAGTCACTACCTCGCCTCGCGGAATATAGCCAAAAGGAAGAATACCGAATATGATTCCCGGAAAAGATGGCGTAAACAGGGTGGTGGACGTTGCAAACGCTGGGAGTACGCTACGCCGTCCCCTCAAACCAATGCTTCAATTTGGCATATGATTTTATGTTTACTTATAAATTGTCAGTGGTGATGCTTGGTTTTGTATAATTTCATAATATTTATTAAAAACAATGTTAAAGGTAAACTAGTACGAGGGTGGATCAAAAAGTACCCGTGTTTGAAATGAAGACGCATATTTTTTTAAACTTTTTTATTTTACTTTTCAACGTAATCCCCTTCGAGATTGTTACACTTTTCCCAGCGTTTCGGCCACTTCTTTAACCCCTCCAAAAAGTAGGATTTGTCAAACTCTTCAAAATACGCCTCTGTTTCAGCGATAACTTCCTCATTTGACCTGAATTTCTTTCCCCCAAGCCATATTTTCATATTGGGGAACAGAAAAAAGTCACAGGGAGCCAGATCCGGTGAATAAGGTGGGTGTGGCAGCAATTCGTATCGTAATTGGGTCAGTTTGGCAGCGACAATTCTGGACGAATGTGCTGGAGCGTTGTCGTGGTGGAACAACACTTTCTTCTTTGCCAAATGGGGCCGAGTTTCCTTTATTTTTTTATCGAACCGGTCCAATAACTCACTGTAGTACTGTCCAGTGATAGTTTTCCCTTTTTGTAAGAAATCCATGAGGATTATTCCCTTAGAAACCCAAAACATTGTAGCCATAACTTTGCCGGCTGATGGGACCGTTTTCGCTTTCTTTGGGGCTGACTCGTTTGAAAATATCCATTATTTAGACTGCCGCTTGGTCTCTGGTGTATAATAATGGATCCAGGTTTCATCAACGGTGACGATACGATGAAAAAACTCCTGTGGATTTCGCTCAAAACAAGCCTAAACACTCCTTCGATATGGACAGCCGTAACCGCTTATTTTCATCAGTGAGCAATCGCGGCACCCATCGGGCGGACACTTTTTTCATATGTAATTTGTCGTGGATTATATTAATTGCTGTTCCGTACGACACCCCTACAGTCTTTGCTATTTCGCGCACTTTGGTACGGCGATCAGTGAGCATCATGTTCTTTACCTTTTCTACAACTTCTTCGGTGACCACGTCTGCCGGGCGTCCTGGGCGGTCCTCGTCGAAAACAGATGTACGACCTCGCTTAAATTCGTTGAACCAATATCTGACAGTTGTCATAGACGGCGAAAAAACATGAAGCGAATTACGGAACGATACTGCTCTTTCTCCGTTTTGAACGAACAACAAGACAAGTCTTACAAAATTTGCCGCCAAAAAAAAATTCACCAAAGACAATTGTCAGTTTTCTTTTTTTTTATTTGATAAAGACAATACTACACGATGGTATCACCAACATTCCTAAGCAACGCCATCTGCCATCAAAAGCGAGTACTTTTTGATCCACCCTCGTAAACTGCAATAGATACCATACACTAAAGAAAAAGCGATCAGGCCCACTGGTGGCGAAGCCGGGAATCGAACCCGGATCTCCAGCTAACGCGGCTGACGTGATACACCGCTACACCACCCCGACCGCCCACCGCCGCGCCACCAGTGGGCTTGCTCGCTTTTTCTTTAGTGTATGGTATCTATTTCAGTTTATAATTTATATATAGTAGTGTTACTACGTAAAAAAAACAATTCAAAAAGTATTTAATAAAATAATTTTATTTGTTCCCTACATCGATACATAGGTAAACTAGTAGTTATCATTCATAATTAGTCCCATACAGTCCATCTCAGTCCTTTTCAGCAATCAATTGAAAAATAGTTTTGGCTTATGTAGGTACAAATTAATCCTTAAATGCATGACCTTGACAAAGATCTATTCAAATTTGAATTTTGACATGATGTCAATAGAGTCAAAAATACATGATGCATATATACATCACTATGCATTTAAGGGTCCATGTTCAACGACATCTCTGTGTGGAAACAGAAGAGCCATGGTGTAGTGCCCTATAAACAGGCTCTATCCGATGCGTAAAAAAACCCTTCGTCTTTTAAATAGAAAATCTGAGTGACTTTATCTTCGTTTTTTTTGTAAGTTACGTCTGCAATTAAAATCTTAAATTAGAATACTGATGAATTTTATAACACATTAACTGGGGAAGATGTCAAAGATTAAATTCTACTTATGGAACCCGAACTATTAGGAGCTATTCTCCCGGTGATGTACGAGTGGCTTGATACGGCTGTTTCACTGTACTGAATAAGGAGGGAGCCGGGGCATCACTGCCCACTTCGTCAAAAAAATAAAAATAATTTTCTGTCCTATTGAATTGTAAACCATATGTATATGGCATTGGGCATTGTAATAAGACGTGCCGTGACGTATGACTGGGGGTACTGAACTGTGAATTACTTTCATTAGCTTAAACTATTATCAGTCATATTATGTATTGATTAAACTAAATAAATAAATATTATTGGACATTCTTACTCTGTCTGAGTCCCGTTAAGATAATAAATATATTATTTAAAGTACCTACTACTGTTAGGTACTCAAATGAACTCGAAATCGATCGAAATATATCTTCAAACCATTTTTCATTAAAAACTTCGCCATTATTTCTTTAAGGATTAGACTGGTTGAACTATGTTTTGCTCTTTATCGCCTGTCCACAGCTCGCGTCGCTGAAAAGTTTAATTAAGATTATGTTTTTGGGGTAGGTATAATCTCGAATTGAAGAAGATATTGAGAACGGATTTTGTCAAGAAATTGGGAACTCACTACTTAAAACACTTCGTTATATAGTCCAAAAATAAAAGACTACGAATCATAATTTTACGATTAAACATGATTTTTTGGCGTTCATATTTATGAGAAACTTAAACTACAGCTTCTCCGTACCAAGGTGGTGTGGTAATGGAGACCATTATACATACTTTCAGGATATTAGCCTTAAAGAAACTAAATTACAAGGGTTCTATTTTCGAGCGGTGTTAGGGTTGTAATTACCTACCTACTATTTTTGTGTTATTTGGGCGTTTTCATAAAACGTGTTTCTTACTAATTTGGCGCTATTTGGCTCGTTCTACTCGACTTCGACAACTTGTAATATAAAAAAATATGTAAAAAATAATACATTTTTTCTCCAACTGCATGCAATTGCACATTTACTGTGAGAATGTAATGAAAAATACTTTATGATTCCAATTATGAAATTCAACTTATTAAAGGCAGAGAGAATATTGTCAAGATAGGTATCTACAGCACTGCAAACATAAAATTACAGTCTTCAGGGCCAACTTTCAGAATAGACAAAGGCGTCAAACAGGGTGATCCGCTGTCTCCCGAATTATTTAAATCAGGGTTGTTAAACACTAAAATTAAACGGGGAAATTGAGCATAATTTGGTAATTACGAGATATACTTATTAGCTTAATACGTTCAAGAACAATATTGTAAAGAATAGTATGGAGAATATATTTCTCCTAGACATCGTTATTGTAGCTTTCACGGTTTCAATGAAACAATGAAAAGACTGAAATTAGGGACATAAAAATTAGAGAAAATTGGGGAAGCATTACTCCTCGGCGTGTTTCTGCTTCTATTTTTTCTTATAAACATATACAGTGCGTAAACGTAATAAGGGCGATAAATGAAACCAGGCATACAGTACCGCTCAAAAGTTTAAGTTCACTCTGTGATTTCGGTTAAATGAAGCTATAACACAATGTACTAATAAAATTATTTAATTATCTTCTAAAACATACAATAACAAAGCTAATCCTCTAATTGAAAAACACAATTAAATAAAAAAAATATCAGTTTTTGCCAACTTTAGACTCTTCAAAATATCCGCCTTTTGCTTTCAACGCTGCCGCACACACTTTCGGAATTCGCGTAATTAATTTTTCCAGTGTTGATGTCGAAATTTTATTCCAACAAATGTGCAGGTATTCCCAAAGCTGTTTTTTATTAATTGGCCGCATTTTTCTCACACTCCTGTCCAATTCATCCCATAACAACTCAATCGGATTGAGGTCGGGCGATTGAGGGGGCCAATCCATATATTTTAATTCTTTTTGTTTTTCTTTCGATGTTCTTGCACAACTTCGAAGTATGCTTGGGATCGTTGTCTTGTTGAAAAACAAATCCTCTGCCTACGATGCGTTTTCCAGATGGAAAAGCGTGACGTTGCAAAATGTTATGATACATTTTCTTATCCATTATGCCATTGACTCACACGAGGTCACCAACTTTTTCACCCGCAAAGCATCCCCAGACCATAACCGATCCTCCGCCGTGCTTCACTGTTGGCATCACGCATTGCTTTATCATTCGTTCGCCTACTTGTCGTCGAACATATTGACGACGTCTCGCTCCAAAAAATTCAAACTTCGATTCGTCAGAAAATAAAACTTTAGACCACTGTTCAGACGTCCAGTTTTTGTGTTTCTGGGCCCATTTCAACCTTTTAACTTTATTCTGACTACGTAACAAGGGTTTTTTGGCAGCAATACGACCTTTTAGACCATAGTTTCGCAGACGCCGTTGCACTGTCGAAACCGATACAGGCTGTTCTCGGGTGGCGTTGAGTTCTTCGCAAATTTCTGGAGCAGTTAGAGTACGTTGGCGTTTGCTCTGCACGCAAATAAATTTGTCTTCGCTTTTAGACGTGACTTTTGGCCTACCTGATCAAGATCGAGTGCAATTAAGACTGGTTTTTTGTTTTCGTTTCAAAGTATTCATTACAGCGGTTTGCGAAACCTTAATTTTTTCAGCGATTTTCCGCGTTGTGTAGCCCTCATTTGACAGAGTTACAATAGCAGCACGAGTTTCTACACTTAACTCGGCTTTGCGACCCATTTTAAATAATTTCAAACTTCACGAAATCTCATAGGAAATACAGTAAAAAAATATTAAATGGATCAAATTTTCCGAATAACACAAAACGATTGTTATTTGGTAGTCGTGGAAACAATAAAACGTATGACACTCAAAACATATTCTAAATTTGAACATAATTTAATATGATAACCTTATTTCGCAGAGTGAACTTAAACTTTTGACCGGTACTGTATAATTCAATATTATTATCATTAATTAAGAGCCGTTTTTGAGTTACTCTTAATTTTCAGCCCATAATTAATTTTTGAAAAATTTCCCAGCAGCAATGTACTGTAAACGTGGTTGCGGTGACAATCAATGACAACTGTCAACGAGCGTTTAAAGCTATACAGTCCGGTGTGGCAGAAAGCATAAAACTTTATATGTGATGATGATGATGATGTCTTCCTCGACGTATCCGTCGACGGCGACGTCCTGACAAGCTATAATCTATTTAAATAAAGAAAGTGTGTTGTGAATTAGCTTTTACGTGCATGGGCACGAGTGTGACTTGCAAAACCAAATTTAGTTTTGAAAGTACGGCAACACGGAGCACAGTAGAGTTAAGAGTTTTGAATGATTCACGGTTATTTTCATTAGACTTATATTGACCGGGATATAGACCCAAGCACCTCACTCATCGCGTAGAGAGACAACCAGCGTTTATGCCGTACGTAAAGGGAGTGACAGATAAGATCTCTAAAATACTAAACAATTACAGAGTATGTAAAAACTATCTTCACCCCACACAGGAAAATTGCACAGTTCTTGCGGTCACCTAAGGACAATTTTCCTCTGGAAAAACCTGGTGTGTACAAAGTTGAGTGCAGTTGTGGCAGTTCTTACATAGGGCAGACCAAGCGCACTATTGCCTGCAGAATTAAAGAACACATTGCTGCAGTCAAAAAGAACGATACTCGCAAGTCTGCTATTGCTCAACATCTCATTGAGTCGGGTGCAAATCATTGGATCGAGTTGCATAGTCCTAAGGTAATTTCGACGGAACGCCACTACATACCGAGATTGGTAAGAGAAGCCATTGAGATTCACAAATATAAAAATTTCAATCGTGAGGATGGCTTCAAACTAACTAATGTATGGAATCCAGTGATTTGTTTGTGTAAAAAACCGGTGAAGTCAGAATTGAACAAACGTAGTGACACTGTGAGTGTAGTGTGTTTGGACAGACCATCGAGTGTGAACGCGACCAGTGGTAACGCTGAAAGTGAACGCAGCCGACGCGCGCGAAGGAGGGTAGATCGCGCGCTGTCTATACAACTTTAACATCCACCCGCCTTCGTCAGTTTTTCCGTGATCATGATGCATGCAACTGCGTCGAAATATCGGGAGCTCGACAAAAATCAAAAAGGTAATCACGGTCTATATCCCGGTCAATATAAGTCCACAGTAGAGTTGTCCAGATGAATCATTTGTGTAGTTGTAGGAGGGCTCGAGTCGAGTCTTTTGGAGCTGACGTTTGGCGTCAAGGTCTTCAAGCCGGGTGCCGGGTATTGCATGTATATAGCTTTATAATACAGGCTGTAAACCTAATACGGGCGAACCTCTTAACGGTGGTGAGTATAGGATATAAAAAATGGAATTAGATAACTTTTACTTAAAATTGAAATATTTTTTTTATCCATACAAAGAGGTAGGGCACAGCACAGAGAGGTAGGGCACAGCCAGAGAGGTAGGGCACAGCGAATGATATCCCGCTCTGTGTGGTAGGGCACAGCACAGCGTAATTATATCATCTCGCTCGAACCTAGAGCAGAGCCCAACTGGGGAAGTACCTCCGCCTTACAGAAGACCGCAGCCAAATAGCACTAGACCCTACTCATAGTGTTGTGTTCCTGCTGGTGAGTAAGGCTGCCAGAGCTCAACGAGGGTGTGGTGTGCTGACGACTGGAGGACCCACGGAACTAATAATACTGGCTTCGGTCTGTGTAGGCGCGGACTGCAGGCTCGGCTATCAGGGAGACCCGGTGAAACGGCTGACCGCTGGCCGCCCGCAGGTCAGTAGGGTTCCCGAACCCAGGGATTAACTTAATCTCCGCCTTGGGAGGCTGAACCACCAACCTGCGAAAAATCCCTGGGGTAGAGGTCGTGCCGGAGAAGGAGACCGGAGTGGACTCGGCTGCTGCCACAGGGGGGGACCGGGGGCCCTTCCGTACGCCGTGCCTGCAGACCGCACTACCTGCATAGTCCCCCGCCAGATTTGTTCCGTCTATTGTCCTTTGAGTCGTCGGCACCTCTAACTCTCCTTAGAAATAAGTACACAAAAAAAAAAAACAAAAATGGCTCGTAGAAAAAGAAAGTTTGGTCCATCAGCGGAATCTCCATCCACGCAAGTGGATTTCTGCAACATCAGGGGTATACACTCCAACCTGAACGCAGTCCACTGCTATTTGGAGACTGCGCAGCCGACCTTACTGTTCCTCACGGAGACGCAGATATCCTGCCCGACGGACACATCATACCTATCGTACCCCGGCTATACACTTGAACATAAGTTCATGAGACGCGCCGGTGTATGTGTGTACGCCCGGCGGGATATATGCTGTCGCCGTCTTCAAGCCTTTGAAGACCGGGACCTGTCAGTTCTGTGGGTGCGTGTGGACTACGGCGGCCACACCCGTGTCTACGCGTGCCTATACAGGTCTCATAGCGGCAACACGGAGAGACAAACCGACTCTTCGAGCACCTACAATTGACGTCCGACAGAGTTCTTGAGCAGTACCCATCCGCAGAGCTGGTGATTTTGGGGGACTTTAACGCCCATCACATTGAGTGGCTTGGTTCTCGGTCCACCGACTCTGCGGGAAGGTCTGCTCATGAATTTTCTCTGGCCTATGGGCTCTCACAACTGGTACATTCTCCCACGAGAATACCAGACATCGAGGACCATACGAGCTCTTTACTGGACCTCCTGCTGACCACGCGTCCGGACGGATATTCCGTCACAGTGAATGCACCTCTCGGCTCGTCCGATCACTGTCTCGTCCGGACTAAAGCGCCTTGTGCGCGGCCTGATCCACCGCGGCCAACTAGCCTACGTTGCGTTTGGCAGTATGGGTCAGCAGATTGGGACGGATTGCGAGAGTTTTACGCTTCGTACCCATGGAGGCAGCTTTGTTTCGCATCAGATGATCCAGACTCCTGTGCGACAAATGTCGCTGAGACAATACAGCTGGGAATGGATTGTTTCATTCCTAACTCGTTAGTCGCTGCAGGAGCAAAGAAGCGACCTTGGTTTAACCGGCCCTGTAAGGAAGCTACAACACGTAAGCAAGCCGCTTACAGGGCTTGGACCAAGGCCGTAGCTGATAAGGATCCGAACGTTACTGATGTGAAACGTAAGCTGAACGCTGCCTCGAGGTCTAGTAAAAAAGCTATTGCCAGAACAAAGTTCGATTTTGTCGGCAGATTTGGTGAGAAACTCGCAGGCTACCCATCCGGGAGTCGCGCTTTCTGGTCTCTTGCCAAAGCTGCCGAGGGGAACTTTTGTCGGTCGTCTTTACCACCACTGCGAAATGCTGACGGTAATCTGGTCCATAGTGCAAAAGAGAAAGCCGATCTTCTAGGTACTCTTTTTGCCTCGAACTCGACTGTGAGCGATGACGGTAGCACCGTGCCGCCTACCATACCGCGGTGCGCACACTCCATGCCGGAAATCCGCATCTCCCAGAAGGATGTTCGGCGGGAGCTACTGTCCTTAAACGTTCACAAGTCGAGCGGGCCAGACAGCATACCTGCAGTTGTGCTCAAACGCTGTGCTCCAGAGTTGTGTCCCGTGCTAACGCGTCTCTTCACGCTTTCTATTAGCAAACGGGAAGTTCCATCTTCGTGGAAAACGGCCCTTGTGCACCCTGTCCCAAAAAAGGGCGACAGATCGGATCCATCAAACTATAGGCCTATCGCTATTACCTCCCTTCTCTCTAAGGTCATGGAGCGTGTAATTAACTCGAAGCTCCTTGGATACCTAGAAGAACACGATCTAATAAGCGACCGCCAGTATGGCTTTCGCCACGGTCGCTCTACTGGTGATCTTCTAGTGTATCTAACTCACCGCTGGGCTTCGGCCATTGAGAGTCAAGGTGAGGCATTGGCAGTTAGCCTAGATATAGCGAAGGCATTTGATCGGGTCTGGCATAGGGGCCTTTTGTCGAAGTTACCATCTTATGGACTGCCAGAGGGATTATGCAAATGGATTGCCAGCTTTTTGTCCGGCAGACGCATACGAGCCGTAGTAGACGGTAGCTGCTCCGATAGCATGGACATAAACGCTGGCGTCCCGCAAGGTTCTGTGCTATCCCCAACGCTGTTCTTGCTGCATATCAATGACTTGTTGTCTATCGGCGACATCCATTGCTATGCGGATGACAGTACTGGGGATACATTTTACACGGGCCGTGCTAATATCCCCCGTTCAGTGGTGCTAGAAAGTCGTGAAAAGCTTGTGTCGGACATCGAGAGGATTCTGTCCGGAGTCTCGGTGTGGGGTCGGGACAACCTAGTCTGTTTCAATCCCACTAAGACACAGGTGTGTGCGTTCACCGCTAAGAAAACCCCATTTACTGTGGTTCCACGGTTTCAAGGCACAGCCCTTACCTTGTCAGGAAGTATTGGGATCCTCGGAGTCGACATTTCGAGTAGCGTCCAATTCCGTTGTCACTTGGAAGGGAAAGCTGCGTTGGCATCCAAAAAGCTCGGTGTGCTCAACAGAGCGAGGGGATACTTTACTCCGGGGCAAAGACTGCTCTTGTACAAGTCGCAAGTTAGACCCCACATGGAGTACTGCTGTCACCTTTGGGCAGGAGCACCTGAATACCAGCTTGGACCCTTTGACTCGATCCAGAGACGCGCTGTACGAATTGTCGACGATCCCAAACTCACAGGCGGTATTGAACCCTTAAGTCTAAGGAGGGACTTCGCCTCCTTATGTGTGTTCTATCGCCTGTACAATGGGTTGTGTTCTGAAGAACTGTTTGACATGATGCCAACGGCCACTTTTCATCATCGCACCGCTCGCCATCGACAGGGCGCTCATCCACACACCTTGCAACCTAAATGGTCGCGCACCGTGCGGTTTCAGAGGAATTTCCTCCCACGAACGCTCCGGCTGTGGAATGAGCTCCCTGTCGAGGTATTCCCGATGAACTACAGTATGGGGTTCTTCAAAAAAGGAGTGTACAAGTTTCTAATGGGTCGGCAACGCGCACGTGACACCCCTTGTTGCGGGCGTCCATAGTTTACGGTGACCGCTTTCCATCAGGCGGGCCGTATACCTGTTTGCCACCGACGTGGTATAAAAAAAAAAAATAGCTCAAGTTAAGGGGCCGAGTTTCTTAATTCGCGGTGCAGTCAAGCAGATTGAGCAATCGTATTTTCAATTTATGTTCGTCTTTGGTGACATATTTTATATTATACTGGTATCTCCCATTTGAGGCAAAGGTTGGCTACAGATAGAATCAGGAACGATGTAATGGCCAAATGGCGCAATTAAGGTGACGTTCAGACAAACTTTTGACAGTTTTACGACGGCCCTTACAATTTAGCGGTTTTGGGTAAAATACAAGAAGATTTACTATCGTAATATACGTTTTAATATTATGTTTTGCAGTGGAATAAATGGTTTTAAGTTTAGCTTGTGTCTTCATAGGACGCATAGTTTCAGAGAATTAGCGAAAATCTGAAAAAAGGGACCTTCAAACTCCCACTTTTTCCTCCAGTTTTAAGGGTACAGCCGGGGACTTTGGATGTATGTTAAGGTCCTAATTATCCCCGACAAAGGTACGACGTCAAAAGTTCTGTTTCTATCATTTCCCCCTATGTCTTTTTAATGTTTGGCTTATTTTTAGTGAAACCAAAAAGAAGTGATGATTTTGATGTCAGATAGCCGAATAAGATTGAAAAGTGTTAAATACATAGACGGTTACATAATTTTAATTCTCTTAATATCTGATCTTATTGCCAAGACAAAGGATTTTAATATTTGAATTTACGTTCACTGAATCAAGACGCACTTTAAAATGTGTTTAGCCTCACACGATGATTACACGTAGTCCTGAAAATCGTAACCCTAACCTACGAATTTTATAGGTGCATTGAAAACAATTTATATTTCTGGGATTGAAGCACTACAAAATCGAGGATAAAATTTGTAAAAAATAATATAAACAAATTATTATTCATCAATCCAAAAAACTAACCCGAATCTTGTGATTAGAATGATAAACTCTGATCGAATCTTGCAATAAGTGACAGGGAAAAAGAAGAATATACCTTTTTACAGATACCAGAATATGAGTTTCAGGAGGAAATTTAACAGAAATCGAAAATCAGCCGATTATGTATTTAAGCGGTTAAATTGCTTACAAACGCGGCTTTATGAAGTGTAGCGGAACAACAACTGTCAAATGTATTTTCTGCTAAAACTAGAAGGAAATAGGTATAGATAGTTGATATTTATCTGTGTTGACATAACAGAAAACTACTTACCCATCTCCTGTATGAAGAGAATGTTGGCAAATGTTTTCAGCACTTTTTGCAATTAACTGAATATGTCCAACAGGCGAACTTTGTACCTTGGAACTTTGGAAGTTTTGGAATTATGCATTCCAAACAACCGCCGTACCTTGTTAATAAATTACAATTATCTACACGGGAAGTACGGGGCGGTCAGCGACTCGTTGGTCCAAAGTACAGTAGGTATGCTTGTCGTGGTTGCTTTTGGTACACCGCCACGAAATGTTGGAATAATCTACCACCTCCCATTAAAAATTGTAAGTCAGATCAGTGTGATCAGAGTCAAAGAGTCGACAGATTTTTTCTCAATTTTCATACTTTACCGTCACGTCATGGGGCGGCAAAGCTAACAGGCCCGGAGAGACAAATCCTTGAAATACGCCTCTGATACCTGTATCACAGAATTTCTTAATTATCAAAATTTACTGTTACGGGTTACCCATACCGCATAATATCGCACATTTATCGATATCAATAAATATTATTATTTTCTGTTTTCATTGAAGATTTTCTTTACTTAATTAGTGTGAACAGAATTTCAAAAGAAAAATGGAAAATTCAACAGTTAAGTTTATTTTATTTGATTATTAATACTGTTTCCTGGACGCACATACAACATAGATTTTGGAGGTAAGCCGTACCGCAGGTCTAGCTTGTAAGAATTTGGTTCAGCTTTTTGGATCAAATATCTACTCAGTTCTCTTGGCGCTTGTGATTGAATATACTGTAAACAAAGAAAGTACCGTTCTATTAGTTTGCATTACCTACAAGTACACATGGTGCTATTTTATCTTACTAGTGCGAGAAGTGGTTCATTATAATATATTATATTATCTCAGGTCGAAACTTTGGAGGGTCATCTGTACTGAAAAACGTCGTACAATAGGTACACGTACGAAAAGGTAATTCGTAACTCGTGTCGATCTAAAACACTCCTTCGGTCGTGTTTTAATTTATCGCCACTCGTTTCGACCTTCCTTTTTTTCACACTTGTATCGTAATGTACTATAATCCTACACTGCGGCTAAGTAAATATCAATTTATTGACAACATGAGCATAGCTTAACTTGGGCCCACTTGCACCAACCACTTAACTCAGTGTTAGTGGGCTAGCATCTGTCAAATTCACTATAAAATAGTGGGTTAACCCACCATTTTCGTTGGTGCAAGTGGCCCTTACATAGATAATTATTCAGGAATAAATATCGACTGTGTTCAGCACCCTAATACCCCGTAGCTTACCGGGACTCGACCCCAGAACCATCGACTTCGCAGGCAGAGTCACTACTCCCACCACAACATCAGGCAGGCAATCATGGTGATAAACGATATAACGTCAGGCCGTCCTTTTCGCACTATTTGTTAGTGCGACAGGGACGCACCGATGAGATAAGTTTATCGAACTTGTGTGCTACGCCCGCAAACTATCGATCGTTAACCCTTTAAGTAGGTAACGGGAATATAGTTTTACAATAGTGTGTACTTTTTATAACCGTGCAATTGTATTCTCTGTACTTTTAGGTACCTACTTAAAAGGAAGTAAACAAATAATTTGTAAATTTTCGGGTAGTTACAACATTTGTCGGTTAACCAACCAAACGCAAGTGTAATTAACTTTTTTTTTTTTTTTTTTTTTTTTTTATTGGTAAATAACAACTTAAATCTATCTTTACAGGTTTTCCTAATGCGATAGATAAGCGAACCAAACAATAAAACAGTTATTGCCAGTATATAAAAAAAGAAACTAAACTAAAATTAACATAGTGGCCTTTGTGAGATCATTCAGGGAGCATGTAAAAATGTCTATCTCGAGAGCAACTTTATTGATAGCGCGAATCGCCCTCGTAAGCGGGGCTTCCATGAGTAGCTTTGTACGAGCTGCGGGTACGGCCAGCAGCGGTGGCCGGCGGCGGCGCCCCACGTGCCCGTCCGGCGCATACAGTGCCAGGGCGTGCAGCACCCCGGGGTTGCACAACTCACCTCGCAGCACCCTAACTACATATAAAGCGAGGGCAAGCTCTCGCCTCACCTCTAGTTTGTTATACCCCACCATTCCGAGCACGAAGAGTGTGGGATACAGTAAGGGATACCCAGGATATACACCATAAAGCTTTAAGTAAAGAAGTCTAACATATTTATTTTGAATGCGTTCCATCATGACTTTGTACTTAGCTGCATGTGGACTCCAAATTACCGCGTTACATTCAAGATGACTCCTTACGAGAGCCCCATACACAGCTCGTATCGCAGCTATGTTCGTAAATTCCTTTGCTTGACGCATGAGGAAACCTAGATTACGAAATGCTTTCTTGCAACTTATACATATTATACATATTAAAGACATATATATACAAGATACGTAATACAACATGTTTTTATACGATAGTGGACTTAGCTGTCCCCCACTTATGTATGTAAAAAGTGTCTCTTTTACTGGGTCACTTATTGTTTTAATTAAAAATGAACAGTTTTTTTTTATTTTTTCCCTAATCTGGTATGTAATAAAAGAAGGATCTTTATTCACGATGGCCAGGTTAAAACTCACAAAAGTAGAGCTAATAAAAACAACGGCCAAGAGCGTGTCGGGCCAAGCGTGTCAGTGTAGGGTTCCGTAGTTTCCCGTATTTTTCACAAAAACTACTCAACCTATCAAGTTCAAAACAATTTTCCTAGAAAGTCTTTAAAAAGTTCTACTTTTGTGATTTTTTTTCATATTGTATAAACATATGGGTGGTTCAAAAGTTAGAGGGGGGACACACTTTTTAACCGACTTCAAAAAAAGGAGGAGGTTCTCAATTCGACTAAATTTTTTTTTGTATGTATGTTACTCGATATCTCCGAGAATCGTGGACCGATTTTCAAATTTTTTTTTGATCGAACGGGTAAAACCCCGAGATGGTCCCATTGGCACCAAGTCGGGGTCTGATGATGGGATCATGGAGAAATCGAGGGAAATCTTCAAATGTTATAGGCATATGTAACGTTTTTAGTGTATTTTTCAAAGGTACACCAGTATTTACGCCTGATGGTAATAATTTTATGTGGCTGAACTGATGATGGAAGGTCAACTCCTCAACGGTTAGGAGTTAAAGGATAATTCTTTCACTACTGTACATATATTCGGACTGATACATATAATATCACTAGGAACCACTAAAAATCAACAAATAAATAAGCTTTTTAACAAAAAATAAAACCGCCTTCAAAAATAAGCGTGTTACAAAACACGGAGAAACAATAATAAACCTTTGAATTCAGATTTCTTATCGAATTGCAATAATCTAAACATCCAAATTATACACAAATAAATTATTTTTGGAGTCGGGGCCAGCCTGTGTATGGTTGGGTGGGGCAAACAGGAAATAGCAAGGCGACGAACAGGTCTGGTACCGACTACAAAAATAATTGATTTGTTTATAATTTTGATGTTTAGATTATTGCAATCCGATAAGAAATCTGAATTCAAAGGTTTATTATTTTTGGCTTTTTAGTTTCTCCGTGTTTTGTAACATGCTTTTTTTTACTTTAGGAGCGATTATTTCCGAAAATATTAATTTTATCAAAAAACGATTAAAGTAAACCTCTATTCATTTTTAAATACCTATCCAACAATATATCACACGTTGGGGTTGAAATGAAAACAAAATTGTCCCCACCACAGGGGGGTACCCGAACAAAACATTTTTTTCCACTTTTTACTTTACCACTTTGTCGGCGTGATTGATATACATATTGGTACTAAATTTCAGCTTTCTAGTGCTAACGGTCACTGAGATTATCCGCGGACGGACGGACGGACAGACAGACAAGGCGAAACTATAAGGGTTCCTGGTTGACTACGGAACCCTTAAAAACAAGAAAAAGCTGATTCACCCATAGAGGGTACATTTTGTTTACATTTATTTAAATACCTAAAGATACAGACTATGTATTGTACATTTAGTGTTTTGAAATAAAGTCTAACCCCCTTATTCATAAACGTACACTAAAGTTATCAAGCCGATAAATTAGTTTGTCCCTTTCTACCACACCAATACGTCGGAAAGGGACAAACGAACTTTATCGGCTTGATAACTTTTGTGGACGTTTATGAATAAGGGGGTTAGTTTCTCCTAAACTTATTATGTATTCGGTGATCAACACGACACGAATTAGTACATTACGATACAAGTGCGGAAAATAGCAAATTCGAAACGAGTGGCGATAAATTAAAACACGACCGAAAGGAGTGCTTTAAATCCACTCGAATTACGAATTTCCTTTTTGCACGTGTATCATACGACGTTTTTCAGTACAGATGGCCCTCCGAAGTTTCGATCTGATAAGAAATGAACCACTTCTCGCACTAGTGTACTGAAAAATATGTTTTGTTTGTTTTTGCATCAAACATGCGTCGTTAATTCTTTCGGGTTATTCAGGCCCTCGGTGTATATATTTAAAATATAAGTAAGTAATTAATATTCTTTTTTTGCACCACAATGTATATTAGGTAGGGAAATAAACTTACTTTTGACGAATCGTATTTTTTTCTTAATAGCCTCAAAGACAAATCGAATGGGCCCCAATTTTTGACAGGAACAAATATCAGCTTCCAACTCTAAACAAAATCACGTATTGCTTTACCCCCTTATTCATAAACGTTCACTAAAGTTAGAAACCACGAGCCAGATGGTCGGACGACATCAAAAAGACGGCAGGGCCGACCTGGCACAGAACAGCCGCTTACGCCGTGTCTTGCGTGGGCGACGGTCGCGCGACCGTCGCCCACGCAAGCCACGGCGTTATAGAACAGAATGGAAATCCATGAAAGAGGCATGTTCAGCAGTGGACGCAAATATGCTGAGAAGAAAGTTATTAAGCCATTAAAGTTCGTTTGTCCCTTTCCGACGTATTGGTGTGATAGAAAGGGACAAACGAATTTTATCGATTTGATAACTTTAGTGTAAGATTATGAATAAGGGGGTTAATATGTATCTTCATTACTGCGTCTTTTAAAAAATCAAGATTATACACGTAACTACATGGTGTTAGTGCGTTTTCACATTATCCGAACCGATATCGGATCTAGGAAGGATTTCAAAGGCAAAAATCCAAGATGGCGGTTAAATATATGGGATATCGGTCCTACATTCGATATCGGATCGGATAATGTGAAAACGCACTTACACGAGGACACCAGAATAATTTTAAGAGCGTATTACTGATCAAACTGTAAGACTACGAGTAAAAATATGTTATACCTATTCGGGAATTCGCGTAGTTTTAGATCAAGTTATTAGTTATTATTATTAATTTTATTAGTTATTAGTGGATTTTAGATCGATGGAGATGAACTGGACTCCTTCTTGGAGGAATGGTCAGACATAGCACTACTAGTTGTCATGGCAGGTGTCCGATAGTCTCCCCCCATAGACCATTATCCAGTCCATCCAACTTGCACAACAATAGCCTATGACCTTAGTTCCCATCGCAACACAAAAGTGCTGCACTGAAATAGTCTTTACACCTGGCGGGGACCATCTCCGGATGTATCATATTGTGCGCTCGGGGATGGTATCCGCCAGGTGTATCCCTTGCCTTTAGATTAAAATGTCTAAAAGGGCCTCTGTGCTGTTGGCTTCGGCCCCACACATGCCTCCCAAAAGTCCGGGACCCCATGGTCCCGAGATATGGTAAGACATACAAATAATAATATTAGTTATTACCGACTAAATGAAACATCTTATTGTTACTCAGAACAAATTATTTTTGTTCCCGAATTGTATCGTCATTTACAGGGATTCTATCCAGAGTCTATTCCCCAACGCAGCCCCCGCTGGCTTCCCACGCATACGCGTAGTAACGAAAAAATTGAAAACGCAGTGTTTGGTTTTGTAACCATGGCAACGCATTGTTATAACGTTGCAGCGCGCGTGCGCTCCAAGACGGCGGGGGATGGCTTTGGGCAGCTGGCTCGAGCGATGTCAGTGCAAACCTTTGCGTCAAAACACAGGAAACAGTGTGAATATCACGAAAGTTTTTCTAGTTCTAGTCTAGTTATTAGATTTAGATAGAATAAACAAGTTCATCTATTTGTATGACGGCCGAGCGTGTCAGATTTTGTACTTGCTTGTGATTTTAACTGTCTCAGGCCCTTGAACGTTCATAATTTTTGTGTTGTTGCAATTAAATATCGCGTAACGAGGCATTTTTAATGTTTTGTTGACTTCAACTTACAAAAAATGACGCCCGTAAGCTGCAAGCTGCGATTAAAGACGTCCGTCTCAGTGGATTTTACCGACACGCTAAGTAGATACGTTTTCTTGATCTATGGTATATAATTATAACATCTGTGATGGTCGGAGAGAAAGTATTGTACCTATGCAACGGTGTTTAACTGAGTCAAAAATACTTGTGGCGTCTTTATTTAACAATTTTCGGATTGGCCTCAAATTATTACCCACGCCACTCGTCTTTTTTGACCTCCTTTAGACGCCGGTTGCATAAAATACTATTAACGGTGTTGATGACATTGTGGAGCATAGTCTCATTACCCTTATTGATAGGTAACAGTACCTACAAGTATAACTTTTAAATTAAAAATTAGGTTTTAAGATAAAAATGTACGTATTTATTTTAAGTGCCAGTTTCACGAATACTACTTACTTAAAATATACACCGTGTTTTTTTTTGTTTTCCGTTAAATTTCGACACGTCGTTAGGTTCATTATCAGGAACCACTTATTCATCGTTTTCATACATTATAAATGAATTTATTAGTTTGAGACCCTTAAGAATTACATTCTAATTAGTGTCAAGTGATTGACGGCACATGTCAAAACAAATAACATTAGGAATTGGTAAATGTTGTCACACACGTGTTCAGTAATTATCTTAATTTTTTTAATAACTCGATAACCGTAACTGTTGAGACGCTTGTTTCTTAGATAAATTAATTGTATTTGATCTAAAGTACCTTCCCTTAAAGTTAACGGACTTCAATAAAAACAGGTTCTTATTAGAAAAACTAAAAAAGAAAAAAACCGGCCAAGAGCGTGTCGGGCCACGCTCAGTGTAGGGTTCCGTAGTTTTCCGTATTTTTCTCAAAAGCTACTGAACCTATCAAGTTCAAAACAATTTTCCTAGAAAGTATTTATAAAGTTCTACTTTTGTGATTTTTTTCATATTTTTTAAACATATGGTTCAAAAATTAGAGGGGGGGACGCACTTTTTTTTCCTTTAGGAGCGATTATTTCCGAAAATATTAATATTATCAAAAAACAGTCTTAGTAAACCCTTATTCATTTTTAAATACCTATCCAACAATATATCACACGTTGGGGTTGGAATGAAAAAAAATATCAGCCCCCACTTTACATGTAGGGGGGGTACCCTAATAAAACATTTTTTTCTATTTTTTATTTTTGCACTTTGTCGGCGTGATTGATATACATATTGGTACCAAATTTCAGCTTTCTAGTGCTAACCGTTACTGAGATTATCCGCGGACGGACGGACGGACAGACAGACATGGCGAAACTATAAGGGTTCCTAGTTGACTACGGAACCCTAAAAAACGTCATCTCATCGCAGTAATTTATGGATAATGTTAATCAATAATTATAGATCTTTTAACCGACTTCAAAAAAGGAGGAGGTACTCAATTCGACTGATTTTTGAAACTTACCTTCTTCTTCATAAAGACAATGTCATAAATTTTTATAAGTAATCCAGATATGAGAAATATTACTATTGCATAAATGGTTCCAGTTAACCATTCTTTCAGAAATGGTACTCTGGGTTGGTATGACGAGGTGACATAATGAATCTAAAAATATACACAAGTTAAAGCATGGAATAGTTATTTGTTTTACAAGGGGGCAAAGTTGTTGTTTAACCGCACGTGTATTGATACCTGAGAAAGCGAAAGATTCCAATATTGAACCGCGAGCGTAGCGAGAGGTTCAATATTGGAAGCTTGAGCATTGCGAGGGTTTCAAGGCACGTTTCAACTTTGCCACCGAGTGAAACACACAATTTTTCACCACACCAACACGAACAAAATACTGACTATAAAATATCAAACTAAATCAAATCCATCAATATAGGTATTCAATATTTATGATTTAAAATCATCATTTTATAGGTAAATTCTACCAGCCAGCTTAAGGCATGAAGTTAAAATTTGTATGAAATTACTTTGCACTTTTGTGGATAAAATGCAATTCTGCTATCTGTTTTCGAATAGCAAAGTAAGCCTTTACCAGTTGGTGTGGTGAAAAAGATTTTACGTGCTTACGAGGAACCCTAAATTTGTTAGAGACTACTGTGTAGTGAGGAGAGGTTTGCGCCGAAGATTATTAGAGCGGCGGCGCCCAAAATAAATACTTCTTATATCCATGTACCTAGCTAGGTTAAGTTCGTCAGGTATATTCGAATCGCCGAAGGCCAATCTGCACAAATAGGAGCCCCGCGGAAGCGGTGCTTCGTCGATAACGCTTTAAAGTTATGATAAAGCGGAAAAAATATTGTATGCGTTTTGCGTTTTAGACCGTTTGCAATGTAGAGTTGTAGACTAATAGCAATACAGCTATAAGTAGTACAGCAGTAACTAGTAAGTTACATGTGGTAAAAATAAGGAAATTGTTCGACCAAAACGCATTTTTTTTTTGCGAATCTATTAAATTGTAATCAAAAATGGAATAATTCGCTTATTTACTGATTGCTTGTCAAAATTTATTAATTTAATTAATTAGCCGACCAAATAAATTTAGAGTAGCTCGGCGTGACATTAAATGCAAACTGGTTTCGAAATACTTGTTAACCCTAAGTTGCTGACCAACTATCAATGTTAGCTGACCAAATATAATATATTTATGTTCATCAAAATCGTTTTTTTTTTTGCAGATCGGTTAAATAACACCCAAAACAAACTGACAGTAACACTGTTTTAAAATTAATTATAAAATTCTGTATATTAAGTAATACATAATTCAACAAAAAATACTTACTGTATAAAACAAGCACATGATTCGTAGGAATATATTAGCAACAAGAGAGGGAGCAATCCCGTTATGAAACGTTATATCCTCCGTGAGTCTACTCAATGGGTATAAGAAGGTAATTATTATTAATTCAATACATGTAGCAGCACGAATTAGATATACTATGAGCCAATTAATCTGAAAGAAAGAAACTTGTCAGTGAGTTGTACTATTTTTCCTTTTAATTTTTATAACAATATGCATATTCAGTCACTACAGCATGTCAAAATACTTTTCATCGACGAATCACGTCTCATACTTCCTGTCGTCGTGTTTTTTTGTTTTCCGTTAAATTCGCCAGATCGTTAGACTCATTAACAGGAATCACCTGGTAGATCACTTTTCTCAAACATGCAATGAAATATTGTTTTTGAGGTTCCGTACCAAAAAGGAACCCTTATGGTGCCGCTCTGTCCGTCTGTCTGTCTGTCCGTCTGTCACATTACATTACTTAATATCTCGAAAACTACTTATGCTATCGATATGAAATTTGGAATAGTTATGATTACAGAGCGGATTTCAGGTAGCGATTTAAATATTAATATGGATATGACTAGTGCAATTTTTTTAACACATGTATGGTTTATAATAAGGTCTTACAATCTATTATTGTTACATCGCACTCTTCAAACATCTATAGAAGAAGAACTTAAATTAATAAACTATTCATAAAATTAACAAACATTTTTTTATTTATTATCATCATAATTTTTGCCCAATATTCACAACAGCACCCAAAAAGGGTTTATGTTCCGATACATTTTTGTTTGTGTGTAGAAAAAATAATAAATTATGCGAGTCATATCCATATTAATATTTAAATCGCTACATGAAATCCTCTCTCTAGTTATGAACATTGTTAACCTCCAAAAATTGAAAGTATTATTTTTTTTATTTATTAATCTTAATTATAGAAAATGACCAAAATGAAAGAGTGGCAAACTGTAAATGTCAAGTGACTAGGTCAAGCGGGGTATCGTTAGAAAGAGCTCAAACTGTACATAACAAATCTATTTTTATATTTTTTTGTTGTGGAAAAAAATAGTTTTTTGACGGAAAACGTTAAAAAAATACCGTTCCCACCCTCTTATCTCCGAAGTTTACCAAATAAAATTCATGAAGTTTTTATCAAACATGGCTATTATAATATATATTACAGGAAAAATTAAATCGTATGCGTCGTTATTTTTTTTTTTTTATAAAAAGCCTTTCAGATTTACATTTTCAATTTAATCACCCTTGCTACACCTTACCCTTGGTATAATTAACACCCGTTAATTTCTACAGAATAACAATGAAAATAGCCGCTTTCAAATAAAATAAAAGTGGTTAAAATCGGTTCACGAAATAAATAATTATCCCATCTTCCATACTCAAGTTAACTTAAGTTGCCGATAGATGTCGCTGTACAATTAACGCTCATTTCCTACATCGCATTTTTATAATTTTTAAGGAGCGTCTTTACGATATGACATAAACTATTGAAATAAAATTGTATATTAAATATTACTTATGGGGGAAATTAAGTCTCGAGTGATCTAGTCAAGTCTATAGATTTATACATATTGGTGATTCAACTATTTAACCTTGTACAGAACTTTAAGACGATACGATACAGGTCAATTCTCCATACAAACGCTCTCGACTATTTCCTCTCTGATTTTTGAAGATAGAGCAATGATTTTTCAACACAAATTACTTATTATTATTTTTAACTGTGTCGGACCGTTTTGATTTTTTTGCTATTTTTTTTTTTTTTTTTTAAAACGGCCTTTTTCAATATGGCTCAAAAAAAGGTGTGGTACTCAAGATCGGTAACAATTAGCCAAATAATCTAAACGGTCCGACACTGATTATTTCATTGTTATTCAGATTCTCTAATTTCGTTCCGTTTAAATAAGGTTTGAACAGTCGAGAGCGGAACCTCGATTTTAAAGATTTTTTCGCAATATCTTTTAACTGAGTTGTTCTTAATGGACATTTTTTTTTTATAAATCTAGTTAATAAAATAACACTAGTACATTTTACTGAAATTCCCAAATGGAAAGGGGGACCCCTTTCCATTTTACGCCGTGTCTTGCGTGGGCGACGGTCGCGCGACCGTCGCCGTCGCGTCTCATACTTCCATATCGATAATAGACGGAGAGCTGGCAGGATTTTGGAGTAGGTCCTTGAGGCAACCTGGAAAGGTGCTCAGATGCTTCTCTGATCATAGCCAACATCAGGTCTGCAAGTCTGGCAGCTGGGGAGCGGGGCTTTATCGAGCTATGAATTTTTAAAGATTTAATTTTTTGAGGCCCAAAAAAGGTGTTTGAGGCAACCTGGAATTATTAAAAAGTTAAAATAGAGTTCCTCAGAAGTCGCATAGTATTTATGCCAGATCATTTGGCCGGGTCCTTCACCGTGCCAGAACGGTACAAAGTGGTAAAAAAAAAATTCCAAAAAAGGTTCTTGAGGCAGTCTGTCATTTTTACCAGTGAAAGATGAGGGTCTAAATAGCCATGGATAAATAATGCCATGACATGAGGTGGGGTCCGTACCCTGCCATTCGATCTTGAAAGTCAATTTTTTAGTTTTTCGTAAATAACTCGTAAACGGTGGCCCACAGCAAAAAAATATGTTAAACAGAAAATATCTACATAAAATTTCCTACAAGAAAGGTTATGTATGTTTTTTCGATAGGATCAATATATAAATGGATAATTTAGTAAGAAAGTTTTTTTTAATCGATTACATGCTCCGTTTTTCGTCAATACCTCGTAAACGGTAGCCCACAGCTAAAAATTATGTTAAACAGAAAATATCTACATAAAATTTCCTATAAGAAAGGTTATATAAGTTTTTTCGCTAGGATCAATTTTTTAGTTGGAAAGTATTTTTAAATAGATATTTGGGCAGTTTTTTGTTGATAACTCAAAAACGGTGGCTCACAGCCAAAAATAATGTTAGACAGAATTAATCTACATAATATTTCCTACAAGAAAAGTTCTATAAGATTTTTCGCTAGGATCAATATTTTAGTTGGAAAGTATTTTTAAATAGATTTCATGGGCAGTTTTTTGTTAATAACTCGAAATCGGTGGCTCACAGCCAAAAATAATGTTATACAGAATTAATCTACATAATATTTCCTACAAAAAAGGTTCTATAATATTTTTCGCTAGAATCAATATTTTAGTTGGAAAGTATTTTTGAATAGATTTCATGGGCCGTTTTTTGTTTATAACTCGAAATCGGTGGCTCACAGCCAAAACTAATGTTTCACAGAATTAATCTTCTTAATATTTCCTACAAGAAAGGTTCTATAATATTTTTCGCTAGGATCAATATTTTAGTTGGAAAGTATTTTTAAATAGATTTCATGGGCCGTTTTTTGTAAATACCTCGTAAACGGTGGCCCACAGCTAAATAAAATGTTCAGGAGAAAAAATCTACATAAAATTTCCTACAAGAAAGGTTCTATACGTTTTTTCGCTAGAATCAATATTTTAGTTGGAAAGTATTTTTAAATAGATTACATGGGCCGCTTTTTGTTGATAACTCAAAAACGGTGGCTCACAGCCAAAAGTGATGTGATACAGAAGTAATCTACATAATATTTCCTACAAGAATGGTTCTATAAGATTTTTCGCTAGGAGCAATATTTTAGTTAGAAAGTATTTTTAAATAGATTTCATGGGCCGTTTTTGTAAATACCTCGTAAACGGTGGACCACAGCTAAATAAAATGTCCACGAGGAAAAATTTACACAAAATTTCCTATAAGAAAGGTTACTGCAGTTATAGGTTACTACAGTTTAAATCCACATCCACATCACTTTTGTCTGAACTCATTTTGAAATTTGAAAAGTATAGGTATTTGATAAATCCGAGCAAACATAGGTATATTTTTTTTAATTTCCGCGCTTAAACTTTTTTAGAAATCTTTTTGAGGCAAAGTTTTAACCGGTGACATTTACCGCATTAATAGTCTGGCAAAAAAGAGTAGAAATTAATAGGGGCGCCACAGTCTATGTAAACCGTTTTGCGAGGGGCGACCGTCGCCGTCGCGTCTCATCGCATCGTCTACTTCCATATCGATAAGGTTTGATTTCATATGCGTCGCATCTCCGTCGCGCGACCATCGCGCGACCGTCGCCCCCGCAAGCCATAGCGTGAGCATTTCTTTTTTTTGCCACTTTTATGAAGTGTGATATTTTTGAAAAAAAAAATGCTATATCTACTCAGAATTACTAGCTTTTTAAAATAAATAAAATAAAAATAAAATAAAAATAGTTTATTTGCCAAAAAGTGTTAGATTTTACCTTTGACCACCACACTAGGCTAGGCCTGTCTCGTGGAGTCAGTCCAAACATTACCATTTACATATTACATTTACTTTTCCTACGCTGAAGAAACAATTCTAATGACTAAAAAATATTTAAGACTAAAGCTAACCAGACTTAACAAGGGTAACACGGTTAATCACAGTATAGTTCAGTAACGAATTTTCGATTTTACTAGTGTTAACACATTTAATTAATAACATTTATTGTATATTAGTAGTTTTCAATCCTAGTAGTTAAAAAAATTGTCCCATACAATTTTTTCTTATTTTGTTACCATTTTCCGTACATGTTGTATGGGGTAACAAAAGAAAGTAACAAAAATGTATGGAAATTCTGGGACACTTTTTGTCTCCCAGTGAGATTGAAAGTACTCGTGTTTCTGAGTACAATTGACCTAAAATTTCCTAAAACAATAAAAATTTTTTTGTTGTCAATAAAAAAAGAAATGCTCGCGTAAGGTCTGCAATGTACAGTCAACTACAAAGAGATGTGTCCATGTTAGTCTTACAAAATGAAGCAAATTTTCATTTGCATTAATGAATTACCCTTGGTTCGTGACATTTCTAGTAGCCATCAAACCTTACATTATCATCGACTCGAAAAAATGCTAAAATGGAAATGTCCCCCTTTCAAATAGGGAATATTTGTTAAATATACTCTTGTTATTTATTAACTAGGTTTATAGAAAACAATCGAGGTGCCACTCTCGACTATTTCGTCCTCTAAAACTTAATCAATCGGAACGAAATTTGAAAATCTGAATTTTTTTATGCTTCCCGTGCTGGATGTAACAAATAGGATTGTGATCATTTATTACCCCAAATAACATATTTAACAGCACAATCACGATTCTAAACGAGTTATCCCACTACGAAATTTAAAAACGTCTTCCGAAGAAACTGATTTGTTTTAAGTATAAAAAGACATATTTTAAAATATTTTCTTATGATTAACTAGCTTAAGATATGTTCTTTTAGGAACATTATCAGTTTTTTAATAATCACTTAAGTATCTTTATAATTTTGAATGAAAAATGTTACATTTTGCAAAAAACGCTCTTCTTTAGGAATAAGGCCTCTTATTTATTTATTTATTTATTTAACCTTTATTGCACAACATAAAGTACAAATGGCGAACTTAATGCCTTAAGGCATTCTCTACCAGTCAACCATTGGACCAAACAGAAACTTACAATTGGTGCGGAAAATAAAACAGAAATTTAAATAGATATAAGTCACTATCTAAATACTATATGCATCATCAATATACATACATAAATAAGTACAATCATATACATACATAAACTAACTAAAATATATAATATACATATATATACATATATATAGTACCCATTTAACCATTACTGTCTAACAACGTTGGTGTACCTGCGAGAAGTGTTTACGTAATTGACGTTTGAAGGAAAACTTGCTCTGTGCTTGTCGTATTGCGAGAGGGAGATCGTTCCAAAGACGAATTGCCTGCATAGCGAAGGAGTTGGACATGAACCCGGTGCGATAGAGGGGGATAGCGAGCTTAAGGCTTCGAGACTTACGAAGATCGCAATCGGGACGAGGAGTTATAAATTGAAATTTAGATCGAAGGTAATCTGGTGCAGCTGGATTAAACAGGATAGTATAGAGCATGCAAAGTATTCTAGACGACCTACGCTCGCGGATCGGGAGCCAGTTTAGTTTTCGGCGGAAGATGGAAATATGGTCGTACTTTCTGAGCCCGTAGATGAATCGGATGCAGTTATTAAGCAAACGATCCAATTTATTTAGTAATTCCTGCGTAATGTTTGAATAACATACGTCACCATAATCTATTACAGGCAATACTAACGCCTGAATAAGGAGCATTTTCGTGCTAACCGGCAAAAAGTGTTTAAGCCTGTAAAAAGACCGCAGCATATTCGTTACCCGGCGACAAACATCCGAGACTTGCGGAGCCCAAGACAGACCACTATCCATTAATAGACCCAAGTTTCTCACTTCCGGCGCGTAAGGAACCACACTGCCCGCGTAAAGGATCGGAGCCAACTGATCGACATTTACTAAAGAAAGCAAGCGAGGACTTCCGAATATGATGGCTTGACATTTGTCCGGATTAACATTGATGCCGAAATTACGAGACCAGGTAGAGATATTGGCCAAATCATTATTAATTTTCGTCACTGCTTGTTTTAAACGAGTTAAATCAGTTTGCGTATATATTTGTAGGTCGTCAGCGTATAAATGATGAGAGCAGAGGATCCTAGAAGTGATTAGATTTATGAAGACAGAAAAAAGGAGAGGAGACAGAATGCCGCCCTGAGGAACGCCAGAAGTCAGCCTCCTCTTAACCTTGGTTGATTCCGTTTTGCGCTACTTAGATAGAGGGATGCAGGTGGACGTGCTGTACTTTGATTTCAAAAAAGCCTTTGATCGCGTAGATAACGACGTACTCTTAAGCAAATTATTCAGCATTGGTTTCTCGCCTGAACTGCTTTGCCTTTTTGCTAGTTATCTACGTGATAGACGGCAATATGTGCACCACGGATGCTTTGGTGTTATGGTCAATGATCTGGCCTTGGTGCCTAAGCATGCGCAATGCCTACTCTATGCTGACGACCTGAAACTAATTTACAGGGTCCAGGAAGATTCTGACTTACAATCTTTACAAAGTGATATTGATCGGGTTTATGAATTGAGTCTTGTAAACAAACTTCTGAAACTTCAGTTCAATGTTGACAACTGTGCGGTTATTACTTTTTGTAAAGCGCGTAGTCCCCTGTGTAGGCAGTATCTCCTGGGGTGGAAACCCATCGCCCGTGTCACATCGATACAGGACTTGGGGGTTGTTTTAGATTCCCACCTTAACTTTCATGAGCACATGACAATGCTTGCTGCAGACTGTTACCGCAGGATTGGGTTTGTTGACATAAAGCTTCTTTATACTGCCCTCGTGAGAAGTAAGCTTGAGACAGCCTCAGCCGTTTGGAATCCCCATGAAGCGCCCTACATCCTGCTGCTCGAAAAGGTCCAAAAAACATTTTTGCGTTTCTTTTATAAAAAAATGTACGGGTATTACCGATTCTTGTACCTAACAAAATTCCTTTTGGGGACGTTGGGTTTCTTCTCGTTAGAAGTTAGGCGTAATGTCGTGCTGATGTCTGTTGCATGAGGTATTTTGAAAGGGGAGTCAGATTGCCCGGTTTTAGTATCCCAGCTGGTACGTCTATTTGTTCCCCCTGTGACGAAATATGCTTTTCATGAATGTAGGCACCCCCTACTGGCGGTGCCGGCCGCTCGAACCGTGTTTTGCCGCAAGTCACCGCTAGTTTGTGCACTGCAAATAGTGAATGAGTTTTTAGACGTGGCACCTAATGTTGATATTCTTGCGAGCAGATGGGCGTTTATACGTGACGAATGCATGAGGTTTTGTGTGTGATTGGATGCCTTCATCTGTTATTTATTAGTTATGTTATGGTATGTAATGTTTTGATTTTGCTGTTTATTTAATATTTAATTTTGTGTTACTTGTTGTAATGTTTATTTAACATCCACGGTGCTTTAGTTTTGTACACTGTCATACTGTGTAATTTTCTTTGTGTAAATAAATAAATAAATCTATTTGAATATTATTGATCCTAGCGAAAAAACGTACAAAACTTTTACTGTAGCAAATTTTATGTTTGAAGATTAATTTAGCTGTGGACCACCGTTTTCGAGTTATTTGCAAAAAACGGCTCGTGTAATCTATTTAAAATACTGTCCTACTAAAATATTGATCCTAACGAAAAATCTTACATAACGTTTCTTGTAGCAAATATTACATAGATTATTTCTGTTTAATATTATTTCCGGTAATGGGGCACCGTTTTTGATGTTATTAACAAAAAGCGGTCCATGTAATCTATTTCAAAATTTTTTCCAACAAAAATATTGATCCTAGCGAAAAAACGTATAGAACCTTGCTTACAGGAAATTTTATGTAGATTTTATGCTCGTGAACATTTTATTTAGCTGTGGGCCACCGTTTACGAGGTATTTACAAAAAACGGCCCATGAAATCTATTTAAAAATACTTTCCAACTAAAATATTGATCCTAGCGAAAAATATTATAGAACCTTTCTTGTAGGAAATATTAAGAAGATTAATTCTGTGAAACATTAGTTTTGGCTGTGAGCCACCGATTTCTAGTTATAAACAAAAAACGGCCCATGAAATCTATTCAAAAATACTTTCCAACTAAAATATTGATTCTAGCGAAAAATATTATAGAACCTTTTTTGTAGGAAATATTATGTAGATTAATTCTGTATAACATTATTTTTGGCTGTGAGCCACCGATTTCGAGTTATTAACAAAAAACTGCCCATGAAATCTATTTAAAAATACTTTCCAACTAAAATATTGATCCTAGCGAAAAATCTTATAGAACTTTTCTTGTAGGAAATATTATGTAGATTAATTCTGTCTAACATTATTTTTGGCTGTGAGCCACCGTTTTTGAGTTATCAACAAAAAACTGCCCAAATATCTATTTAAAAATACTTTCCAACTAAAAAATTGATCCTAGCGAAAAAACTTATATAACCTTTCTTATAGGAAATTTTATGTAGATATTTTCTGTTTAACATAATTTTTTGCTGTGGGCCACCGTTTACGAGGTATTGACGAAAAACGGAGCATGTAATCGATTAAAAAAAACTTTCTTACTAAATTATCCATTTATATATTGATCCTATCGAAAAAACATACATAACCTTTCTTGTAGGAAATTTTATGTAGATATTTTCTGTTTAACATATTTTTTTGCTGTGGGCCACCGTTTACGAGTTATTTACGAAAAACTAAAAAATTGACTTTCAAGATCGAATGGCAGGGTACGGACCCCACCTCATGTCATGGCATTATTTTTCCATGGCTATTTAGACCCTCATCTTTCACTGGTAAAAATGACAGACTGCCTCAAGAACCTTTTTTGGAATTTTTTTTTTACCACTTTGTACCGTTCTGGCACGGTGAAGGACCCGGCCAAATGATCTGGCATAAATACTATGCGACTTCTGAGGAACTCTATTTTCACTTTTTAATAATTCCAGGTTGCCTCAAACACCTTTTTTGGGCCTCAAAAAATTAAATCTTTAAAAATTCATAGCTCGATAAAGCCCCGCTCCCCAGCTGCCAGACTTGCAGACCTGATGTTGGCTATGATCAGAGAAGCATCTGAGCACCTTTCCAAGTTGCCTCAAGGACCTACTCCAAAATCCTGCCAGCTCTTGGACCATAAGGTTTCATTTCGTATGCGTCGCATCGCCGTCGCGCGACCATCACGCGACCGTCGCCCACGCAAGCCACGGCGTTAACATTTTCGCTCCCGTAGCGTCTTAAAGTTTGTACGGAAGCCTCGGTGGGTGAATCCGAATCGCACTTGGCCGGTTATTTTTTACTTACCCAACAAACAAAATATCCTTATAAAATCAATCTATAAGGGCTAAACACTCATAGTAGTTTTAAAATAGCATTCATTATGCCAGAGTTCCTTATAGCGGCTCATTATAAGAGAATTTGGCCTAATAGTACATTTACTCTTATAATTTGGCCATGTACACGTTAATAAGTCAAATTTATATGACTGCAATAAGGGTTTAAAAATATTTACTCTTATAGTAGCTCATTATAAGAGGATTTGGCCAATAGTACATTTACTCTTCTAACTTGGCCATGTACACGTTAATAAGTCCAATTTATATGACTGCAATAAGGGTTTAAAAATATTTACTCTTATAGTAGCTCATTATAAGAGGATTTAGCCAATAGTACATTTACTCTTATAACTTGGCCATGTACACGTTAATAAGTCCAATTTATATGACTGCAATAAGGGTTTAAAAATATTTACTCTTATAGTAGCTCATTATAAGAGGATTTGGCCAATAGTACATTTACTCTTATAACTTGGCCATGTACACGTTAATAAGTCCAATGTATATGACTGCAATAAGGGTTTAAAAATATGTATTCTTATAGAAGCCATTTAAAATGCCTTTTCGCTGTATAATATTCAAAGCACTATAAAAGCTTTTGTTATGGCCAATTATTCTTATAAAAGTAATGCATAAGATAACTATGATGCTTTATGCCTCATAGGAGCATATAATAAAACGTCTATCCAGCAAACAAATTATAGCATTTTATAAAGTGTTTTAAAGAATTAAAGCAATACATTTTCTCTTATACAATAATTATAAAGGCATTATTCTTGAAAGTGTCGTATTAAAAGTTTTCATAAAACTTGATTCGTCATTTTGAAAATCCAGCGAATGTGAACAATCTGATCCCAACTTATCGATTAGTGGTTCCGTAGAGGATGCCATTATGGAATAATTATATGAATATGCAGGCAAGCAGCAGTGACAGTAATACAGGTATATCGTTAAATGATGAATTGAGTTTGGATTTAGCTTAATAATTATATTTTTTGTTCTTATTTAAGGTGTCTGTAGCTCTGCGGTGAAAAATGTTAAGGTATATATGTACAGCGGGGCCGCGGGGCAGATCTCGACTGGAGGGCAAATGTAATCTGGTCCATTGTTTCCATGTTTTACAATGTTTACATTATTAAATAGAGTGTCCACCGGTTATACCAGACTAGCATGTACTCGGAGGTGGCCAATTATACATAACTGAGCGTATAAGAGACTATTACCAAGGCACTCAGTTTTTTTATCCATCAGTACCTACTAATATTAATTTTTAAGATTAACTTTATTAGAATAAGTTCCAAAAGTGTATTCCTTACTTTATGGACTTTGGTCTGAAATAAAAAAAAAAATCTTTTATTGCGGGGTATCATTGTGAATGTTGGACGATCTGAATAAGTGAATACAATGTTCGGCTATTTTAAGAAGAAACCGATTTTATATGTAATCCTTTTGGGACTAAGACAGATTAAAATTGAGGACAAATAAAGACAAACTCACTTTTTAAGATATTTATTTATGTGCAACGAAACCAAACCGATACAAGTAACTTTATAAGATTAATATTTTCAGTTCTATTGCTCACGATGTAAAAATATTTATTTGAAGTCTTAGGCTAGGCTGTTTATAGTTATCGACACAAAGTCCATTGTGATGGCGGTACTGAAATCGTCTGTGGTTTTCAATAGCACTTACTTACTAAGAGGAGGAGAAAAGTTTGTCATCTTCACGTCACTAAAAACGGCTGACTATATATCTCATCCACAGATTCTGTAAAAATAACCATAATAATAAATATCAAATAGAGTATTTGACTCAGCATTTACAATAAATCAATAGGAAGTAATAAAATAAGGCACCAGAAGATTAAATATTCCGAAGCACAAGTTTGTTTTAAATTGAAAATTCTAGGTATAACTTCCTAATGAAATATTGAAAATATCAGTATTACCTGACATGCTGCGGACTACACGGTTTTATTTTGTTCTATGCCGGTTAATCGACCCAAACCTTTATCAAAGCGTTCCCCAAAATACCGGTTTAAAAAGAATGGTCTCTCGAACAAAAATGCAATTTCAAAGTTTTGCTCCAAGTAAAAATACCCCATAATGGACGGTGATGCCATTATGGACAAAAAAACACAAATCCTTAAAAATAAGTATCTAAAATACGTTTCTAAAAACTGACGGCTATGTACCATAAACTAGAGTTGTAGAGCTGTTTCATTTTGAAGTTTCAATTAATTCGGTTATTTCTGAAGGATTTGGAAACAAGATAAAATTCACCAGTTTACTGAAAAAAATATCAAGACGAATTCTTAGTAATGTTGCTAAGAGAGATGAGTTCATGTATAAAATAATAAAAAAATAACGCACGGTGTAATCTTGAATGCGTTTTACTTACTGCATTAAGCATGAGATAAGGTAATAAAACATACTAGTTTGTTGCTCCAAAGATATAAAGAAATGATGTTATTTTGCGAGTGTCCATTACTGGACCCGAAAAACTGCCTACCTCCTATGATGGACAAGGAACAATTTACAAAACCAAAATTTACAAGAAACAATCCTATGTTAAAATAACCCAAACTAATTGTATTTATGGTGTATAAAAAAGACTCATTGCGTATCAGTTGGCTTTAAAAGTAAAATTTTAAACTTATTTCACTGTCCATAATGGGGGATCCATTACTGGAGAACTGCCGTCCATAATTGGAGAAAAAACACCTAGTTTTAATTTGTTAACTATGAAGAAACCAATAGGAGTATCTATTCTGCAATACGCTTGAAATGTAGAAGAAGGATAGGACATTCAAGATTTAACACGCTTGGCGGTAGAATTTTTACATTTATCAGTGAAATATCAAAAACTGGCAAATTTTTTTCTTAAACTGTCCATGATTGGGTTCGTCACCTTACATGATAACTAGACAGCGGATTTCAGGTAGCGATTTAAATATTAATATGGATATGACTAGTGCAATTTTTTAAATACATGTCATGTGGTTTATAATCTATTATTATTACCTACATCGCACACCACAAACTTCACTGAAGAATTAGATTAAATTAATGTTATTTTTTATTTTATAAATTAAAGTATTTTATTCTAAATAATGGACTTTCAATTTAAATATATATAAGAAGCGAATTATTTTCATTTTTATATTCTTTGAGCCATAATAGAAGTTTTTACTGTGCAATGCGCAGAAGAAATATTAAAGAAATAAGTATAAATAAATATTTTTTTTATTTTTATTTATTATCATTATAATTTTTGCCCAATATTCACAAAAGCATCCAAAAAGGGTTTTACTTTTATGTTCCCATACATTTTTTCGTGTGTAGAAAAAATAATAAATATTGTATGCGAGTCATATTCATATTAATATTTAAATCGCTACCTGAAATCTGCTCTCTATCGATAACGTTATGAATTTTTAACTGGTATCCGTTACAAATATTTAACTAGATGGTAAGGTTCGGGATTTCACTAATTGTGAGAAGGAACCCTAAAGATATATAAAATGGCGAATCATAAGTAACACCGGTGGCTATTATAAAGTTTTTACTCTTATAGAGTATTTGTAAATGATGTGCTTACTGCTTTTACTCTTATAACAGCCTTGCTCAAGGCATGTCAAAATTAATTAACCGCATTTTTAGTACAAAACCGTTGAAATACAAGGGCGCATTAATAATACAACACATTTTATATCACATTTCACCATGAAATTGGATTCCCACACAGTTTTCATAATAAATAAGCAAATAATTGTAATATGTAAAAGTTAACTTACCGTTTACTAACTTGCAAAATGGATGACTTGATGATGATGTACACATAAATCACTACGAAAAGCACAATAAACTTTTAAAACAGCATCCTGTTTCGCCGTTATGAGTTTTACTCCCTTATATCTGATGATCACAAAACGTGTACAAGAGCTATTGCCCTTATTAAAGCTTTGAATATGATTCTTACAAGTATAATTGCCTTTATTAAAGCTTTAAATATGATTCTTATTAGTACATTAGCCTTTTAAAAGCACTTTTCTTGCCATTATAAGGTTAACTTTCTTATTGCATGCCATAATAAAACACGTACAAGATAAGAAAGCTAATAATATAGCAACTACAAGGGGGATATAAGGTTTTTGGCCTTATAAGGTGTGCCCAAATGCCCTCTTGTAAAGGGTTTACAAGGTTATTATAAGAGTACTATTTTTGGCATTATAAGCCACTATAAGACTAATTTTTGTTAGTTGGGTAATATCGCTTTTTGTGCGCAACATCTCGAGAAGCCTGAAAAAGGATTTCATACCACTTACAAGGCCCAGGGCTTGCAAAGTAACTTATTATATTTGACAATATCGTCATTCATACTGCCGGCTGGTTTGATAAAAAGCAGGTTTTATTTTTAAATGTTGTTGTCATGATGTCAAACTAAAATGTCGGGAGCCAAGGATTGGATGGAATCCATCCGATGGATTGGATTTTTATTTCATTGTATGTTTCAGAAAAGCACCTAAGTAGTATACATGCATGCGCCGGCCATGATGCCATGCCCTGAACAGGAAAAAAAATAAAACCTAGGTCCGGACTATTAGGGAGCGTTTTAAAGGAAAGCGGCCGGCAACATCGACTTAAGGACTGTATCGACAAAAAAACCTCGTCTAAATGTGGACATGTGCATAATTTTGTATTTTTTATAAAATGATCTAAGTAAGCACTATTTGATATAAAGTCTGATTTTTTATTTTTATTAACCCTTCAATGCATGAATGCATGAATTTTTCTTTTAAAGAGATATTAATATATGTGATAGACAAGGATTTTCTGACTCTGCGAAAAATAATAAAAAAATATTTAAGATCGATTTTTATACTAAATCAGTGTTAGAAGTTAAATAGGCCAAATCTTATTTATATAAATATATCGTAATTGGTAAGATTTATTTAAAAAAAATGACTACTATTAAAAAGGTACACTATTTGTGAAACCTCTATGATAAAATGTTTAAACATAAACTAATTACTAACTCCGAAAAAATCACCCTAAATTACATACTAAAAATCGCCATCGTCCTGTTTTTTCACACTTTTCCGCCATTTCGTCTTAATTCTTAAATAATAAATAGTAAATAATTACAGTGAAACCTGGATAAGTGAGACTTCAAGGGACGACAAAATTTATCTCACTTAAAGAGGTATTCCACTTATTCAGGGTCTCAGTTAGACAGGCATAATAAAATGTTTGTCTCATTTACAGAGGGTATCACTAATAGAGGCCAGAATAGAGGGTATGCCAGTTATAGAGGTGATAAATAAGGTGTTTTGCATATAGTTAATATTAGTTGCATACCTACTACTTAAAAGAAAAGGTAAATAAGCCTTGTATTTAAATAAAATATAAGACTCTAACGTCCTTGTGTCATAAAACTTTTATAGGTATATTAGGATTTATGAAAGTATTTTTTTTTAATATTTTTGTGTCAATTATCGAGATTTTAGTAATAATCAAGAAAACCCTTAAACTCATCTGAACAAAAAAAGGATCAATCGCGTAATTTAAAGATATGCTAAGAATTATTAAAAATATTGAAGTAGATTTTCAATGAAGTCCAAGTTACAGAGGTCATAGATTGACTGTGTCTCAGATACAGAGGTAAATTTTTATAAAATTCTTTACAAACAATTAAGTTCATAATTATACATTTCAAATATAGTCTCAGTAACAGAGGTGAAATACACACTCTGTCTCACTAATAGAGGGAAATGTGACTATAAAATCGAAAAGGCTTATCTCACTTATATTAGGTAAATCGGTGCGAAAGTGTCGGGACCACACCTTGGGTCCCAACTAAAGAGGTTTCTCACTTATCCAGGTCCCACTTAACCAGGTTTCACTGTATATTATTTAATTAATTAATTTATTTATAAAATAATCATAAATAATGAAAGCAATAAATGTGATTTTGGATAGCCACATATCGAGCCACCGGCCATCAAATATATGATCCATATATACATCACCATGCATTTAAGGGTTAAGAGTCCTCTTCATGGTTGTTCAATTCAATTGGGCACTTGCAGAATAAATGCGGTGAATTTATATAGGTAATTTAAAAAACGTATTTTTGAGCAACGTTTCGGATTGCCCTTAATTTTTGATGCAAGCAGCATGAGAGAAACAGATAAAAAATTTAGCCATAGGCCAAAGTGTTTAAACAGTCCCTAAACCAGATCGATATAAACGCTGTATGATAGATAAATTCGACATCAAAGTCGGAGTTAGCGTAAGCGCCATGCCACATTCTCTAAATGGCCGCCATACACAGATCCTAAATATTTTTTTTTTAATAACAGGGGCTAGACTATGTCCAGATATTCTTCTTTGTGGATCATGTGTAGTTGAGGTTCGCACCGTACAATTTTTACTATGTCCAGATATTCTTCTTTGTGGATCATGTGTAGTTGAGGTTCGCATCGTACAATTTTTTTTCGCAATCGTATCATCTTTTACGCAGTTTGTGAATTCTCTAGTAGCATTTGTCCGAAATCGTAATTGGTACTCGGAAGGATTACGTCAATACTGTCTAAACCATATGCTTTATGTTGAGTTTCTAGGACAAAATGCGTACCTTATTATGTGACTTATTAAGCCCATATCTTGTTATAAGAAAAAAATATAATAGCAAATAAATATGGCTACTCAAAGTTGTCTTCATACTTAACGATACAGTATTTAATACAAATTAGTCGTGTGGATCGCACAGCGCGATCGGTCCGCGTGACATTAAAACCAGCCCAATAGAAATTGCTAGGGCAGACACTAACTTGTCAAAAATCAACTTGATTCGTGTCTCAACTCAACAAATAACGTACTTACTATTGGAAACCATTTCTGCGGATGTATATTAGCCAAAATGAACAGTACTACTCCTGCTTGCCATCGTTTCAGCATTCGCCACTCACAAACTATAACCTCAATCAGGCATTGGAGAGTTATTATCTAAAATATAAACAAGTTATTCGATCATTCAATGTCTTTATTATTGGAATAAAATGTATAGGTGCAGTGTACGCCGCGCCGTAGGCTCGGAAAAGCCGAAAGATGTTAACCACGTATTAAGGACAACAATACCGAATAAATAATGTTTTATCAACACAGGTCCATAAACTATGTGCCTACTCATTTACTACTCAATATAAGTGTAATGTGTAATGTACTTACAAATGTTAAATAGTCCACAACTAATATTAAAATTGACAATGGAATAGTCAAAATGCTATCCATCTGAATGGAATCAAAAAATATCGGCCAAAGAATGAAAATATTGGAGTCCGCTGGAAAGAAATATCTATTTAAATAAAAGTAATGGGTCAAATCTCATACACTGATCCATTTCGATTTTTAATGTTATGACAAGTGCTTTAATTGGATTAGATTAGTTCCCGATTCACCGGATTCCTCTCTAGTCGGTTTCTTGTTTCGTATTAGTACAAGTATAAAAAAACACTTTACTAATTGTGTCCGTCAGGATGGCGTGAGAGATGTCTGAATAGTCACAAAATTTGCACCAAGTAACTGTACCTATAGCGAAGAAAACTGTACCTAAACAATCAAGCGTTAAATAGATAGTTACATAGACACGCCGTTCTGACGTCAGCTTGGTCGCATAGCCGTGTGTCTCCCCGTGTGGGAGCTATGTTTGTTCTGGAACATATATCAATAAACTGTACCTAAACTGTACCTCACTAATCTGCCAAAAATAACATTTATATCACACGTGACATCGGTCAAATCAACATTTTTTTTACTGCTCTCTTAAAATTAACATGTATGTTTGCCGATCAATTTGCCACAAGCTCTTGTTTTACGTAATGTGACTATTCAGACATGTATTGGTTAAATTAAAATAAATTATCGAAGAACCTAGAATCTTAACTGTTACTACCAAGCACAAGTCCGGTCGTGTGTAGAATATTGTTCTCACCTGTGGGATGGTTCAGCGAAAAACCAGCTTGCGGCGCTCATCAGAAAATCATCAATGACGACGAGCTAACCAATTCTCGACTACAAAGCCTGGAGCATCGTCAGAAGGTTGCCAGCTTATCGGTATTTTACAGGATACATTTCGGAGAGTGCGCTGAGGGGAACTGTACAACCCTGTTCCTCCGTCCCTATTTCACCATAAGACCACCAGACAATCGGCAATGCGGCATCGCTTCACGATTAGTATTCCAAAAATACGCACTAAGCGTTTCGCTTCAGCATTTCTTTTGCGAACTGCCAAGGAGCGGAATGCCCTGCCTGAGTCTGTGTTTCCGCATGAGTACAATCCAAATCTCTTTAAAGCAAGAGTAAATAAGTATCTCATAGGTAAGCGTGCTCCGCCGTAGACCGCATCATCACTTACCATCAGGTGTGATCGTGGTCAAACGTCTACCTATTCATACTTAAAAAAAAAACTATCCAGTATATGTATAAACAAAGAAATTTAATGACTGAACAAGTGAGTCACAATATTTACACTTTCTAATATATTCTGTCAAACAAGTCTGTCAGTAAATAAGAACTAAGAAAACTATAGGTAACCTTTTCTCTAGCACCCTAAAGAAAAGTTTTCTTTGTTCTTATTTACTGACAGACTTGATTGACAGAGTATACCTATTATTTACTTTGTTAACTGCCATCAGTTACTGGACCTTGGACACTAACTTTTATATTATTCTTAATGTTCATGCATGATACAGTCTGATAATCAAGAGTGTAAATTGAAAAGTGGCAACATCGTAGTGTCGTCCCGTTTTCTCACACATATTGATTTGATAGGGATCACACTACAATGTTGCCACTTTTTAATTTCTACTCTTTTTGGTCAGACAAGTAATGCCACAATATTTTAATAGATTGTCATGATAGTTATAAAAATCCGGCGACACAAGAATCCGGTACATTGGAAGCTAATAATCGGGGATTCAATTTTTTTCAACGAAAATCCAACATACACAACCCATCTAGTTTGTATAAATTAGTAACCCAATTTCCTGAGAGATGACGGTATTCTTTGAGTAACTTCGCGCTGATATGAATTTTCCTATGTTGATGGGGTGGGGACATTGCCGAATTGTTGAACTCTTAAGTGGGGACACTAATTGTGACAGACGGGAACCTATGGCACCCTGCACTGAGCGTGCCTCGACACGCTCTTGGCCGATTTTTATTTATTTGTAAAAAAAGTTTCAAAATCATTGGCATGGGCCACAATAATAATAATGACAATTAACTAGATAATTGTCAATATGCATTATGCATCACGTGATTACCTTTTTGATCTTTGTCGAGTTCCCGATATTTCGACGCAGTTGCATGCATCATGATAACGGAAAACTGATGAAGGCGGATGTCAAAGTTGCGTAGACAGCGCGCGATCTACCCTCCTAATCAAAAATCATTCAATTCTGATCTAATCAAAAAGGTAATCACGGTCTATATCCCGGTCAATATAAGTCTAATGAAAATAACCGTGAATCATTTAAAACTCTTATTGCATATATCTATGCATACATACTTACTATAAACTAAATGCAGTTGTGCTTTAGTAAGGTATACACAATATTTCAGCAGCTTATTTAAAACGAATGCACGAAATAAATAAAATAATGTGTTTGACGTTAATATTACTGCGCTGTCTGTACTTAACTTGACCTGTAACAAAGGGTAGGCAAGTTTATATTATTAACCAAGCCAGTTATAAACGTAATGAATATTTTTTAAGAAAAATATCCGATTTCCATTGGGGACTCTGGTGAAATATGCGAATTGTGAATGTTGGAGTATGTAGATCTGATATATATATTTTCTTTGAAAAAAAATTACGTAGATAGGAAAAGGAAGAAAATGTTTAGTTATATTTAGGGTTCCGTACCTTAAAATGGAAAACAGAACCATTGTGTGTCTGTCGTAGCCAATTTTCTCCGAAACTACAGAACTGATTTATTTGAAACTTGACTCACATACATTGTAAAGCTGTTACCCAAAGATGGACATGTAACTTAAATATAATAAAAAATGAAATTAAATCATTGGGACGGGACTACATTTGGTGGTATACGTCAAATGAAAGAGCTAATTAAAATCATTTCGAATATGGTTTTTTATAGTTTTAAACAAAGTAGTTAAGGAGTAATTTGAGAAAATAGGCAAAAAGGCCATTCCCCCTTTATCTCCGAAACTATTAAGTAGACCTAAAATTTTCAAAAAAATAATTGAGCCCTCTATCTTTTGATTACAGGAAAATCTATTAGAAATCTACAATCAAGCATCAGACTTTTGGTCAGTTGTTTTTATCATTCTAAAAATTATTGATTGATATTTTTTTTACATTTTTCATCAAAATTCTTTTTTTTTCCCCAACAAAAAAAATATTGGGTTGGCACAAAAGTAATGAGACACTTGGTTTACGTTTTATATTTTTTATTATTAGGGTAATTCCATGGTCACTTACATTACATTTTGACTCAATTATGACAACACAAAGAGTTGTATCTTTCAAGAGAAGACGTCTATATTGTTAATATTATTTCCTGTAATTGGAACACAGGACTAAGAAGTGCATAGGATGAAGCAAAATAGCGATATGAATAAAATACTTTATTTAAAAATAAACAACTTCTGGTCACTTACATTACAAAAAACGGAACACGATGCTTACTTTGGTATTTCATGGTAGATTCTCTGCTTATAAGATACATTTTATGAAAAAGTAATTACACAGTTTCAATGGTGATGAAATTATGAATAAATAATTAACAGAGTTTCGGCAAACAACTAACTCAAGTAAAATATACATGTGAACAAATAAGGTCACTTACATTACAAAGTATTGGTCACTCACATTACCTTCGACAACCTACCAGAAATACAACGAAATACAGTTCAGAACATATCATATATGCATCATAACATAATGTGTTAATGTTTATAAAGCTTTAATGCTTTTATTCACACTTTTGGAAACGCAAGAGGTGTGTAATTGCTCGTTTTCTATAAACATTATGTGGGCCTTAGAAATTCCAGGAATATTACGAGCACCGTTGAATATTCCCTGCAACTTCATATTTTTATGCCTACTTTCAATCTCTTCATTTGTAATTTCAATGGTTTTGACGTTCGATTTCTTGCTAATTTCAGCAAATTCGTGTGCATTAAAAACGACCGCTTCTTTCCGCAAGACCAAGTTTCTAACGAATCTTTTTAGCGATCCTCCAATGCCGTCTACCGCTCCTTTGCCATGTGACGTTGCAAAGAAATTCCATACGATTCTCTTATTTGTTTTCTGCTCTAAGACGCCCATAGCAGCTGCAATGAATTTATTTAATGTTTTCCGGTAGTTCCTCCATTATTCTTTCTAAGTAAACTATCATAGTGTCTTTATTGTGACGACGATTGTCAGACACTAGTACAATGGGATGTTGTTTGCCTCCAAACCACATAGAAGTCGTGAAAAGGGTTACTTGAGGTTGAGCCCAATGAAATGACTGTATTTCATCCTGTGCAATACACGTGTATTTTTCCGCAAAATCTATTTGAACCATAGCACTGTTTGGAGGGAAATCACAGCTGGAAATTGCAGTTTTGTCTACTTGATAAGCTCTTGCTTGATTTCGTTTTACAAAACAATGTTCGTAATACTGTGTGGAAATTCCAAGAATATACTGCTTCAAGTCATCAGCAGAACCATATTCTATTACTTTAGATAATTTTCCATCTACACCTTTCCAAACATGCCAGGTTACTTCGGCAGATTCATAACATGCTTCGCTTTCATTTAATTTCTCCTGCAACAAGTTGACGCATCTCTCGCATTTCCGCAAGAGGCATTCATCGGTTTCGTTATCGCACGTGAATTTTGATACAAACTGGCTATCGTACTTTGGGAATTCTGGATTAATGTTATTAATTGCTTTCACAGCCATTATAAAATTCTCATGATAGCGACACAAACATGTGTTGTGGGGCAGTTTATTACTAAGCAACACATGTTTGGGACGAAGCTCAGCAAACTTGCTCTTGCCGATTATGTCGCCATGTTCTTCAATAAATATAGCATAAGTCTCCATTATTGATGAAAAAAGATGACGTACTTGTATTTTTTCCTTTTCTCCGGAAGAGTTTTTTATTGATATGCAGTCCTTGAGTCCTGGAGCTTCTCGACTTATGTCCGGACGCATATAAAACTCTTGCACCATAGTTACGACACCTGACGACAAAGCCGACCTTATACAAGGATTCTTTGTATTATTCTGCTCGACATGATTAAGGCCATTATTCTCTTTAATGAGTTTCTCCAAAACAGCTTTCCTCTTTTCTTCGGAATTTGGCAAAGATCGGCGAACTTTTGCTGTAGCTTTTCCAAGTGCACTGTTGCTACTGTGTGCTACTTTCTCAGTTGGGGCAGTTATGCCACTTACTTTATGTTTATTTCTAAACTTCTCGACTCTTTTTCTATTTTTTTCTCGGTCAGAGTGTATTAACTTTTTAGCTTTAGAGGTCGACATCATTGCTAAGTTACGTTTGTTCTTTCTGAGCCTACTCTTTTTAACAGCTTCATTAACTTTCTTTTTATATTCTTCATATTTTCCTTCTTTTTTCAACTTTTCTCTCCTAATCCTCATTTTTTAAGCACTTGTAAGTGGCATTTCTACAAAAGAAAATATAAGTCACTTTCATAATTTCAGCGTAATGAAAGTGACCGGTCACTTTCATTACATGTTTAAACCAGAAATTACAATAATATATCCTATCCTTATATTTTTTGATGAATAGGTGCTACGGAGGGTATAGGAGTGAAGCAATTTAAGAGAAAATAAATGACACTAGGTCAAAATAACTGGAGGACTTGAACAAAACAAACTTTTACATGTTTCGGTCACTTTCATTACGTAAATTTAGACCGTACTATTAGAATTCATTTGTTACTTACCCCACTGCGTAGTAAATCCTCCAGTAACAAAACGATTAAGTGCTAATTATTGCGTTATAATCGTTTCCAAGCACTTATATTCAAAGGAATTGGCAAATTTATGGTAACTTTTGTCGTATAAATTATTCGTAGTTTGGCATTACATTCGATGATGTCAGTCAAATATTTGAAAACTTCTAAAATATTCATAATAGAACAAAACGATTCCAGAACTAGATAACAGACCTCTTTACAGATAAAATAGTCGTATTACTTAAGTAAATATAGCTAGTTAGGTTTTTAAAGAAAATTCCTTAGTTACATGGAATTACCCATTATTACAATACAAAAAGCTTAGTCGATGATGTAATCACCATTAGCATCTATGACTTCTTGCCAACGATCCGGCAAAGTTTGGATGCCTTTCGCCCAGAACTCTGATGGCTGTGCCTCGCAAAAATTGTTCAACTCCACCTGTACATCATGGAAATCATTGAATTGTTTACCCCGCAAATGTCGTTTCAGGGCTCTAAACAAATGAAAGTCTGATGGTGCGAGGTCTGGAGAATAAGGTGGGTGGGGTATCGTCTCCTAGCCCAAGTTCTGCAGCTGTTGGCGAACGGTAGATGCGACATGAGGTCGAGCGTTAAAGACTGTATCGATAATTATAGGGACAGCTAAAAAATGACATATTTTACACAATCTATATATTCATAAGTTGGTGGCATTATGTAATATAACTAAAACATATTTCAAGCATTATAATTAAGTTTTCAGGTTTTTTACTTCTGGTTTCTGGCGATTTTTCGAACTTGGACTCGTACATTCTTCATTAAGTTGCGGACAACACTAACAGTGACAGTTTTGGCCGCTTTTACCCAATCTTTTTTAAATTTTTTGACAGAATCCGCTGAGGAAAATCGTTGCCGAAGTATCCTCTTCATGATAGCCCAGTATTCCTCGATTGGTCGGACTTCAGGGTAGTTGGGTGGATTCATGGATTTTTCTACATATTCGACACCGTTCGCTTCCATCCACTCTCTAGTCCGAGAAGCATAATGGCAACTGGCCAAATCAGGCCAAAACAAAGTAGACCCTCTATGCCGTCGAATCAAGGGCAAAATCCGCTTCTTTAAACACTCTTTGATGTAAACGTCAGTAGTCATTGTAGAAGTGGTAATGTACGCTGTGGACTTCATGCCGCATTCACATATCGCCTGCCATACCATTGCCTTTGACCCGAATTTTTCAGCATATATTGACGTTTTACCCTCGTCCAGTTGTTCTCCTTTGCGGACAGTAAAGTATTGTGGCCCCGGCAGTACTGAATAATCGAGTTTCACGTAGGTTTCGTCATCTTGTATTATGCACTGTTCATTTTTGGTCAAAACAGTATCGTATAATTTTCTAAGGCGAGTTTTTACGCTTGCGGCCTGCTTTTGAGATCGTTTTGGTTTCCGTTGTTTTCTATAGGTCCTTAAGTTGTTCCGCTTCTTTGCCCGCTGGACCATGCCTACCGTTGTTTTACACTTTTTGGCCACATCTCTTATTGAAGCATTTGGTGATGTTTTAATTTTTCGGCATATTTTGGAATCCAAATTGCGATTATGTGAACCAATTTTTCTGCCGCTTTTTGGCTTATCTTTAAAGGACAGGTCCTGGCCATACTTTTTGATAGCATTAAAAACAGCAGAACGGCTCACTTTCTCAATTTTTGCGATCATTCTCATAGAAATACCTTTTTCACGTACGTATTTGTCCACGATCCGTTTTCGTTGCTCTGGTGTGAGGCCTTTCATTTTGCCAAATTTAAACAAAGCAAGTTATAAATATTGAAATATGTGCTTTCTGACATGTCACCTAAGACCTGCATGTGACGTTTATGTTAAAAAACAAACTTAAAAAAAATTGTGGCCAGAAACAGTTGTCCCTATAATTATCGATACAGTCTTTATCATGTAGTAAAATTACAGTGGCTCGTCTTCGTCGTTTTTTCTTGATAGCAGAAGATAGTTCGGTGATCTGTGTAGAATATTTGTTGTACGGTTTCATTGTGTAATAGTTCATGAAACAGCATGCCTTGCGAGTCCCAGAAACAACAAAGCAAAACTTTTAAGCGGTAAGGATATGCGGTACCCATCGAGCCAAAACTTTTCGATACCCAAGCTCATGCAGATGGTATTCCACAGCGTGGTGACTGCAGTTAAGTGCTTCCGCTAATTCACGAGTAGTAGCATCAGGATTCGACTAGTTCGCGGCGTAAATCGTCATCACTGAATGCAGGTGGTCGCCCTGACCGTGACTGACTTTCAAGGCTGAGCCTGGACCTGTCTCCTGATTTAAAACGGTCAAACCATCTGGACACCGTGGCACGGCTTGTACTTCCAGCGCCCAATGCAGTGTTGATATTGTCAGCCGCAGCCCGCGCTCTGTGGCCTAAAAGTACTCGTATAAGTAAAGTGTTCGAACTTGTCGCTCGTCCATTTTATTTCAATCTCACTAAACCAATCACGAGGGCGGCTTTATATACCCTCACATTAGAAGTACCTAGAATGTTCTACAACATACTAGAATATTATCGAAAACAATTAACTTAAGAAAGGAAATGTATAGAGTTTTGTAGAGTGTGTCATTACTTTTGTGCCAACCCAATATAAAAAATAGTTTATTTACGTTCAATTTGAGCTCTTTCTAACGATACCCCACTTGACCTAGTACAGTTAATAAAAATTATGCTTTCTATTTGTAGAGGTTAACTTTTCATAGCTATGCCAAATTTTAAATCGATAGCATAAGTAATAGTTCTCGAAATATTTAGTAATGTGACAGACGGACAGAGTCGCTCCATAAGGATTCCTTTGTACCGTTTTGGTATGGAACCCTAAAAAGTAATGAAATCTAGACAAAGTTGTGCCAAGCCTAAGGTTCCTTACCTCGATTCAATTTTATTACTTTGGCATTTTTTTAAGAACAGCATGCATTTAAGTTAAGAACAGTGACATTTATTTGTTAGGAAATTTGTTATGTTTGTTAAGAGTTTGAGTTTTCAAGTCAAATTTTGTCAAGATCGATTTCTTGTCATCGGATAGGTATCGTATTCATGAGGAATTGAGGAAACTCTTCAAACCTTAACGGTATATATACGTATATTCATTTGTGTCTTCATCAAATAATCAAAGAAATACATTAAAAGCAGTTTTAATAACCTACACATTTCTGCATAATCCAACATTCGCAAGTACCTTTCACCAGAACCCCAAAAGCGGCGGTTTTTTTTTTTCTTATAAATTATTTAAATTTTAGTCGTAGTGATTTAGGAGTTAAGGTAATTTTTTGCTTGTTTTCATAAATTATTTCTTAACTACTTAATTAAAAATAATAATTAAACTGAGATAGTTATAATAAGTTCTTTCATTTGATATGCATTTAAGCCAGGGGCAGATTCACTATAGAATTCCGGCTAGATCCTTTGACGAGAAATCTGGTTTTACTAGGGAAACACCATTTTAGTTCGTGCTTATTTTATTTCTGGTCTTGCTTGTCCGACTTTAGGTACCTCTTGCTTGCTCCTTGAGGTCAGTATATGTAGTATGGGAGGAGTAGTCATCGACTCTGTTAGAAATTCCAAGTACGCACCCTGCAACACACAGTCACGCCGCGTGATTGTTGAGCCACTTAGGGTTCTAGGTTGTAGCCAAACAGTTTAAAGGGCTTAACAATCGAGGAGCGTGATGGTACAAGTGGAAAATAATAAATTAAGTAAACAAATTATAAATAAATTACGTAATTTATTTTTCTCAAAAATGGACAACAAAGTTTTTATGTTTAAAAATGCGTAATTTATGATCAGTCCAAATTGTCATAAACTACATGCCTAGTTAAAAACATTGCAGTCTCGATTTCGGGTTTTATATTCTATTATTTGTAGAGTTAATTTTTTTTTAATAATAATTAAGTCCTTGAAACAACCAAAAAGATGTTCATGACCGTATGTATTAAATTGGCGTATTTTACGTTTCTTATGACTTTGCAACACTTTCGCAAGCAAATTGTACCTGACCAGACGATCTAAAATATGATCAAACGGTACGTAGACAAACATCAAGTAGGATTTAGGCCACTTCCTGGCCAAAACCAGCTATTGCAAAGTATTAAAGAAGGCGAGACAGAATCGCAGTAAATTCGACCGCGTGGCAATCACGCGAACTTGGTTTGACCCTGTCTATGTACTTCTCGGCCAGTAAAGAAAGCAGCTGGAATAAGAAGCAGAAAGAAGAAATGCAGCCCCAAGTACAATAAAAGTCAGATCGATCAATGTATTAAGACGATACGGTAGGGGTCAATCCTCCATACAAACGCTCTCGACTATTTCCTCCCTGGTTTTTGAAGATAGAGCAATGATTTTTTCAACACAGATTGTTATTATTTTTATCTGTGTCGGACCGTTTTGATTTTTTTGATATTCTGCTTTTTAAAGACTCTTGAGCCAAACAAAAATTTCCAAAAAGGGCCTTTTTCATTGTGGCGCAAAAAAAGGTGCGATATTCAAGATTGGTAACAATACACCAAAAAAGCTAAACGGTCCGACATAGATTATTTAATTGTTATTCAGATTCTCAAATTTCGTTCCAATTGATTAAATTTTGAAGGAAGAAAGAGTCGAGAGCGGAACCTCGATTTTAAAGATTTTTTTGAAATATCTTTTGACTGAGTTGTTCTTAATGGACAATTTTTTTTCGATAAATCTTGTTAATAATACTTGTATATTTAACTAAAATTCCCAAGTTGAAAGAGGGCTCATTTCCATTTTAGCATTTTCGCTACCGTATCCTCTTAAGTGTGCAGCTAAGCTTTTTATGGACAATATCCCCAGCGGGCAAAACTTATTTTTCGTTTTCGATGATGAAACTTACGTGCCTCTGGATCCGACGCAAGTAGCGGGAGACAAATACTACCTACATGTGGGACGATGAACTAAGAGACACCAATCGAAAACACGCTGCTCCCGACTGGAAAGCCGACACATGATCTGGCCCTTTGTTACTAAACGTACTGTAAACGGCGAAATATACCTAAAAGAGTGTATTAATAAGAAACGCTTGTTGGCGTTTATTCCGAAAGCTACGTACACAAAGGCCTTTTTTATTCTGACCAGGTGCCGTAGCCGAATGGCATTTCTGTGACGCGAAACGAAAACGAAACGCCGCGAAAGGTAGTCTGCCTCAGTCGCGCCAATACGCAAGAGCGATAGAGATAGTACCCAGGGTACGTAGCCGAATGGCACAAACGCTCACGAAACGAAACGCTCGGTAGATGTCTATCTCTATCGCTCTTGCGTAATGGCGTGACAGAGGCAGACTACCTTTCGCGGCGTTTCGTTTTCGTTTCGCGTCGCAGAAATGCCATTCGGCTACGGCACCAGGCCCCGTAGCCGAATGGCATTTCTCCGACGCCAAACGAAAGCGATACGCCGCTGGCTCTGTCGCGCCAATACGCAAGCGCGATAGAGATAGATATCTACCAGCGCTTCGTTTCGTGAGCGTTTCGTGAGCGATTGTGCCATTCGGCTAGCCACCCAGATCTCACTACCATGAGACTAACTGTGTCTAAGAGAGTACTAAACTTGGTTAATTCAATATAAAAAAACATACCTTTCGTTTAATTTGAACAACAACGAAGGCGTTGGTGTATATAAAGAAGCCCATACTTACCACTTTATCTTCCATCAACTGCGAAGTTTGGAGTACTACTGTTTTAAATTCATCATGATTCGTATCATATATCCATAAGTACACCGACACGCAAGCAAAGAAAGCAGCAAGCACCCAATGAGCAACATGAAGTAACTGTAATTATAACAAAAAAACAGTAGGTACCTATCCATACTAATATTATAAATGGGAAAGTGTGTGTGTCTGTTTGTTTGTCCGTCTTTCACGGCCAAACGGAGCGACGAATTGACGTGATTTTTCAACTGGAGATAGTTGAAGGGATGGAGAGTGACATAGGCTACTTTTTGTCTCTTTCAAATGCGTGCGAAGCCGCGGGCAAAAGCTAGTACTTAATAAATGGGTCTTAACCTATCGAAGTTTCGAAAATCCCTTGACTGATTATCACTTAAACTGAAATCCGAAAACAATTCACTTCACTCACTTGTCCGAAAACGGTTCACCGAATTTTCATAATCCATAATAAGGTACAGACAGCGAGGAAGGAAGAATTCATAATAAGGTACAGACAGCGAGGCAAATCTCGACTGGGAGACAATTGTAACTAATCCATTTTTTCCATTATTCTATGATGTTAAGTTATTATATATTACTCTATGATGTTAAGTTTCTATATTATGTATCCAATGAACACGCCTACCATAAACACTGAACACGCCTACCATATATAACCGGTGGACACTATTTAATAATGAAAACATTGTAATACATGGAAAAAATGGACCTACATTTGCCTCCCAGTCGAGATTTGCCCCGCTGCACCTTTCATTTTTTACCATATTTTTGAAATGTCGCTAGGTTGCTTTCCCACATTATCGTTTTCTCTAAACTCAGTAACTAGAAGAATCGTTGCCAAATATTTCGGATTAAAAACTTAACGCCATAAAACGTAGTTGTCAAATGATACTTAGCAATTTTAATAAGTGTTGATTCGAATCATAAGCGAAATAAAAAGGGGGAAAATAATAGTTAATTGGGGAAAAGTACTTTCGGGCAAACAAAACTTAGGCAAAGTAATAAAATGGGAAGCGTTTTCGGGCTACTAATATTTGACATAACAATTTTTGATAGGTATCCCTTTTTTCAGCATTAATGAAACTATACATACCGTAAAGTGTCTATAATATGCTTTGGAGCGGTTAGCAAATGATATCGATATCGATACTTTAATTACATGCCTATTATGTACAGTTGCATACATAACTTTATTACATTCATATAATAGGTTTTCTACAATATGTACAGATATGTGTTGGCTGAATTCAGCCCCTCTAGCACAACTTGTCTTGTCGCGCGCGAGTCCATACTTGAAATCGCGCTTGATGTACGGACTCGCGCGCGACAAGGCAAGTTGTGCTAAAGGGTCAGGTAATATCAACTAGTGATTGACTGTCAGTTCACTTTTAAAACGTACGTCTTAGAAGTGAACTTATAAGTATATTTGAAACGAAACAAATCGCGAATATGATTTTTCTTCTGAATATAACGTTCTGAAAGTAATTAAGCTGCCGATATCTTAAAGTACTTTACATTGAATTTCTTAATATAAATAGGTTATTTGCTTAATGCTCCTAAGCATACTTTAGAGAACTTAGGACAAGGATGAAATATAAAGTTATCTAATATGAAACTGTACATAATTAGAGAATGACCAGCAATATTAACTTTTGATAACCTTTTATATGTAAGGGATATACATGTATGAAAGTTTATTTGATTGGATCAAACACGTTTATTAACAAAAAAATAGTGTTGTTTTATACCTTCCATATATTCCTTTTATATATTTGATTGATAAGAAGTAGTGAAGATATCCAAATGATGTTAAAATATACGGAAAACCAAGTAATAATTCCAAAAAAAGCTAGATCTGCATTGTTCTGATATATGGATCTGAAAGTTTGAAAACATAAACGTTACAGAATATTTAATGCATGCACGAAAACTGGCCAAGTGGGAGACGGACTGGCTTCTCAAGACTCTAGAACATTACTGAGGTCCTGCGCCTAAGATGGCCACATAATTTAAGCTGATGCACAGCTAGAAAAATATAAATGTTTTTGATGGGATTGTATTAATCACCATAATTTTGTACAAAAGTACCAGCAAAATAAGCAATCCTGCAAAAAATCATAAATGTGATATGCATTTATTGGCTGGTACTGTAAATATGTACATCTTTTTTTGGAATTGTTAGACCTAACTAAAACTTATTGCCACTAAAAAAAAACAATGCGAAAATTAAATACGAGTTCGAGGTGAAATGCGATTCGCTGAATTACTGCAATAATTTTATGCTTTTGGGGGACAGTCGGAACAAATCAAAAAAATATCCTATTTTAAAATTCCTCAGTATAAGATACCATAATAACCATAATTATCCATACTAATATATAAATGGGAAAGTGTGTGTGTCTGTTTGTTTGTCCGTCTTTCACTGCCAAACGGGGCGACGAATTGACGTGATTTTTTAAGTGGAGATAGATGAAGGGATGGAGAGTGGCATAGGATACTTTTTGTCTCTTTCTAACGCGAGCGAAGCCGCGGGCAAAAGCTAGTTCTTAATAAGATGCAACAGGAGGGGTCAATTCTCCGTATAGAAGCTCTCGACTATTTCCCCCTTGTTTTGTAGCTAATTCAGTGACTTTTCCAACACAGATTAGATTATATTTTTTATCTGTGCCGTGCCAGACCGATATGATTTTTTAGATATTTTTATTTTTAAAGACGCTAGAGCCCATCAAAATTTTCTAAAAACGCGCTTAAGGCGCAAAAAAGGTGCGATATTCAAGATTGGTAACAATTAAGTAGCCAAAAACACTAAACGGTCCGTCACAGATTATTTTTTATTGTTATCCAGATTCTCAAATTTAGTTCCGATTGGATTAAGTTTTGGAGGAGGAAACAGTCACAATATCTTTTGACTGAGCTGTCCTAAATGGATTTTTTTTCTATAAATCTACTTAAGAACACAAGTATGTTTGTATTTTAATGACCGGTCTGGCCTAGTGCGTAGTGACCCTGCCTGCTGCGCCGCGGTCCCGGGTTCAAATCCGGGTAAGGGCATTTATTTGTGTTATGAGCACAGTATATTATATATATCATTGTCTGGGTACCCGCAACACAAGCCTTCTTGAGCTTACCTGGGGCTCAGTCAAGCTGTGCAATAATGTCCTATAATATTTATTTTAATTTATTTATTTATCTAAAGTTGTCAAATGGAAAGGGGGCCCTTTCCATGTTGCATCTTAACAGAAAATATTTTATTGTAAACATATTTTCCTATCAATTACAAAGTTATAGATTGCGGTTCAGTGTTGCACCTAACTGTAATTACCTATAGACCTACTTTGTATTTGAGTTATTTAATAAACAACGTAAATTTCAGACCTCCCGTCATTAAGTGGCAAAAGTGTATGTATTACCAAAAGCAAATTTAAGATAGGTGGCGTTCTGAACAAACTTCGTAACGAGAAATAAGAAATAATAGCATACACTGTGTATTAAAGAAAAGAAAAAGAGGCCGTTTGAACGAGAGGCTTTAATAACTCGAGTTTGTAATCCTTCAGCCGCCCACAATGTTTTTCATCACACTCGCGAAGTAATAACCAAATTTTAAACTAAATGTATTGAAATACCTATGCTGACATTTCTAACATTAGTCCGCCATCTTGTAATTTTTGACAGGTCGTGGAAGGCCCCACCCAGGTACCTATTCACTTAGCTCATTACGTATCAGTATGTAGGAATGTAATAACATCGTTTACAAGCGAGTGTGATGAGAAATAAAATAAATAGCAACTAAGAAATACGTTCAATTTTACAAAATTGTTACATTAATCGGAGTTACCTTAAATTGTAATAATGCGATATCTGAAAATTGTCTCCTGTAAATACATCGTGAAAATAAAAAAAACCATTTTCACTATGAATGGTTAAGTTTGCATGTGAGGCTCTTGCAATGAATTCATCCAAAGAAAAGCATAAAACTTTAATAAGTGATTGGTTTCTTGTGTTCACCCATTTAAATTCATAAGTGCACCTGGAAAGCAAATATCAATTCAAATGTAGAATATCTAAGAGACAAAAAAATACAAACTCAAAGGACCAAGTGCAACTTTGTGTCAAGTTTGGCTCCAAAACTAGTGATGGGCAGCTTGTAAGTTACGAGTAAAAGTGAAACTTTCATTTACATTTCATGTAAGTTACTGTATGTTGCAAATGAAAAATTTATGATAAGATTTTGTAGTTTTCAGGAGTAAATAATATTTATGTTTGTGTGTAATTTATTTTCAGATAAATATAATCAAGGACAAAAAGTTACAACTGAATCTGCCTCAAATAATTACCTATTACAGACATATTTTTTTTATCGCTGAGACGAAGTGCAAAAGGCACCTTTTTTAGGCTTTATGGGAAATATTTAAAGTCGATTGTGAACGGGTGTTGCAGGTTAATTAACCGTCGCCTCAAATCTCTCAAGAAGGACGGTTCTCAAGTCGTCTGTATGTTTTTATTTTTTATGTTTGTTCCTCGATATCTCCGTCGTTACTGGACCGATTTTGAATTTTTTTTTGATTGAATGTATATGCATACAGATTGGTCCCATTTTTCTCAGAACCCAGTTCTGATGATGGGATCCTAGAGAAATCGAGAGAACTCCTCGAATCTAACAGGCATACATATGATGATTTTTGTGTTTTTAAAGGAACAGCATGCATTTAGGTACGGAACAGTGACATTTGATGCAGTGGAACTGCTGATGATGGCCAGAACGGAACTCTTCAAATCTGAACGGCACGCTTATAGTGACTTTGGTATTTTTATAAGGACAGCATGCACTTCCGTCCAGAACAGTGACATTTGGTGCAGTGGAATTGCTGATGAAATGAAATGAAATGAAATGAAATGAAATGAAATGAAATGAAATATTTTATTAGTAACATAATGTTATAGGTCGCAAAGAAAGTATCAAATATTATCATAGATATACACTTAATAGGTACATATATTATTATTTTTTTTTTTTTTTTACAATGTGGGGGGCAGATTAAAGAAATTGCCGTAATCATAAAAATTGTTCTCCTGGAGCCATTCCTTCAATTTTAGTTTAAATAGCGCAACGGAAGCTGCATTTCTTACCGTATCAGGTAAACGGTTGTAGACGGAGGGCCCTGCGTAGTATACAGACCGCTCTGACTTGGCGAGTTTGTGCGCATCTGACACCAGTCTCCTCGAGTTCTTGTTGCTGCGCAGGTTGTAGTTGGAATTTATTCCCTTGCGCTTGAATACATCCAGATGTAGGTGAGTAAACACCGCCACCTGGTATAAGTATAAACAAGGCAAGGGCAAGATCTGAAATTCGCGGAATAGCAACCGAACTGAGGCGTCCGCTGGCAAGTCGGCCATCGCTCTTAAGGCTCTTTTTTGCATGGAAAACACTCTCTGCCATTCTGAGGCACGACCCCACAATTCGGTGCCGTATGTGAGCAGAGAGTGCACCGTTGCGAAATAGCACTCGCGCACCGCGGCTCGCCCGGCTGTTCGCGCAAGCCGCCGCAGCGCGAAGCAAGCGCTTCCGAGCCGACTGCACAGCTCGTCCAAGTGCGTCTCCCACACTAGGGCCCTGTCGATGTGGAATCCCAGTAGGCGTGTGCAGGTCGCTTGCTGTATAGGGGCATCGCCTGCACACACTTTGTGGTTTTGACTCGAGTGGCCATTCAGTCTGATCATCATAAAGCTTGTTTCTTCCTTGTTTAATGCCAGACCGTTTGATTTAAACCATTCGTGTAGTTGCCCTACGGTGTCATTCAGGGCTGTGCACAACTCATATTCAGATGGAGCGCTGACCACTGCTGTGACGTCGTCGGCATACATAAATATGCTGGCGTTTTTTATCGCCTGCGGGAGATCGTTTAATAACAAGCTAAACAGGGTATTCGATCGGCAAGATCCCTGCGGTACGCCCATCAGGTTTTTCATCTCCGCAGACGAGACTTGTCCGCCTTCGCCGACGACCGTCTGGGTTCGGTTCGTCATGAAGGACGTCAGCAGGCTCAGGGCCGTGCCTCTGATCCCACAATGTGCGAGCTTGGTCGCGACGAGCGAGTGGTCGGCGGTATCGAACGCGCGCGACAGGTCACAGCATACAACCGCCACGTGACGGCTCTCCTCGCGCGCGCGTACCACGTCGTATACTACGTCGCGCACCAGGTCAGTGGTGGATCGTCCTTGCCGGTATGCATACTGACGGTCCGATAAGACGTTTTGGGGGAGCCAGTACTCTAGCAGTCTATTGTTAATCCCAACTTCGAGCCATTTGCTAGGGGCTGGTACCAGCGATATTGGACGGTAGGACTTCATGATGGATTTAGGTCCTTTTCCTTTGTACAGTGGACGTATCTTTACTTTTTTAAAGCTGTCCGGATACTTCCCTGACTGCATGCAGTTGTTAAATAGATTCGAGAGAATGAAACTGATAGCCGGACTGGCGTGTATAAGAAGGCTAGCGGATAGACCGTAAATATCTGTGCTGTTTTTCGATGCAATCGAGGTTTTAGATATTTTTTCGATTTCCGTCGGAGTGAAAGGTACCAGTCTCATCGAAGTGTCACTGGCGGTACGCCACTTACGCCACTCGGAAATGGAAACGATGCACCGCGCGCGGTCCGGCGCGGGCGCGCCGCACGCGGCGGCCGCTGTCACGAACTCCCGGTTTACGGCGATAGATAGATATAGATGTTTCTATGATGATGGTCAGCACCGAACTCCTCAAATATGAACGGCACGCGTATAGTGACTTTGGTATTTTTATAAGAACAGCATGCACTTTCGTCCAGAACAGTGACATTTGGTGCAGTGGAACTGCTGATGATGGCCAGAACCAAACTCCTCAAATCTGAACGGCACGCTTATAGTGACTTTGCCATTTTTATAAAAGCAGCATGCACTTACGTCTACAACAGGGTGTACCCTTGTTTTGCCGACAAACTTTTCATCGAATATCATTTCACCGACAACAAATCATCGAAAGTTTAGTTCAAGTAAAATTGTTTCGAGTTATTTTGTTTCAACTACTATTTATTTGAAATTTTCTTAGTTATTATAAATACTATTCAACTAATATTTCTTCATCGATGATTCGTTTCAAAGTACTTCAAATGGCAGAACTACAAAACATCGCAATTCATTTATTCGACGCATTATTACAAAACTTCATCATTTGTCGTACTACACATTTATAGATGTTTCTATTCTAGGAAACTTCAAATTGTCGATTTTGTCATAGCACATCACATCGTCTATAACCCTTTCCGACCGGTTTGATATAATCCTGCAAATTATTTAAAAAAAATCTTGACAGAAAGTAAATTGTATTTTCGGGCTTAAACCTATACCGATCGAATCTGCAGACACTAGCAACACATAATAATAGTAAATACCTTAGGTTGGCCGGGTCAGTCGGTCGCAGGACATGTTTGAAGATGGCACGGTATTTTGGTGAGAGTAGTGACCCACGTAAGTTCATAATTTCGTATATTTTTGGTGACAAACCTTTTATTTAATGCATGATTTTTACTGTTAAAGAGCTAGTGGTTTTATTAATTATGAATTAAGACTAAAATTAAGTGATTTCGTGTTATTAATAAGATCGTAAAAAAGAAGTGCACGAATTTGTAGGATCGGTCGTAGCCCGTAATCCGTTTTCCATAAATATCTGCACGTTTATGTGTATTCGGCCTTTGGGCGTAAAATGAATTTCGAACAAATAATCAAATATTTTCGCGGTTTATTACAAATTTCGGTTTGTAATTCAATATTTATATTCTATAGGGCGTCCATTAAGTGATGAACAAATCCTTGAAATGTTGTGCAATCGTGAAATATCAGATACTGAAAATTTTGACGAGGGCCTTGAAGAATCAACTTATTACCTTTTTGAATGGCGTGACAACGAAAGTTTGGAGGTTGACCCGCTGTTTTTTGAACCTTCGTCTTCAAATACTTTAACTGATTTAAAAATACACGATCCGTCAATTGTTTCTGAGACGCAATGATAATGATTTAGCTTTGGTGAATGCATGGAGGGCATACGTACAAAATTGTTTACGACGCCATGGGCCTCCCTAGACGCAAAGTACTTATACTAGATTTCCGCTTGGAAATCTTTGCAATGCTCATTAAAGCACCAAGAAAACGGCGTAATGAATAGAGAAGCATGTTCGAATGACGTTTTACATGGTAAAACACCTGTGAGGCCCAGAAAGAGTCAGAGCTCGCCAGCCCCGTGCATCTATCATATTTGATAGTTATTAATCATTTGCCTAAATTTGACGATATGAAATCCCCCAAAACCTGCATTCCCCATTCGAATCCTGATCCAGTCGAACTAATACACGTTGCATCAACGTTGCAACAACGTGTACCTTTGCATTACACGCAAAAATAAATGTTTGAAAGATTTACATACGAAGTAAGTGATAGTTGGAATGAGATTTTTTTCGTCAATTGTTTTTTTTTTAGTTTTTTAATCGTTGTATTATGTAAAAACGAATAATAGATGATTATAAAAAAAAGTTTTATTATCTAAAATAAGATATTTAGTCACTTTTTACGTGTCCTTTTGTGCATTTACATATAGGTCCTGAACGTCACTTTCCTGCATGCGATTTTTTTATTGATTAAAGGCAATATAATTTTTTATATTATTTTTTACGAGTATTTGGAGACCATTGAAAACTGTTCACATGCATTTTTTATGAGATTTTAGAAAATAATTTTCTCGGTCGTAAAGGGATAATAAAACTGACCATATTAGAGAAGGTTTAGGTTAGAACTGCGACCCTGCACAATAACAAACAGCTTTTAAAATAGGTTTAGGTTAGGTTAGAACTGTGACCACACACAAAAACGACCAGCTTAGTAATCAGTAATCAGTAATTTATTGCAAATTCATAGGTACATAAAGTTATTACAGTATTTATTTTGTGAACATCTATGAACCCTGTAAGGGCACTGCAAATTTGTATCCTTATTGCTAGCTTACTATCTAAATTCTAATTAGTAAACTTATTAGTCTTATTACTTACAGGGTAGGTTTAGATTAGGTTAGAACTGTGATCACACAGAATCAAACGGCCTACTAAGTAGGTTTAGGTTAAATTAGAACTGCGACCTACACAGCAACAAATGGCTTTTAAATTAGGTTTAGGTTAGGTTAAAACTGTGACCACACTCAAAATGAAATAGTTTACAGAATAGGTTTAGGTTAGGTTAGATCTGTGATTTACACAGAAGCAAACGTATTACAAAGTAGGTTTAGGTTAGGTTAGAACTGCGACCCTACACATCAACGAATGGTCTATACATATAGTAGGTTTAGGTTAGGTTAGAACTGTGATCACACACAAAAACAAACAGAACAGTTTACAGAGTGGGTTTAGGTTAGGTTAGAACTGCGACTCTGCACAATAACAAACAGCTTTTAAAGTAGGTTTAGGTTAGGTTATAACTGTGACTAAACAAATAGTTTACAAATTGTAAAATTTAAGAAAAAATCATAATTGAAATAATATTATGCGTAATAAATTGTATTTAATGTAAAACAATATGAAATGAAAAGACACGAAATGAAATACAACGATATAAAGTACACTTGGAATAACTTATCTACGAAGTAAAAGTCTACGGTTTGATTTTACTTGTATCGATTATTCTATGATGTGAACTGTCGATGAAATGAAATTATTTGAAACGTTGTCTTTGAAATAATATTCGAACAAGTGTCTGTCGGCGATTCAAGGGTAAACCCTACAACAGTGACATTTGGTACAGTGGAACTGCTGATGATAGTCAGAACCGAACTCCTCAAATTTGAACGGCACGCTTATAGTGACTTTGGTATTTTTATAAGAACAGCATGCACTTACGTCCAGAACAGTGACATTTGGTGCAGGTCAGAACCGAACTCCTCAAATCTGAACGGCACACTTATAGTGACTTTGGTATTCTTATAAGAACAGCATGCACTTACGTCCAGAACAGTGATATTTGGTGCAGTGGAACTGCTGATGATGGTCAGAACCAAACTCCTCAAATCTGAACAGCACACTTATAGTGACTTTGGTATTCTTATAAGAACAGCATGTACTTACGTCCAGAACAGTGATATTTGGTGCAGTGGAACTGCTGATGATGGTCAGAACCGAACTCCTCAAATCTGAACGGCATACTCATTGTGACTTTGGTATTTTTGTAAGAAAAGCATGCATTTAAGTTCAGAACAGTGACAAATATTTAGTTATGTTTGTTAAGCATATTGAGTTTTCAAGTCAAAGTTTGTCAAACTTCGATTTCTTATAATCGGATTCATGAGGAATTGAGGAAACTCCTCAAACCTTAACGTTATACGTATATTCATTTGTGTTGTCATCTAATAATTAGAGCATTAAAAGCAGTTTAAAAAAATATCTACACATTTCTACATAATCCAACATTCGCAAGTAGCTTTCACCAGAACCCGAAAGGCGACGGTTTTTTTTTCTTAAAAAATATTTTAATTGCAAGTTCCGAGGTCGCATTTGTCTGGACCTGAAAAAAGAAGGTTATGAACCTCATCTAGGGGACATATTCCGGTCTTGCCTTGTAAATAGAAAAATGCTTATATGTTGAAAATTTCAACGTTATTTGTTTTAATATACATACATACATACATACAATCACGCCTGTTTCCCAGAGGGGTAGGCAGAGATCACGGATTTCCATTTACTACGATCCTGACAAATCACTTTCGCTTCACACACTTTCATAACGTTTCTCATACACGCTCGTCGGTTTCGAGTACTTCTGACCTGGCCTTTTTGCAATATTTCCCCGATTTGAACAAGAAAAGTTCGCCTAGGTCTTCCACTTCCAACTGACCCTTCCACTCTTTTTTCATATACTTTCTTCGTTACTCTCCTCTCATCCATCCTCTCTACATGCCCGAACCACCTTAACATACCCATCTCAATCTTTGTCACCACATCTACATCCACTCCACACTTCTCTCTTATCACGCTATTTCTGATCCTATCACTCAACTTCACACCAGCCATGCTTCTTAACGCTCTCATTTCCACGGCATTCACTTGACTTTGATGTCTTTTCTCCCACACCCAACTTTCACTACCATACATAAGTGTAGGCACTAAAACTCCTCCATGCAGGCGTGCTTTTTGCGACACTTTCTGGCTGCCCATAAAAGCGTTTAGTGCTCCATTCACTCTATTCCCAGCATTCACTCTCCTTTCAATATCTTCTCCATGTTTACCGTCCCTTGTAAACAACGTTCCCAAATACACAAACTCTTTCACTTGTTCCAAACTTTCATTATCGATCTCAATTTTGCAATCTGTCATAATCTCATCTCTTTCAAATACCATTACTTTCGTCTTACTGACATTCATTCTCATTCCTTTACTCTCGAAGGATGCATGCACTCTTGTTACCATCATTTGTAACTCCTCGGCCGACGACGCAAGTAATACTAGGTCATCGGCACAGGAGACATTTGACCAGTAACCCTTCCATTCTCAACCCACAATCATAATCTTTCAGATCTTGCAAACAGCTATCCATGAATAAATTAAACAGCCACGGCGACGCTACACATCCCTGTCTAACACCCTTTTTGATGCTAAACCACTCAGTGTATGTTCTGTTTATTCTCACGCAAGCACTTGTTTTAATATTTATCAGCATTATTTACTTTTATTACAGAATATAACAATGATCATGATTTTGATACTTATTCCCATATAAAATTACGTGACAACGAGCACTAGACGGTCTTGCCTTACTCAGCGCGGGGGGACGGTCAACCCGCCCAGCCTTAAAAAAGTGATTTTTATCACATTAATTCACCAAAGTATTATAGCAGCTTTGTAAAATATAATATTTGTTGAAATACGTATCAAAATCATGTTAATTGTTATATTATGTAATCACAGGGAGTAATGTGATAGATATTGAAACAAATAACGTTGATATTTTCAACATATTAGCATTTTTCTATTTATAAGGTAAGACCGTCGTATGTCCCGTAAATGAGGTTGATAACATTCTTGTTTCAGGTCCAAACAAAAGCAAAGCCGAAACTTATAATTTAAATTAACCTACAATACCCGTTTAAACTCGACTTATTTCCCATAAAGCCCAAAAAAGGTGCCTTACTCTTATTTATGCCGATCTTTCCGACTAGGCACAATTTCGAAGTTACATATTTCAGGACATAAAACAATAAATTGGACGCGTTTTAAGAGCATTAATTGTACTAGACAGGACAAACAATTATTAAATTCGTTACATACATAATGTACAAATATTCCAACTGCTTCTATTTTATTTTATTTAAATTTTTTGCGTAACCATGTTGAACTCAGGTCTTTAAATTCTTTAAATTCTGTCGATCCGTTTAGCCATTTTGGCTAGACACCCTAATAATTAGGGCAAGGTGGAGGTAAGTAATCGTGGCCACTGATAACAAAATCTATCTAATGACCAGATATTGCATATAACTCGCAATGAAAATGATAGAATTGATGAGGTTTTCTACATATTTTGACTAGGATACCGATACCTTGTCCATGGTCGTTGATAATAAAATCCCATATATATGAAGGTGAGAAACTTAACTTGCAGAAACGTTGAAAAAAATAATTGCACTACTCCCGTTATAATCCATAAAATATTAAGACCTGAAATAAAACACAACACAGCACGTGCTTTATAGTCTAGTGACAAAATTTTCAAAATCGCTCTCCACGATGGGACTGGAAAATTATATTACTTTTTGGCAACCAGGTTTTTTAACCCTTGAATGCATGATGATGTATATATGCATAATATATTTGATGGCCCGTGGCTCAATATGTAGCTATCCAAAATCACATTTATTACTTAATTATTATTCATTGTTTATTAGTATTTTATAAATAATTAAAAAAAACCTAATAGTATTATGATTTACTATTTATTATTTAAGGATTAAGATGAAACGGCGAAAAAGTGTGAAAAAAACAGGATTATGGCGATTTTTAGTATGCGATTTAGACTGTTTTTTTCAGAGTTAGTAATTATTTTAAGTTTAAACATTTTACCATAGGGGTTTCACAAATAGTGTACCTTTCTAATAGTAGTAAAACTATTCATATAAAGTTTACCAATAATTATATATTTGTATAAATATGATTTAGCCTATTTAACTTCTAACACTGATTTAGTATTAAAATCGATGTTAAATATTGTTTTTATTATTTTTCCCAGAGTCAGAAAACCATTGTCTATCACATATATATATTAATTTCGCGTTAAAAAAAAAATCATGCATTTAAGGGTTAAACTAATTTAGTGTCGCTGAATTCGAATTTGCCAGTTAACCAGCAGAATATATTGACCGGAAGTGAGATATTCAAGATGGCGGCCAATATGACCGGCCTATATACACGGTTTAACATGAGAAAACCGAATAATTTTAACAGCGTATTTCTCATCATATTAGAAGAGTAAAATGTCAAATAAACTTTTCTGGATTTTGCCTACTTTCAGAGTTACAAGGGCGAATAAACTTTTTCTTGCCTGTTATTGCCATGGTTACGGTCACGCTGGTTTTATGCAAAACTAGCTTTTACCCGCGGCTTCGCCCGCGTAATAAAAGTATTCATTAAGATTTATATATACGCTGGGGAAACCTTTATAAACATCCCACATAGCCCGTTATCCCTTCCGACACTATGATCGGTGGGTAAAAAGTACTTTTTTCTATTATCCCTTACAATTTTTTACATTTTGCTTATACTTATCGCAAACGTAATCTTCAAGCAAGCAAACAACGATCGTCTTAGAGCACATTGATTGTAAGAGACCGCCGACCGATTATCCGTAAACCTCTAACGATACCCATATTATCCGTATCCGTATCCCTATCCCTATCGCTATCCCTATCGCTATCCCTATCGCTATCCCTATCGCTATCCCTATCCCTATCCCTTATCAAGATGTTTAATGATATAACACTTTAAGTTCTCGCACTTTGTACACATATTTAAAGTCACATACAGGTCGAACGCGATTAATTAATATTATTTTTACCTTTTTCCCCAACGTTTCGGCCAGGTTGCACTGGCCGTGGTCGCGGAAGACTGACGTCCCAGCAAAATGTCACCGGAGATGTAAACAACACAAAACTACCCGATATTAATTTATATAAATGTTCGGGGTAGACAAATAAATATAATCTACCCGCTTTTAGTTAATGTTTATTTCCCACCATGTTTATTTTAAAGGTAAAAATAATGTTAATTAATCGCGTTCGACCTGTATGTGACTTTAAATATATGTTTAATGATTTCTTATCAAGTGCTAAAATAAAAAGGTTTCATGGTTTTATCTTTTAAAATTAAGAAATCCCATACAAACTTTCAACCTCTTTTTCAACCCCTTCATCCCTTTTTTTCGAAATAAAAAGTAGCCTATGTTTTGTCTCAGGGTCTAAAGATTGTCTGTTCCAAATTTCATCAAAATCGGCTGCGTGGTTTAAGCGGGAAAGCGTAACAGACAGACAGACAGACAGACAGACAGACAGACAGAGTTACTTTCGCATTTATTAGTATGGATTATGCTACTGGAATTATGCAAGCATGCATGTAGTCCATGTTTGTAGGTGGCAAATTAAGGCAAGGGCTTTGTTAACTCCCAAATACCTTACAGGAAAAATCCATATTATTATTTGCTGATGATATTTCGATACTTACCTCGTATATCTCGATAATCGAATTACTTGGCAACCAATTGTTTGTAATAACCGTCTGTGATTGGTCGATAACGAAAAATGTGTTTCAGATGCAGAAAAATTTGCCAGGTATCGCAAATTAGTATAGAATTTGTATGAAGTTCTATTTTTAATTTTTTTTTCAGTTAACTAAAGTGAAGTATAATGAAATATTATAGTTGACTAAGTGTCAAAGACTATCCAACACTGAAAAGTAAGCACTTACAGTTTAGTCTGTGGTGTCCTAATTGACAGATTAAAGTCGACGAGTAGAAAAATTGTTATTAAGACGCCCCGAGTAATTTTTGACTCAGTTAAACACCGTTGCATACAATACTTTTTCTACGACCATGCACTTAGTTTTTAATAGTTTTCTTGAATAGCTTTCGTGAAATTCACACTGTTTCCTGTATTTTGCGTCAAAATACAGGAAACAGTGGTTTGCACTGGCTGCTCAGCTGCCCAAAGCCTTCCCGCGCACGCGGCGCAGTATCTTTATAACAATGCGTTGCCATGGTTATAGAGCCAAACAATGCGTTTTCAGTTTTTTCGATACTGCGCGCATGCGTGGAAAGCCGGCGGGCGCTGGCTTTGGAGAATAGACTTTTATGTAGGGTTTTAAAGTTCTGTGCACGACCCTGTAAATGACGAATAACAGTTCGGGAGTAGAAAAAATATTTTCGCAATAAGTTCTCAGAAAAAACAGCAAATATGGATCTAGCCCAACGCAGCAAGCTAATCGTTGACAAATGGCTATCAAATACTATGCGTCCTAATCATTTCATCGCAAAGTAATTAGAAAGCTCAGAACTGTTGATAAAATTATTAAACGCTACAAGAGGACCTTGTCAACAACTCGGAAGGCGAGGACCAATGAACAGAGAGGTCCTCGTGACCCTAACCTCGAAAGGAACATCTTACGTACAATTCGCCAGAAGCGTAGCTGCTGAAGCGTAGCAGACGCTGAACGAGACATCGCCAAAAAAAATGGTATTGCAAAAGTGCAGGTATGAAGACCGGGAAGAAGTCTAAGGTACCAAAAACTTCAGCGAAACAACGAACACTAATAAGAAAAAGGTCACGTAAACTTTTTGACTTTTTGGGCACGCAAAATTTTCACTTAGTACTTGATGACAAAACCTATGTTAAAGCTAAATTTATAACACTACCGGGTGATCAGTATTACACGGCTGCTGTGTGATAAAAAATATTTCCTCACCAAATGGAATGCAGCTTAAATTTGGCAAGTTCGTTTTGAATCAGTCCTTAGATGTACAATGGACCCATGCAGTTAGGGCACATCAAACACGAAAGCAGCGAGCACGGGAATAGTATATATTACGTCAGACGCCGGGCAAGAAGGGCTTACAGGGTGAGTAGGTATAATTAATCCGGCACTCTATTTTACGGCACTATCTAGTATACAGTGGTAGTGAAGTATTTAATTTATGACATAAATAGATCTTCAGATCCCCAGTAGTCTCGAGATAACGGTGACTTCATATATTATAGCAACCGTCTCCATAATCCATCTAATACAAAAGTACGGAGACGGTAACGCTGTTCTAGGAAACGCGAGCTTTAGAATATTATTGAATACCAGATTATCAGTAAGCATGTCAAGAACTGTAATTACCATGTAATAGCGGCGTCATTTTTGTCAGAAATAAGTGGTGCTGTCCTGAGTATGATCCAAGGAAGAGATACAAGTAACAACTGGGCAAGGTTTTTAGGAATGCGCATTCTAAAAATTTCCAAAATAATCTGTAATGTAATAAAAAGGTAGGTATATTAATTTTATTAGCCTTAACAGGAAAATAACAATTTTTTTCGTGATGACTTCAAACGAGTTCTTGCTTCCTGCGAGATTTAATGTTTATAAATTATAATTTATCGAGTAACGTACGAGGGCTGTTCCGAAAATTATTAGCTGCTCCGGTTGTATTCATGTGATTTTTATTCTTATACTGTTTTGAGGGATTTTTCATTATTGACTAAGGTTATGTAGATTTGGGTTTAGAAAGAGATTCATTTATTTTTTATATTTATTTAACTAGAACGACGACCAACGCCTAACCAACGCGAACATTTATGATCAATTCTTCAGACTCTTTCGTACTGTGATTTAACATTATTTTTCATTGCAAGAGTTATTGTAGTGGTACTAATTGAGAATCTTTACTGTTTACTTACGTATAATTGCGCTGGATTACGCAAATATATAATAGTGACTTAGTGGAGGGTGACAAATGAGCCATGTCCTAAAACGATGAATATCAAATGTTTACAAATAAGTACATCAAATAAACCCTACGTGTAGTAATTCATGTATGGAAAATAGCAGAAAAACATAATTGATCAATCCCGGAGGTACCCAAACATGTTATACAACTATATGGATAACAAATTCGATTAAAAAAAAATTCTAAAAAGTCAGAAATTCCATACAAAACTACTTTTGGTAGTTAACAATATAATAAATTATCCGCATTGGTCTCATAATTTCTTTTGAATAATATATGTATTGAAATATCCCACAAAATAGTAACATTTATTTAAATCACATGAGTAGAGCCCTGAGCAGCTAACAACTTTCGGAACAACCCTCGTAGTCATACTAGTTATGAAAAAAAGTTGCGCCTTTTGATGGAAGCAAGCCGCTTTGCATGGTGATAGTAGACATCATAACAAACGATTTTTTCCGAGGATATCGAAATGTCATCCCTTAGGAAGCCGAGCGTAGCGAGGTGTTTCATGAAAATGATAAATTTTCTATTTTTTTATCATATCGTCCAAATTTGACAAAACGCATCTCAAATGAAAGGTATTGCTTTACGTTACTTAAAAAGAAATCGATAAAATTAAATAATAAAAAATAGTAAGAAAAAAATTTAAAAAAAGGAAATTTTGTATCGCACTGAATAACTGCAAAAAACTAGAGACAAGATGTACAATGTCGATATATGAGTTTTTAAAATTAAAGACAAATAAAACTAAATTCATGATTATACACTAAAAACCGAATCGAAATCGAAAAAAACTTTTTAATTTTTCCTTTACTATTTTTTTTTCAAGTTACCTACATAAAGTAATACCTTTCAATTGACATATGTTTTGTCAAAATTGGACGATGTACAAAAAAATTGTTTTTTTTTTGTTTTCGTAATAGACCTCGCTATGCTCGTCGTCCTAAGGGATGAAATGATGATATCCTCGGAATTTTTATTTTATTGTGTACTTATATTGACCGTGATTATCTATTTGATTTTTGTCGAGCTCCCGATATTTCGACGCAGTTGCATGCATCATGATCACGGATGATAACGATTAATGATGATGATAACTAACTACGATTTTAACCGGCTTCGGAACTAGAAAAAGAATCCCGCATTGTAACTGGTTACAAAATGAGACTAAATCATTATCATTACCGATTCGTAGCCATGGTTGGTAACCAGCATCCAAACGGGAAAAATTATCCCGTATTGTAACTGGTTATAAAATGGGATTTTTTTGCCGTAACCAGCTACAAACCGTTATGTAGCCAGTTACAAAACTTAGTTACCAAACGGTACTACTCTGGCCCCATACGTAACCGGTTACGAAATTTTGGCTACCAAACGGTACTAAACCAAATTTTTCGCGTTATCTTAAAAGCTTGATTTTTTCACAGAGACTAGCCTAGAGTATAATTACGATATACCTTTAGTCAGGAAATAATGTTATTACTTAACGAGTTACTGTATCGAACGACGTTTTCTTTAAATTACAGTTGTAAAAAAACTCTTGAGCGCGCAACCGCAAAAAGACGGGTACTTATTAAACATAGTGTAGTAACTATTTAAAAAAAAAATCTTCAGGGAGGACAATAATGAAACTACGTATGTATGGAGAAGCCGACGTCCCTTTTCCTCTTTAAAACTGAATTTACTTACAGGTTAAAATTTATGAAGTTTATACCAAGGATATCAGTTTTACTCGTTAATGACACATAAGATCGGATATAGGTCAATGCCTCGTATTTCGTTGCAGGAATTGGCGGGTCACTAGGCTGGAGCTGCTTCTAAAAATATAGTTTATGTATTAGAACTGGCCCGTGATAATTATTAGAGTTCCTTATAGATTAATACAATGTGTTTTTCGGTATACTCTTGGGTCGACGCGTTCGATTTTCGTCGCGTTCCTAAATTTGTCCGATTCTGCTTTCGTCAGCCATTCTTCATTCGTCAACTTAGTCTGCAGTCATTATTGTCTTTGACCATAATGAGTTGTTGGCCTTTTTCTTATTTAGAATCAATCGTTTTTCGTCATTTCGTATTTGGTCATATTCTAAGTTGGTACTGCCCTAAGACTACGAAAATACATAAATTTAACAGCGAACATGCCGAAAGAAGATTATGATGAGTAAAGAACGAGACGGATTAAGATAAAGATGAACAACGAAATTGACCATAGTTGAGAAAGACCATCGACGATCGTGACGTATAAAGAATGGCTGACGAAAGCAGAATCGGACAAATTTAGGAAAGTGACGAAAAACTAACGAGTCGACCCAAGAGTATACCTGTCTTTCCCATTACGGAACAATGGTGTTCCGGACCTTAGGGAAACATGCGCGGAGCCGAAGACAACGCGTAGAGGCCCTTTTGACACTTTAATGAAATGTAAGGAGTACACCGAGCAAATAATGTTGCCCTTGCCCGTATCATGGGACACACGCAAAGGCAGCACCCGCCAGGGTGTAAGGACCATTTTAGAGTTAATGGAATGATGTACTAAATACTTGACTATGGTGGGCCCACAAGATGGGCCCCCACAAAAAGCGACATCCAAGATGGCTCAAGGGCAACACCGTAAATATATTATGATATGCTAGACATCTAGCTAAGGCAATGTAACGTAGGTACTGGTGAATGGGTGCGTTAATAAATTGTTTCTGTGAGTACCTTGTAGTTACACAATTATTTTGTCTAACTGTAGTCACTGACACACCCTGACTGACAATAGCGACAAAACATAAGTATCATTTATGTATAAATAAAAGAAGAGGTTATGTCATGATCCACAAAAAACCGCATTTCGAGGCTTTACTGGATAAACCCGATAAATCGAGATAATGTGTCCTTGAAATAACAACATTGTGGAAATTGCACATAGTTCGAATTTCAGAAACCAATTTGAGCAATTTATCGGGTTTCTCCAGTAAACCCTCGATTTAATAATTTGAACAGCATACAAAAAACATGCCCGCAATGAACAAAAAAGTCAAGCTATAACTCATGTTCAGGAAATAATTCACAACACAAGTGTGACCACTTGTGTTGTGATTGTTGTGAATTATTTGTTAATGTGAGCAACCAATACTGACTGACTGATTATTTGATCAGCAACATAAAAAATGGGTGGGCAGAAAAAAAACGTTAAGCAGTTTAAAAGTCTGATCATGTGATAAACTTATGAGGTTTGCATATTAAAGGAACGGTCATCAGCAGAGGGCGGAATTGCTCATGGCAAAAATCAAACGTCAATAGAGTTGGAATGTTAAATTTTATCGACATTTTCAGCTATCGATAAATTCAGTCTCCTTTTACATTTCTGACTTTAAACCTTTTTGATTAGCTATTCGACCATTTGATTAGATTAAAAGTAAATTGTATGACATATAATTACAATTAACATTTCTGTCACTAGTCCTTTTGAAACTAATTCACGTTTGAAAAAAATGGTTAATCCAAAACGAAAAACAGTCAACAAATGGATAAAGAAGTATCCTTGTCGTACTTACGTCGAAAACAACTCAACAATATACTGATAATTTCAGTGTAATCGATAGTCGATAGAATTTAACGTTCCAACTCTATTGACGTTTGATTTTTGCCATGAGCAATTCCGCCCTCTGGTCATCAGATAAAATAAGTTGGGTTACGTTTGATTGAAAATGAAAACATCGGCAAAATGGCAGGTGGAGACGTGATAAGATCAGCCAATCGTGTGTGCGCATTTAGTAACACATTTTTATAGCTAGATTAGGTTTGTTAGGTAGGTATCTTCAAATGGCCGAAGGCCAATCAGCATCAAATAGGAGCCGGGACTCCGCCGTTATCGCTTTAAAGTTAAGATAAAACGGATCAAATTTTGTAGGCAATTTGCATGCTAGACCGTTTTGCAATGTAAATTAATAGCGATATAGGTATTAATTTTGCGATCCAGATCGACCATGTGCAGCGCTACGTTGGAACCAAATAAACTAACGAACTAATTAGACCAAAATGACACAAATATGCTGATGGCGATCCCAGCTGAATATATTTTTTACGTTTACCTTTTGAACGATGTACAAGTCAATATCGTTAGTTGCGTAATATATATCAGAAATATTGTCTTCTCTTATTTCAACAGAACTTGATGTATTCTCTATCTCTAATTCCCACTGCGAGTTTCTCCTCAAGTTACCTTCGCTGCTGTCAATGATATTCTTTTCCTCACTCATAATCTAACATTAATTGAAAAAAGTTATCAAAATTCACCAGACGTTTTTATCGACATAAGTATTGTGACGGACCTGACAAGTGTCAACATACGTCACATAATTTAATGTAGGTAAGGAGTGTAAAAAAAGGTTTTAAATTTTCTACATCCACTTCAATCCACTCCAAGATTATCCACTCTTTGATATTGTATAAAATTATCAATTTATCATTGAAGGAGGATGAGTAAGCGTAAGCGAAATGATAGGTCTGCTCTCAAATTATAGAACCCAAAATAGGATATAATTAGGAATGAGTTGAAAATGTATGTCATTGCTGAATATACAGAAATAATAATTTAATAAGAAAAAGAGGCATAAACAATGAATATTAGAATATTTGAAATACATAGAAAACCTTCTACTGCAGTGGAAAATCGGCCTAAGGCGTCAACAGGCGTCAATGTAAAGTAACAACATTAACTATTATTTTGTATTTATTGTAAAACGTGAAATACATGTATTTCTCTGGGAGGAAATAAATTACTATTTGCTATCGAGTAGAATCAGTGAAAACAAATTCTCTTGACGCTTTCTAGTCGTTGATTAAGCTAGAACATTAATCGAGTCGATGTGTATACGTATTCTGGGCACATAATATCGGGTTTATTGCCTTTAGCGATGGATTAGCTGTCTGTTAAGAAATCTGTCTGACTGGTGTGAGAATATTGCCGGGCTGACACTAATCAGAAGAAAAACTTCAAAGGGCCATAAATAATATGTACTGAGAAACTTCGTACAATACAGATACACGTCCGAAGAGAGAATTTTGTAGATCGTGTCTATTTAAAACTTTATCGCCACTTGATTCGATTTTCCTCTTTTCCGCACTTGTATAGTAAAGTACTATACCACCAGGCAAATTGTCGTTTACTCCTTTATCGTTAATAGTTATATCACAGTATAATAAAGAGTACTGTCGTACAGTATCGCCACTCCCGCTCCCCGCTGAAAGCGCCGCCAACCCCCTCTCGGTTACCTCACAGTTACCACCTGTCAAAAACGCGAACAGTTGACCTGTCATATTTCACTCATACAAGCATGGTACGCCTACACGAGCTTAGACTGTGTGCTAGGAACGCGCCTCTTTCATATATTTGATCGCCAGTTTCCGGGGTGTGGTTATATACAGGTATGCACGTATGGCGCTTTTGAGGAGGCATACTGACATTTTATCCCGCCAGGCGGCGCCTGTGCAAATGTCTAGGCATGTCACTGTCATTCATATGTGAGAGAGAGAGAAAACATATCTTCTCGCTCTCACGTGTGGACTAATAGGGTTGCGCCATCTGTCATAACCTTTGAGTGTGCATCCTCATTAGCATACTACGCAGTTCTGTCAATAATTTAACGTTGACATGGTAATTTAACCTTTGTTCTCTACTCTTCGTTTTAGGTAACCTTCATTCGTGTGTTTTAATTTATCGTTACTCGTTTTGAATGTATATGTACTACTTTTCACACGTATCGATATATTAATTATAAATCTAATAAAACAAATTTCCGTTTTTATTTTATATTGCGTAAGTACTTCAGCTACTTTCTCGCACTAGTCTAGTGCGGAAAGTAGTACGTTATGTGCTTATGTCGAAATGTACTGTAAAACATCGTACGATACACGTCCGTCCGAAAAGGTAAATCGCAACTCGTGTCTATATGACGATGGAGTAAAAAAGTTTCTGAAGGTCAAACTTAACTGCATAAAAGACTTGCTTTTCGTTGTATTTAACGATAGTAATAAAGTGTATCGTGACCTTACGATAAATACTTGCTTTGTGTTGTATGGCGATCCATATAATATATAAGCAGATGAATGAGTCTTGATACTCTTCATTTAAAAAGATGGGTCAACAAAACTATTTATTGACTTACCAAGCATACCTACATTACTTGACTAATACCAAGGACGATTCTGTAGTCCATGCTGACACGTAGTAATATACATATCGTCACTACTTTGAAAAAATCTCGTATCTCATGCTACTCCTCAAAGTTAAAACGCAGTAAGTCTATATGCATTCCATACATACTTACTACAATTTTCTTTTTATTGACAGACGAAGATACAAGTTTTTTTAAAAGTAGTGACGATATTATATAAACGGGAATATAATTAAACAACATGTCGGAATATGACAATAGCTCATAGTTTTACTGGCTTATTTTTCAACTTTGAATTCTTTGAAGTGTGTTTAATTTAAGTTTTTGATATTTTAGACATTAGATACCTATTTTAGAGATCCAGGATTCTTGCCAATTTCTGATGTAACCGGTATAGGTGAAGATACATTGCTGTAAAGAAAGTCGATAAAAACGCCATGAATGATTAAATTGGATATGAAGTCAGATATGTCGCCAACTCGGCTGCCCTAAGCAGAAATCAAGTATCTTGGTTTTGCCAAATTTTACAGTAGAGCGAAAAAACGTTTTTTATTTTATTTTCCTGATTACGTGCTTATTAATTAATTGAAAGCCTTTTAAACAGACGAACTTTATTATACTAGATATCATTAATAGTGTACTATAATTATTTTTTCAAAATGATTAGCACAATCATTTTAAAATACAAAAACAGCTTTCTGTGTAGAATGCGATAAGAAAATTTTAAAGCTTTTCTACAAGAAAGCAAGTATCTTGAACTGTTTTCATTTAGCTTTGGTAGGCTTGTTATTTTTAAATGTATCTAAAACAAAAACTACAGTAGGCCTAGCACATGATGGCCGCGGGAGTATGTCGCCGCGAGATAGATGCCACGTCTTCTTCTAACTGTATTAATGACATAAGGACGGGTAGTCTATCTCGCGGCGACATACTCCCGCGGCCATCATGTGCTAGGCCTACAGAACGGATTTTAATGCGGTTTTCACCAATAAATAGAATGATTCTTGCGAAAGGTTTTGGTATATAATTTGTTGAGATCTTGTTCGAATTAGTTGAAATATGTCAATGTTTGCTAATCAAGTCGGACAAAATTCTGCTGGCTGAGAGCTTTAATCGAAAACGCTGCCCAAACTTTTTGAGCTATATCAAAACAATGTATTGCGAAATTGTGTATCTTTCATAGACCTACAAAAAAGTCTGCAATAGTGTATGCCATGCTTGTGTAAATTAGGTTTTAATATAAATGCAATGTTGGAGTAATCCACGGAAAAGAAGCTCTGGTTGTGTTTGAATGCAAGTTGTCTTAAGATTATAGGATTAAGAAGTTTTTCTGTCACGAAGAGTTCAAAAATACTCATGAAACTTAATCAATTACTTACGTTGTAGGAGACTGTTTCAATCATAAAAAAACCTCGAAAGCGATTTCCCGTGGAACGCACAATATTAATTAAGTACAGTAGTCAAATACCTAAATACTTGAAGACAGAAAAAAATAATGAAAGTTATAGTCTTACTTAATTATAATAATAGGGAACTTGACTGTAGTTCAAATAAATTATTTTATATCATGCACGAAATAAAGCATCAGATAATTATGTGAAAAACATGGACAACAGTTATTTTTAAATCCAATTTCTATTTAATAAGTCAGGTAGAAATATATAAAGTAACGGAGTTGACCGTGACGTCACTCAATTCAATTTCATATAAATTCCATATTAGCAAGTCTTTCAAATTCGTTTTGACAGTTCTTAAAAAGAAGCTGATTTAACTAGGAGGCTAGTAGCCTATTGATCAACTAACCAACATGCAATAATTATGTAAGTATGTTCGTTATATGTATTTTCGTATTTTGTATAAAAGAAGTTACATATTAGAGGTAAATAAGACAAGTTCCTCGTGCTTTTACTGTTTACATCTGGTTGTTTTTAATACTAAGACAATTTCTACCTGAAACCCAAATTAATATATGTATAAGTAATTACAAGCTTTTGACATCATAACAAAACGATAGACGCCGGAGTCAAGTAACTTCGCAAAGAATATCAATAGTTCTACGCTGAAGTCAAGTAACTTATCAATAAATATCAAAATTTCTACGCTGAAGTCAAGTAACTTCGCAATCAATATCAATATTTCAACTCTGAAGTCAAGTAACTTAGCCATCTAATATGAATTGCAAGTATCTTTCGCAAGATACTCGATTTCAAGATAGAAATAGGGTAGATACTTGACTTTAGCGTAGAATATCCCGTTAAAAAAAGATACTTGAATTTTTTAAAGTTCTATATTTTGAAAAATATACATTATAAAAATTTCCAAAAAATACTGAAAGAAGTATTTTGAAAAAATGAATCGAATGACGTAAAAAACCATTTTTTGGAAAATTTTGAGATACTTGATTTCTGCGTAGGGCAGCCGAACTAACATGCTATAGTCTCGAAAAAGCCACTTTTTTGTACATTATTACGTCGGTGGTAAACAAGCATACGGCCATATTAGTATTTTGGTAACATTACAAATTAAAAAATATATCGTGAAACTTTGAAAAATCTCATGCGCAAGTCTTAAAAAGTTTGTTATACGTTGATAAAAATTGATATGGCGGTAAAGAGTTCATGAAACTGAGCAATACTTACTTAACATATTCTCCAAAATCTCCCAGGAAATTAGTATGAAACTTTCCTTTTTGTTACCGTTTATACAAATCTGTAACAATAAAGGAAAGTTTCAGACACGACTGAACATAATTTGAAATCGTAGAAGTTAATTTAATATTTAAAGGATCAAAATGTGTAAGCCGTCAATGGCACTCGAAGTGCAAGTCATACACTTCGCCGTTTTAAATACGCGGTACCATATCATTACTTTTTTCACAGTCGATGTTCATTCTTGCTGTATTTAGCAGATTACTTGATTCTTGATTTAAAATAAGTCCCGGTTTCAGTTTTGAATAAGTGCCTTACCTACAAATTAAATTGATTACAATGTTAAATAGCAAAGTGTTCGGTACAATTACCAAATATGAATAAAAATAATGTAGCGTCTCGTTGGCGAATAATGCAGTCAAGCGTTCCTAGTAAAAACAATGATGATGATTTGCAATTAACAAACAAGATTGTTAACTTAGTGAAAGACAAAGGTAGTTAATAATTAAGTACTAAGTATTTTTTACCACACCAACTGAATAAAGCCCTTATGATACTTCAAATAAAAATTACAAACTTGTATTTTATCCACAAGAGTGCAGTGTAATTTTATAAAAAAAAAAATATGATGCGATGCAGAGCTGGCTCGTCGATTTGACTTTTAAATTGACATAAAATTAAAAAAAATATGACTTTGATTTAGTTTGATGTTTTACAGTACCCATATTTGCCTCGTGTTGGGTGTGGTGAAATAGTACATTTCGTTATTAGTGCGAGAAGTATGTCATTACTGCAAGAGTCCCGAGACATTTGCCACGAGCGGCACGCGAGTGGCAAAACTCGAGACGAGTGAAGAATGACATTCTCGCACGTGTGACGAACGACGTTTTTTAATATAGTTGCGAAAGAACACTACTACAACGAACTAAAACGATAAACAATCCGAACTCCCAATTTTCGCGTTGACATTGACGCATTTTTTGACAATTCACCTATCTTTGAAGCTTTTAAACTTACGTTCATATTTTCGATTTTGCTATCCATCCAACACAATTTATTTATTTCATTGTGTGCCATAAAAACATAACATTTACGATTTGGGACGATTGTTTAATATATATGACGACCGCCGGTCTGGCGCAGTCGGCAGCAACCCTGCCTGCTGCGCCGCGATCCCGGGTTCGAATCCCGGTAAGGGCATTTATTTGTTCCTGAGTCATGGATGTTTTCTATGTATATAAGTATTTATATATTATACAGTGTGTTTGGTTAGCGGTGCCAGAGCTTTTAAGGACGTAAACTACAATCAATTTTATCGATAAATTACCATGCGAATTTTTTTTTGTGTCAACGGTAATTAAATGGCGGCAATTTCAAAATTACAAAGAGCTGAACACGGGTGCACGTGGTATTTCTGGAATTATTTGTCTGTTATCGGTCCTATTGTTACAAAAAAAATCTCATTAGAGAGCTCATTAAATAAATAAACTAATTAAGCTAATTGTTTGGCTCAATTATTTCAATAACAAGGCCAAAAAAATTATTAAACATAAATAATAGTAAGAAATTCACCGAAATTTTTCAATTAATTAAAATTTTCATGAAAACTAGGTCGTTAAGATAGGTTTTTGTTATTGTCATTTGTTAGTACAGAATGTAAGCTAAAAAATAACACCATAACTACAGTTATACCTTAAGTACTTTAGGAATTAGAGGTCCTCAAACATGAACCAAAAAATGTAGATTTGTCGCAGGAAGGGAAAAAATTAAACAAGGTGTTGCTAATAATAAAAAAAAATAACGTAACTTACCTAATAAGTTAATTTAACTACTTAAGAAAACAAATAAAAGTAACTGTTCAAAGTGCCCCCCTCGATTTTGACCAGTAACCAGAGACCCTCGACTAAGTATCAGAAGGATAGGCAACCATATGAATTTAAATTTGTGGACAATATGGAGAATAATAAAAAAAAACCGGTCAAGTGCGAGTCGGACTCGCTCACCGAGGGTTCCGTACAAACTTTCAATAGTTGAATCATCAAAATGTTATTCATAGAACTCTACAGATTTGACTAAATCCCTCAAGACTCAATTTCCCACATAACAAGTAATATTTTAATATACAATTTCATTGTTAGACAACGTCCAAATATAATTTTTAAGAAAAAAAAAACCGTCGCCTTTCGGGTTCTGGTGAAAGCTACTTGCGAATGTTGGATTATGTAGAAATGTGTAAGTATTTTTTAAAACTGCTTTTAATGCTTTAATTATTAGATGGAAACACAAATGAATATACGTATAACGTTAAGGTTTGAGGAGTTTCCTCAATTCCTCATGAATCCGATTATATTATAAGAAATCGAAGCTTGACAAACTTTGCTTCAAAACATATGCTTAACAAACATAACTAAATAAATGTCACTGTTCTGAACTTAAATGCATGCTTTTCTTACAAAAATACCAAAGTCACTATGAGTGTGCCGTTCAGGTTTGAGGAGTTTGGTTCTGGTCATCATCAGCAGTTCCACTGCACCAAATGTCACTGTTCTGGACGAAAGTGCATGCTGTTCTTATAAAAATACCAAAGTCACTATAAGTATGCCGTTCAGATTTGAGGAGTTCGGTTCTGACCATCATCAGAAATTCCACTGCACCAAATGTCACTGTTCTGGATGAAAGTGCATGCTGTTCTTATAAAAATGGCAAAGTCACTATAAGCGTGCCGTTCAGATTTGAGGAGTTTGGTTCTGGCCATCATCAGCAGTTCCACTGCACCAAATGTCACTGTTCTGAACGAAAGTGCATGATGTTCTTATAAAAATACCAAAGTCACTATAAGCGTGCCGTTCAGATTTGAGGAGTTCGGTTCTGACCATCATCAGAAATTCCACTGCACCAAATGTCACTGTTCTGGACGAAAGTGCATGCTGTTCTTATAAAAATGGCAAAGTCACTATAAGCGTGCCGTTCAGATTTGAGGAGTTTGGTTCTGGCCATCATCAGCAGTTCCACTGCACCAAATGTCACTGTTCTGGACGAAAGTGCATGCTGTTCTTATAAAAATACCAAAGTCACTATAAGCGTGCCGTTCAGATTTGAGGAGTTCGGTTCTGACCATCATCAGAAATTCCACTGCACCAAATGTCACTGTTCTGTACGAAAGTGCATGCTGTTCGTATAAAAATACCCAAGTCACTAAAAGCGTACCGTTCAGATTTGAAGAGTTCCGTTCTGGCCATCATCAGCAGTTCCACTGCACCAAATGTCACTGTTCCGTACCTAAATGCATGCTGTTTGTTGGCGACTGGCTGGTGCGCGACCTCCTTCATAGTTTAAAATTATGTCACTTTCAAAAACTGTCCACATGTTATGAAATATGATCTATCAGTCGTCAGTCTGCCTTCTGTCACGAAACTAAGCTTGTGTTTGTTTACCAATAATTAAAATTAGTGCATTTATTACATGTTTTCATCATTTCACGTCAATAATAACAGTCCACAACCCCGCTAGCTATCATTTTGGTCCATTCTCGCCGTAGTTTTACCATTCCGTCGAAATTAAATTTCAATTTTTTATTTTCACGTAAGTCATTGTAGTTTCATTGTCATTTATCTAGTTACATTACTCTACATTATTTACGATGGAAACACGTAGTAAGACGAGGGCAGACCCCGCGGCTACGGAATCCGTCCGGGTGCAGCGCGAACGTCGTCAACGTTCACCGCGCAGCGCCCGGCCGGGTTTGGCTGCGACGGACGACGGTGCTTCGGCATTGCCAAGCAGTTCAAGCATACGAGGCGACGTGGCACAACCTAGCCACGACGCTGAACGCCTGGATGCTCGAACTAGCTCGCAAAACGAAGGCGATGTCAAAGCACGACCGTCTAAACCTGTTTCTAGTATTCACAGTAATACTGCGCGCACCGAGCGCACACATTCTTCGCGTTCTGCGGCAACCGTCCGCGCACAGAAACTTGCTCTCGAAGCAGAAGCTATGCGGCGTCAGGTGGAGCGTGAACGTGAGCTTGCGCGTCAACAAGCGGACCGCGAGCGGCAACAGGCGGAGCTCGAGTTCGAACTCGCGCGTCAGCAAGCCGTACTCGCACGGAAACAAGCCGAGGCAGAGGCACAGCGCGAGCGCGAGCTCGCAGGCCTCGAGTCCGAAGCGGAACAAATGGAGCTGCAAGCAAGACTCGCCGCTCTGGAAGCTTCAGATAAGTCTGTCAATTCACGTAGTTCGTATTTTTCTGATCATAACGCTGAAAGGCGCACTACGACTTGGGTTTCGGAACAAAATGCTAACATGACTGTAGCATTCCATGAAAACATACCTGGTGAGGCACCGATTGTCACCTCGAGCGACGCTCCAGGACTTCTTTTACAGCCGGCCGCCGCAGCCAACTCGGTATCTTTCAAAGTGCCAACTGTCAACCGAGCAACATTCTCGAAACCTACTCAAGCCCTTTTAGAAAATAACTACGGAACCGTGGCACCAAGACTACCAGTACCACCATCTGAACATTCCACAATAGACCCTATAACAAAACTTTCTCAGGCTATAAACGCACTTTCAAACAGACCAAAGAAACCCGAGCTAGTTACATTCTCAGGTGATGTCGGTCAATGGATGGCCTTTAAAAGTAGTTATGAGAGAAGTAAAATCAACTTTTCCCCTTCAGAGAACCTGGATCGCCTGAACGTCGCCGTCCGCGGACAAGCGTACCAGTCCGTCGCGTCCCTCATGTGGACCTGCGGCTCGCCCGACGACGTCGTACAGGCGCTCGAGCAGACGTACGCGCGCCCGGAGCTGCTGGTCGCCCGCGAAGTCGCTGACCTACGGAACACGCAAAAGCTAAGTTCTGCTCAGGATTTAAATACGTTAGCGAACAAATTACGAAATTTTGTTACTACGCTCACAATACTCAAACAAACGGAGTATTTATCCTCCCCGGAGCTTTTTCGGTGCATCTTGGTAAAAATGAGTGAGCACACTAGGTCGCGCTTTACAGATTATGCAACTGCTCACACGCCAGAGCAACAGAGTGTTACAAAACTTGAATTATTGTCACGTTTCCTTTTGATTGAGGCTGACAAACAATTAAAATTTAATTTTGTTGCTGACAGTACTGTCAAGGCGCCAACGCCACCAGCGTACTCAAACGTATCACGAAATAATGCTCCGAAATTTCCATTAAAAAAGGAAACAATACATACTACGGTGTCTAACGAGACAACCTCTGAACATTGTGCGTATTGTAAACAAGGGTCTCATAAGATAAAAACATGTAAGAGTTTTTTAAAACTAATCGCGTTCGAGACAACAGCGCTACTCGACGATGGCAGCATCTCAACGCTCATCGACGCCGACGTAGCAGCACGCATCGGAGCGAAGCCGACGAGTCCGGAGCGTCTTCGCATCGAAGGTGTTAGTAATATGTCAACGGAACTCGACGTAAGTTATGTTGATTTTTATGTACGCGGTCGAAACCACCCTGATCGTTACCTAATCGAAAACGCACGAGCCGTGAAACCTCTAGGACTTCGCGCACGATATCCAAACACGATTAATTTAACGGATTACGATCATTTATCGAGTCTAACAAGAGAACTTTCAAATACGGATGCTTATCCCACCGTCCTGATCGGCGCGCCTGACTGGCATCTATCTTTGAGCCGGGAAGTGCGGTGCGGGAAGAAGAATGACCCTGTCGCCTCTAAAACATTGTTAGGTTGGGTACTCCATGGTGCACACTCATTGTCGTCAAAACCAATCGATTTTATACATCACGTTACAGAAGATTTGGACACACTTGTAAAACGACAATACGACATTGACGCCCTGGGTATCACAAAATACCCGCCACGTCAAAACAGTGAAGACCAACGAGCCGTAGACATTATTGAGTTATCCGCTCGCCAACTTGACGATGGCCACTACGAAGTAGGCCTACCTTGGAAGGAGGAACTACCTAAAATAATACCTGATAGTTACCCACAGGCACTCTCACGCTTCAAGGCCCTCGAGCGACAGATGTCAAAGGACTCGTCGTTTGCCGCAGCTTTTCAACAGTTCATTGATGACATCATCAGCAAGGGATACGCCGAAGAGTGCGATCCGAAGACCTATCACCATCGGCCTGCAGCAAATACCTCTTGTGTAAACCCAGATGGCTCCATTCGCTGGTACCTGCCCATTTTCGGTGTATTTCATCCTCAAAAGAAAAAGCTGAGAGCAGTTCATGACGCGGCTGCCACGACGAAAGGCGTAAGCCTCAACAGCATGCTTCTGCAAGGCCCTGACCTATTGTCTCCCCTACTCGACGTTCTTTTCCGCTTCAGAGAAGGTGCAGTAGCCTTGAACGGCGACATTAAAGAGATGTTCCCCCAAATTAAAATCGCCACAAGAGACAGAGACGCCCAACGTTTTCTCTGGCGCGACAAGAACAACGACCTCAAGGAATACCGCATGTCGTCAATGATTTTCGGCGCAGTTTCAAGTCCCTTCATTGCTCTCCACATCAAAAACAAGAACGCGAAGATTTTCGAAGTCAACTTCACCGCCGCCTGCAAAGCAATCATCGAAGACCACTACATGGACGACTACCTAGGAAGCCACACCAACGTTGCTGACGCAGCTCAAATGGCCGCCGATGTTGTCACAGTTCACAAATCTTGTGGTTTCGAAATGCGATCGTGGACCTCCAACCACCCAGAGGCGTTGTCTCTCGTCCCCAAAGAACTGCGAAGCGACGCCACATCTGACGTTTACCTGCCTCCCAGTAGTGATGTCGGCGTCTTGGGTGTTAAATGGAACCCACGCCTAGACTGTTTAGGTTTTCGTGCCGTACCCCAGATACCGACCGGCACCTTGACAAAACGTATCCTGTTATCAAATGTCATGAAAGTCTATGACCCTTTAGGTCTATTGATGCCAGTCGTGATCTGGGGTCGTATTATAATTCAAAGATTATGGCGGGCAGGCATTGGCTGGGACACAGACTTACCTGAGATGTACGTAAGCGAATCCAAAGACTGGTTTGCACAGCTACGGATCGCAGCCGATATAAAAATCCCGCGCTGGTACATGGTCAGGTCAGACTTGTCAGACGTTCAGCTGCACTTAATCGCTGACGGTGGCGAACAAGCCTACGCCTGTGTTGCCTATTGGCGTTTTACTTACAGCGATGACTCCGTGTCGACAGCCCTCGTCGGCAGCAAGGCCCGAGTCAGTCCCCTGAAACCGATTTCGATCCCAAGATCGGAATTACAAGCTGCACTCATCGCGTCGCGTTTCGCACAGACTATTTTGCAAGCTCATCGTTTTGAACCCTCCGCAACCACTTTCTGGACCGACTCAACTACTGTCCTAAAGTGGATCCGGAGTGACGCGCGCGCTTTTAAACCGTTCGTCACACACCGGTTGGGAGAGATATTGGAAACCACTAATCCATCCGATTGGAGGTGGATCCCTACCTCTCTCAACGTCGCCGACGATGCGACAAAACCAAAAAGAACTGATTTTACAGCATCTCATCGGTGGTTCACTGGTCCACAGTTTCTTGTTGAACCGACGTCCGCTTGGCCGACCGAGCGACACATCAACGAGGAAGAGACCTCACCAGACCCCGAGCTAAAATCAAATCTGTTGATTCTGCTCCTTGATATCCCACTTCCATATTCGGTACCTGATCCGACGCGTTTTAACTCATGGCTGCGTTTACTTCGCGCCACCGCCCGCGTTCTCCAGGGCGCACGACTTTTCCGGCTTAAACTCTCTCGACCAATACACCCAAATTCTAAATTGTATATTGACCACACCACATCTCCCCACCAGGTTCACGCAGCGGACATCATAGAAGCGGAGAAGATGTTGGTTCGGCAAGCCCAGAGAGAGAGTTTCCCAGAGGAATTGACAAACCTGCGATCCTCGAAGCCAGTGCCCAAGGACAGTCGGATTAAGAAACTCGCCCCTATACTTGATGAAGAAGGCCTCATGCGTCAAGACACACGCATTATTTCCGCACCAGGAGTGAATAACGAGACAAAATCCCCCATGATTCTTGACGGCCGCCATTACATCTCAAGACTCATCATCTTTCACGAACATGTAAAAGCCTCACATCAGTTTAATGAGCTCGTTCTAAATGAACTTCGACAAAGGTTTTCGATCTCAAGAGCCAGAGGAACCATTCGCAGCGTAGCAAGCTCCTGTCTAAAATGCAAGAGATGGAACACGAAACCTATGCAACCTCAGATTGGTAACTTACCTCTAGAACGCCTAGATCATCATAAAAGACCATTTACCCACGTCGGCCTTGATTACTTTGGCCCTATTCTGGTAACGCTATACAGACGGCGCGAGAAACGATACGTTGCCTTATACACATGTCTCACAACCAGAGCGCTTCACCTGGAAATTGTGCACTCACTCACTGCAGATAGCGCATGAGCCTCAGGCACTTGATTGTTCGCCGAGGATCGCCTACCACTAAGTATGTTTTCCGACAGCGGGACCAACTTCGTCGGCGCCTCCCGTGGACTACTACGCTCCCTGTATGACAAATTGGTGAGGGTGATGTGGTGTTGGTCGCTGACCCTACGCTTCCTCGTGGTTTGTAGCCACTAGGAAGGGTAACAAAAGTTTACCTAGGAAGCCGCGACCCAGCCAGTAGCCACCAGTGGTTAGTGTTCCACTGGGGGTCCGGTATGTTGGCGACTGGCTGGTGCGCGACCTCCTTCATAGTTTAAAATTATGTCACTTTCAAAAACTGTCCACATGTTATGAAATATGATCTATCAGTCGTCAGTCTGCCTTCTGTCACGAAACTAAGCTTGTGTTTGTTTACCAATAATTAAAATTAGTGCATTTATTACATGTTTTCATCATTTCACGTCAATAATAACAGTCCACAACCCCGCTAGCTATCACTGTTCCTTTATTAACACAAAAATCACCATATGTATGCCTTTCAGATTTGAGGAGTTCCCTCGATTTCTCCAGGATCCCATCATCAGAACTGGGTTCTGAGAAAAATGGGACCAATCTGTATGTATATACATTCAATCAAAAAAAAATTTTTCAAAATCGGTCCAGGAACGACGGAGATATCGAGGAACAAACATAAAAAAAAAAAAAAAAAAAAACATACAGACGACTTGATAACCGTCCTTCTTGAGATATGAGGCGACGGTTAAAAATCAAGACTATTCGACTTCAATAGTTTACGACTTACGACATGTCGCAAGGACGCTCCTGAACCGACCTCATTATATCAGGAAAAACGCGATGTAGGAAATGAGCGTTCAACGTACAGCGACATCTATCGGTAAATTGAGTAAACTAATGCGCGCGAGCTAGTATGGAAGATGATTTTTATAGAATAATTGTTTATTGCGTGAACCGATTTTAACCATTTTGCCTCTATTTGAAAGCAGGTAATTTCATTGTTATTTTGTTAAAAAATACAGGTACAATAAACACCCGCAAGGGTGTTGAAATTGAAAATGTAAATCTGAAAGGTTTTTTATAAATTAAAAAAAAAGTTTTCAAGATACGTGTACGATTTTATTTTTCCTGTAATATTCATTATAATAGCCATGTTTGGTGAAAATTTCATAAATTTATGTTGGTAAACTTCGGAGATAAGGGGGGGGGAACGGTATTTTTTTTTACATTTTCCTTCAAAAAACATTTTTTTTCCACAACCAAAAAATCATAAAAAATAGTTTTGATATGTACAGTTTGAGCTCTTTCTAACGATACCCCACTTGGCCTAGTTACTTGAAATTTTCAGTTTGACCCCCTTTCATTTTGGCCATTTTCTATCATTTATATTAATTAATTTAAAAAAAAAATTCTTTCAACTTGTAGAGGTTCACAATGTTTATAACTATTCCAAATTTCATATCGATAGCATAAGTAGTTCTAGAGATATTTAACAATGTGACAGACTGACAGACAGACGGACAGAGTCGCACCATAAGGGTTCCTGTTGTACCTTTTTGGTACGGAACCCTAAAAAGAGAAGGATTACATCCCTACCATTTTCAAAGAGTGCAGGACATCGTCGAACCTGATTACGCTGCAAGATCAGTTTTTTGTGCCTGGATTGTCAGAAGAACACGCGGGGATGAAACGTTTTTGAAACGCATCATGTGGACAGAGGAAGCCACTTTTACCCGATCGGGCTTTACTAATCATCGCAACCAGCACCTGTGGCAAATGGAAAATCCTCATGCAGTGAGAGAAAGTTCGTTCCAGCATCAATTTTCCGTCAATGTTTGGGCAGGAATGATCGATGATATTTTAATTGGGCCAGTTGTTTTACCAGGAACAATGAACGGTCCGAGATTTTTTGAATTCCTGCGCTGAACGCAGTTCCAGGATGCATTAATGGAACTACCCATTGCTTACAGATTGAGGATGATCTTGCAACTGGACGGAGCTCCCCCACACTTTGCAAGAGATGTGAGGAATTACTTAAATTAGCACCATGCCCCGTGGGTTGGACGAGATGGGCATATCGTCTGCATGGCCACCTCGTTCACCGTACTTAACACCACTCGATTTTTTTTTATGGAGCACTCTGAAGCAAAGAGTATACGTCGATATACCTGCGACTAAAGAAGAATTGATAAGGAGAATCGTCGAAGAAAGCAACGTGTTAAGAGAAGACAATGAAATGATTCAACGGTCTACGCAGCAAGTTGCGATAAGAGCAACTGCTTGTCTTCAAAATGGAGGGGGGCCCTTTGAACAGTTTAATTTGTTTTATTTTTTTTGTTAAGTTAACTTATTCGAATCGTTACGTTATTACATTTTTAGTATTAGCAACACTTTGTTTATTTTTTTCCCTTCCTACAAAAAATCCGAATTTTATGGTGCATGTTTGACCTCCTGTAATTCCTAAAGTACTTAAGGTATTACTGTGATTATGGTGTTGTTTTTTAGCTTACATCCTGTTCTAACAAATAACAACAAAAAAAACCTATCTTAATGACCTAGTTTTCATGCAAAATGAAATTAATTGAAAAATTTAGGTAAATTTATTACTGTTATTTATTTTTCATATTTTTTTTGACCTCGTTGTTCAAATACTTGAGTCAAACAATTAGCTTAATTAGTTTGCTTATTCAATGAGCTCTCTAATGAGATTTTTTTGCAAAGATAGGACCGATAACAGACTGATAATTTCAGAAATACCACGAGCACCCGGTTTCAGCTCTTTGAAATTTTAAAATTGCCGCCATTTAATTACCGTTGACACAAAAAAAATCGCATGGTAATTTATCGATAAAATTGATTGTAGTTTACGTCCTTAAAATCTCCGACACCGCTAACCAAACACACTGTGTATATATCGTTGTCTGAGTACCTGCAACACAAGCCTTCTTGAGCTTACCGTGGGATTCAGTCAATATGTGTAAGAATGTCCTATAATATTTATTTATTTATTTATTTATTTATATCTACATTTTAATACAATCGACTCACTTATGCCTCGAAGTATTGCAAATAACATAATATAATTAATTATGACAAATCGCGTAACATATTAAGGTTTTTGAACGTGCTTGCATTAAATTGGTAAGACGCCACTACTTTAAATGACAAACGACGCGTTTCGTTCCATTTCATTTTCTGTTTACACGACTCATTATGAGCCACTTTTTCAAAGTATAAACCTCAGATTAATTATAACTCTAGATAGTGTTTCCGAACATATTAGTGCAGCCATGCCAAGTGCGAATTTTTTTCGCACTTGTGTGACTGTATCCGAACGGCCCTCGCAGTACTCAATCTCAAGTCGTTCTAAAAACATCTCCCGAAGAAAATTTTTTTTGCGAGTAATATTGTAGTTTGTGTCGAGAACGGATGTTATAACACAACATATAATAAAAATAAACCGCCCGATATTACATTCCGCGTGAAAGTATAGAGTTTAAGGTGATATTTTTACGAAATAGTAAATACTCAAATTGAAATTTTCATCGTCCGCCATTTCTTATAAATGTTGCCAGGCCAATGATTTTTTTTTCGCCAAATGATGTTTAAAATATAAGTAACAACAATTTTAGGTTCTTTGTATGTATATTTAATGAAATACATTTTAAAATGAAAAAATATAGACAACACTTTATTGTTTTATCGAAATTCTAATTCTAGCTAAGAATTATGTTATAATGTTTCTTCATTTTAGATTTCCTACTAATCCGCTTCTGTCTGCGAAACGTACGAATGTACTCGTATTTCAGTCAGTATCAGTACAGGAAGTACTGAAATTGACTGAACTAGCATGAGAAATACGAACGTTCCCGGAAAATACGAAGGAAAAGCTTTTCACACTACTACAACTTTCGATATTATGACAGTTTTATTTTATGTGTAGAATAATCAATGTTAATAAATTAAAATGAAATTTGTTTTTGCCTGTCGCTAGAAAAGAATCCCAATTACAAAATAGTAATTGGATGACTTTGGTGAGGCAGGGTCCTCGTACGGTCATGTGTTAGCACTATAATAACACTCCCAATTCGTATATGTTAAAAACAAATTGATAGCATAAGTAGAACAGTTCTTAAGATATTTAGAAATGTGACAGATAGACAGACGGCCAGAGTCGCACCATATCAAAAGGGTTCCTGTTGTACCCGGTTACTTTAGATACCTAATAGGTAACCAAACAGAAATTTATCTGTATAGGCAGTCAATATGTGTATATTTTTAAAATAAATTAATTTCAACCATTACTTACAACATTTCCATGGAACACGCACTAAAAATAATTAGTAATTAATTATTAAAACCAAGTACAACGACTTTGTAAAAGTCCCAACTTCGAGCGAAATCATTTTTCTCTGGCAACATTTTTTATAATATGCATGTGTGCGTGGGGTGAGCGTAAACAGGCGCGTTCCACGCACACATTGATCGGGTTTTGGCTTCATTGTTGGCCGATGAGTTGTATGGAAACTAGTATTCTATATGTAATATTTCTATGGTATAAACCATATTATAAATTATGTTTAGTATGACTAAAAGTAAGCAATTACATATGAAATATCAATGTTTTAAACATTAATCACTAATAGTATGTTTATAGTTTTATTCTGTCTTAGTAGACTAGACTAATATTAAAACAGCTCGGTAAGTAGTCGTAAAAAGAAACGTTTACTTTTTATGCACTAGTTCGTTAAATACAACTTCTCGCATGCTAAACAGCCAAAAGACGGGCACTTTTTGAGCAACTGTATTAAAAAATATTATGCGAGTCTCGGTCGTAAAATTTGTTTAACCTATGTGCTTAGAAATCCTCGCATCGCTCAGGATTCCACATTCTGAACCACTCGGTACGCTCGTGGTCAAATAGAGACATCTTTAGCTTGCTCGGGTATCAATATTGGCACCTGCGGTTAAACAACAACTTTGTTCCCTTATAACTCTTATAAGACAAAGAACAATTTTAGTGTCACAATATTTGTTTTTCTTCTTATTATACATAATATATGCAAAAGGGAACTACTTACCTACTTATAATTATTATATACTTATATTTACTACTTATATTTATAATATACACCGTGGGCCCGAATAATCCGAAAGATTTTAACTATTACGTTTAATTAGCGCCACCTATTAAATACTATCATAACTGCACTGATGATCAGATGCCTACAATTTTTTTTTTTCAAAATGTGTATTGACGTGATATCATGATTTTAAAATAAAGAAATATGTAATTTGCTCTTATAAAAATAAAAACACGCCAAAATATTTGGGGAAAATATGATTTTGGCCACTTTCAGGCTGCGAAACAGCGCCATCTAGTTTTAAGTCTAAAAGGACTATACATTTCAGGGGTACTCTTTTTTGTATGTGCTTTGTCAGTCCAGTATTAAATTGTTCTTGGTACTACGAACTAAAATGATTACATGTAGAAAATCTTTATAGGAGCAAACCTGTAACACATTTAGATAATTAGCCATTATTGTTTTATAATAGGTATAACGTCACTAGGATGCATAGTTTTCGAGATATATAATCAAAAATCCTAAGAAAGGGAACCTTCTTCCATCTGGCTTCAGGGATACGGCCGGGGACTTTGGATATGTTAAGGTCCTAACAAGTCTAAAAAAAAATACGACTTCAACAATTTTGATCCTCGCATTGTTCTGTACACCTTTATAATGCTTGGCCTATTAATACTTGTGACTCTATGAACTGTAGTTGGTGTACCAATAAGCTATAAACATCCATTGTTGTATTGATTAATGATCCCACATTGCGCCTTTTAAGCTCACTTCCGCCTAAAAAAAATCAATGGGACTGTCAAACCGGCTTACATTTTTTTACTAGAATCGCGAAATGTGACCTGCAGGGAAAATCCGAAAGAAATATTACCCAAGTTGCAATGCTTCGCTAGCTCTTGTTCATTAATAAAAATGGGAGATAATAGGGTAAAATCACCAAAAGATGAACAGTTAAGCGAATTTCCTAACTTGGGATTTTTTTTCCTATATGATGTAGGTAACTCATTTTCAAGAATATATTTTTTTATGTGGTACTGCATTTAATTGAGTTTAGAATAAGCTACTTTCGGGCCTCGTATTATTCAGTAATTTAATAAAAATAATTATATCTCAAAAGGGGTCAAAATTCCCAGTAGTTGAAATAGTTGAATAGAGTGCCATCTCTGAACGATTTGACCCCGATAGATGAACCAGCAATACCAGCATAAAGTCAGTATAATGTGCCCAATATATCAACGGTGTTATTCAAATAAATGAACAGGTGGGGACAAAAATAGCATTTGTAGGAAACAATTTAACTTTGCCCCTATTGTAAATGCATAGGTATTAATATAAAATGGTTTTACAATATTTAAAAAAGAGGAATCGTTCAATAAAATATATTCTGAAAATTTAAGCGTACGCTTGAAACCGCTACCTAAAACTTAAACGAATCAGTTTAGTTGGTTCATGATTTGGACACAACATTAATGAGTTGAACGAACTAATTTGATACAAAATTCATTTATTGGAATCCAATAATGAACCAGTAAATTTTCCTAGTTCACGTTTTGGGTACAGATTCTTTAGTTGAACAATCCCGTTTTCATACAAATAATAATATGAACTTAAATAAAGCCTTATTAGATAAAAAAACTCTTCATATTTTGGTCAAAATATCAACAACCAACATATAATCAATTTGATGTTAAAAAATAGTACCACTATCTATTTTCTTCGAATTTATAATAACATTTGGAAAAAATGAGCCTTTGTCCACAAGTTGACCGTCGTTCATCTTTCATGATAAATAAGTAAAAAAACGCAATTACTAATAATGTAAACAATAGAGACATTAGTCAAGAATATACATACAATCACGCCTGTATCCCATAAAGGGGTAGGCAGAACACATGAAACTACTAAAGCTTCAGTGCCAAGTAATGAAAGAAAACGAAACCATTGGGACAATAAATGTAATATGACAATAAATGTAATATGAGTTTTTTTACGAATTAAAAAGCATAAATTTTGAAGGGTTTCCCTTAATAAGAAATCCATATAAAATGAGACTTTGGCATGAACCTCAAACTTGACGACCGGTCACGGACGTGTGCGTGGCTCAATTTGCCTGGGAATTCAAATTTAAGCTTCGGCGATGAGTTGCTGCGATTAAGAAAAATAATTCCGGGTGCGTAAAATAATTCGTGAATTAATTAATTACATTTTCAGACCAATCAGTAATTTTTGGGTGTAGGTCATCTAATGGTGTAACTACCCTACTTGTTTTACATTACGAATAAGCAAACGTACAAATAAAAAAACCAGCCAAGTGCGAGTCGGACTCGCCCACCGAGGGTTCCGTACAAACTTTCAATATGGCCTAAGAGAAAAGCCCAGAGCCGCCAGACATTCCTCATTTTCTCAAGGATGTAACTTTGGGATAATGTAGAGTTCGTATCGACCACAGGTATCGAGGTTTAATGTCTGCATTTTACCTAGTTCGGTCAGTCGGCCATTTTTTTGCTATAAGATTTTTTTTAAACACTAACTTTATGGGTTAGAAAAGACTAAGGAAATGATGATTTTCAATTCCTTATAGAATTTTCTGACATATATATATATATATAGGAAATGACCGGTCATTCGTACAGCGACATCTATCGGCAATTTAAGTAAACTAATGTGCGAGAGCTTAAAGTATGGAAGGTTATTTTTATGGGATAATTATTTATTTCGTGAACCGATTTTAACCGTTTTTAGTTATTTGAAAGCGGGTATTTTCATTTAGTAGAGCGGCGAGAGGGTCTCGGAAAAAGTTGATGTGACTGGAGAGTATACTGCTGACAAGTGGTATCGTTGTGATCGGTAGACTTTACTGAGTACGAAATAATGACTTGTCGCATTCTCAGACTGTGGGGGGGTTAACTATGACGTCACAAAGATCGCGGTCCCGGGATTCAATTTTTTGTCAATTTGTCTAGAACCCTTATCCAATTTTGAAAAATGAAGTGTCGATTGAAAGCGTATAACATGCTGATTAAGATTTCTTATAACTGAAAAGTATAGTTTTGTTAGTTATTTTTTAATTAACAATAATGCAAAAAATACTTTTTTTTTACTCTCTTTTTTGATTTTTGTGACTCAAAAAGGCAATGAAAACGGCCACTTAGCTAAAAAATATGTGATATAAATCATTTAACTACATTATTAAGCTATCTGTTGCTTTTTAAATTTCTACGATCGGATAATAAATAAGCAAACTACAAGCACATACCTGTAGGCGGGGAGTACCGCTTGACACGCGTTCCCATACATTCGGCGTCTACCAAATTACACCTCGCGCAAAATTCGTTTCAAGCAGATATACCTCTAATCTTATTCATCATAACCTATCAATATTGGTATCATTTGAAAGTACAATTAAAGTACTTTAAGAAACAATGTCAATCATTTTCTTAAAATCAATAATCGCCAGTCTGCGGTTAGTAGAGGAGATATAGCCTTGGGGGTCATAATAATTACCACAGAACCGAAGTTTGTTTTTTTTAGTTCTTTGTGTGTGTCTTTTTGACATACTAAAAATATAGTAAAATATATTTATGCAAAATGCGTTTTTTCGACCGCGAAAAGTTGTATGAAAAATAATACTAAAATTTAAAAATCGTCTCTGGTATCAACTTATGGGGAATTAGGCGGCAAATTTTTGTATAGCGTTGATGTTTAGCAAAAATATAAATATTTTTCACTATTATGGTAAAATAAAAAAATGATAAAAATCATAAATTTGATGAAAGGAAGTAATTAAAACATAAATTTCAGCAATGTAATTTTTTTCATATGTCCCACACCATGGTAAATACGGGTACGATCCGCCTGGTGATTAGCAGTTACGGTAGCCTATGACGCCTGCCAATCTAGAGCCTCCACATGCGCGTTGCTGGCCCTTTAGGGTACCTTTCCACTAGAGATGCGCAACGTGATAGTGTTTGATATCCACCAATCACGTTCACTGTTCACAAAGCGTAGCGCTAGTAGGAACGGGTTCGACTAAGCTGATTGTGGATATCAGAAGCATCCATAACACATCTCTGGTGAAAAGGCACCCTTAACAGTCCTCAGCTAGCTCGCAGGATAACGCGCGTCCGCGGGAGAAAAATCCTCCTATTGGGTAACCGTATTTACCATGAACTTGTATTTTGGTGGGGTTCAATATAAGTATATAAATTGTCGCATCCCATAAAAAAACTGTCGATAAAGCATTATATCGAACACGATAGAAAACCAAAACCTAATAATCATCGGTTTTTCTAGTCATAAATCTGCGCATCCACACACCCTGGACCCGTATATGGTCGCACACTGCGACTTCTTCTTCTTCAACCTAGCGTTTTCCCGGCCTAGTGCCAGGGTCCGCTTTCCTACTCAGTCTTCTCCACTTTGCCCGGTCTTCAGCATACTTAGACGTGAGATTGTTCTCTTGTATGTCCGCTCCCACGACGTCCAGCCAGCGCTTCTTTGGGCTACCGGGGCCGCGTGACTTAGAGCCTTGGACAGCGAGATTAGGGCATCTGTTTTCGATGTAGGCTTAGGGGGATTTTTCTCCCGCGGACGCGCGTTATCCTGCGAGCTAGCTGAGGACTGTTAAGGGTGCCTTTCCACCAGAGATGTGTTATGGATGCTTCTGATATCCACAATCAGCTTAGTCGAACCCGTTCCTACTAGCGCTACGCTTTGTGAACAGTGAACGTGATTGGTGGATATCAAACACTATCACGTTGCGCATCTCTAGTGGAAAGGTACCCTAAAGGGCCAGCAACGCGCATGTGGAGGCTCTAGATTGGCAGGCATCATAGGCTACCGTAACTGTTAATCACCAGGCGGATCGTACCCGTATTTACCATGGTGTGGGACATATGAAAAAAATTACATTGCTGAAATTTATGTTTTAATTACTTCCTTTCATCAAATTTATGATTTTTATCATTTTTTATTTTACCAAAATAGTGAAAAATATTTATATTTTTGCTAAACATCAACGCTATAAAAAAATTTGCCGCCTAATTCCCCATATTAAGTTGATACCAGAGACGATTTTTAAATTTTAGGATTTTTTTTCCATAGTAATTTTTCATACAACTTTTGGCGGTCGAAAAAACGCATTATGCATAAATATATTTTACTATATTTTTAGTATGTCAAAAAGACACACACAAAGAACTAAAAAAACTAAACTTCGGTTCTGTGGGAATTAGAGATGGGTAGGGGTGAGTAAATACTGAGTATTTACCCGTAATTTACTCAAAGCACCGAGTAAATACTCGTATTTACTCATTTGGGTGAGTAGAAACTGTTACCTAAAAATAATTTAAAAAACCGGCCAAGTGCGAGTCGGGCTCGCGCACAAAGGGTTCCGTAGCAGCAAATATAATAAACTTATTATGTCAATTATCTCAAAAACTATAAGAGATACTTTGATCAAACCAAAAATCGTTGAAAGAGTTAATTAGCATGCATCACCTCTATTTTTTTTAGAATTTTATACCCCGTAGTTATAAAAATAGAGGGGGGGGACATACTTTTTACGACTTTGAGAGCTGATATCTCAAAAACCGTTCACTTTAAGAAAAATGTTTTTTAGAAAACTTTATATCATTTTAAAAGACCTTTCCATTGATACCCCACACGGGTATGTACATCGAAAAAAAATTTTCATCCCTCAGTTACATGTATGGGGGCCCCACCCCCAATTCTTTTTTTTTACTATTTAGTGTCATAATTTTGTAGCGGTTCATACAACACATATTCCCATCAAATTTCATCACTGTAGTACTTATAGTTTCCGAGTAAATCGGCTGTGACAGACGGACAGACGGACAGACGGACAGACGGACAGACGGACATGACGAAACTATAAGGGTTCCGTTTTTGCCATTTTGGCTACGGAACCCTAAAAATGAGATTTAAGTACTTAGTCGTGTTTATTTTAACTGTGTGGACATGTTTAAATGAGATTTATATTAGGTATTAGAAGCTTATGGGAGTCTTAGTTTGTCGAAAAAGAGGTAATAATTGTGAGAAAAAAATAGTGATAATGTTTAGTTAGCAGTTTTGTTTTAAAAAAGCAGGTATTTACAGTAAAAGTATGAGACTTAAATAAAATTGATGTTCTAGATAACGGCATGACGTTCGGAAGTGATTGTTAATGTGGCACTTACGACCTTTTATTAAGGGTTTTCTAAAGAAAACTCAAAAATGGCTCAGCTGGTGACGTTTAAAGTACTAGTTTTGTGTTTTGTATTATATGGCCAATAATTTGACGGTTTCTGGATATTTTTCCAACAACGAATTCGAAAGTTATAAAGGTATAAACATTATTTCGGCCTTAATTATCGTTTTATTCCAAAACTGTTCATATTATAAAAAAACTTTTTTAGAAACATTCAATTAATTTTTAAAGACCTATCAGATGATGTATAACACACTGGTAATTTCTGAATTTAATTTTTGTGAAAAATAGTTACATGTATGGAGAGCACGTCTTTAAAATAAAATTCATATAAATTTGATTACTTAACTTAGTAGCCGATAACAAAATACACCAATATTTCTAATTTGTATTTCCATTAAATAGTTTATACCCACCAATTTGAGTAAAAACGAGTAAATACGGGTATTTTGAGTAAATACTGAGTATTTACTCGATATTTACTCTTGAGTATTTACTCACTACCCATCTCTAGTGGGAATTATTATAACCCCCCCCATACAAATTCTCATTCCACTCCTCTACTAGGTGGTTACAAAGGAAAAAAGTGGGTATGCAATTTGACTGGTTTCCTAGGTTTGATACCCTAGACGAGTTTAAAAGGGGAGGTAAAGGTGACATATGGGTTGTTCTCTGGCCTAAAAGCTACACAGAGGGCCAGAGGAGGAAAACCGGCCAAGAGCGTGTCGGGCCACGCTCAGTGTAGGGTTCCGTAGTTTTTCGTATTTTTATCAAAAACTACTGAACTTATCAAGTTCAAAACAATTTTCCTAGAAAGTCTTTATAAAGTTCTACTTTTCTGATTTTTTTCATATTTTTTAAACATATGGTTCAAACGTTAGAGGGGGGGGACGCACTTTTTTTTCCTTTAGGAGTGATTATTTCCAAAAATATTAATATTATCAAAAACGATCGTAGTAAACCCTTATTCATTTTTAAATACCTATCCAACAATATATCACACGTTGGGGTTGGAATGAAAAAAAATATCAGCCCTCACTTTACATGTAGGGGGGGTACCCTAATAAAACATTTTTTTCCACTTTTTATTTTTGCACTTTGTTGGCGTGATTGATATACATATTGGTACCAAATTTCAGCTTTCTAGTGCTTACGGTTACTGAGATTATCCGCGGACGGACGGACGGACGGACGGACGGACGGACGGACGGACGGACGGACGGACGGACGGACGGACGGACGGACGGACGGACGGACGGACGGACGGACGGACAGACAGACATGGCGAAACTATAAGGGTTCCTAGTTGACTACGGAACCCTAAAAACTAGGGTTTAAGTTTAGTTTTAAGTTATTTTTTCTTTTATTTGTTGATTTTGTGTTTAATTTTTTTGTAATTTTATCAAGGATACACGTTGGTTTCTTTTGCTGAAAATTCCCTTTTTTATGAGAAATGTGATGAATTTCATAGCATTTTCCGATAGAGACTAAAATTAACTTTCAAATAAGGCCACATAGTCATACTTTTACTTATATAATATTAAGGGTAATACCAAGTAATACCGTTTGAAAAACGACTTAAAGGTGCGGTTTTTTAACCCAGTAGGTATTAAAAAGTAATCGTAAAATCAAAACGATTGGACTTCGGTCGTTATACACATTAAATCACTAAAATGAAGTTACCTATAATGTTTTAGTAATTATAATCATCACTTTTAGCCACTTTTCTCAAAACATAATTATTCAACAGCAGTCAAGATAACATCAAGAGCATAATTATTTATTATTAATAATGCGTTATAAATATGAAATATTTAGTTGTTGGGGTACACTTGTTAAGTACATGCAGCTCCTGCAAATACACTCAGTGTCAAAAAAATCACACATCTCAATCGTTTGCGTTGAAGCAGTATTTGATTGACCCACATATTAGAGAGCAAGGCGCTCAGGGCCCCTCGTAAGACTATGTGTGGCACTGAGGAACCAGTGGATTGCTACACTGCTGTCCCGCTTGCACTACTCCGCCGGGGCTATTACCCTTAATATTATATACTTAAGTAAAAGTATGACTATGTGACCTTATTTGAAAGTAAATTTTAGTCTCTATCGGAAAATGTCATGAAATTCATCGCATTTCTCATAAAAAAGGGCATTTTGACAAAAAAAACCAGCGTGTATTCTTGATAAAATTACAAAAAAATTAAACACAATAAAATCAACAAATAAAAGAAAAAATAACTTAAGAGGATACGGTAGCGAAAATGCTAAAATGGAAAGGAGCCCCCCTTTCAACTTGGGAATTTTAGTTAAATATACAAGTGTTATTAACTAGATTTATCGAAAAAAAATTGTCCATTAAGAACAACTCAGTCAAAAGATATTTCAAAAAAATCTTTAAAATCGAGGTTCCGCTCTCGACTCTTTCCTCCTTCAAAACTTAATCAATTGGAACGAAATTTGAGAATCTGAATAACAATGAAATAATCTATGTCGGACCGTTTAGCTTTTTTGGTTAATTGTTACCAATCTTGAGTATCACACCTTTTTTTGCGCCACAATGAAAAAGGCCGTTTTTGGAAATTTTTGATTGGCTCTAGAATCTTTAAAAAGCAGAATATCAAAAAAATCAAAACGGTCCGACACAGATAAAAATAATAACAATCTGTGTTGAAAAAATCATTGCTCTATCTTCAAAAACCAGGGAGGAAATAGTTAAGAGCGTTTGTATGGAGAATTGACCCCTACAGTATCGTCTTAAAACTAAACTTAAACCCTAGTTTTGCCTCCTCTGTGTAGCTTTCAGGCCAGAGAACAACCAATATTTCACCTTTACCTCCCCTTTTAAACTCGTCTAGGGTATCAAACCTAGGGAACCAGTCAAATTGCATCCCCGCTTTTTTTCTTTGTAACCACCGTAGACTGGCGATTATTGATTTTAAGAAAATGGTTGACATTGTTTCTTAAAGGTCTTTAATTGTACTTTCAAATGATACCAATATTGATAGGTTACGATGAATAAGATTAGAGGTATATCTGCTTGAAACGAATTTTGCGCGAGGTGTAATTTGGTAGACGCCGAATGTATGGGAACGCGTGTCAAGCGGTACTCCCCGCCTACAGGTATGTTCTTGTAGTTTGCTTATTTATTATCCGATCGTAGAAATTTTAAAAGCAACAGATAGCTTAATAATGTAGTTAAATGATTTATATAACATATTTTTTAGCTAAGTGGCCGTTTTCATTGCCTTTTTGAGTCATAAAAATCAAAAAAGAGAGTAAAAAAAAAGTATTTTTTGCATTATTGTTAATTAAAAAATAACTAACAAAACTATACTTTTCATATATAAGAAATCTTAATCAGGATGTTATACGCTTTCAATCGACACCCCATTTTTCAAAATTGGATAAGGGGTTCTAGACAAATTGGCAAAAAATTTAAACCCGGGACCGCGATCTTTGTGACGTCATAGTTAACCCCCTCACAGTCTGAGAATGCGACAAGTCATTATTTCGTACTCAGTAAAGTCTACCGATCACAACGATACCACTTGTCAGCAGTATACTCTCCAGTCACATTAACTTCAAAACTAGACGACTTTTTTCAATTCCGCCGCCTTACTAATTGTTATTCTGTAGATATTACAGGTACAAGATACCACCCGCAAGGTTGGTTAAATTTAAAATGTGAATCGGAAAGGTTTTTTATCAATAAAAAAAAAGTTATCAAGATACGTGTACGATTTTGTTTTTCCTGTAATATTTATTATAATAGCCATGTTTGATAAAAAATTCATGAATATTTGTTGGTAAACTCCGAAGTTTACCAACAAATATTCATGAATTTTATCTCCGAAGATAAAAGTTGATTAAAAATTGATTTGATATGTACAGTTTGAGCTCTTTCTAACGATACCCCACTTGACATTTACAGTTTGCCCCCCTTTAATTTTGGCCATGTTGTATAATTAATTAATAAATTTAAGGAATAATACTTTCAATTTATAGAAGTTAGCAATGTTCATAACTATTACAAATTTCATATCGATAACATAAGTAGTTTTCGAGATATTAAGTAATGTGACAGACACATACAGATGCATAGAGCGCCACCATAAGGGTTCCTTTTTTACCTATTTGGTACGAAACCCTAAAAAATTTGGTAATTTGTAGCCTGTATGTGTAAAATATTGAAACTTTACATGGAAATATGCTTATCCTCTGCGACTCTTACCAAGAAATGTCCTGTAGTACTAACTTTTTGCTTCTCTATATGTATATACCTACGTTTTATAATAATCATATTAGTCATTTGTTAATAATATTAGCGTAGGGATGTGACGACCCCATCGCCCACTGGTTTTACCAGTACAATCAGTCAAAGCAGGACAGCTTGTAGCGAGCTGTTGGGGAAAAGCGATCCCACGTACCCGAGTGCTGGGGAGTCCTGTTACCCGTAAGGTGGGTAGACTCCTTACGGGTAACAGGACTCACCTCTGGAAGTGAAAATTTGCCTAAGACGCGAGTGGCGAAAGCGGTGGGTGGCCTCTCGACACCCTTGAGCTCTCACACCGGTGTTGCCCTTGGGCCATCTTATATGTCGCTTTTTGTGGGGGCGAGTCACCGTCTCATAAAATTGAATACGGTTTTATCAGGTAGGCGTCCGGTTTTCTCCCATAGTCCAGTATTTAGTCCATCACTTTCATTCAATAACCTAGTTCATTTTAGATTCCATTAATACTCAAATAGTTCTAACACCCTGGCGAGTGCTGCCTCTGCGTGCATCCCATGAAACGGGCAAGGGCGGCATCCGCTCAGTTTACCCCTTACATTTCAGTAAAGTATCAAAACATGTTGGCTTCGGCTCCGCGCACGCCTCCTAAAGGCCCGGAACGCCATTTTTCCGAAATCGGACATCTCTTGGACGTTATACGCTGGTCAATACTTTTTATTGAATCGTCCAAAAAATTTTGCTGTTTAGAAATACCTACCTAACGATAATATATTTTGTTATATTGACGAGACTTGACTCCACAGTCAAACATACATCGTTTTGTGAAATTATGAAAATGTACTGAAACCCAAATGTCTTCAATAAATAAATACACAATAAACTATTAGTAATAATAATTAGCTAGCTACGTTGTTACGTACCTATACTATATATGTATTTTGTAAATAGATACTTAGAAATATGTAGGTCATATCTCAGCTAATTCGAAAATGGTATATGAGTAGGTACCAACATCTTTATTAGAGTGAAATCGACTGGGTTTACTCCACTAGCATTGCGGGTTGGCACATACTCGTACTCAGTGTGATGTGCAACTTTACCTAAGTATTTAAAGGTGCAACATTCTAAGTTATGTAAATTGTAATTTACATAAACATTTTGCCGCACATTGTGTTTGCGAAACGACACGAAACATTCTGTAATTCGAATTCAAACTGTTCAGTGTTCTCATCACACCATTTTCACCATACATTTGTCTGTATATTTACAGACAAATGTATGGTGAAAATGGTGTGATGAGAACCTATTACCTATTGGTAATTATCAAAAATCGTAAGGTTTATAAAACAATGTGTTAAATAACATAGTTAGGTAATCACAATTAAATCAAGTTGCAATAATGGATCATTTGACAAAGTATTTATTGTACAATCGGACACCAAAAACAAATGACAAAATGGATTATGAAGCTATAAAGGCGCAGCAAAAAGGGAACCAAGAAAAAGGAAATATTGATAAAAGACTTCTTTTACTGTCACCGGATCTTGGAAGAAAGAATGAAGGTATGACATAGCAGTAGGTATGATATTTTGACAAAATCATTTCTTATTATTATTAACGTTAACCTTATTAGTCCATGGGCCAGCTGGTCTAATTTTGCCAAACGGTATAATTTGGGGGTACTAAGTTTCCTTTTTACAGCAGTTAGGTAGGCCTATGAGGATGTTAAAAAACCATGATTGCCATCTCAAAATAGTAGCTAAACAAAATGGCCGCCAATCCAAGATGGCGGATATTGAGTTTTAAAAAATCGACCATAACTCCAGAAGTATTGGTCCGATTTCATTTTTATTTCTTTTAAACGAAAGCTCTTTTTCTGTACTTAAATACTTGTCATATTCATTGTTTCGCTAAATTCAACCATTAGTTAGTAATTAACGAAAAATATAAAAAAAATATCTTTTTTCTAAACCTTTCTGTCAAAAATCATGTTTCTACAAAATACCTTGCATATTCTAATAAATATTTAAATGCAGAAAAATAGTGCCATTAATCACCTTTAATTTGATGTATAAAAGATACATATTTAATTTACAAAAACACATAGAGGCTTAAATTTAAAGCTGCCTTCGTTGAAATTCACCGTTGTGCATACAGTACTAAAAGCTTCAGGTTGGAGTGCATACAGTACTAAAAGATGTGTGCAGTTGGGGTGCATACAGTACTAAAAGATGTTGTAGAGTACAAATATGCTGTTTTTAGTTTATTTTAGCAATTGTACAATTAGAATAATAGTTTATGTTAATAGAACATGATAGTATCCATGAGTTTGTAGATATTCGATAGTACTAGGATAAAATTTGTTTAGATACCATATGTGCAACACACCTCAATGATGAAAATTAAGTATTTAAGTGTACTAGGTATATGACTAACATGTGTCGAGACTGTAGAACCATTAACCTTTTGACCGCCACGGACGGCCACGGTGGTCACCGGAAATTCTTGCCAAGGACGCCAACGATACGGACGCCAAATGAAATAAAATTGGGACTCCGTAATGCCTAATTACGCTCATATATTCGCGAATCCGCAATGCAATTCTGTTGCGATTGTGCCTGGGAGACGGAATACTCCGTCATCATCTTGCGTATAAGGGTTAGATCGTATTCCGGATTGAAAATCGTTCCGCATTCAAGGACTCTCAGATTAGAAAAAGAAAAACCTACGCACGAGCGGGTTAGTGAAGAGCACCTCCAGAATTCGGGCAAACTTTAGAAATGTTCTTTAGTACAGAATTAATAGATATTTCTTACCTATATTTTACCGATTACTAAACAACGAAGCCGTTAAATACCGGATGGACAAACTTTGAGACAAATATCACCGCTTAAAGTAGAGCCAAATATTATTAACATGTATTGTTCGTCATTACCGAACGAAAAACGTTAGAAGACGTTAATAACAGACGTTTTAATTACCTACTCACGTGAGTTGAATTTTCATAAAAGGTGTACCAAAATGTGAATGTTTCTATGCAACCTGCTATTGAATCAGAAGAAAAGTTAGCACCCGTATCGACGAATCTCAATTAGTAGAGAGTAACTCCGGGGTTATGCAATCTGGCCAACTTTTTAAACAGGTAGGCATTTATAAAAGCCTCAATAGGGATGATAGATGTATAAATGTATGCCTCATCTTCGATATGCGGATATCATCGTCATCTTCAAAGAAGCACATGTTCCCCGTCAGGTGCTGGAGGAACTGTATGCCGTCGGTGAGTGTTGGGTTAAAGTAGTTAAACATATAGAGGTATGTACAAATTGAAAGTTACGGCAAGGACAGACTTATCCAAAGCTCCATATTTCAGCCTTTATAACAAGTAACAGAAGATACGTTATCCGGAACAACAAATAAAGGTTGGGTTAAGGAATGCCATAAACGACTAACGGAGGTAAGTCATAATAACAAAATCATCCTTCAATGGACCAAAGGACACAGTGGATGTCGAGGTGATGATGCGGCCTACGAGCTGGCCAGGCAGCTGGGGTCGACTGCCGATTCTCCCGATGTCCTTCAGCAAGGTATGCTCAATATGAAACTACACACAGCACACTGGCAAAACCAGATCAAATGCTGCAGTCAAACAAGCCAAGCCTAGCATCAATGGAAAACTCACAAAGACGCTCCTTCAACTAGGGAAAGTCCGCCTGAGAATGGTAACCAATGTCAGAACAGATCGTAGACTACTTAACAAACATATTTTCATAACAGATGCTATGAACATTCCCCTGTGACGAGGGTGCCTCTCACCTGGTGATGGAGTGAGCAGAGTGGCTCCATACAGGAAGAAACATCTCGGATCCCCGAGAGACCTCTCCAAAGTTCTCCTACTCAACATTAAAGGTCTAATAGGATTTCTCGAGGAGATAAGCTGGCAGGATTAGCTAAATCCCCCACATCACGCAAAATAGGCACAAAACGTCGAGTTGTGGCGAACCATAACACAATACAGAGACTTGGGTCGGCCTCGCTGCCGGCGGAGATCACACGGAGGACTTGGATGCCTTTTGTAAGCTAAAGGACGTATTAAGGGCAAGGATACCAGTCACTGGAGACCAACATGTTTGATCAGTGTGTAACTGGGTACTTCCCACCGTGACATAAGCTTGCGAGACGTGGACACTAACAATGTACTAAATGAAGAGGCTAAAAGTTGCATAGAGGTATAGAGCACAACACGTTCAGTATGTCTTTCTACGATGGAAGCGAAACGAGATGATGCTGATGCGGCGACGGGTCAGAATTATAAAGATCGTATTGCTACTCTAAAATGGGCTTGGGCCGGGCCAGGGCACGTAAGTCGTGATTGAAGGTGGAATGCCTGCTATAAAAGTTCGAAAAATTAGGAGAAAATTAATCTGTTACCTGTGATCGTCTTGAAGGCTTGATATTGGTGATATTGGCTCTACAATCTACATTAACGGTAATAAGTAATATATTTCTGTGCGTAAATTAAGGTTTATTCGGTAGGTACCTATATCACGTTGTTTAGTAGTCGGATACTCCATAGATTTGCCTTATTAATGCATTATAGTGAATTTCTCAAGACTATTTTTCTTTTGGGGTGTGTTCTTCACCTTTTGTATGCAAGGATTATTTTAACTAAATATAAGTTTTCTCGAACACGGATCAGGGTTAGGCTTAACCTTTTAAACGCCAAATAGTGAAAAAGAATACGTCGTGCCCCGGATACCAGACAGACGTGGATCGCGATTATTTGAGCAAAATTAGGTGTTAAGAAGGCCCGCATGGGTCCCCAATGTAATTGGCAAAACTGATGGCCATGGTTGGCGTCCTTAGGAAGCATTTCCAGCGACGGCCATATCCGCCCATGGTGGTCAAAAGGTTAATGTGATGAGATAGGACCTCAACTATGTCTAGTTTATTTATTTTGTATTATCTCGGTTGGTTGGCGCTGTATCACTAAAGAAATTTTATACAAATAATCAAATATCTAAAACTGTACTTTACCTATGACATATTTTATTATATTCTTAAAGCTAATGGATTTCGGATACTAACATGTTCAGTTCTTTTCTTAATTGTAAGTACAATTGCAGAAATATACTAAAAACAGCATATTAGTAATCTACAACTTCGACCTGAAGCTTTTAGTACTGTATGCACAACGGTGAATTTCAACGAAGACAGAATTAAAATTAAGCCTCTAATGTGTTTTTGTAAATTAAGTCTGTATCTTTTATACATAAAATTAAAGGTAATTAATAGCACTATTTTTCTGCATTTAAATATTTATTAGAATATGCAAGGTATTTTGTAGAAACATGATTTTTGACAAAAAGTCTTAGAAAAAAAGATATTTTTTTTATATTTTTCGTTAATTACTAACTAATGGTTGAATTTATCGAAACAATGAATATAACAAATATTTGAGTACACAAAAAGAGCTTTCGTTTAAAAAAAATAAAAATGAAATCGGACCAATACTTCTGGAGTTGTGGTCGATTTTTTAAAACTCAATATCCGCCATCTTGGATTGGCGGCCATTTTGTTTAGCTACCATTTTGAGATGGCAATCATGGTTTTTTAACATCCTTATAGGCCTACCTAACTGCTGTAAAAAGGAAACTTAGTACCCCCAAATTATACCGACTTCTTCACTGGCCCATGGACTATATATTTATAGCCAGGGATTAGACTGATGTGTTACGGGATATACCTATTACAGGATAAATTATAATTGTGTTAAGTATCAATGTTAAAGGGCATAGCCGGGTAAGCATGGTGAAACTGCCCTTATGTAAATAATATTTTTAAATTCATAATTAAGCGCACTGTAATAATATTCCTACATGAAAATAAACTACTTTATACTTAAGAACCTTGGTCAAGTATTGCTTGTACGGAATATTAACCCTATGTTATTAGTTTCAGAGAAAATCTCATTAATAGGAATATCAATTTTGTTAACTCAAACTACTGATTCGATTTCGTACTCTGTTGAATATTGTTTCCTCTAAAGTGTAAGTATAGTAAATATCGTTAACGGACATTTACGATATTTACTATTAGTCTAGAGCCAATTTGGCCACAAGTCGTCTCCTTCACGATTTTCGTCGACATCTCTTCTAAATACCTAAAACAGGTATGGATATATTCCTCGTTCTCTCCAGATTACGAATTGACCTGTTTTAGTTTAAGGAGGGGGGGACGGGTCGAGAAAAAGGGGGGGAAAGATGGCGACCGACCATCATAGATATTTATTCACATCTCGAGTCCTATGGCACCAATCTGTTCGTGCGAGGTGTCATTTGAAAGCTTATTAAACCTACTTTAATTGTTTTCAAGTAACTATACTCATAAAAGTAACAGTTTAGGAAATATTTGAAAATATGTGTTTTTTTATCGCGCATGAATTGCACAAGTACTAGTAAAAAATGCGTCTAACTCAATAAAAAATAACTTTACCGCAATTTATGTTATTATAAAATGTTTGCGTCTATTCATGCTCTTTCTAAAAATATAAGTTTCATTCGTATATGATAATATATAACCATTTAATTAAGAATTTTGTTTGGCAGGGGTTATCCTCCAGGTCGCATAAACGGGCGCTGACCGTAGTAAAGTATTCAATATTTTTGAGGTCTTATTTTACGGATCCATATGTGAGAGGTATCGTTTGAAAGACAATTAAACCTACTATAATTGTTTACACATAACTATAGTATTAAAGGTAGCTGTTTACAAAGTATTTGAAAATATGTGTTTTTTATCGAGCATGAATCGCACAAGTACTGGGAAAAAATGCTTCTAAGTCAATAAACAATAACGTTACCGTAATTGATGTTATTATAAAATTTACGCGACTATTCATGAGCTTTCTAAAAATATAAGTTTTATTGGTAAGTGATAATATAACCATTAAATTACGAATTTTGTTTCGTAGTGGTCACTCCGTCGGTCGCATAAATGAGCGCTGACCGTAGTAAAGTATTCAATATTTTTAAGTTCTTATTTTACGGATCCAAATGTAAGAGATATCATTTGAAAGCAAATTAAACCTACTATAATTATTTTTGAATAACTATAGTTATAAAGGTAGCTGTTTACAAAATATTTGAAAACATGGGTTTTTTTTCGAGCATGAGTTGCACATATACAGATAAAAAATGCTTCTAACTTAATAAACCATAACTTTACCGCAATTAATGTTCTTATAAAATTTACGCGAAATTTCATGCGCTTTCTAAAAATATAAGTTTTATTGGTGTATGATAATATATGACCAAGTAATTACGAATTTGGTTTAGCAGGGGTCACTGCGCCCTGTCACGATATTGGGTGCTGACTGACCGTCGCCAAATTTTCTACATTACTCAGATCCTATTTTACTGATAAGTTTGTGAGAGGTATCATTTGAAAGCATATTATGCGTACTATCTTTATTTCTAATACTTCAAGTCGAAAACTTTAGAAGTTTACAAAATATTTGATTAGTAATATGTGTATTTTACTGTGCATGAATAGCATTGGCATTGATAAGACACGCTTCTAGCTCAATAAATTATAGTTTTCCGCAATTGATATAATAACAAAATAAACGGAAAATTTATTACTTACACAAAAAATAAGTTTGGTTTGTATTGCATAAACAATTAATTTTAATTTGTTCAGCTCACCTACTGCGCACCATCATATAAATGGATGTCCACCGTCGTTGCCTTTTTTCATGATTTTTCAGATTTTATTTCACTGATCGTATATTCATAATAAATATAATTTATCACGTATCGAATTTACTTATATACTTAATTGATCAGTAAAATAAAATCTGTAAAATGATGAAAAAATTAAGGCAACGGCGGTGGACATCCGTTTATATGACGATTGACCGTGCGCAGTGGGTATGGTGGACAAATTAACATTAATTGTTTAAGCAAAACTAACAAAACTCATTTTTTGTAAAGGCCATACATTTTGCGGTTCATTTCGTTATTATATCAATTGCGGAAAAATATAATTTATTGAGCTAGAAGCATGTTTCACTCGTATCAGTGCGAATGCTATTCATATACAGTAAAAATACACATATTGTCAAATATTTTGTAAACTTCTACAATTACGACTAAAATTATTAAAAAGTAACGATAGTACGCATAATATGCTTTCAAATGATACCTCTCACAAATTGATCGCTAAAATAGGATCTGAGAAATACATAAAATTAGGCGACGGTTAGCACCTATTTACGTCACGGGGGTGCAGTGACACCTGCTAAACCAAATTCGTAATTACTTGGTTGTATAATAATTATCATCCTAATGCGAACTGCTAAGGAATGGAACATGCTCCCCTCATCTGTATTCCCGGGCGAATACAATCTGGGTGAATTCAAGTCAAGAGTGAATAGGCTGTTACTGAACCAGTGAGCTACAACCTCGGCCTTGTCGTCACTTTCCATCAGGTGCGACTAAGGTCAATCACTGGCCAGTTTATAATAAAAAAAAAAAAAAAAATACATCAATAAAACTTATATTTTTAGAAAGCACATGAAATGTCCTGTAAATCTTATAATAACATTATTTGCGGTAAAGTTATTTTTTATTGGTCATGCACCAAGATACAATCTTAAAAATTATGAAAACGGCAACGAAAATGGTCATCCATGTATATGACGGTGCGCAGTGAGTATGATGGATAAATTAACATTAAATGTTTATGCAATACTGACAAAACTTATTATTTGAAAAGGTCATACATTTCGCCGTTTATTTTGTTATTATATCAATTGCGGAAAAAATATAATTCATTGAGCTAGAAGCATGTTTTACTCACATCGGTTCCAATGCATATTTTCAAATATTTTGTTAGCTACTACAGTTACAACTAAAATTGGACAGTGTTATGGAATAAGCGATCAAGCGACAGTTAGTTGAAATCGAGAAAATGAGCTAGAAAGATTTGAAATTTGAATCAGTTGTTGTAAGTTCATTTATAAAGTAAAAAAGTTAATTTTGACATTGAACCTATAAAAGTGTTCATAATTTAAATAGATAAAAAAAATAACACCATACCTATTCAAGTTTCGAAGTTATTAACGTGTTTCCGCTTGATTCTTTATTGAACTAATACTGGGATGAGGTTAATTTATTTCGTCGTAGCGTACTATGAGACATATTTTGTCGCTTGATTCTTTAATGCAAATTGTTAGAGGTAAAGTGAATACTGGAATAAAATAACATTCCATATATTTGAGTAAATAGTGCTATTGTAAATAAATGAAAAACAATGTTTTCCTCCACAATGATTAGGACTAATCCGTCTAACAATTTAGTTTTGTTCTCCAATCAACTTTTTTTAATAAATGTCAAAAAAATCAGCATATATGGCAAAATTGGCATTGTAACTAATAATAATTCATTAGTACTAGCCAGAATTACACACATAAGATATTATGATATAACACAACCTCTTGATACTTAGTTCTCATTAAGCGAAATATCCTGCAATTTCAAATATGTAACAACGAATTAAACGACACTATTAGGGCGGTTAAATCGATATTGCGTTTATAAATCATCAAAACTTTAAACCAAAACGAATTAATAACATTTTTATGGCGTTTAACTCGATTTTGCGATTTAGAATAATATACGCTTATTATAATTTGTAAAAGTAAATTTGGCGTTCAATTCGTTTTTACGTAACGACTTAGTACACAGGGCCATACAAATTTTAACGTGTCGCTTGATTCTACCCCTTAAAATAAGGCTGTAAGCTGATTTTTCAACAAATAAATAGTCAATACTATAGAAACATTTATATCCGAACTGCATTCATATCTTTTTTTTCGGATTGTGGCGCTTAGTTCGCTATTCCATAACACCGTCCAATTATTGAGAACTAATGATAGTACGCATAATATGCTTTTCAAAAGATTCCTGTTAAACAAAATAGGATCTGAAAAATATAGAAAATTTGGCGACGGTCAGCATCCATACGTGGCCGGGCGCTGTGGCCCCTACTTAACCATATTTGTAATTACTTGGTTATATAATATCATACACCAATAAAACTTATGTTATTAGAAAGCGTATGAAATTCCGCGTAAATCTTATACTAACATCAATTCCGGAAAAGTTGTTGTTTATTGATTAAGAAGCATTTTTTACCAGTAGGTACTTGTGCGACTCATGGTCTATAAAACACATATTTTCAAATATTTTCTAAACAGCTACCTTTATGAGTATAGTTATTTATAAAAAATATAGAAGGTTTAATTAGCTTTGAAACGATACCTCTCGCATATGGATCCGTAAAATAGGACCTCAAAAATATTGAATAATTTACTACGGTCAGCGCCCATTTCTGCGACCGGGCAGAGTGACTCCTGCTAAACCAAATTCGTAATTACATGGTTACATATTATCATATACCAATGAAACTTATATTTTTAGAAAGAGCATAAATAGATGCGGAAATTTTATAACAACATCAATTGCGGTAAAGTTATTGTTTATTGAGTTAGACACATTTTTTCTAGTACTTGTGCAATTCATGCGCGCTAAAAAACACATATTTTCAAATATTTCTTAAACGGTTACTTTTATGAGTAAAGTTATTTAAAAACAATTAAAGTAGGTTTAATAAGCTTTCAAATGACACCTCGCACGAACAGATTGGTGCCATAGGACTCGAGGTGTGAATAAATATCCATGATGGTCGGCCGCCATCTTTCTCTCCCCTTTTTCTCAACCCGTCCCCCCCTCCTTAAACTAAATCAGGTCAATTCGTAATCTGGAGATAACGAGGAACACATCCATACCTGTTTTAGGTATTTAGAAGAGATGTCGACGACTTTTTGTAAAAGAGGTCGTTTGGTCCCTGACTTAGGCCGTTTTCACATTATCCGATCCGATATCTGATGTAGGACCGACATTCTACACCCGATAAACGCTTCCGATAGTGTCGGATGTCGGTCCGATAAAACGCATTGTTCCAAATCAATGAAGTATGATTTTGTATCAAAAATATTTTTAAAAAGTTTTATATTTAATAATTATAAGCACTATATTTCAAATATTTTATTGTAAAATTAAAATAACGAGCATAAAAATACTCAAGTGTGTGCAGGTAAAATAAATAATTTTACATTTAACTATATCTACTAAAACATGAAAAATTTAGTATCCGCAATTCGGAACGATGAATTACAATTTTTTTTTCAACAGAAATTCATCATTAACATCTGTTTAATAGACGCCATTTTTGTCACGCACACTACTACAAACGTATACCTACATTATATACGCACACATACAAATATTATCGGCCGACAGCTGCCGGGGGTCCGGCATGCCAAAAATGTCCGATATCGGCAGTTCGATGGTGCCTCGGACAAAAACTGTTGTAGGAAAGTGCCAGCTGCATTAAATCCGCAATTTTTGCGTTTTATATCGTTTTTTAGTAATAATGATCTATCAAATACATAAATAAAGACCTGGAAGCGCATAAATCTTACATTTTACATCCTTCCTACATCCGATATCGGATCGGATAATGTGAAAACGGCCTTACGATATTTATAGCAAGTGTAATTGGTGTAACCGTTCTTGTGTAATAAATAAATACAAATTAGAGGAAACTTTACGTAATCAACGTCGAAAATACCAAAATGATATTTGCCTACTACATCCAATATCTGAAATGTATTAGTTTCATAATAACCAAAATTCCAAATGACACTTTCTCAGAATACCAAAACTGTATTTACAGTGTACGTTATATTCCTTGCACTGTGTTTTATTATTATCTTTAGTTTTAATTTAGTTAATTAATGCTAACCATTTAGGAAAACATCGTGAGGAAACCGGACTAATTCCAATAAGGTCTAGTTTACCCTTCGGGTTGGAAGGTCAGATGGCAGTCGCTTCCGTAAAAACTAGTGCCTACGCCAAATCTTGGGATTAGTTGTCAAAGCGGACCCCAGGCTCCCATGAGCCGTGGCAAATGCCAGGATAACGCAAGGAGGATGATGAATGCTAACCATTTATGAAAAACTGTGAAAATACAGTTTTCATGCATTTTAGGTAACTATGTTGAGAAAGTTAAGTTTTGGTTTTAAGTTAATTTGACTTTTAGACATTTTGGCAATGCGGTAATTTGAGAAGTAGGTTTAAGTCATTTCGAGTTTTAGACATTATGACACTAATCTGTTTTGGCATTGCGAAGTTTTAGAAGTATGGTATTATGAAATTTGGTTGCAACGAGCCGTAATTGGAAATTTCGGCAAAATATTTTTATGGTGTTTTTCGAATGTATTTTCACCTTAAAAGTAAATGTTATCCGAAGAAATTACACCTAAGTATTAATTTTGTAATTTTTCTCATGAGATCTACTTTTTAACCCCCAACGTAAAAACGACGGGCTGCTATAAGTTTCACGTGTCTGTCTGTCTGTCTGTGGCATCGAGGCTCCCGAACGGATGAACCGATTTAGTTTTCTTTGTTTGAAAGCTGACTTAGTCGGGAGTGTTCTTAACCATGTTTCATGAAAATCGGTCCACTATGTCTGTGTGTTGTCTGAAACTAAGCGAACTCTAGAAAATTTGGTAGGAATATCTATTACACTTTAGTCTTGAAATGTGATCAAGAATATGTTCTTAAAATAATTCGGTTTCCTCATGTTATTTGTACACCGTGACCATCGTGTATTCGGAAATTTGTCTATCTCACAAATTAAAAAAAAAGAATCGAAATCTTTTCCTAATAATTAAAAATGAAAATGAAAATGAAATATTTATTTTTCAAGTAGGCATATTACAATGCGCATATGAACGTCAAATAAAGCTACGCCGGCTCTAACCCTACGCCTCAGCCTCGAGAAGATTTCAGTCCCCCCTCAGTTGGGAGGGGGGTATCCACTATGGGACCGGCAAGAAACTCGGCGGGCAACTTCTTTTCAAAACATTACATCTTATAATTAACATGCATTAAATAACAACATACAATTTAACATGCAAAAGTATTCATCAAAGAATATGAACAGACTAGGTACTCTATGGAAATCAATTTCAATAAATTATATTATTGCTTAATAATACGTCGTTCTTCTTCAGAGAAAACATATCAAATTGTCATAGAAGAAAAAGATAATATGAATCTCAATATCATTAAATATGTAATTTACCTACACAACATAAAATATAAAATATTTGATGTGCTTTCTTATCTGAACTGTGTCCTCTATACATAATACAATTATTTTAATTGCTATTCGTTTTTTGTAGTTTCTGGTTCGGGCCATGCATGTTTGTCTGTCAAATAGTCCTCGACTCTGTAATAAGCCTTTAACATCATTAATTTATGAACACGTTGTTAAAATATATATTTTTGTTATGAAACAACCTTCATTTCATTATAAATGTATACCTATACTGGGTGGGGCCCCTGTAACAAAAGCAAAAAAGTAAACTGTAGGTTATACTCCTTTCAACCATTACCAGCGACTTTTCAAAATTACGATGTCTTAAAATATTTTTTCTACTCCCGAACTGTTATTCGTCATTTACAGGGTCGAGCATAGATCGTTAAAACCCTACATAAAAGATGCCCGCCCCCGCCCGGCGTCCCGCGCACCCACGCATACGATATAGCTCTTAAAGCATTGTTAGGTAGCCTTTAAGGGATATAGCGTGGGTGCGCGGGGCGCCGGGGGCTGGCGGCGGCGACGGCGGCGCGAGGAGTGCGAGCGACAGGGAACAGTGCGAATTTCACGAAAGTTATTCTAGAAAACTACTTATTAAAAAGTAAGTGCATGGTCGTAGAAAAAGTACTGTATGCCACGGTGTTTAACTGAGTTAAAAAATACTCGTGGCGTCTTAATAACAATTTTCGGCTTCGCCTCAAATTGTTACCCACGCCACTCGTCTTTTTTGACCTCATTTAAACGCCTGTTGCATAAAATACTATTAATTCATCCCAAAAAAAATTCAACTTCAACTATTATTGTTGTCATTGTCGTTGTCTGTCACGTTTGAGACTTAACAAAATTCCCAATACTTTTAACGAAAATTTTCAAGGGTGATAATAATCGAAATACAAGTTATTTTTAAAAGTCGCTGAACAAATGTTGGTCAATGTCAATTTAAGGAGTAATAATAGCCTACAGATCAATTTTTTGCTTTCGTTACAGAGCCCACCTGATAGAGTAGAGGTGTTTAAATAGTATTTTGGTGAAAAATAAATTGATTTTCCTTTTTATTATCAGAAACTACGAGCATTGGAGGGATATTATTTTGAACAAACAAAGACATAAAACTCTCTATATAGAGACATAGTCTAAGAGGAAAACTTACCTCGAAACCATTACGAAAATGGTGACACCACAGGTATGGTCAGGTCTAAGTCCATTGTGGTATTTTTGTGATTTGATATAGGTTATTATTTTTACTTGTTGCGACTGTCTAAATTTTAAAACAAAATACAAAAAAAAATCATTTATTCAGCAAATAGGCCACGGGGGCACTTTTACATGTCAACATTACAGAGTATTCATTAAAGTTAAACAAATGAAATTAATAGAAATATTAACTAAAAATATTAATCAAAAGCAAAGTAGCTATACACTGATATAGAATTAGAGATGTATAAAGTCTCTAAATGTCATATTATTACTAACTATAATCAATACATAAAGAAGGCGCAAACAGATACAAAGATAAAAGAAATCTATAATACTTCAACAGTTGTAAAAAACTGAATGTTACAAGTAAAAATATTATTCTTAATCAAATAATCCATGGAGATGTATAGAGTCTCCAAGAGTCAAATTTTATAAAATTAAAATATTTAAAAGTAAAAACCTTTGTCAAATAATACAAAAAAAAATACAGAAAATGAACAGCTAAATTACACATTTCAAGAGATGTACAAGTCTCTAGTTGTCAATCATTAAAGAACAAATCAAGTTTACAAAAAAATATAATCAAAAATCTCAGAGATGTATAAGGTATCTAAGTGTCCAAAAACTAACATTAACTTAATCAAACGACAACAAGATCATTAAAGTAAGGAATCTATTTTAAAATAAAATATAATCAAAATCTCAGAGATGTATAAAGTCTCTAAGTGTCCAAAAGCTAAAATTAACTAAATTAAACGACAACGTGATGGTCTCTAGTGTCATCCTTAAGACATTACTTACTTAAGTTTAATTCTTACAAGAACCAAATGTAGTGTCTGGCAATCCCCTCAAAAGTAAATAATCTAACAAAACATGTGGCCCAGGTAAGCTTGAACAGACCAGTCTCCACAAACAGCACCCGTTCACGAGTATGACGCGTATCTCAGCCATCGCCTCCCTCAACCTCCATTCGGGAAGGTGGCGACCCGATCAACACGCCACCGTAAGCAAAGACTTTTAAGCGAGCATGACATGTTCAAGCTAACAGCAAATTGACAAAAGAAAAATCGACACAGTGAGACACGACATTAAGCTTGTAGGTGACATTAAAGAGGGCAACAACGCCTAGTATAGCTATACATAACTAATTACATGCTCAACGTGACTTAGAGATGTAAAGGTCTCTAAGGGTCAGTGTACTATCATACTTTAAATAAATTTTATATAACTACGCTATATAATGAAAACAAAAATCTTAGAGGTGTATAAGGTCTCTAAGCGTCCTACTAACATAACTAATGATACAATACAATCACATGAGAAAAATTACGCTGTGTCATTTTTACTGGATACTAGTACGGTTGTATTACAAACTCCTGCTACCATAATCAAGCAACTGGCTTAAAGGCATTTTTATCATCTATAAAATCATTTACCGTATAGTAAGCTTTACCTAGCAAACAGCGCTTAACATGTGACTTAAATTTGCCGAGTGGCAAGTTCACTACATCAATGGGGCAAGTTCACTACATCAAACAAATTATAGATCTACTTAAAACAAAAAAATGTAACGATTGCCAATTACTGGCGCTTTAGGGTAGGGATTAGTGTAGCAAGTATTTCCATCTATTTTATAACCTTGTCAAACTGACATTGTCTTGCCCGTAATTCTCCAAGGAAATTCGGTTTCTGCAACAAACCATGTGTAAATCATTTAAATTTGCATGAATCGTATCAATACATAAAAAGCATGACAAACAATAGTTATATCTTGCAGAATGGAACAGTGGTTACCACCACTAACCAACAGTTTTACAACCATAGATCACGACAAACACATCTAAACAGTAAAGCTTATATTATCCATATTGTATGTACTATTTGTAGGTGTGAAATAAATCACTGTTCAAAAAGAGACGGTTAGACAGACATCACGAACAGTCTTTAGAAAATCTAAAACTAAAATATTGAGTAAAGCATTCTGGTTATTTATTAGTCTTTTTACTCCGTTTCAATCGTGCTGAGTTGGCTTTCAAGTTTCCACTTATGACATTAGTTTTTGTGGGAGCCCATCGTGCGCCCTGTTCCTGATACACCAGTATGTAGGTTGTAACTGACTAGGTAGCCAGATTTAATTTAAAGTTGATCACACAATTTTTGGTACATTTATAATTTACAGTGTATTCCTACACTCCAATCCATGTTCCACCCCGCCACTAACCCTATCCCACATCGATCACTCAACCCCACAGGCGGCACAGCACATCGACCCTGATCACAGAACCATCAACCGCAACCCTTCAACCACTAATCTCAACCAATTCCGCTCCAAACCGCTCAGCCTAGCTGAACACACTACTTTTTAAGAGGATACGATACCGAAGCACGAATTCAAATTTGAGATTTTTAGGTCTTTATCGCCGTCGCGCTGACGGGGGTGGAACCCACAGAGAGGCCCTGTGTGCGTGCGCGTGGCGCACGCACACACCCGCGTCCGCCGCCGGCGCGAGTACTTACTCGCGCTCAAGCGCTCTCTATATTTGTCTAGTTTCGGACTTCTGATGCATTATGTTCTGGACTCCGTGAAGATATTAAGTGTACTGATTTGACTAAAATGCAAATTTGTAATGTTTTAAGGAATGGTAGAAACAATTCCTTACCTTATATATACATAATGTGATTATCTTAAAAGATGATTTCTTTTAAGATAGTCACATTGTTAGCGAAATAAAGTTATTCGGTATGTAAAAAGCTAAAACCTTTTCGATTTCAAAGAGAAGCCATATTATAGGAGTAGGTACGTACAATCAACCAATTAATCTGAATCCTAGGTCATAGGCCAATCTAGACCCTTTCACAGTAAAAGTAAAACTGACTCTGTAGCAAATAAAGGACGGTGTTAATACGACAGGGTTCTAGAGTGGCCTAGGATTCTACATAATTGGTTGACAGTATCTACCTACCAAAAATGTATGTGAATCTTATTCTTTTTTTTTGCACATGTTTGACAGAAGTGACAGCGAGGGTGAAGACACATATATCAGCATCGAATCGCATTTAGCTGGATGATTTTGGACACACTATACGCATCGGAAGTTAAAGTATGCTGTTACATGTGTTCAGGTGCTAAAGGGAGCTAACGCACGTTTTTAAAGCTGAAGTATCATATAGCATGCATTTCATCCGCTAAAGCATGCGATCGCATGCTATTGAATTTAATTAAACTTGAAAACTTTAATTAAACCAAAGAAATTAAAAACGAGAAATGTGGGTAGAAACGTAATACAACTTCCTGCAACTGTATTTCGCAGATCGTTTGAATGTGCTAAAATATGGAAATTGTTGTCGTCCTAAAATTAGTCCTTTGCAAGGACACTGGTTAAATAAGCACATAATCACATATGAATATCAAAATTGCGTATTTTGCAAATACTTACGGTTAGATGACATTATTTTCGCTATTTCTTGCCATGCATTTTCCTTCCTCTGATGATCACTATATATTGGTGAAGCCATGTCATAAAGGCAAGGATATTTTTGCACTAAGTAGCATAATCAATTTATCTTCGTCCATTTTCGCAAGTAAGTAATTATTGCAATGTAAACAAACTAGTGCACTTTATTGCTAGATGGACACGTAGTGATAATGACGCGGTCGTCCACCCGCACTCTGTGAATATCATGCTTAAGCAGCCTTGCTCATTCGCATCCCTCCCTTAAGCAGCCGTTATCAATCGCAAGTGTCATGACTCACGCGTAATCATCTTTTCTCATCCGCAAGCATCTAACCTCGTGTCATAAGCAGCCGTTCTCATGCTTTATCTTGAATAAGCATTCTTCAGCATGAGAAGTGGATAGTTACACTTATACGCATTTGATGCTGAAGCTGAATCGATGCGGAAGGGTGAATTGATGCGGACGCATCTCCATACAATATTGCGTTTTTGTACTACAAAATGCGATTCGATGCTGATATATGTGTCTTCACCCAATATTTTACCTATATATATTATAATATTTATCCCGTAGGACAGCAGGTTACTTCAAAGTACTTTAATTAACTACCTAATTTTAATGTCGTCTTCGGTTCCCGTCGTCGTTCGTCGAATCCCGGTAAGGGTATTTATTTGTGTGATGAGCACAGATATTTGTTCCTGAATCATGGATGTTTTCTATGTATATAAGTATGTATTTATCTATTTAAGTATGGTTTTGTATTTATCTATGGGATATGGGTTAAATTGTGGCGTAGGCGAGAGGCTGGCAACCTGTCACTGCAATGTCACAGTTTCGTTTTCTTTCAACCCCTTATTTGCCAAGAGTGGCACTGAAGCTTTAGTAGTTTCATGTGTTCTGCCTACCCCTTTATGGGATATAGGCGTGATTGTATGTATGTATGTTATCTATTTAAGTATGTATTATTTATTTATTTATTAGTAAAAACATGTTTACATGACATTACAGTAAAACCAATGCGTCACGAAACTTAGATAACAAAAAAGAAAAAAAAAAACAGTAAGTAAGAACATGAAAAAAAAACAAACAATAAAGTTTAAAACTAAACAATTTATTTGGGCGATGACGTAACAGCGTGGCTCCGTTGCGTCGTTGGCCCGGTATAGGATTCGGCAAGTTGCCCCGGAATCGCCGAAAAACCACACCTTTCGGCCAGAAGTCTGCGCTCGCGATGGTGTCCTGCGCTATATCGTCGCCTAGCACCCATAGTACAACCTTTGCTTAGTTTGGGGCTAAGTTGATCTGTGTAAGGTGTCCCCAATATTTATTTAATTATTTAATTACTTACCATAATCATAATGTAATAAAATGTGCATTTTTTCGTGGTTACCAACATGCATACCAACCATAAAAATGCTTAACTAATTTGCCAGCTAAATTTAAACCTAGGCTATTTAAACGTATAGATACTTTATATACTTTTATTATTTAGATCTTATTTTTACTTTTCGGCAAAGCATTTTTGTTACCACAGAATTAAAACGTTGGTAATACTCATTTCATCTACCTACTAAGGGCATATGTAATGTCAATGCAAACAAGGCCCGGCTATTAAGTTTCGAAATGTTATGTACATTTTATAACTTGATAAGTGTAAATGGTTCAAAAATTTCGTGCAGTAAGTAAAAAAGTAAAAAGTAAGTATTATTAAACAGAAAAACTATGGGTCTTATTTGATGCAGGTTTGAAATAAGGCCCATGCCGCCCATGTGTCCACATGTTCACAACCTTCGATACCCAAAAAGTAGCGCTGCGGAAATAGAGATGGATCGGATATAATATTCAAAGATGAGCTATCAACAGCGCCAGTATTTGAGTGGTGGCCTCAGAGTGGAAGGCGACCCCGCAAACGCCCAGTACTTATGATACACAATACACATAAACACAATACATTATAATATTTATTGCCCCGTAGGACAGCAGGCTACCCCATACTACTTTAATTAAGTACCTAATTTTGTCCCTTTAAACTTAATATGAAATAAAGTCTACCTATCTTGACCACATTGACCTTGACGCACTGCTTGTTAAGACTTGAACCCCTCTAATTTAGAGTACCATATCCTACCTAAATGCATAGTCCTGAATAAATGTGTTTTAGACGACAGACCGTAGTATAAATAAATACTTATCACAAAAATTGATGATTGAATTCATGAACACAATGTTTACACAAAGTTATAAAACTTAAGAAGCGAGCGATGGGCCTTATTTAGAGAAGTAACTATTTAAGGCATTTTTTGATTCTATGTCTGCGAAGAAAATATACAAAACGGCATGATTGATAAAACTTAGAAGAAATATAAGCACTGGGCCTTATTAAGGGCAGGTACTGGTACCAACCTGAACAAACTATGTATTACTAAATAAGGCCCATCGTTTTTTTTAATATTTTAAAACATGACTTAAATTATTAATATTATGTCTGTTTTTATTGTGTGTAAATAAGTACATATAATATGACTAATATAACTGCTTACCTAATTGGTGTTCGGCAGAATAGTAATAAATAAACAATGATGACCGAATACCAAATTTTCGGCAAAATGGCTGAAAAGACCGAATACCAAATAGTTGCCTAATATTCGTGGAATCTATCGTAAAATACAGCATAACTTTATAATTGTTACTAGTAAACCAATGACGAGAAAAGTTATGCATGTATAAAATAAACCTATACCTGTATGCAATTGTTACGTACCTATACTTATAAAAATATGGACTTAGTATTTCCACAGAATATATAATACAGATTCAAACTTTCACGATTTTTACACATATTTAAAATTGCAAACGGGACTTAATCGCGTATTTACTATGTTTTAAACACTAACCTCCGACGTTTCAAGGACGGCATTGTCCCCGTAGTCTCGGAGCAGACTGGTCTTTTTTGGACCACCAATTTTAAATATGAACGTACTAACACACACACACAAAAAGTTCGTCAAACACGGTATGTCGATATTTCGACGTAGTATATCGATAACTTTTCACATCACTAGATTATCGACATTAGATGTCGAGTATTTCCCATCACTTTATTTCAGTGTACGAATATAAAAACTTAGCCCCGCCCCTAAATTTGGTGCGATAGGGACAACTGCAGCTCAGGCGCGAAATCCCGCGTAGAAACTGCAAAAATCGAGGTTCCGCCCTCGACTGTTTCCTCCTCCAAAACTTAACAAATCGTTACGAAATTTGGAAATCAGAATGACAAGGAAATTATCTGTGTCGGACCGTTTCGTTTTTTTGGATAATTGATCTCAGTTTTGAATACCACGCCTTTCTTTCTGGCAAATTCAATTAAGCCGTTTTGGCCAACTTTGAGAGGCTCTAATTCCTTTTAAAACAAAAATATCAAAAAAAGCAAAACGGTCCGACACAGATATTGATAATAAAAGTCTGTGTTGAAAAAACCATTGATCTAGCTTCAAAAACCAGAGAGGAAACAGGCGAGAGCGTTTGTATGGAGAAATGAGGGGTATCGTAGCGTCTTAATAACTGTTATTTTTCAAATGGGTGGTTTTTGAGTGAAATTGCCCGAGTTGCTTAAGAAAACACCAAAACCACCATATCATCATCCTCCTTGAGTTATCCTGGCATTTACCACGGCTCCTGGAGAGGCATTCTCAGAAAATGATTAAACTACTATTCGTTTTTGATACCTATCCAATATAAACGTGTGAAAGTTGGATCCAAATAAAAAAACCGGCCAAGAGCGTGTCGGGCCACGCTCAGTGTAGGGTTCCGTAGTTTTTCGTATTTTTCTCAAAAACTACTAACCCTAGCAAGTTCAAAATAATTTTCCTAGAAAGTCTTTATAAAGTTCTACTTTTGTGATTTTTTTTTCATATTTTTTAAACATATGGTTCAAAAGTTAGAGGGGGGGGGGACGCACTTTTTTTTTAGGAGTGATTATTTCCGAAAATATTAATATTATCAAAAAACCATCTTAGTAAACCCTTATTCATTTTTAAATACCTATCTAACAATATATCACACGTTGGGGTTGGAATGAAAAAAAATATCAGCCCCCACTTTACATATAGGGGGGGGTACCCTAATAAAACATTTTTTTTCCATTTTTTATTTTTGCACTTTGTTGGCATGATTGATATACATATTGGTATCAAATTTCAGCTTTCTAGTGCTTACGGTTACTGAGATTATCCGCGGACGGACGGACGGACAGACAGATATGGCGAAACTATAAGGGTTCCTAGTTGACTATGGAACCCTAAAAACACATTCCCCACTTTATATGGTTTATTTTATGGTTGAAAATATAATTAATAGGTAGGACACTTTGTGGCAACTATAATAAATAAATAAATATTATTATAACAAATAGGGCAGGTAAATAGGCTGAGAAACAAATATCGGTTTTCAGTGAGTTTGGTAGTCTAGCATATTCTTGATAATATATGCATTTGCCTTAGTAGTGTAACAACAGTAAATTCAGTATTATTACACTTTCAAATGCAAGCATTTTGATCCAAACACCTACGCTAGTATGACGTGCAGTTAGGTTGCACATTTATGTGCGGTTAGCAACCATTGTATTATATGAAGGTCGCTGCATTATAGCTTTAGTGAAATAATTCGTATAAGTGTATAAACATTTTTACTGTGATAGTATCATATAGACAAGTTATTAAAATAAGTGTTAAGTGGCATTCAAAGCGGAAAATCACAAAATAACTATTTTATTCAGTAACACAAGTATGCTTCCGGGAAAACGACATACTTCTGCCGTACTCAATGAAGGTAAATAAATATTTAAATGACTTTCGTAAACTAAAGCCGATAGAAATACCAGTGACAGTTTGCTTTGCAGAGTAATATCACAATTATATGACGAATCGACTGGCTTCGAATCCCGATAGGGCATTTGTTAGTGTGATGACCATAGCGAAGGGCAGGCGGCGATATTTATTCCTGTTCTGTATGTATGACATACATACACATTGTGTATGTGTATTTGTATATTTCACCATTACAAGTAGTGATTTATTGATCCATTATCTTGTGGGCTATGTCACTGCAATATCTCAAGATCATTTTTCTCAACTCCAACATCGATGAGATGAAAGCACCCGCCAGTCAAAATTGCTCCATGTACCTTACATGGTTATGTATGTACCTACCATAGCAACCATACAACTAAATACCTAGTTAACTTAAATCTTTAAAAAGGCCTTGAGTAATTATATCTTGATTCTGGCATTTTCTCGCTGTATGGTATTGCTAAAAAAACACAGTCTCCAGCCAGCGGCTTTGGTCAACATCAATCATACGCCTCGCGATTTCTGGAAGTACTTGTGCGCGCCGGGTCGGGACCTCATAGAACTAGAGTTTTATTTACTATTACTTGGGTAGAGTTAGGGTTCATCACCTATATTGGACTAGTGTAGGAGGTGTTCTGGAAGGTTGCGTCTGATGTCGCCACTGCAACCGCTGTAGGTACAAAGTACAGGATGTCAAGCTAGAAAAAAATATTCGGTAAAATGTAGCACATACTAAACTACATTTGACAGTGAGTCTTATTTATAGTGGCACCACTTGGAGAGATAAAAATGCCAGTTTGTTTCCTCATTGTTCACATCTGATGTTAATAATAATCAGATTTATATTATTGACGATTACTATATGCTAATATATTATATTATTATGTTGATGATCTAAATATCGTAAATGCTTAATTAGTGTAAGAAAATGATTCTTCATTAAATGACTAATTTTTCACAGTTGTTATCACTTAGGTACATTACCATAAAAATGACCTTAATATCATCATGAAGCACATATGCTTTTATTGAAGGCAACTTTAAAATCGAATCTAAGCAATAGATGTGTGCCCTTGACGCTTATAGCCAGAGCGTGCAGCACGAAGGCAATTACTTGTAATGCAGTTCACATTTCACACTTCGACGCAGTTAGAAATCACTTCCCTACAGATACACCCGAACTGTTTAGAACGAAGTTTCAGCCTAGATAATCCGTGCACCAAGTTCTACGACAGCTTAAAAAGAATCGCTCGCACATAGAATTGTCGTGCATATTACTCTTGTTTAAACATTTTAACTCATTTCGAAATTCAATATCATATATAGTATAATACAAAATGCTCTAATCTTGAAGTGTGTAAGAAAAATACAACGAAGAATTGTTCTACGTGTAAATACAATTGAATAATCACTTTTTTTTTCAAATGATACGAAAGAGTGTTCTGGGTACATCACAGGAAGAGTGTTTTGGTATTTTCTCTTATTGAAGCTATTTATATTAAGTAACCAATTCGAATTTCCATTGCGCATAATTTTTTGATTATGTAGCACATACATCAATGTATTTGTGAGAATTACCTAATATCTAAGATGTTACATTTCGTGTAAATCACTTACCCTGCTGCCCTTATACTAACTTCTTCTCTTTTCTCCCAAAAACTGAGCATTGCACGATTGTGCCTCAATACTTATATAACAGAACAGAAAATAAAAAATACCGTAATGCTAGGCCGAAAACTATTATTACAATACCTACTAAATACTACACTTGAAACTTTTATTCACTTACATAAAAATGTTAAACGTGTACCTATTTTCAAACTAAAATTATCAAACTAATTCTATTGAAAATAAATATTCGTGATATCCATTCTAAATTTAAATTGCTTTCCAATAGTCAAAACGGATATTGTTTGTTTTCTGGCAAGGTCTGCTACTGTGCCTTAAGCCATAGGTACCAATCTAAGTTGACAGTGATTTTGATAGCCCTTTCTATTCTGTGTCGAAACGTCATGATTTCTTTGTCTTTAAAAATCGCTGTCAATCTGATATTTATTTACACGGGAATGACTATTTTTTGTTCGTTTTTATCGCTGATTACTCGCTTTTGGTGGGACCAGTGCCTAAGTGTCACACTACATTTATTTTTAAAGGGCTTAAAGCGATTTCGCACTACGTCCGATCCAAATCCGATCCGAATCTGTTATAGCCGTAGAACTATTTGTTCGCACTACATCCGATCTCCCTCATCCGATTTCTTTCCGTCATAAGAATGACGGTTCTAGTAGTGCGCGACGTGAATAAGCAACCGTACAAATAGTTCTACGGCTATAATGACGGATGTTATTTTAAGCGGCAGTTTTGTGTTAAATATATCCAAATGGTTCGTGTAATATTACACACGGTGCTGCTCGCCAGTTCTGTTACTTGAACTTGGCTGGACACGCTACCGCGTGTCTAGATTTACGCTATAACGCCTTTAGTTTAACAGTCGAGATAAGAACACTGTAAGTGAAGCCTCTCGTACGAATCGTACCCATCTTCCTCTAACTATAAAATACATAAGGTAATCTTTACTTAATTAAGTAAATTAGGTGGATTGCATAGACTTGTTTATGATGTTGCCCTAATGAAAAATCCAAGTTTGTGTCCTCGAGCGCCGAACGCAACTTTGTCCAAAATCGAAAAAATCGTGAAAAAATAGTTTTTATTTTAATTTTGGTAATTATAACTCTAAAGTAGACTAAATTGGCTGACCCAATAGTTTACGAGATTAAGCCTTTCAAAGTGTTTATAATTATTAAGGCTTAATCTCGTTAACTATTGTGTCTACAGAGGCAATTTTAGTATCATATTGTAGCAAATTTAGTCTACGTTATAAGAAAAGTTTTTAAAAACTAGTTCTTTAGGGTTATAATCGCCAAAAAAAAAAAAACTATTTTTTTTCGGTTTTTTCGACTTTTGACAAAGTTTCGTTCGGCGCTCGAGGTCACAAACTTGTATTATTCCTTAGGCCAACATCTTAAACAATTCTGCTAAAAATCAGAACTACCGGATTTGATGCATACTGCAGATGTATAAAGTCACTGGATAACATATTTAAAAACTCATTATTTTAATTATAAATAGGTAGTTTAAGTAACATGCAAGAAATAATTGCTTGCATGTTGCTTAACGAGTATATACACACACAGTTATCTATTTCAGAACGGGTGTTGTATCCGCGAAACAAGTTATCGCCTGGCACGAAACCTGGCGTCGTTGGAGGAAACCCGATAACTGAGGAGCTAGCAGTTGTGAGATAAAACTATAATAATTCTAACACAATTTTTATTTCAGTCAGAAATTTAGAAACATTAGCAATTTGTTTCACGTTTTGAATTATTTTAACAGTCAAAGACTTACAACTTAAAAAATCTTATTCATGTGCAGTAATGATTATAGGAACTTCGTGTAACAACATTTGGGACAGCTTCATGCCCACCGCGAGTAGAATGGGTGCGATCTCCCATTGTAATGAGAGCACCAGACCTGCCTTTAGCGTATGGCCTGGCAGCACCTCGCAATGGCACCAGGTCACTGCTCGCAGGCCTCCAGGCTCATGTCATTAAGTGGTTACTGTTTGATTCCCGACCTTTGACTAAGGATAATAAATCTGCCGACCCTCCAGAAACGTAAGTATTACCTATTTTTCACACATCTGCGTAGAAAAGAAGAATAAAGCCCTTTTTCTGTTTACATTAACCTCCGAGCAACACTTTTGTAGCTTCTGATTCTCACACGTCGGAAGGGAGAAGCCCAAGCTACATGTCACCGTACAAGATCGGTCTGCCATTTTGTACACAGTAGTTAGCACATCATAATTCACTACATACAAACTAATCTGAAAGGACGACACACATAGGTAGAAAACATGCATTGGCAACGTGTGTCACAGAGTAGTGCTGATTGTCATAAACATACATCATATTATGGGCATGTCCAACATTTACGCTAGCGGCGGCCGTTTGGAACCAATTTGACACCATATAATTCAATATGCAGCACCAGTGCATCTAGTTTAAAAGGTATACGATATTCGACAAATGTTTTGTTATGCCACCTCTCGTTATCCATACTAATATTCTAAATGGGAAAGTGTGTGTGTTTGTTTGTCCATCTTTCATGGCAAAACGGAGCGACGAATTGACGTGATTTATTAACCCTTCGTCTGTGTTTGATAAGGATCCTAACATAAGGCAATGGACTTTAAAAATTTATATCAAAGTAAATTTTTTTATGACATTTTTTTGACACAAACAGACGAAGGGTTAAGTGGAGATAGTTGAAGGGATGGAGAGTGATATAGGCTACTTTTTGTCTCTTTCCAACGCGAGCGAAGCCGCGGGCAAAAGCTAGTCCAATATGAATGAAGGAGATGCCATCAAAAATATTGTCTTAATTACCGATAAATGTAAATAAGTGCATGCGAACAGTAAGTGAAGACTGCGTTTTCACTTAATAACAGTCCTGAGCGAACATTCGTTCGTTCGTGCACCGTGGTAAAGTATGTTAAGTGTTTTCATCAGCGCACAAATCGCTCCTTGAAAAACACAGTGTCATTAAATGAAAAACGTCTTTTTTGGGTACAATGGTTTAAAGTTTTGAAATTTTTGAATTGTCAAAAATTGCCATTTTTACAACAAACTTGTAATTTTTTTGGCAGTTCTTGTTAGTTTTGTGACTAAACCTGATAGATTATAATAGTAAATTGTATTTTTTTTATTTTGTTTCTAAGATAATTAAGCTTAAACAAAATGGTAGTGACACTTTTCCATTTATTTTTGTTTAGGGACACATGACAATTTTATATCTTCGTTTTACTTTGTGGAAAAATGACACTATAGCCATTTTTTTAATGAAATGTACCTTTTATTTCACTGAATAATTAGCAATCAAACCACCTTTTATGTATATACATTAAATTTATTGAATTATATGACATTCGGTCTCAAACCCTATATCTATTTAGCATTACTGCCCTTAAAAACTAGTGTAAACTCTCCTGGCTTGCCCTCTGAAACAATAAAATATAACTAAAAAAATATTAGAAACAAAAATCACTTTCAGTCTTGACATTTGCGTTAATAATACAACATTTATTTTAATATCCATAAAATTCATGACATTTTATACAAAAAATTAAAATTGTCAGGAAAAAGTAACCAAAGTGCATTCAGGTTAAAAAAAAAAAAATCAAACGCAATAAAATCAACAAATATCGAAAAAAATGACTTAAAACTAACCTTAAAACCCAGTGTTCCTCCCTCTGGCCCTTCGTGTAGCTTCCATGCGATCAGTTATGGACCAGACCTTTTAGCACAACTTGCCTTGTCGTCAACATCAGACAGTCCATACATCAAGCACGACTTCAAGTATGGACTCGCGCGCGACAAGACAAGTTATGCTAGAGGGGCTGATCAGTGTTACGATGAGTTTTTGAGGAATATTTTCCCATTCCTCAATAACTACGGCTTCCAGCTGGTTGAGGGTGGCTGGAGCAGGATCCTGTGACCAAACAAGCCGTTTTAACTCATCCCAGAGATGTTCGATGGGGTTCAGGTCGGGGCTCGTTGCTGCCACTCCATTACGGTGCATTCCGACCTCATGCAGGGAGTCCCGCACTATCAAGGCAGTATGGCAACGGGCGTAGACGTGCATGAATTGGAAATCAGGTCCAAAAACTCAGCGTACGAGACCATACGTTCTTCTAAGATCTCCATAATGTAACTGCCTGCAGTTAAGGACCCCTCAAACCGACCACAGCCAGTGCGGGAAACACAGACGAGTTCCGTTTTGGCGTCGATGGAAATGCCGCCCCAGAGCATGCACGTAACTGACTGTTTCTTCGGCGAAGACTGGTGTAAACTGCTCTCCTTGACTCCTGTACACCCTTTTGCATCTATAGTTGGTATAAATGATCTCCTTCGTCTCGTTGGGGAACAGAACATTCCTCTATTGGTGCAACGTCCAATCCTTAAGACTTATGGCAATTTGATTGGGGTATTGGGTCTGGCTTCAATTGGCAGCCCCTGTCAGCTCTTCGGGGTAACATGTTCTTCTCCATCAATCTTCTTCTGATCATGGAGACACTCACTACAGTTCTTCGAGCTGTTTTAAGCAGTATCTGCAGCTCAGGAGCGATAAGAAAGCGGTTCCGAAAAGAGGCCGATACAATGTACCGGTCGTCTCTAGCGGTGGTGCATGCAGCGTCTTCTCTCAGATCCAGGCCTCCTGACAGATGTAGCTACTGGTCTCCAGATACCCCAACAAGACTCGTCGCACCCGGAAACGGATTATGCTTAGGCGTTCAGCGACTTGCTACTGCCGTAGTCCGTTTAGAAGCAGTACCACCACTTGAGCTGCTTTTTCTGGTGTTAAACCCCTATTGCCTTCAAGGCTTTTTTTTTCTGCAGGCGTTCGTCCTCGGTGACCTTTGGAGTGCAAAAGATCCACATGACACCTTTACAGCTCCTTTTAAAACCGTCTGGGGTAGCACACCTAGAGTCCCATTAAAATCGCATCAATACAACGGCAGATTGGCGATTATTGTTTTTAAGAAAGTTTTACACATTTTCTCTTAAAGGGCTTTAATTGTACTTTGAAATGATACAAATATTGATAGATTACAGTCAATAAGATTAGAGATATTTTTGCTTGAAACGATTTTGCGCGAGGTGCGATTTTTTTTTGACGACGTGGTATACCCAAACTTATGCGAAGTTTAGTCGGCCGCTTGAAATGTGCATGCTCGTGGCGATGTAGCAAATAGGTGATCTAGATGCTGGTGTGTTTATACTATTGATGATTGCTTTGAATTTTTGAGCCTTGAATATCGTTGAGCCATTTTTTACTGTAACAAACAAATATACTTATTTATGGCTAATAATTTAATTATATTAATGCACAAGAAATTTATCCACTAGCAATCATAGTTTTTATATTGTATCTTAAATTAATAATTGTGTCTTGTAGATCACAAAAATAGCAATTACTTCGTAAAAAATGATTATACAAAAAATAACCTTCATTTTTATTAGCGCTGTTTGTAGGTATTTTACAAAAAAATAGATTAAAATGTCTTTTTCATAGGATTTTATCAAAATTGTGCAGGTTTATGTGCTAAACTTAAATGGAACAATGGTATTAAACGTAATAATATGTCTAGAAGATAATTAATCATTAACTGTTTTGTAATTTTAATTACCGCAAAGCATGACATAAAACTTAAAGTGACAATAATCAGTCAACGCGTTTAAAGCTACCATTACCAGTTAAAGTGGCTTTAAACTCATAACAGCAGTATTCCATTTCTTTGCAAGCGTAATTATGGTAATTCATACAATCAAAAATGACACTAAACAGATAATGACGATTCATTCATGCAAATTCTTTTTAGCGAGTTAAGACCATAACGTCATTTTAAGTAAAAGTACAGTACAACTTTATTTTTAACCTGCATTAAGCCTAATAGTTTAAAGCCAAACCGTCATTACGTGCACAGTGTCACTATACCTATCTCAAAACGTTTAGAATTGTTAAAGTACTAGTGTCATTATAGCAAAAATGACACTGTTACTTTAAAATGAAACTCAATATTGAATAGTTATTACAAGTTCAAAGTGACACTTTAAGGATTGATACAATGTTCCATAAGAAAATTGTCATACTTACCATTCAATCTCGCGGAACACCGTCACTAAACACAAAATGACAACTTTCGTCTTAGAGTTCACTACATTTTGATCGGCGTCCAGGTCATTAATGCAAACATGACATTGTTCCCGTCCCCCACGCGTCTATTCCCACTATTCGCCATAGTGACATTAGCGCCCCCTGTCGCCTCTAAGCAAGCTAAATTGATAGGTGTCTTTGCATTGCGTTCGTTATGAACGCGCGACCTAGATGGCGTTGTTAACTAAAAACCTATTGTTTTTGGATAGTGTCACTATGTTTTTCAAGGAGCGAAATGAACGAATGCTCGCTTAGATAATTAGGTGCAAAGTATGAAAACTCAGCTTCAATCATCAGGCGGACCTAAACCAATCAGGCAAAATCTTAAAATCACGATCTAAGTTTTACCAGTGGTAGGTATGCGTTTGCGCCACCAGGCTGTGGGCAGACACTACCGACCGATCCGCTCCGACTTCACACGGGGAATGAAGCTTATAGGAAGTTACATTTTCGTTTCAACTCAATCGGTATGGTTAACGTATTCCATTAACCCTTAAGGTGGGGCATATATTTACCACCATGATTTTAAACTTTTTTTGATTTTGTCAAATTCATGGAATTCAATTTTAAATATTTTTAACATTATTCTGCCCTAAATATTTAAACCTCTTACGAAGCGTGATTTTTACCGACTTGATTAACACATGTCATAATTCAATAAATTTACAGAAAAAACCCTTACCTAAACCTTCCTCAAAAATCACTCTATTACTGCACATGTCATATTTCAATCAATTTACTGAAAGCACTCATAAATTATAATAATATATTCTTAGGTGAAAACGCACATAAGTAAATGAAAATATTTTCTTTATACCTCGTCGGTGGCAAACAGGTATACGGTCCGCCTGTTGGAAAGCGGTCACCGTAACCTATGGATGCCTGCAACTCAGGGGGTGTCACATGCGCGTCGCCGACCGATTAGAAACTTGTACACTCCTTTTTTGAAGAACCCCATACTGTAGTTCATCGGGAATACTGCGGATTTTTTTGTAGACCTATATAAAAGGTACTAATTCCAATAGGTATATGTACCTACATTGTTTTGTTAATATCTCAATCGGTATCGGCAGCGCATTCGATTAAAGCGTCGTTATAACACTTTAAATTCTCGCGTTTTGTAAAGTGTCGTTTTTACCAACTTAGTTACCAAAATATCGTCTTATTCTCAATCTAAAATAAAACATTAACAAATTATTACGCTGCGCTCTAAGACTCAAATAATAGACGTAGCTCAAAAAGCGGCTAAGCTAAAATGGGACTGGGCTGGCCACGTCTGCCGAATGCCGGACGACTTGTGGGCCAAGATAACCACGGAATGGGAGCCCCACGAGTCAAACCGGGGAACCGGCAGACCACGTCGGCGATGGCGGGATAACTTGGACTCCTTTTTGAAAGATTGGCCAGATGTTGCTCCAAACAGGGATGAGTGGAAAAAAGAGGGGGGAGGCCTTTGCCCAGCAGTGGGACACATTAGGCTCTAAATAATAATAAATAATAACAAATTATATACCTAAACATTCATATGCTCCACTCCACGGCTGTTCCATGGTAAGTAACATAATAATACATAGTGATTGAAACATAAATAAATAAATTGTTTTAATAGAAAACACAACCTCTTCAATAAGGGCGCCACTGGACTCAATATAATGTACAGCTTTTTTCTCGGGAGTTTTAATGATTATTTTTTGTTAGGTATAAAAACACAAAATTTAAAACAACATGGTTTCTTCATATCTGTGCATATGCACACGTATCTATCGGGCTCACGCTTAGCGCTTACGCTCAATGAGAATGAGAAAGAGAAAATAACAGCGAGTGGATATATCAACTCGTTGAACGAGTGGATATATCTCTGAAATAAATAGCAACTTACTCAGTAACTTACTTGTCAATTGATATACGGTAGGTACGATCTAAAACTACTCGGGTGAAGGCAAACGATATAACATCGAAATACCCGTCATAATTCTCCTACCAGCCACGTGCTCCGGCATAAATTCCGGCCGTCTATGTACTTTTGGACAATATTTTACTTCACTACTGAACATAACGGCAGAAGAACTAAGGTTATTCAAATTTATAAAATATTGCTGAACATAAATAAGAGTATAATCGTTTGCGAATGTGTTTGAACCATTGGATAGGTAAGATTGCCTTGGTTTTGCCAACGGAGTTTTTGATAAAACGTAGCACTTAGTTAGGTTATGTAATACATAATGTATTCCCATTTACCACTTATTTTATGTATGTTCGATGTTATTTATTTATCATATCTAGACATTCATGTTTGGCTTACAGCGAACCAAACACCAAAACATGGACAAAAGTCAAAATACAAAGATACAATTACAATTAAACAATGAAAAAAAATGTAAATAAAATAATTTACAATAATTAACATAAAAATCACAGTACACCCTTAGGTATATCACGGCAAATATAATATAACCCTGGTCTATTAAACGATAATAGTTATCTGGTTGTAGTTACTTGCGCCCTTCTGAGGAGCGTCAGGAAGAGGCTCTATGGCGTGCGTGCAGCGAAGTAATATGGCGCTGTGCGGGCGGCATGGCGCCCCCGCAGACTGGTCAGGCAAAAGCAGTGGTGGTGCTGCCATCAGATATGACGTACGTGCAACACAGCTCAACATACTATCAAGATGGAGTTACCGAAAAGGTAATAACGACGATGAATTCAAACCAGTAACTGTATGACGTCTGAAAACGACTATGTTTTAGAAGAAACTTTCAATGTATATTTAAAATGTATGAAACTACTACTATCATAACATAACCATAATCATTTATTGCAACCATGTACAGGCTTTGGCAACATGTTCATACTAGTCCAATATACACTACAAATATGTATATACACGTTCATTTGTGGGTACACCTACACACTACTACACACAAATAAAATATTAATATTTCACGTATAATATTTGTGTCTTTCCGTACCTACTGAATAATACCAGGGGCGGCTCACTCCGCGATTCTATCGGCGCGCTACAAGTAAATGCTGGCGATTTAAAAAGGCGGTATTTCGCGAACATCAAAGCAGTGGGCCTTCTGTACTTGTACTATTATATATTCTGTGATAATACTATTCCGGATATAATTATGGAAGGCAAAGTTAATATGTAGATTTTATGTGTCTCATGGGGCGCATACCTGTCAGATTGTAAAGGCTATTGAGAGGGAGGAAACTAAAATGGGTTTCTAGTTGTTTATGAACACTCGTTACTCGTACTTGAATTTTTTTTTCCGATAGACTCACTCTCAGGAGCAGTGTCTGTCAAGTGCTACTAAGTAAAACTAGAATGAGGTGAATCTACTATAGGTGACAACAGTATGCGAGAGTTATTACTGATAAGTACCAACTACAATGAAGGCAAATTCGACCAAAGTGACTGATTCCCATTTACTATAAGATCGTGCCTAATACCTAACGAGTTTTATTAAAACACTGAAGACTATCACGTTTACCATTATGGACTAACATAATGATCTCATATTTTAATAGTGAAAATACAACCCCTGCCAGCTCCGTCGTAGAAAATTACTTCAAAAACATTAAAACGTTATTAAAATATCGGTCAGAAAGACATAGGACTGACGAATTTATAATGCGCCTCGTCGAATACCTTTCAGGGGAAATTAAACTAGCAATGAGTAATATTACTGTTCAAAGCAAAAAAAAAAGAAAAAGCACATCAATAATACTTGTAATGGTTTTGAAAATGATGATTTTAATAGAAAACTTGAAAGGCTTCATTGTAAAAACAAATGAGAACATAATCTAAAAAATATTCACATACGAATCACCTTATAGATCTGATTAAAAACAGAAACATATTCTCTGCGGCCGTAAAAGGAATCAAAGAAATCATTGTAGAAAATACACGCGCTTTGGACGCTGTGCTTCAAGTATGAGCTGTTGTGTGTGCCGACAGAGGGTGTATACAACTAAAATTAAATTATATGGACTACGCGGTGAATTCGCCGTACTTCTTAAGGCAATAGCCACAACGGACTATACAAAAAATATATATGCAATGCGGACAATTATTATAAAACAAAATTATAGCATTCAAACGAATTATTTGTCAATATTACAGTAATAAACTGCCTATCAAATGTGCCTTATACGTTGGACAAAATATTGATTTTAATAAACGATACCTATTCAGAGTGGAACATCACAACATCAGTGAAGCAATGTTCGAACGCAGACTGTGCTCAATATAAATCTGGGATACCGTGTTATGTCTCTTACACGCCTGAAGACATACTAATTACATAACTAACTAACTAACTAATTTCGTCGCTCGCTGAAGCAGCTACGAATATTCTTCTCAACTTAAATTTGAGAATGAAAAAATGTAACAAAGTGAACGGTGAACACACACGCTTAGATTTTCTAGTATAATTATGTTATACTGTATGAGACTTTCTTACGTGGTTCAGATACAATCTTGAATATTCTTAAATGGTTCAAAAGAAATGGTGGGAAAGAACATTCCAAATATTGGCCTTAATTGAGTATAAAAGAGAAATGAGTCACTATGTGGCTCACTGGAAGCATTTAAATCGATGGAAATTCTACGATGATTTAAATTTAAAAGGCATTGTATAATTTACAAAATTTGTATCAGGAAATGTGTGTTCACGGCATTTTCTGTACGGTGTAAAATAAATCATAATTATATTAAAGTAAAAACTTCGCAATCGAAATATTTCCGGGTAAAATCAGTAATTTTGTGTTCTTGATCCTCCTTAGATTTAGGATTAGATAAGTACACGTTAGTGTCTAATTATTTATTTTGTAAAAAAAATAATTATGAGTTATGACTCTGGTTTACTCCGACAGTACAATCAGCCAAATTGGCGTAATGTAGACTTCACACCAATACTCAACGAAGAAGGTCAACCTGCATCTCCACCACCAATCACATGACGCAACCATGACCTCGATTATAGTTTTTCACTAAGACGACTTTCTTTCAGCTATGACGGGTAAATTAGAGCCAAATTCACCTTTACAATTGATGACGACAACGCTGCCGTCACCACCGCCGCCGTCGTTGGCAACATCTACATTTTATCTCAACAACACGAAGTCGATGGATACGATATTGAGAAAATCTCAGGACTCTCAGGATGAAAAAAGTGACTTAGAAACATTAAAAGCATTTAAAGAGTTCTAGTCGCCCCCGAAACATTTCGATTCCCATTGGCAAAGTAAAATAAATTTATATTTTCAACGGCATTGGTGTACAAAATATCCATGGCTGGTTTGGTTTGGCAGAGATCATGCAAACGAGCGTAAAAAATGCATGTGAAGTACAAATTGGTAATTTAGATACCAATAATTAAACATGGAGATCAAAATTGAAATTAAATAGTGCTCAGGGCAATGCCGGGAAGTTTGGATTTATTCGAGGGGAAGAAGACCAAACCAGCCGTGGCGCCAAAAGAAGCAACCGCCGAAGAAAAGACGAAGTAACTTAACATTCATTAAAGAAAATTGCAGCAAAGGACCAACTTTCGTGATGGATCACGCGAAAACTATAAGTGCTACAACCAAAGTGTCAATGAATGATTTGTAGTAAATTTATTAAGGATTACTTTGTTCCTACGCGCTTTTTCTGTATCTTCAACAGTTTTGACTGAAATCGAGAAAAACCGCATTTTCGGCACTTTAAGGGAGGGTAGAGGGGTGACGCAGAGGGGGGAGGAGTGGGGAGGGGTTGATGAAAAATAACTTCGGTCTATAACGTACATATTTCAATTTAAAAAAATCTTTCATTAATTATGCCGTAAGTTTAGCTAATTTCCCCGTACTATAAAAAAAACAGACAGATCAAACTTCTTGGTACTCGCAGAATCTTCGGCGTATTATTCAAATTAAACCTTAAACTGTACGAGTGAGCCAGCTGTCCACATCTTCAAATCTGTTACAGCTATATCACGAAAGATTTGGACATCAAAGTAAGAGCCATGTCAAGAAATTGATAGAAAGAGAGTTTGCCATTAAAGCAGAAGCAACCAAAGAAGTCTGTAAAGGGTGAATCTATGGCAAATCCCACAGGTGAATCCCAAGTTCTTTACTTCGATCAGAAAGTTGCTTTTGATACTGGCCACGTTGCATTTTGACGTAATGATAGGCTACCTAATGATTCTCCGACAATTTTTTAGCCGATTATTGATTCGCCGACAACAATTCGCCGAATGCCATTTAGCCGAATAATCAAACTATCGCTGTCACTTTTGGTCCAATAACGTTACGTAGAATCTTGGTTCGCATACAATTCAGTTCGCTTTTGTGCAAATTATCCGAACTATCATTGGACATTTTTCATTTTGCAAAGTAATATTTTCGTGTAGGCCACGTTTAGTCGAATAACGTTTCACATTTTATACATTGTTAAAATATTTTCGAATGAATGAATTATCGCTGTTGTATATAAAAAAAATACGCACTTAATAGACACTTTTTTTTCTTAAACAATGTATAATGTGAATTTTTTTTCGTTGCGGTAATAATTTACATATTCTGGCAATTAACATTATGTTCTTGAGCAGAAAAGTGCTAATTTCCGAATGGGAGAACTAAAATTTTAAATGTATAAATTTGGTGAGTTGAAAACAACAATACATAATTTACTAAAATTAATCCTTAGAATCAGAACATTTTGACACGTTGCAATAAATGTGTGTTTCTTATAAACGATCTAAGTAACAACTAGATTTTTGAATGCGCAGAACAGTTTGTACGCAAGTTCCAGCCAACTCACCAAAAAAAAAACCAAATGATCACTCCTATTGTGTTTCGACCAAATTTTTGTCGGCCAATTTTTACAATTACTAAATGATTATTCGACGAAAAGTCAATCGGCGTATCAAATTTCTGCTTACCGACTCCGTTTACGAACGAATATTATGCGAAATGAGACTCTTCCAATCGTTATTCGGCCAAAAAAGGTGTCGGCGAATCGTTGTCGGCGTACCGAAAATCGGCGTATTTTATATCGGAATATCAATCGGGCACCAATAGCACAGAATACATTTTAGTACAAGTACAGAAAGCCCTCTCCAAAAACCTGTTTAAAGAAATAACGACACATGCCACGATACTATTAAGTTCAAATTCCCACCGCGCAACGCTAAATGCCTACAATTATATTAAAGTAGAAGTGCGCTCTCTTTCTATCGCGTAACTCGTACCTTTTCTGACGATATAGGGTTGTCTCCTTTTAAAAAATAATATAATCTTAATATTTAATTATTACCTTTTTTATATTGCTCTACTTTAGCTCGAAAAAACCTAAGATATGACTTAGTGGTATGTAGGTTTAATTCTTATAAATTCGCGTGTAACTAAGGCGTACTTCCTTAGATAAGTATGTATATAGGTTCTAATACGTATGTAGGTTTATTTATTGTATTTGTGTATGTTTTATTTTATAATAGTAGGTATCGACTTGCATTTAATCATTACAATCTCATACTGGCTTTATAATCTTGTGCACCAAACTATCTATGATTTGCTCAGTGATTGACTGGTAGAGAATGCCTTAAGGCGTTAAGTCCGCCATTTGTACTTTTTATTAATAATTTGTGCAATAACGTTTAAATAAATAAATAAGTAAGTACCTTAATTGAAACAGGCCTGATATTACCTACTCAAATCAAAGGCCTTGTATAATTCCGCCCTTTAGTTATTTTTGTAAACAAATAAGGTTTCGAATAGTACGATCACGATAAAATATCAATTCTGTAACAGCGGTCGAATCAATACGTAGGTATGCGACGAACAACTCTCACGCGTGCGTCACCGCTCGCCCGTGAGGCCCTACTGATTTGCCCCTCGCGAGGTAATACAGTTCGATACCTACACGCGCGACTGGGACAGGCCTGGTAATAGGATTGGACAACTTAAAGTTACAGTGTTCAGGTCACCGGCCACAACACAACACAACTCCAAGTGGGCGACAATTACCTACGACTAATTTACTTGCCTATAATATCAATACAAAATAGCATTCTTAAAAAACTGACTTTTCAAATATCTATCTGGATTTCCGTTATATTAATTTTACTATATTTGTTCCGCAAGCTGCACCTATTTGAATTCACAAATTTGGAGGACGTTCAGATTTTTATGAAGAGGTATTTACATCTGGTAAGTTACACCTAATATTTACTTAAATAAGATGCATTAGGGGATTCCCAATGACAGAAATGCTCGTGTAATTTCGAAAGGGGAATCTTGATATGGTGGAAAATAATGGTGATTTTGAAATCAGACGACTTTCGGAATTACTCGACTTATTAATGTGTGTTTTATGATAAAAAGCAAACAAAATCTATTTATTTTCTTTAGTTTAAAATTGAAGATGGTTGCGGAGCTTTGCTGTTGCTGTATGCTGCAGTGCTATCTAGAGGATGTGAAAAGTAAGAACATTATATTTTATCTTAAAATTCTGTTGCGATAAAATTTATTAACTCAGGATAAAATACACGATTGTCAAAATACTGTCCTTGAACTCCTCTATAAAGATGGTGAAAGTGTTTAAATACAAATTTTAAACAGCGTCAAAAAAGACTTGGATGGCAAGCTGACATACTTGGTTTCCTCGCACGTGGAAGGATCGCTAAACATTGTGACGTTGCTGCTCACCGGCCGGGCCACTCCATACCTTCATAACGGAGTCGTTTATATTGGTGACGAAGACCACTATGTAAGTTGTAGTTATAACAATAGCAACGGTATTATATACGATATAATTATATCATGTTTTATTAGAATAAAAAATAAACCTTTAAATTACAGATTGTGAAAAAAAAATTTGACTGTTTAAAGAAATTTTTTGGTAATTATTATATATGTTATGGACCAAATGATAAATCGGGGCAAAAAAAATTATGAATAATGCCCATTGTGAGTGGGCAGTTTGATAATAACTATTCAAATAATTAAATTGCCCGGGCATTATACATAATGCCCATCCTCTGTTGGGCAAAGTAATAATAACACATCGGACAGCTGAATTTTTCCCGGGCATTGTACATAATGCCCATCTTATGTTGGGCAAAATGATAATAACATATTGAATAGCTGAATTTTTCCCGGGCATTATACATAATGCCCATCCTATGTTGGGCAAAGTGATAATAACATATTGTATAGCTGAATTTTGCCCGGGCATTATACATAATGCCCATCCTTTTTTGCGCAAAGTAATAATAACACACCAAATAACTGAATTTTGCCCAAGAATAGACATTTTATAGATTTTTTATTTATTTTATTTACACAAAGGAAATTACACAGTATGAGCATCCATACTAGATAAGATAAGATAAAGATAAAATATCGTTTATTCAAGTAGGATTTTACAACCTCTTTCGAATCGTCAAAATTACATTAAAATAAATTAAAAAATAAATAACAAATTTACAGAAACAATATAACTTAACAACAAACCTATAAAATTTGCTTCTAAGATATTATAAATATTATCATTCATTATTCATTCATTAAGTTTTACTAATATTATAAATGGGAAAGTGTCATAACGCCGGCGGCTTGCTGAACGGATCACCGGAATCTGGCTACCGCAGTCTCACCTCTCGATAACCTTTCAGCCACTCTTCAAGTGTTGCTCTGTTGTCGCACCGTGTGTGCGCCCATTTTGCAGGGCCCACTCAATGAGTTGGCAAGTCACCTCCTGTCTTTTACAATTCTGAGACTTATTGTCACGGCAGGTATCTGATAGTCTCCTCCCATAGCCCTTTATACAGTTCATCCAACTTACAATACAATAACCCATGACTAGCTCCCATCGTAGCACAACAGACAGTGTTGCACTGCAATAGTCTTTGCACCTGGTGGGGACCATATCATCATATAATAAAACATGTAGAAAAGCTAATAGATGGATTGGCGCAGCTTCAGCAGACTTTCGTGCCGATCTGTTCAAGAGTTCAGTTTCATATCAAACTACAAGGGACACAGCCGCGAGCCGCCTGCAATGCCTTAGGACCTCTCGATGTCAAGGATGGCTAAGATAGTACTGATGATTTAGAGTTAAACGACAAGTCCGACATAGGCCGCAGAGCAGAGCTCGCCTCCAGCCTTAGTGAAACATAGATGATGTCGGGGGAGGGCGAGAACCATAAGGCAGAGCTACCGGTAAGCGCTATCATAAAAGTGTACTTTCACGAATGGCAAAGATGGTGAAACGCCTAGTTTGTTTCGTAGGTATGACCAAGTGTCCCTTTCTTGCTAGGAGAGGGATAAGATAGCACTTTAGTGTCAAAAACCAATTGTTAATAAACTTACATGATGAACTAGCTCTGCAGAATGCCCCCACAAACATTGTGCCGCGGTAGGCGGGGCCGGGTTATAAAATTATACCATTTGCAAATGGTGGTCAGTCTGCTTAGTTGGGTTCTGGTACTCTCGAAGCAGAAAAAGAGGAGTTGACTTATTACGGGCAGCTGCAGTATCATAATGCCCGGGCAATGTGATAAAAAATGGCGTTCAGGCAAACTTGTTAAACTTATTATCAAATTGCCCAACAATCATGTAGCAGTATCATAATGCCCCGGGCAATGTGATAAAAAAATGGCGTTCAGGCAAACTTGTTAAACTTATTATCAAATTGCCCAAAAATCACGTAGCGGTATCATAATGCCCGGGCAATGTGATAAAAAATGGCGTTCCGGCAAACTTGTTAAACTTATTATCACACTGCCCAACAATCACGTAGCAGTATCATAATGCCCGGGCAATGTGATAAAAAATGGCGTTCCGGCAAACTTGTTAAACTTATTATCACATTGCCCAACAATCACGTAGCATTATCATAATGACCGGGCAATTGCCCAACAATCACGTAGCATTATCATAATGACCGGGCAATGTGATAAAAAATGGCGTCTAGACAATGATTAATCACTTTGCCCAATATGGCTAGGCATTAGATAGGCAGGGAGGGTAGATGGCGCACGAGTCATGTAAACAATGAGCTCCGTGTTTATATTCGACGAAATAGTCTATTTTACGTAAATCTCGAAAAAATCTAACTTGTTGTGTTGGAAACAATTACTGTGAACTGTGAAAGTGTTATCTCAAGACAATGTAGTTTTTAAGTGATATAATTTATGCTTCTGCTCGGTGCATGTTTATGAACTAACTTTGACAAATTATCAAGTGTTCTGCTTATTGACAGTTTATAGAAATAATTTAAAAAACAGTATTTTAATCCAGTGAAGAATATTTGGCATAAAAATTATAAATACTGTATGTGACCAGTGACTGTTTAAAATTTCAAACGTGAACATAAACAATAACTAGTTAAACGAGTACTTTGGTGCGCCATCTGTGGGTTATTTGCTGAACTACCGAACGAAGCTCTTATCTACGCCATATTTATTGCTGTTTACGCCATCTCTAAGGATCTAACTGAACTATATAATAAGCACACAGACATCTGAATCAAACCAAGTGTAAGCAAATTTCGTATTCTACGTCACTGTGGCCGTGGCTAAGCGGACTTAGTACCTGACTATAATACGCAGCAATCTCAAGTGAACCGGGTTCAAATCCCCGACGGTGTGGACTTTTTGTATTCTAGTATTTTATTTAAAATAAAATTAAAATGTCTTCAAAAACCGACATACATTACTGTGCCAAATGTACAAAGGAAATCAAATCGAAGGATTATTTAAAATGTAATCAGTGTGGAAGTTACTATGACGTAACATGCACTACAAATGTCAGTCTTAAGCTCTTCGACTTAATGTCTAAGTTAGGTAAACAGGCTTGGAAATGCCATCAGTGCCGTAAAAATAGTCCAACTGCTACAAAGGGTCAACAAAAAACTACTGCTGGCAGCAGTAGGATACGCTCGCCGGTAAAAACGCGACGGAAAGCTAAAGTAGTAAAACGCAGCCCTTCTCCGGAAATGTCTCACAAATCTGATACTGACTCAAACTTTGACTCCCAAGAGCATGACGATACCGTTCACAGTCTTCCGGATATATCAACAACAGATGACGTACAAGTAATAGAGCTGAAAACTCAGGTCTCAAATTTATCCGTGCAGCTAGCCAGCGCGCACGAAGAAATAGACCGTTTAAATTGTACTATCTCAGAAATGTCAAAAGATCTAGAGGAGAAACTGAAAAAAATAAATGCATACAAACAAATTTTGGGAGAAAAAGGAACACCTAAAACCAAGTCAACCAAGAAAAAGAACGCAAATAAACTTACAACAGACACCTTATTCAGCTGCACTAATCAGGAAATCATAACCCGTGCTCCCATCATGCAAGCAGATAGTTTACGACTAAATGACTCTTTAAATAATTCCACTGCTGATCTCAAGATGTCGACTGTCACGAGCTTTGAAAAAGAAAATTCAATTAATCCAGAATGTGAAATAGATACACCCGACAAGGAAAGCGATCAAGAACTCCTGGACAGTTCTACTGTCACGGAGGATTCGCATTTTGCCGAAATCAAAAAACATAGAGTACTGATTTTTTCGGATGAAAAATGCGTATTTTTACGAAGATATCTACAAAACCATCTCGGAGATACACACATCGTTACTTCTATTGTAAAACCAGGTGCATCAACAGATAAACTGTTAGAATCTTGTGTAAATATGTGTAGAGACTTCACAAAGTATGACTATGTCATTATATTAAGTGGCCAAAATGATAAAAGCCTCATGAAATTACAGGCAACTCTATATAATTGTATGGACCGATTATCTCACACTAACCTTTTACTTACCGATGTATTTCTTAGTAAAAATCTTAATGTCCCTATAATCAGCGAAATGTATAAGTTGTTATGCGATGAATATAGGCAGTGGTCTTATTTTATAAGTCCTTATGACGGCACTTCATTTACTTTTAGAACCAGGAAACGAAATCTAAGCTTAGCATTGTTAAATCGGATACTTAGTCTTAACTATAAGTATGAGTATTACAGCTACAATGATACTGAAGTAAAACTGGAAGACGAAAATGTTAAGGAAAAACCAATTGACGTCCGTAACGAATGTGATTTTTTTCGATCCTAACGATTGCACCTTTTCAATTTTTCACCAAAATGTTCAGGGCCTAAAGTCTAAAATTGGTGAAATAGAAATTTTAACAGACTCTATAAATATGGATGTTCTTTGTTGTTCTGAAACATTTCTAAAAAAAAATGAGGTAGACTCTCTTCAAATTAACGATTACAAGATGTGTTCGCAATTTTGTAGAAGCAAAATGACTCGAGGTGGAGTGTGCATTTACATAAAAAAATCCATAAACTGTATAAACCTTGAATGGATCTCTGCACTGTCCAAAGAGTTGCATTTTGAATCATGCGGTGTTTTAATTCCTGATCTTAACTGTATAGTGGTATGTATTTACAGAAGCCCTGATAGCGATATAACTTTTTTCTTTGAAAGTTTAGAAGTCCTGCTTGATAAATTGACACAGCGTTCTCGTAACTTTAAGCGCAAAATAATTTTGGCAGGTGACTTCAATATAAACTTGTTAAGTAACGATACAGCAAAGCATTCTTTCATTTCTTGTTTAACCAAGTATAACTTTAAAGCCAAAATTATAGACCCGACAAGAATTACGAACACGTCTCAAACGTGCATTGACAATTTAATTTCAAATTTTCGACAATGCGCAGCTAAAGTGTTAAATTTGGGTATATCTGACCACACAGGACAAATAATGACTTTTCCTACATCTCTTGGTTTTAAACAGAAACATTGGTTCGTTAAAAGTAGAAACGTTAATAAGTATATCGAAATTTTTATTAAGTACATTTCACAGACAAATTTTTCTGAGGTTTTCGAAAAATCGGACTCCAATAGTGCTTATCAGACATTTATAGACTTGTATAAGTTAATATTTGACTTAACAATACCTCTTGAAACCGTTCGTAAGACGTTCAAGAGTAACCCAAACTGGAAAACAAGAGGTATTGTGAAGGCATCTAAAACTAAACGCAAACTGCATTTGTTAACTCAAAGATCCAAAAATATTCAAAACTTGATTAAGTATAAGGCTTATTGTAAACTGTATAAAAAAGTTGTACGACGTGCAAAAATGATTGCGAATGATAAATTTATTCAGAACAGTGAAAATAAATCTAAAGCCTCTTGGGCACTGATTAAACAACATACTTCCTCTTTCGTAAACCCTTTGAAGACAATGATAGAAAAGATAACGGATGATGGAATTACTATATCAAATCCCTCGATGATAGCCAAAACTTTTAACCATTTTTTTCTAAATAAGAATTCGAGTAATGCTTCCATAGATCAATATAAATCTGTATCTCAAACTGTCTGTAAAAGCATTTTCCTAAACCCGGTTGACAGAAATGAACTGCAAAACATTGTAAAATCACTAAGCAATAAAAAAAGCGTTGGTTATGACTCAATTCCAGTGCAAGTAATTAAAGCAAGCGTAGATTTTATTTTAGATCCGTTGATACACATTTTGAACCTAACTCTTGAGACTGGAATTTTTCCTGAAGATTTAAAAAAAGCGCTAATTAAACCTTTATATAAAAAAGGCGAAAAGGATCAAATTAGTAATTATAGACCAATTGCTCTGCTTCCAACTTTTTCGAAAATCTTCGAAAAAGTTATTTACAATAGGTTACTTAGCTTTATAGAAGTAAATAAAATACTTAATCCAAATCAATTCGGATTTCAGAAGGGAAAATCTACTTCACTGGCAACATTCAAAATTTTTATGAACATATGGGATGAGATTAATAACAAGAGACCATGTTTTGCTCTTCTATTGGATTTATCAAAAGCCTTTGATTGCGTGGTACACAATACTGTTTTAAGTCAACTAGAAAATTTAGGAATACGAGGTAACGCATTAAAACTTTTCAAAACATACCTATGTAACCGGAAGCAAGCGACGGTTATCGAATCGTTTAATGATTTAACAAAGTCCATAGAGCAAGAGCAATCTGATTATGAAATTGTCAACGTAGGAGTTCCGCAGGGAAGTGTGTTAGGCCCACTTATTTTTCTAATTTATATAAATGAATTACCCAAAATTGTCAATGAATTATGCGTTCTATTTGCTGATGACGCTACGCTTTTATTTTCAGGATCGCTAACAGACGAGCACTTCGAACAAAGTATTAATAACACTTTAGGAACTGTAGTTCAATGGCTTGAAACATTAAACTTATATGTAAATTTAAACAAAACAAAAATTATTCAGTTTCGAAATTACAAAACCACACCGATGTCTATCGCCGTAAGACAAGGAGCAGTGGCAATAGAACAGGTTGACAGTGCTAAATTTCTAGGAATTACAATAGATTCTCATCTCAATTGGAAATCTCACATAGCAGATTTAAATTGTAAAATTGCAAAAGCAGCTTATGCCTTATCCATACTCTCTGAAACATGTTCAGAGATTGTAGTAAAGAGTGCATACTACGGAAATGTTTACTCGCATCTCACGTATGGTATCATTTATTGGGGTGATTCTGCTGATGTCTTGACTACTTTCAGATTGCAAAAAAGATGCTTACGAAACATGTTTCACTTACACAAACGTCACTCAGTCAGAAATGTTTTCAGGAAAAATCAGATATTGACTTTAACTGGAATCTACATACTTGAGCTATGCCTTTTGTAAAGCGCAACGGACAGTATTTCACAAAGATGTCCACAATCAATGAAAACTTGCGCACACAATACAAATATAACTATCGTGTTCCAAAGACTAACAATAAAGTAATGGAAAAAAGTGCTTATATTTCAGCAATAAAAGTTTTTAACAAATTGCCAATTGAAATAAAGTCAGCTGACGACAAACAATTTAAAAGTGTTCTCAAAAAGTGGCTTATTGGTAGAGTATTCTACAGCATGAAAGAGTTTGATGCTTACGACAATAGTGCATGCATGTATTAATTAGTTATAGTTTAGTGTAAGGAAATTATATTGTACGTCCGTGATGGATAAACTGTTGGTTCTCAAATTGTAGTATTGTAAATATCTTTGTACACAGTTATACAATAAATCATATCTTATCTTATCTTATCATTATTCATAATGCCCGGGCATTATACATAATGCCCTTATTAATCACTTGGTCCATAACATATATATTATTAGTGGTGCAATTATTGATTTCAGGCCATGCCACAGTTCGGAGTATTGTCACGTAGTCCAGTCGGTCTTTTAGTATTCTATGGAAGCGAAGACAATGCTAAAAATAATGCTAACCAGCAGCATCCAGGATCTAGGCTTAAAACACCAGCTATGCCTATTTGGGTTAGCATGAATGCTAAACTAAGTACTCGTAGTTTAAGTCATCTATAAGTAATTAAGTATTTAACAGATACTTACATGATTTAATTGTTAAGATACAAATAGCACGTACTTATTCCAAATAGTACATTACGATACTAGCGCAATACAATACCTCTTTAAATACGAGCTGATACGATAAATACGATCTTTTCGTTGCCATAGTATGTTATACTGGCAACAAGTCCTGGAACAGATTAATGCAACTTTGATCCTTCTAGTTGGGAATTAAAATCCCGTTTACGAAAAAAATGTGAAAAAAATAACAATGTCACGTGCTGAGTGTCTTGCATTGGTCTTGCACAAAACAACTTCTGACTGCAAAAATCATCCGTCTTTCATTTCATACAGAAGTTCTAAATGTTTTAAATGTAACTTAATGAACTACCATTTCAGGTTACAAGTTGTTCGGGACATTATGGCGTGATGTTTAATACGAATCGTGAATTGTTAAGGAATTATCATGCAGAACGAAGGTTCGTAACTTTTATACATGCATGAAATGTATGCATTATGCAAGCTCATAACGCCTAAGCGAACGCGTAAAAATATGCTAGTCTTAAACGGTTCCTGCATAACAACTCATAGAGCCACAAGTTTTAATATGAGTCTGCGATTTATTTTGAATCGTAACCACTATTCCCGAACAAGATGGTTATTAATAACCTGTCATTTATGTAATATGTATACCTACATAAATGCATGCTGCAGTGTCACAATTTCGTTTTCTTTCAGCCCCTTTTGCCAAGAGTGGCACTGAAACTTGAGTAGTTCATGTGCTCTGCCTACCCCTTTATGGGATACAGGCGTGATTTTATGTATGTATGTATGTATGTATGTGTACATAAATGCATTTCAGATTTGATGTCCACTATTACACTTCGGGTGGCTGCCATGTCCTGTTGAACGTCGATACGCGCGCTCATGATGACTCAGCGGGGCCTATGAGGAACGATGACATTAGCGCCACGCCTCTCGAAAAACTCATTCATACAAAGTAATATTTTTTGCTCTTTTTGTCCATCCGCCACAAGTTACCACTTCTAATAATGAGCCTTTGGGCTCATAGCACGGTAGCGTGATACAGCTTCGTGCATTGCTGTAAGTGCACAAGGGACGCACTGACTACATCGCGCTTCCGTGCAACAACAAATATTATAAATGGGAAAGTGTGTGTGTCTGTTTGTTTGTCCGTCTTTCACGGCAAAACGGAGCGACGAATTTTGAGTAGGTAATATCTTTGAGTAGGTAAACCAGATCGATATAAACACTGTGTGATAGATATATTTGACATCAAAGTCGGAGTTAGCGTAAGTGCCATGCCAGGTTATCTAAATGGCCGTCAAACACAGATCCTAAACTTTATTTTTTACAAATAACAGTGGCTAGACTATGTCCAGATATTCTGCTTTGTGGATCACGTGTAGTTGAAGTTCGCACTGTACAATTTTTTTTCGCAATCGTATCGTCTTGTACGCAATTTGTGAATTTTCTAGTAGCATTTGTCCGAAATCGTAATTGGTACTCGAGAGGATTAATTAAATACTGTCTAAACAATGCTTTACGTCGAGTTTCTAGGACTAAATGCGTACTTTATTATGTGACTTATTAAGCCAATGTCTTGTTATAAGAAAAAAATATAATAGCAAATAAATACGGCTACTAAAAGTTGTCTTCATACTTAACGATACAGTTTTTAAGACTATACCTACCAAATAGTCGAAATTAGCCTCCATCGCAATGTAAGCGGGTCAACATAAAAAATGTTCACATTTAAATCATATTTTTTATGGAATTTCGTGGAAAACTGCACGGTCGTGTAGATCATAGACCATTAAGTTTATCAACACCATCTACGGTTAAAGGATGAAAGAGCTTACACGCTATCTGGACATATATGGCACTATAGTAAATGATGTTAAATATGGAAGATTTACAATTGTCCCGTAGTTACTATTACCCCGACTGACCTTAATTACTTACTTAAGCAAAGGCTATATTATTAATTTATTATTCAGTAGGTACCTACTACTTACATACATACTGACTTCTTTTGTCAATCACAGGTGGCAAGATGCAAAAATAACCTGGACGGGTCCAGGGCCTCATGTCAGCGATTCCCCAATATGAACATCATCAAGTTAATACACGCGTAGGTAGTTGTAGATGTAGAATTTAAGAATTAGAAAGTGAAATTAGTTAATTAGTCCTGTTGTTCTGATATCATTACTGCTGTCATCCGTAATCGAGGTCTTACCATCTTCGCCTGAGTAGGTAGGTATGTATATTTAATTGTATACATATATATGTAAGGAATAAGTTTAGTTCGCTTTACCAATATAATTAACACAATGTTAGTTGATGTTAGTGAACTAATCCGAATATACTGAATTCAATGTAACTTCTTCACTTCACTGCGTAGTCTCAGTTAAATTGGTTGGATGAGTAGGTAGTAGATTCTACAAAATTTGGATAAGTAGGCACTCGGAGTAAATTTTAGTAGGTATAATATTGGTAATGTAAAAAATTGGCTAAGGCTGCAACCAGCCTAAGCAAGGTGGCAATCGCTTGCACTATGACAACGTAAAGCTTTGTATTTCTCGATTATTATTCGACAGTGAAAATGAAAATGAAAATGAAATATTTATTTTTCAAGTAGGCATATTACAATGCGCATATGAACGTCAAATAAAGCTACGCCAGCTCTAACCCTACGCCTCAGCCTCGAGAAGATTTCAGCGCAAGTGTCAGCGTAATCGATTAGCAGGTTGACTAAGCAGTTTGTTGTTGAATTTACTCGTAGGTCAGTATTTTAATGTAGTTAATGCTTTTATGTAGCGAACTCATACGATTGTATGTTAGAAATATTAAAAGTGCTTTAAATAAATACATAAACAAACAAAGAACGTTTTTTTATTTCCTATAAAACTCGCCTTTATTAGTAAGTAAGCTACTACGGGTGCAAAGAAATCGGACCACCCCAGCATTTTTACATTTTTTTCCATTACTGTAAAAAGTGTAAGTCCTACCTCAAAAAATTTAATACCACGTGATAGGTAATTTTCTGCCCTATCAAATGACACCAACAGTTTGTGGTGGGGGTGAATATTGGGTAAAATGTGGGCGGGGAAATCACCCCCCTCCAATTTTCTCTTTGACGCTTGCCCTAATTGAGCACTTGCCATTGGTCATAAAACCCGTAATTACCATTGTTTATGCATCCTCCGTAATTGATACGTCTTCCTGAACACTGGTCTCATCAAATTGACCTGAAAAACTGAAAAAAAAAGGTCAAGCAGTTGCCCTGTTGCAAAGTGGGCTTAGTCAGCGTGAAGTGGCTCGCTAACTGAATTTATGGAAGTCTTCAGGTCAACGTGTGTGTCACGAGATTTCAAAAGGACCATAGGCTCTCCAGAAGACCCGAAACAGGCAAAACTCGCTGTACTTCAGAGAGAGATGACCCATTTATCGTTGTTACCTCTCTAAGAAATTGTCGACTGAACGCTGTTCAGGTCCAGCAAAAGCTTTAAGAGACCAGCACTGTTTATGTCAGCCAATGGACTGTTAGAAGACGACTAAAAGAAAAGAAATTGACAGCACACAGACCTGCAAATGGCCGAAAACTCCCCACAGACCACCGAATTGCACGACGCGTCTTCGCTCAGGAACATGAAGGTTGGACGCTCCAGCAATGGAGGACCGTACTTTGTTCCGACGAGTGCAGGATAACTTTATTCGGTAATGATGGACGGGCACAAGTCTACCGAAGGCCTGGAGAGCTGTTTTCTCAATGCTGAATCGAGGAACTTGTTGTCTATGGTGGAGGATCAATAATGGTCTGGGGAGGCATTTCCTTGGAAGCGAAGACGGACATTGTTTTTATCACAGGGCCAGGTACCATGCCGAATCCGGGTGGTTTGACTGCTCGTCGGTACATTGAGGAAGTCCTGGATGAACACGTGGTCCCATTCGCGGGTTACATCAGCGACAAGTTTATCCTGATGCAAGATAACGCTCGACCTCATACGGCCCGGTACTAAGGAGTACCTGGAGGAGGTCGGCATAGGGGTTATGGATTGTCCATCACGAAGTCCAGACCTGAACCAGTTCGAACACCTATGGGACAAACTGAAAAGAAGAGTCCAGGCCAGATTTCCCGCCCCTGAAACCTTAGTGGAGCTGCGGTATGCAATTGAAGAAGAATGGGCGGGCTTCCCTCAAGAAGTCGTGGTAAAATTGATAAGGTCGATGAAAAACCGCATGATTGCTTATCATAGGGCTAGAGGAGGCAATACACATTACTGAAAAGCTGAAAATTGTTTTAATTTTTCCTGATTTTCCTTGGAACCACAATTTTCCCGTTAGGCATACGGTTTACTCCATGTACGCATTTTTAGGGCAGCAACGTTCGAAGCCCTGAAAAACTGAAAGTGTTGGACGGAAACTTTTGAAAAGCATATGAATTTGTAGAGGTAAACCTTAGGTTTCATTTGGTATATAACAAATCGCGATCTTGCTTACAGTTTTTACAGAAATTGAAGAAATGTTAAAAATGCAGGGGTGGTCTGATTTCTTTGCACCCGAGTGTAGTTTTTAGTAAGTTATTTTAAACACATAGGATCAAAACGCAGATATCAACTACTTTTAATTAATTTTGTTTCTGTTAATTTGTAACCTTAAATCACTCTATCTCCCAATACGTATAGTAGATACCTATTAAGATTACAAGTACCCGGCGATAAAAAATACACATCGGATTTTGGTCTTCGTAGAGCGTTGTCTCTTTCTTGCTTATGTGACGTTAATTTTATTGTCTCTTTCCAAAGACTGACGTGCATTCTTTATCGCCGTTTACTGTACATCCATCAGCGTACCCTTCGTGTTTGAATAATAAATAATGTTATAGAAATGTATCAATTTAACATACATTTTTAAAATAAGTACGTATAACTCAAAGTTTTAAAGTTGGAAGAATGTTTTTGTAATTAACGCTTATACTAAACATAATAATAAGTAAAAACCGGCCAAGAGCGTGTCGGGCCACGCTCAGTGTAGGGTTCCGTAGTTTTCCGTAGTTTTTCATTTTTAAATACCAATCTAACAATATATGACACGTTGGGGTTAGAATGAAAAAAATATCAGCCCCCACTTTACATGTAGGGGGGGGGTACCCTAATAAAACATTTTTATCCATTTTTTATTTTTGCACTTTGTTGGCGTGAACAGACGGACATACAGACATGGCGAAACTATAAGGGTTCCTAGTTGACTACGGAACCCTAAAAATCGAATAAAGTCGAAAGTAGAGGTATAGCTTCATAGCTATGGTTAATAGATTTATATTAAATGAATTAAACACATAATATCAATATCGAATTTTAGGGAAAAATAAAGATGTGTAAATGAACATGTGAGGAGTCTTTTCAAAAGGGTTTATTTATATATGAACTCCATGGAAAACTAAAAGTCCTTTCGAATAGACATCGACACACCTCCTTATTTACAATCACAGTTAAACTGTAAATTCCACACAACCGTATTGTTTTAATTAAATTACGTCATAACTTTCCATAATGATTCAATTATGTCCGGAAGCTGTCGGGAACCTATTGGAATTTTCTAAGAAATCTTGGTTGGTAGTGTTTTTTTTCTGTATCTTCAGATATCAAACTTACTTCGTTATAATACTTATGTACTTTTAATAGGGAGGCAGGTAGTCATTTGCAGAGTTGTTACATGTTATATAAAACGAAGATGATTGATGGTTTATTCGACAAATGTACCAATAAAAGTAATTTATCAAATGCTTGTCAATCCCAATGGCGTCCTGGTCTCACCTTTGCGAAAGATTTTTTTCGCATCCATTTGGAAGGAATCTATTTTCGGCAATAAATTGTACTTTAATGTGAAATAGCACGGGTGGTGTCGACATCTCCCTTTTTTTGATAAATTAAGCAATTCTAACACACCCTGTAAATGCTTAAATAATAACTAAGTTGAACAGAGATTAATATCAATATCAGTGTCGGGCTGTTTTAACGTTAATGATACCTATTTACTTTTAGTTTTGATACGCTACAAGGAACAGTCCTTCAAACATGGTCTAAATTTCTCTCATTCACTACGATGCAAAGAGTTACCTACGAAATATCAAGACTGTAATTTTATTTTATTTTCGATTTGGGATTTTTAGCTCCTGTTTTCTTTAAGAAAATTTGGCGTTTACAATTCTAGTTATTTCAGTTTGTATAAGTAGGAAGGTAATGGAACGTGAGGTGGGTCCCGATACGTTGGACTGATCAGATAAGTCTTACTTAGCAGAAGCATCGGCCAGGTAAGCGTAAATCGTTTTTTCGTTCAACAGGCCTGTTTTGCCAAAACTAAAGTAGACAAAGAAGAAGAACAATGGCGACTTCTTTCTTTCTCCTCGTGTTATGAAATGGTGCCATCAATTATGAATAAATAGTCCGACACATTCCCAGATACCTACTTAGGTTATCATCTCTTCTCTAAATTTGCACGCTAGGCTTATGCATTAACTTTCAAAGCCGTACTAATCCCATTGTTGAATCTGTGTCTGTGCTTATAAATCAATCGAGGCAAAATGCAGATAGTTCATAACTTTGGGAGACAATGCAGGCAAATAGCCGTTGTCAGCGGGAAGCGGCAGCGATACACTAAATCAATTTACGGGAACAAAGTGCGTCTATTGTGGCGATATCAATTTGTCAAAGGCTAAATCCTTTTAAATCAATCCAACGGTTTGGACTTAAGAACTTGGAGGTTTATTTGATTGATGGTAAATCTATTGATTATTTATTTCGCCTGCATAGTAGGAAGTGCCCGCACTTCAATGTTTTATATTTAATTCATTATACCTATAACTTTAATCTGAGATATCATATACTTAACTTTAATCTATTCATCAACGTTAGCGCTTTTGATTCCAATAAAATAAATAAATATCCTAATATTTCCATCCATTTTTAGGGTTCCGTACCAAAAAGGTACAAAAGGAACCCTTATGGTGCGATTCGGTCCGTCTGTCCGTCTGTCACATTATTAAATATCTCGAGAACTACTAACGCTATCGATTTGAAATTTGGCATAGTTATGAGCATTGTTAACCTCTACAAATAGAAAGCATAATTTTTATTATTTTAATAATTTTAATTGTGGAAAATGGCCAAAATGAAATGGGGGCAAACTGTAAATTTCAAGAAACTAGATCAAGTGGGATACCGTTAGAAAGAGCTCAAATTAAACGTAAATATTTTTTTTTATAATTTCTTTTTTGTGGAAAAAAAAGAAGAAATTTTGAAGGAAAATGTAAAAAAAAAGAGATTTAACTTTAATTTAAATTAAAAAAAGGTAGCGGACTACTTTTTAGGGTTCCGTAGTCAACTAGGAACCCTTATAGTTTCGCCATGTCTGTCTGTCCGTCCGTCCGTCCGTCCGTCCGTCCGTCCGTCCGTCCGCGGATAATCTCAGTAACCGTTAGCACTATAAAGCTGAAATTTGGTACCAATATGTATATTAATCACGCCAACAAAGTGCAAAAATAAAAAAATGGAAAAAAATGTTTTATTAGGGTACCCCCCAATATGTAAAGTGGGGCTGATATTTTTTTTCATTCCAACCCCAACGTGTGACATATTGTTGGATAGGTATTGAAAAATGAATAAGGGTTTACTAAGATCGTTTTTTGATAATATTAATAGTTTCGGAAATAATCGCTCCTAAAGGAAAAAAAAGTGCGTCCCCCCCCCTCTAACTTTTGAACCATATATTTAAAAATTATGAAAAAAATCACAAAAGTAGAACTCTATAAAGACTTTCTAGGAAAATTGTTTTGAACTTGATAGGTTTAGTAGTTTTTGAGAAAAATAAGGAAAACTACGGAACCCTACACTGAGCGTGGCCCGACACGCTCTTGGCCGGTTTTTAAAAATAGGTCCACCTATCAAATAAACTTCTGCACGTCTGGAGCCAGTATTTATAGCAATCGTAAAATGAAAATGATTGAACTTCGGTGGTTATACGCATTATATTCCTAAAATGGATTATAATGTTATACTAAAATTATAATCATCACTTTTAAGTAGCGACTTTCCGCAAAAGGGATATCCATTGAGTAGTGTATGTATATTCTTTCGTATTCAAACTCAAAACTCTCAAAAGGGGTGAGCACTTGAGCAGTATATGCAATTATGCAACTGCTCAATTTTCCGTGGCACTCTCAGCTATTAGACATTTTAAGAGAACAAAATTGAGATATTGCAGTGATAGGTTGCTCGCCCATCGCCGACACCACAATTGAACCCATATCCCACAGTTGACTTCTAAGACACCCACGGGAGGAAAAGGGTTGATGAATTTCTTAACCCACGTCACCACACGGGCAACAACAGTTTTACTTTCACTGGCTCTTTTTTCTTCACTACATATGTATTATCTTTTATAATAATATAACTTATAATTAAGCCAAAACACGTCCCACTACGGCCTCCTCTCATGCATTAAAGGGTTCGGTTCGGGCCATAGTACCCATGCTAGCCCAATGCGGTTTGGTGACCACAAACACCACACCTTTGAATTCCTTGTATGCAGGTTTCTTCGCGATGTTTTCCTTCGCCAAAAAACTTGTGGTAAATATTTACCACAAGCTAAATGATGTTTCACACATAAGTTTCGTAAAACTTACCTTACCATCAGGTGAGATCGTCGTCAAACGTCTACCTATTCATACTAAAAAAAAACTGGCCAAGAGCGTGTCGGGCCACGCTCAGTGTAGGGTTCCGTAGTCTTCTGTATTTTTCTCAAAAACTACTGAACCTATCAATTTCAAAACAATTTTCCTAGAAAGTCTGTATAAAGTTCTACTTTTGTGATTTTTTTCATATTTTTTAAACATGGTTCAAAAGTTAGAGGGGGGGGGACAGACTTTTTTTTCCTTTAGGAGCGATTATTTCCGAAAATATTAATATTATCAAAAAACTATTTTAGTAAACCCATATTCATTTTTAAATACCTATCCAACAATATATCACACGTTGGGGTTGGAATGAAAAAAATATCAGTCCCCACTTTACATGTAGGGGGGGTACCCTAATAAAACATTTTTTTGCACTTTGTCGGCGTGATTAATATACATATTTCAGCTTTCTAGTGCTAACGGTTACTGAGATTATCCGCGGACGGACGGACGGACGGACGGACGGACGGACAGACGGACAGACGGACGGACAGACAGACAGACAGACAGACAGACAGACAGACAGACATGGCGAAACTATAAGGGTTCCTAGTTGATTACGGAACCCTAAAAAAAAAACTGAACCCGCGACCTCCGGATTGAAAGTCAGGCGTCATGCCACTCGGTTATTTCCGCTTTATTATTAATATCTGGGCAACCGAGCTTCGCTCGGTTCTGTTTCGTATCCTTGACATGTGTCGCCATCTAGTTCAAAAATGAATAGTACCTACATCGAGCGAAAGAATTCTCAGCCTTAACAACACAACTACTCCACACGAGATGGCGCGCATTTCGCCACAAAAACTCAAATACTGTATTTTTCTATTCGTTTTAGCCTTGACCTGTGTCGCCATCTAGTGTTTGCAATAAATAGTACTTACATCGACCGAAAGAATTCTGTCTTAACAGTACAACTACTGCACACGAGATGGCGCGCGAAGAAAAACGCATGAAAACTCGAAAATTCGCGTTTTCCGAGACCTAAGGATAAGTTAGACCGATTTTTCACCCCCAAAAACCCCCCCCAAAAATCCCCCACATAACAAATTTCTGCGAAATCGTTAGAGCGGTTTCGAGATCGTCAGTGTAAATAAATATATATATATAAATAAATAAATAAATAAATAAATATACAAGAATTGCTCGTTTAAAAGTATAAGATTTGTCTGGTAATACATGATGACTAGGTATGACATTTTTTGTTTGGCCTTGTCAGGGTATTTATTAGAAAAAAATATGAATTAAGTAAGTAGTAGTTCATGAATGTATCATGATACTTTAATTGACATCTGTTTTTAACATTTACCTTGATGGCACCAGACCTTAAAATTTCAGCCGTTTTCACAATGTGGCTCTACACCCGGTGCGTTACAAAAAATACTAGAATGTGTCGATTGAATTCTCTAAAAGCTCGCCTCTGCGGCATCGTAATTTTTTATCGGCTATCCCATGGGTGCATTTTACCCCTGAAACTGCCACGTACGTTGCCAAAAATGGCTTTGCCTGTTTTATGGTTGATAAAACCTGAAAAACGTTAGTTGATGAACATCTCTTGCGCGAAAGTTCTTAAAAGCAACACGTACCTACTTTTTACCGAATAATATAACTAAATTATTCTGAAACAGTCTTAAAGGTATTTTGAAACGCTGGGCTCCAGTCAACCGTCTTTTTTATTGAGCTTTTAGCATGAAACTAGCTCATGTCCATGCTTTCTAGCACTATTTTGTATAAAGAAACAGAAGAATACGTCAAACGGTGAATTTTCTGTCCATTAGGTCCAGTAAGTCCGCATTATGTATTCGAACCAGGCCCCGTAGCCGAATGGCATTTCTGCGACGCGAAACGTAACAGAAATGTAGTCTGGCTCTGTCGCGCCAAGAGCGACAGAGATAGATACTATGAAAGAGATACATATTTTATCGTGAGCGTTTGTGCATTCGGCTCAATTCCTTGGCCGAATTCCTTTCCTGCTTTTCTTACTTATATATCTTGGATAATTAGTGTTAGAAATAAGTTTTCAATTCTACGGGTAATTATACTTAGTTTTCGAGACAATGCTATAAAGATTAACGTATTATCCCGGAGCTGTAAGTTCCTCGTTTTGGCACATTAGTTTTGAAGTACTATATTGCGATGTGGCTAAGAAAGACGTATGATCGTTTGCCAAATCTAGCGATTATTTACGAATTGTACAAGTATAATATACTTATATGGATATGTACAAGGAGGCGCTTCAACAAAACGCGCGTTCATTGTACGTTCATGGTTTGTTCATTAGTATTATTATTTAACATGTTATTCATCTTACTTAATTTTACTGTAATATTTTACTTGTTTTTAAAAGTATAGTATAATATAAAATGTACGATATCCTATCAACTTGAACTGAAATGTCATTTGAATCGAAATGTCAGACTCTGCCACAGCACTAATTTAAAATAAAAATGAACGATAATAATAATCAATAAGTTAATGCTGTGTACCTACTTGATTTTTCTTTAAATATTATTACAAAATTTTATTTAAAATTTCATTTGGTCGCGCTGGTATACGTTTTGTGGACGCTGTTATGTGTCAAAAAGAGGAACTTACGGCTCCGGGATAATAGTTTTATGACAGACTTTCCATTTGACTTCATAATGAGATCCCCTCTAGCACAACTTGCCTTGTCGCGCGCGAGTCCATACTTGAAGTCGCGCTTGATGTATGGACTCGCGCTCGACCAGGCAAGTTATGCTAAAGGGTCAGTTGAGTAAATATTGATTAGAACGTCGCCATACAGCCTCAAAAAAAAAATTGTGAATGCGGCCCGTGACTGCAAAAATGTAGAAATGCGTTTTTAGTTTCTTTGGAATTTGAAGAAACAATGTGCAGAGTTCCATTTTGGTACGGAACCTCAAAATGCAGACCATATCTCTCATTGGCCAATAAAAACGGTCGCAAATTCGTTACACAAGTTTCAAAATGCTTGACAGTAAATCGCAAGTCCCGCGAACAAGGTTTTGTGTTCCAACTTTAGCAATTACGTTGGCCAGAATTAAAGTTGAGTTAGAAACTTTCAAAACAGGACGGATGGTTACCGTCGCAGATAGCGATGACTTTGATGTGTGCTTGTCATTTTGAATCGGCTTAAACCATTATGAACCTATAATATTGTTTGTTTAATGTTAGTGTACACATTGAAAGACCAAAAGATTGTTAGCCTGTTTTGTCCCACTGCTATGCAAAAGCCTTCCCTCTCGTTCTTCCACGCATCTCGGTCTATATTAATTCAATGTTTGGCCAATCTTTTCTAAAGACGACAATATCGTGCCGCCATGTTTGCCATTTTTGGTGTCCATTCGGAACTTTTGGCCCAGAGTCCTGGCCTGAGCCCTAGTCGTTTGGCATGTGGCAGATGTGTCCGGCACAGTCCCATTTTAAGCATAGTGGCTGTCAGGGTTACGTCGGCTAGTTACTTTGGTTTTGGAGCGCAAGATGGAGTTTGTAATCCTGTCGGTCAGTTTGACACCAAGGATGCTGCGCTTCATCGCCCTCTGCCAAACCTTGAGGGAAAGCTTTTGAGCATTGGTCAAAGACCCAGTCGAAGCGCCGTAGGTCAGGATCGGGAGAATGCACATATCAATGAGTTTTCGTTTCAGCGATATGGGAAGGTCCCTGAGGCTTCATTTATGTATTCTTGTGTTTATTAAAAGAAATAAAAATTATCAGAATTGCTGCAGCCAAAATAATAATAAACAATATCTTTGTAGTGTCTTGCTATGTCCCGAGCGCCATAATCGATTGAGTAGGAGGCATTTCGAAGGATGCTCCGAAATTACCGCGTCACAAAAGGTACAAAAAGATAAGTCTTTATTTGATTCCTCTTGAACGCGACAACCCGTATCGACATACAATACATGGCAACTTTATCACATCAATCATTATGTATGCAGTTACTAACAGTAGGTAGTAACTATTAATTTATATTATATTTACAGCGTTGGTGCGTTGTATCAAAAATTGGAGTTACGATACATTCCGTATTAGAAGTATAAAAACATTTTCAGAAATAGGGACCCAAAATTAGTGACAGTTGTTCAAACCAACTTTTTTCATTTTCTAAATATCACAGAAACAGAGATATAATTATAAGACCAACGGCCTTCGGTTCTTCAATCTTTATCTCTATTTAAGAGCAATATTTTGAAAAAAAAAAACAGTTGGTATTTCTATTTATGATAGATTTGTAACATGATCTAAAATAAAAATGTATTTTCATGAGTTGTTACATGAAATCGACATGTTTGGAATTATTACGTTTGACTTTTAAGTAAGTAAGTAAGTAAATATTCTTTATTGCACCATTTTACATGTTATAAGTATACAGAATGTTTAGTGAGAGTATAACTAGGTAACAACAGGCGGTCTTATCGCTAAAAAGCGATCTCTTCCAGACAACCTTAGGGTAGCTGGAAAAACGGAACAGAAACAAAAGTTAACAGGCAGTGCAAGAACAAAAAATATAGAGAAAACCAACACAAACACACATACATATATACCGAATACATAAATAAATATACCTTACATACACATAATACATACATACATACATACATAAATACAATAAATAAAAATGGCAACTTAAGATAGAGATAGATAGTATAATTTAAGCTGATTTTTGAAAATTGGAAGAGATTTTGCTAGTCTTAATCCTACTGGTAAGGAATTCCACAACCGTACAGCCCGGAAGGTAAAAGAGTTGCTATAAGAATTTAGAAGTAGATGGTGGGGGAGCAAGAATATGAGTTTGAGAACATCTGATAGAAGAGAGAAACTTGAAACGCTCTTTGAGATAAGGCGGAGTAGCAGCAGGGTTAAAGAGAATGCCAAAAAGAAGGGCGAGTATATGAGAGTCCCGGCGGCGACGAATAGGGAGCCATTTGAGCTGAGAACGGAAGTGAGACACGTGGTCATATTTGCGCAAGCCGAAAATAAATCTTATACAAAGATTCTGCAGACGCTCAAGTTTATTGAGTTGATCCTCCGTAAGGTCAATATAGCAAATGTCGGCATAATCTAATATGGGCAATAACAGATAAAAAAAAATTCTAAAAATTCAAGAGAGATTTTAATTTTAAACTAATTAAAACAAAAGTTATGACCAAAAACCAGTTTTTGGGACTAAAATTGTTCAACTTTTTCTATAAATTCAAGAGAGATTTTAATTTTAAACTAATTAAAACAAAAGTTAAGATACTAGGTACCTATTTTGCTTAAAGACGATGCTGTTAATATAATAGGCTTTAGGAACTATCATAATATCAATGGATTCAAATCGAAGGTCATTAGCGCAGGTCTGCCCCTTAAGAGCTTTTCGTAAAATCGTTGCTAACTTATTGTCCTACTCTATTTATTAATCTACCACTAGGGCCACCTATCGTATTTTATGAAAAGGTTCACTGTATTAACTTCACACCCGCCAGGCAGTGCAAAGGTGTTTGAGCAAAGATTTCGGCAGATGGCGTCTAAATTGAGCTTCTCTGAAATAAAAAGTTTCGGGCCATCAAAGGAAGAGGGCGGTTGTACGAGTTTTTTATGCAGTACACGAAATAAAGCACCAAATAATTTAGAAGAAAAATATGGACAGTAGTTATTTTTAAACGTAATTATTATTTAATAAATCTGGTAGAAATAATGAACTGAGTATAAGTTAATGAGCTGACCGCGATGTTATAAAGTTAGTTATCATATTAATTCCATATTATTATCCCGGAGCTGTAAGTTCCTCTTTTTGACACATGGCAGGGTCCACAAAATGTAAACTCGCGCGACCTAATGAAATTTTAAATAAAATCTTGCAATATTTAAACAAATCCAGTATTTTTTAGCGCCACCTTAGCGTCTATTCATGGTGCAATGTCCGAGAGACATCGCTTTTGATGGCTAGACAGACCTATGCGAGAGCGACATACTTTGCCACATAGCTGATAAGGGAAGCTATTAAATACTAGAAGTATCATAACTACACTGTTTATTAACGTGATATCATTATATTAAAAGTATTAAAACTTGCAATGTAAGTATTCGATAAAATTATTATTTGTGTCGTAAAGGAAATCTACAAATAAAAATATAGTCGTAAGTCACCTTGATATATATTGTTGCCCTTTAAGCCCTTACTTTTTAAGGTTCACTTTCTATAGTAGTGTGGTAAAGTTGGGCGTAAAGGACAAGTTTTTTGTTCTTCGTCCTTTACGACCAGCACTAAAAATATTTTATCCGCAACTGTAATCGATATCATTGGGTTCAATTGTCGTAAAGGACATATAATGCAGGTTTCCAAGAGAAAGATAAACCCACTTTTTTGTTTTTTTGACCTATATTTGTGACGTGTATAAGAAAAATATGCAGATTACGAGTATCTTTAACCTAGTGTAACAACCGTAGTGATAAACTAAACGATTTAGAAGATAGATGGTTGTAAAGGACACGTCAAAAGCTATTAACGTCCTTTACACCCATGATTTGATAGGGTCGTAAATGACGGTCTTAGATGATTTTTATACAAAACCGGGGCGTAATTGTAACCGAAATGGTACAAATGTTGTGCTAAGTTTACAATTAAAAACTGGAAAAATGTGTCAAAACTTACTTAATATGGAATAGAATAGACATTCGTTTAATGCAGTGTATTATTTATCTAAGCTATCTTAGAAACAAAAAAGAACAAGACTATTTTATATCCAGTTTTGTAATAAAGAAACAATATTTGCTTAAAACGATCTACTAATACTTTGGCAACAAGCTCAAAGTTATTTTTTTAGTATTCGCCGCTGTTGAATAGTCAGTAGGTTACGCATTCAGCCTTTAATTCTAGCGGGGAAACGCTTTCGTAGTATTATTATACTGCGACGAGATGTAGGTAATTAAAAAAAAACACTATGGTAATCAGGGTACGTACCCACAACGTATGCACAAACGCTCACGATAATATCTATTTCGTAGCTATATATCTTTATCGCTCTTGCGTACTGCACCAGACTGCATTTTTGTCGGCGTCTGGCGTCGACGATTGCCATTCAGCTACGCCGGCAGTAAACTTTAACAGTAGACTATATATTTAGTGCGACAATTACAGGTGCGTTTCGCTAGCGAATGAGCATTAGCGTTTGGTGACTTGGCTATGTACCCACAGGTACTTAAAGCATTGACTATAATATTTCTAGGATTGAACTCATAATTAAGATTATTCTTATTTAACAGGTTAAAGACTAAATAACAATCTTCTGTTTTAAAATTATCAAAAATATGAATCAACATAGTAGGTAGTCTTGACTACAGTTACTATTATTTATTAGTTGGTCACAGTTTGTATACGCGTCGTAACTTGCGTTTATAAATTGGTACTTAACTCTTAGTTATTCTTAGAACTTCTTTCTACTTTAGACTTAAAATTACTGTCGTATTAATATAGTGACTATATTAATACGACAGTAATTTTAAGATTATATTATAGTCTACTGTTCACAGTTGCTGATTAAAGTTTACGTGATTACTATTAGTGTTTTTATATTTACTTAAACTACGAAAGCGTATAACTAAGGAGCTGAAAAGTGGCATGAGTGTCGATAAAAAAAAACAGAATGGAAGGGTGCTATATCTGCACTTAGTTGCGTTTAAATAATCTCACGTGTAAGTATTGTACACTGTTTTTTAGTTCTTATGGCCCTTAAAAGTTTCGGCTGTTGGAAATAATTTCTCTCCATGAGATTTAAGCATCAATCGTGCACGATAGGTAGAGTAAGTTAATAATATTTAGTTAAAGATCGTAAGTAAATATTTTGCTACCAAGTGATACCTACTAGACATGAGTAGTTCGTGAATGAAAGATTCAAATGAAGTACTTCACTAGATGACACCTTACTACTACGTCAGTTGAGATCTATTTAGTTTAGTCCTTCAACAGTTCAGTTTATCTATCTTTGTTTTTACTGGTTCACTCGCCCAGTAAGCGATAAGGACACAGTAATATTGCGTCCCGCCGCCATTTCTCCGAAAATTACCGATTGCGGCCGAAATATCACGAAAGCTTTTCGCGCCAACTGGCATACCGCGTCGAGGACGCGTCAACATCGGAAACACTCCTCACACTTACGCGTGAAAGTTATATTCCGTTTCACTCAGGCGCCACTGCCTACTCATAAACCCAACGATAAGGAATAAGAAATAATTACGCAACATATATTGCTTGTTTTGTACAAACATTTATTTTTTGCTGCGTTCGAATGAAGCAATGTATACTGATTAGTAAAAATTCACACTTTTTGGGTACTCTTTGAGTGCTGTCGCTCAATGTTTCCACGAATTAGAAATGTGTTACTATTTTTAATTTTTATTTTCAAATTTGTAAATGAAATGAATCTTTAAAACAATTGCATAAGACATTTTTTGGTTATGAATTCACGCACATTGTGCATAATAATAACAAAATATAGTTTAGTCCATCACTTTCATCAAAATAGACTAGTTTATTTTAGATTCCATTAACTCTCAAATAGTCCTTACGCCCTGGCGGGTGTTGCCTCTGCCTGTGTCCCATGATACGGGCAAGGGCAACATCCGCTCGGTGTTCCCCTTACATTTCATTAAAGTGTCGAAAGGGCCTCTACGCGTTGGCTTCGGCCCCGCGCACGCCTCCCAAAGGTCCGGAACACCATTGTTCCGTGATGGGAAAGACATACAAAATATAGAAGTTTTGGAATTTACGAGAATTTTACCCAGTTTTGGTTTCAATTTCGCGCAATTCGCATGGCTTGTGATAGTTGTGATTATTAAAACTTTGATTTGCAAACAAAACCTGTACTAAAAAATATCGATATCAGTTTACAGTGTTCGTTAAGTTTAACAGTGTAATAGTTTTAAGTGTATATAAAAGTAGGAGATTGTTAATATTGTAAATAAACTGTATAATTTGTAAATAATTAATTGCGTCGTGTAAATAAATTCACAAAAATGTCGTCATCGAGAAAAAGGAGCGCTGTTTGGAATCATTTTACCGAAATCGACCCAAAACGTGCAAAATGTTCATATTGCACCAACACTTTGGGTATTTCTGGTGGCAATGTGGGAAATTTGAATACTTAGACATTTAAAGTCTAAACATCCCACTGTGCCTCTGAACATTGAACGACAGGATATCCCTCAAGCTCAAACTGCTGTTGTTCCAACTCCGTATCTGATTCAGCCACAAACCGAGTCAGTTTTCGTGGAAGATCTGGCTCAAAATAGACCGATTCTACGAGCTCGTGCACCCAAACCCGCCCCAGCTCAAAATCTATGGACGAATTCGTTCATAATACAAAGCCGGTGGGACTTCGGCGCTCCGAAAAACTGGATGAGCAACTAGTTAAAATGATAGCCAAAGGGCATCATGCATTTTCATTAGTTGAGGAACCGGAGTTCAAAACTTTTGTGTCTATGCTCTGCCCTGGGTACTCACTTTCAACCCGCAAAACTCTCTCAGAAAGCCTGGTGCCAAAAATTTACAAAAGGGAAATGGAAAAGGCAAAAGATAAAATAGAGGATGGAGAGGCTATATCCTTACCACAGATGGGTGGACGTCGGATAACAATGAAAGTTTCATTGCTGTTACTGCTCACTACATTAAAGACTCGAAGCTGTGTAGAGTATTCAGAACGTCATACTGCAGCAAATTTAGCCCAGTTTTTAAAAGATGTTACTCGTGAGTGGAAAATTGAGGACAAGATCACGGCAGTGGCTAGTGATAACGCGGCCAATATCACTGCAGCCATCAAAGCAGCAGATTGGTGTCAAAAATCGTGCTTCGCTCACACGTTAAATCTTTGCGTTAAAAATGCACTGGCTGCAATCTCAAATACGACTGATAGAGTTAAGAAAATCGTGGAGTATTTTAAACGAAGTTCACAAGCCCTGGCTAAGTTAAAAGAAATACAAAAGCAAGGTGTGCCATTACTTCAACTTAAGCAAGACGTGGTTACTCGCTGGAACTCTACCTACGAAATGTTGCGTCGCATGGTACTGATAAAGAATGCCGTCACCGCCACTTTGTCTCTCACCAGGCCGGATCTAATGCTTAAAGGTGCCGACTGGATAATTGTAGAAGCAGCCATGCCAATTTTGAAATCTTTTTACGAAGTAACAGTGGAAGTGAAAAAAACGTTACACTGTCTAAGGTCATCCCACTGTGCTCGATATTAATATCTAACGCAAGACAAATATTCACTGCAGAGCATACAGTGCCTGAAATATTTAACATGGTAAAAATCCTTAAAGAGGAGCTCGAAAAAAGATTTTCCCATGTTGAGCAATCAGAGCTGTATGTGGATGCAGCACTTCTGGATCCTCGATTCAAAGATAAAGGATTCCGAGATCCATCACTAGCTATTAAAGCTGTTGATAGCTTAAAACTACGAGTTGGTCTCCAATGCAAACCACAGGAATCAACACCTGAGCCGCAGTTGAACCAACCGTCGACGTCTAACGAACAGCCGCTTCCGCTACAGGAAACCTTTTTCTCCTCGATTTGGGCAGATTACGACCAAAAAGTGAGAAACTTGAGGCCAACCAACCCAATAGCAGCAGGCATTGTCGAAGTACTAAATTACTTACAAGAACCTATGCTTCGCCGAACAAGCGACCCATTCCTGTGGTGGCAAGAACGCCAGTTTATATACCTTATTTTATATAAACACATACTGCAGAGATTCAATGATGTGGCGACTTCCGTTCCCTGCGAAGGCATTTTTTCGAAAGCTGGGAATATTTTAACGGAGCGAAGACGCCGGCTCTCCTCGAAGAAGCTTTTGGAGCTTCTTTTCATTAGCTGTAACACATAGGAAGATACAGCTTGTATATATCATACATGTACATAGGTGCCGTGTAAATATTGTACATATATTGTAAATTTTGTATATTGAAATCATTGTATATACCACACGTTTAAATACGCCAATCTAGTCATAACATCGTTGATTTAATATTACTTATAGGTATTTTAATAAAGTCTACAATATGTAATTAATAAACGAAAAACATTCAGATACCTATTGAAATGTCTTTTGTATAGTATAAAAAAATGTAATGTATTTAGTTACTTGTTATGTTAAAAAGTGACAATGAATAAAGTCGGTAAGTGAATCTAGATTGTCAGTCCTAAGCCTGATCAAGTATGAAGGGAAGTCTCTGGTAGAACCTACGTATACATACATCTAATCAAATCAAAATGAAATAAATAAAAACGACTTAACGTCCATGTTGATTTTCTCGAAACCTTGTGTCCTACTTGATTTGATATAACCATTTTTATTCAGAATAATATCAACTTTACTAAGAAATAATTAACTACTACGAAATGCAACAGATCCCCTAAATTCATTGCATTATTAAAAGTGACCCTGTTTTAGAGTGTGTTTCATGTCACTTCGTTCCCATTTCCATTATTTCCAAGTCATGAAGGTTGTACCTTTATTTTTCCTTCATTTCATCAGTTCATATATCGAACTGAATGAAATGTTTAAGTAAATCTTACATAAAACTCAATATATCTGCGAATGAGAGATAGAAAACTAGAACTGTTGATATAAATCGGTCTGCTGACCCACTGAACTAAATAAACTGAACTAAAAGAGTGAAGTACTTCACAGTGTATGAAAGATAGACAAATTTTGCGCATGTCTAATACCTACTATCATCATCCTCCTTGCGTTATCCCGGCATTTGCCACGGCTCATGGGAGCCTGGGGTCCGCTTTGACAACTAATCCCAAGATTTGTTATTTAGGTTTTTAATAGAACTGTTTTTGCATGTTAGCTTTATATTGCATGCCTATCATACGAAAACTTCGCAATGTTTTCAAAGCTTTGTTTGGGTAAATCTTCTCTCCGCTCCTCAGCTATAATCTTGCGCCATTTTTCCCTTTCAACGTCTTGTTTTGGGAATCTGGAATAAAAAGCTTTTTTATTACTTAAAAACGAATTTGCTATTCCCGGGTTGTTTCTTTTTATAATTAAAGTAATTTATAAGATATGTATTAATATTATTGAATTGAAATCATTTATTTCAGACTTATTGGTCCATAATAATAAATAAATACATACATTATTAATATGAAATAGGCTTCTTTTACAAAAAATATAAATTAGCGACTCCATCATTCCATTTTTAACTATGTTCCACTTCATCCATCTTTTGTCGCCGTCCGCTCATTACTAGTATAGCGCGAGAGAAAGAGACAAACTGCGTAAGACCAAATCAAGGAATTTACTTTAATTATTCTAGAAAATAAATGTTTTTTGTAAGTTAGGAAGCCATTTTGACCACAAATGCATAACATTATAATAGTTATTTGTTATTTTGACTTTATTCAAGGTAGAACATAAGGACCTCCTTAAATGTAACACCACACTCTCTGTAACAAAACTATGTTCTTGCAATAAATATAATTTTATTTGTATTTCTATTTCATAAAGCTATGCGACAAAGGCCAACGAGGAGGACGACGCAGTCTTAAGTTTTTTAAATATTTCGTGTTATATGCTATAGGATTTTTATTTTTATTTTATTGCTGGTATTGTAACAAAACTTAAAAAACTAATGAAATAATTACACATTAAGAAAGAAACAATTTACGTAATAGGTTTATTCTATGGTACACTCGATATCGGCTTGCACTTTTCTGATATATGAATTTACGGAATAACCGTTTGGTAACGATTACACCCTGTATAGCCAGGACGTATTTTCTGTACGTGCTTATACCTACTTTAATGTAGGTCATAAGCTTAGGTGTTCACTAATTGCTCCAGTTGCGTTAAGAAGCACTCTCAAGGCTTTTAGAGCGCTGCCCTTTGCACGAGCTACACGTACGTTTGGAAGACGGCAGGTGCGTTATTATATAAAGGTAGGTATGGCCGGGACAAGATTTACTAATAGTTTTAGTTTAATTAAAGGGGAGGATAACGCAAAGTATTAGTTATTATATAAATTTTAGACGATGATTTTGGACGAAGTCCCAAGAAAAATAAGTTAGGTGCTAGGTTTTAGTAGACTGAAACATAAAATCTGTGAAACAAATATAATTTTCAATCATTCAATCCACTAACAATTGCTATTGTATTGATAGATATGTATGTATATTGTAGGTTTTGTTTTGTGTAACATAATATCAAAAAACTTGATCCGAAGGAAGAATAGTGACTAAGTATTTTTAACGTAACGGTCAAGCGGGACGATTCCGACTACTAAAATTTAAAGTAGGTACAACTTTCACTGCCTAAAACTACTATTTACGGTGAATTTACTGACAATTGATTGCTTTCAAACCGTAGATTAGTTATCTAGGTTTTATTTTTTCTAATTCTAATCCAAAAATATAGATCCGTATACTTTAAAATGCGATTTTTATATGAGATGGCAGAAATTATACCGCCGAGGGGGAAATCCAAATATACCTGTAGACAGTAAGTTCCGTTACGGTGAACCCACACTGGTCAACCGGATATCATGAGGAATCAAAGCGTAAAGAAACTAAATAAAACACTCATTTTTATGTAGGTCTGTTTGTTTGCGTAAAAAAACACTTACAAGATGTTAGCGGGGTAATTAAAACTGGTCTCCATTCTAAGTAGTGATGGGAATCGTGCCTATTATTCGACCGGTCTGGCTCAGTCGGTAGTGACCCTGTCTGCTAAGCCGCGGTCCTGGGTTCGAATCCCGGTAAGGGCATTTATTTGTGTGATGAGCACAGATATTTGTTCCTGAGTCATGGATGTTTTCTATGTATATTATATAAGTATATATTTATCTATTTAAGTATGTATATCGTCGCTTAGCATTATTATTATTATTTGTATGTCTTTCCCATCACGGAACAATGGTGTTCCGGACCTTTGGGAGGCGTGCGCGGGGCCGAAGCCAACGCGTAGAGGCCCTTTCGACACTTTAATGAAATGTAAGGGGTACACCGAGCGGATGTTGCCCTTGCCCGTATCATGGGACACACGCAGAGGCAACACCCGCCAGGGTGTAAGGACTATTTGAGAGTTAATGGAATCTAAAATGAACTGGTCTATTTTGATGAAAGTGATGGACTAAATACGGGACCCCTTTCTTTCCCATAAACTTTTTGGTCAGAATTTCGTTAGTCATAAGTTGTTATTCATATATTTTGTGGTCATAAACATCACTAGTCATAATTTTTGTTACGAATAATGCTTAATGGTACGAACATTAACAACCCATAATATTGGATGCCATAACCTTAAAAGTCATAAAGTTGATGAGTATAAAATTGAAAGGCATAACAATAATTATCCAGAAATATTACTAGGCATATTTTTTGAAGCCCTACTGATTGTTCTGCATACAGTTTTAAGGCATAAACCTCATAAGTCATAATCTTTGTTACGAATAACGTTTAATAGTTCTAACGTTAACAACCCATATTATAGAATACTATAATCTTAGAATCAAGAAAGTTGATGAATATAACATTTAAAACGGATCCCTTTGTTAGCCAGATTATCATTAGTCATAATTCTGAAACGGTTTCATTAGGGTCACCTATAGATAGGTTAGGTTAGGTTTGTTTTATGGCAATCCTGAAAAGTTACGCGTTTTTGAGAAAAACCAAATTATGACTAACGAAAATGTGGACAATCGATACATTATACCTTATGACTTTATTGGTAGTCCGCATTTACCTCGCGTCCATTAGAACGGAAATAAGACCCCTGCCCCCTTCTACTCGTTGACGAAGCCGAATACTACAAAAATCAGCATGCAAAGGAAGAAATGGCGGGAAAATCAGTGAGCTCATTGAGTATTTTAATCCTCATTTCTCAGCTAGGTTCGCTAGTTACCTTGTGTCATTCAGAGCAAAAATAGGAGCCCCGCGTAGCGGGGCTCCGTCGAATCGCTGGCGGGCCTAATACTTTTAAAAGCAACATGAAAAAATAAAACACATAACATGTAAAAGACGAAATGGCGGGAAAATCAGTGAGCCCAACGAGAAAATTTTCATTTCTCGGGTAGGTTCGTTAGTTACCTTGTGTGTACCAGACAGACAGACAGTTGACTACGGAACCCCAAAAAAGTATCTTCTGTGAAAAACTAAATTATGACTAACGATAGTGAACACGAACAAACATTATGACTTCAAACTTAATGAAAAATAATATAGATCCCATTGAATGTTATGATTAAAGTTAATGTGGACAGTAATCATTATTACTTGCGAAAATTACGACAATTATGACAAACATGTTTATTGCGTTCAACATTATGTCCATAATACAAAATGCAATTTGATTATTATGCCAAACAATGTTTATGACTGACAATAATGATGACTTGCAAAAATCTGACCTCCAATTTCTGACATTCAACTTTATGACTAATGATAATATGACTATTAAAAATTATGACTAACAACGTTATGGATTGTAAAAATCGGACTAAAAAAATTATGGGAACCAATAGAGACCCACTAAATACTGGGCTATGGATAAAAAACCGGACGCCTGCCTAATAAAACGGTATCCAATTTTATTTCCGGCAGACGGTGACTCGTCCCCACAAGATGGGCCCCCACAAAAAGCGACATCCAAGATGGCTCAAGGGCAACACCGGTGTGAGAACTCAAGGGTGTCGAGAGGTGTACACCGCTTTCTGCCCAGTGGCCGTTAAGCCACTGTACCAACTCGCGTCTTATGCAAATTTTCACTTCCACCCCTGGGGCATGTAGCCCTAACGACCCCACTCTGGACGGCCAGCCAAGGCAAGCCAGAGGTAGAGAGTCCTGTCCCACCCACCCGCCTTACGGGTAACAGAACTCCCCAGGAGCACTCGGATACGTGGGGTCGCTGTTCCCCAACAGCTGGCCACAAGCTGCCCTGCGTTGACTGATTGCACTGGTAAAATATTATTATTATATTATTATCCCGGAGCTGTAAGTTCCTCTTTTTGACACATTTGTTTTGAAGTAAGAAGTATGTTGCGATGTGGCTAAGACGTATCGTTTGCCAAATCTAGCGATTATTTACTTGTAGGCATTAAATTGAAAGAACTCAACAACAATCTTTACAAAGAAATGATACAGGAATCCTGGAACAAATGAGCAAGCTTTTAGACCAAAAATTGCAACAAAACAATAACAAACTAATAGCCCATGTAGAACAAATAATTCAAACGGGAATAAACAGTTCTTTTCATAAAATAAACCAGGAGCTTTCACGGAAATTTAATGACTTATCTACGCAAAACAAAGCCATAAATGATGAAATTCACATTGCAAAGAACAAAATAACAATACTAGAGCAAGAAAATCACAGAATCAAATCGGAACTCCGAACATTACAAGATAAGATTAACAATATTAACAATATAGGAAGACATATTAACGACGATAACGCAAAAAAGTCGTCATATATGGCCTCGACGAGTACCCAGGCGAGAATGAGACGGATCTTTATCATCGACTGAGCCACATGTTTCACGACTTTCTTAACACAGACATAAATGGCTTTATTGAGTCAGCAAAACGAATGGGCAAAAGAGGCCCACGCCGCCCGATAGCCCTAGAGTTTATCAGTAAGAGAATGAAAACATTTATACTCGACAATGCTATCTGTTTCCGAAATACTGGATATGCCGTTTCAGCATATCTGGATAGCCAGGCCTTGGAACTAAGAAAATCACAGAGAGAATACCTGATAAATGCCAGAAAACAAGGAAAACGCGCCTACATAAGAAATAATCGCTTATTTGTTGACGGAAAGGAAATCATAATACCACCCATAATTGAGCAGAGTGATAATATTCCACCATTGGACCCCCCGCCCATCCCTAATCAACAAAATGTCATTCAAGAAAACGAGCAAACAACCCCTACAATGAAAAACACCGAAACACCAACGAACTCTACCTTTCGTGCCTAATTCAAAAATTATACCGACAACCCTTAATGTATTTTTTCAAAACGTCCAAAGCTTAAAAAATAAAATTGATTTTCTAGAAAGCTACTTACCAGACAAAAAGCACAAACTTTTATTCTTGTCAGAAACATGGACTACTGAAGAACAATGGAGGCTGATCCAAATACATGACTACGAGCTTGCTGCAGCTTTCAGCCGACGTGAGCATCGAGGAGGCGGAGTCGCCATCTTATTGCATCGCGGCGCCGACTTCATCGAGCGCCCAGACATAACTAAATTATCTGTTGAATATATTGTCGAATGTTGTGCTATAGAACTGAAACCAAATTTTTTATTTGTACTGATATATAGAGCCGACCGCGAGATTGAATCTTTTTATATTTTTCTTGACCACTTATTGCTTAAATTAAAACCATGTATACAAAAAAAGTGTGTAATGGTAGGTGGTGACTGGTGGTGATCCCCACAACAGCATTAGTGCCGGAAACCAAAGAAACAGCTGCAGGTGCTGACGATGAGACCGCAGCAGTTGATGATGGTGTGCCCACATTTACCGTCTCACTTGTGCTCGGCAAGCACAGAACACCCCACTAGAAGCCTAATGAAAGCGATATTGTTCGAGACGCAAGTCACCAAAATGACGGAAGCGTCGACCGTGACGTGAAAAATAGAATAAATGCGGGATGGATGAAATGGCGACAGGTCTCAGGGACAACATGCGATCGACGGATGCCTCTTAAACTTAAGGGGAAAATCTACAAGACAATCAATTGTGAGGCCTGTTGTATTGTATGGATCTGAATGCTGGGCGACAAGGGTGGAGGATGAAATAAGAGTGCACGTAGCGGAAATCAGAATGTTGAAATGGATGTGTGGAGTGACCAGAATGGATCGGACCAGGAATGAGTAAATTAGGCGAAGTTTGAAAGTTGCGCCTATAACGGAAAAGATGAGGAGTGGCAGGTTGGCGTGTTACGGTCATGTAATGAGGAGGGATGAATGTCATATAGGCAAAGTAATGTTGGAGATGAAGGTTGATGGATGGAGAGGGAGGGGTAAACCCAAACAACACTGGATGCATTGTGTGAAAGAGGATATGAGGAAGAAAGATGTGAGTGTTGAGATGACGAAAGATAGAGGAGAATGGAAGAGGAATACGTGTTGTACCGACCCCACATAACGTGGGATAGGGGTAGGAGGAAGAAGAAAAGGCTGTGGCAGAATTTGTCATTTCGATTCAAATGATAGATAGATAGATAGATAGATTTCTTTATTTCATGATAAAAATTACACTATAAATTTGCTACATGTCAAAATTATGTTTATCTTCTCATCATGATCGTCAAAAATTACATAATAAATTCCAAATAAAAATAATTGTGTCTCCCAAATGAGGATCGTCATTTACAAAGAAAGAAAATACACATGCCAAGCTAAATAAAATTAATAAATTAAGTTACAATATCATGAAATTATCACGAAGCAAGAAAATATTATATAACAGAGAAATATAGGTATAATTATATCATCGGTCATTAAAAATTCAAATCCATGTACTCATTTACAGAGTACATGGGGTTATCTAATGACATTTCAGTTAGTTGATAGACATCGTAAATTTTATAATTCTCAACTATATAATCCTACAAGTAAATGGACTTGGAGGCATCCGTCGATCGCATGTTGTCCCTGAGACCTGTCGCCATTTCATCCATCCCGCATTTATTCTATTTTTCACGTCACGGTCGACGCTTCCGTCATTTTGGTGACTTGCGTCTCGAACAATATCGCTTTCATTAGGCTTCTAGTGGGGTGTTCTGTGCTTGCCGAGCACAAGTGAGACGGTAAATGTGGGCACACCATCATCAACTGCTGCGGTCTCATCGTCAGCACCTGCAGCTGTTCCTTTGGTTTCCGGCACTAATGCTGTTGTGGGGATACCCCCATTTGCCAGAATTTCATTTGCCATAATTTTATTTGCCATCCTATTCAACAATCATAATATTGTTTCTCATAACATCTTATGCCATAATCATTGTTTACTATATTAATCTAGTGCCAGAAACTTTGTTTCCCATAAAGTCAGTTTCTATAATGTCATTTGTCAGAATCATCGAAATCCGTAATTACCACATTCCATACCATCATTTGTCATACAAATTAGCGTCCAGAAAAGTCAATTTCCATAATGTGCTTTGGCAGAATCGAAAACTACTATAATAGGTACTAGAAGGACTAGAGAATGAAACTGCTATCAGAAAGTAGGTTAGGTTAGGTTAGAACTGTGACCCCTGGAAAATGAAACTGCTATCAGAAAGTAGGTTAGGTTAGGTTAGAACTGTGAACCTCTGGAAAAGGAAACTGCTTGAAAAGTAGGTTAGGTTAGGTTAGAACTGTGACCCCCGGAAAATGAAAATACTATCAGACAGTAGGTTAGGTTAGGTTAGAACTGCGACCCCTGGAAAATGAAACTGCTATCAGAAAGTAGGTTAGGTTAGGTTAGAACTGTGACCCCCTGGAGAATGAAACTGCTGGAAAAGTAGGTTAGGTTAGAACTGTGACCCCTGGAAAATGAAACTGCTATCAGAAAGTAGGTTAGGTTAGGTAATAATATGGGCAACAATTAATATGGCAATAATTGCTTATGGCGTTTGAATATTCTATGAAACCATATTATTGCACTTAATAATATGGCTAACAAATAGTATGGCATTGTATGATTATGGAAGGTAATATTCGGATAAACAACGAGTATGTCATATGATTTTTATGGTAAACAAATCATTCGGGCAAATGAAATTCAGGCAAGTTAGATTCAAATGGGAATAAGAATAAGAATAAGAATAAATGAATATTATGTTTATGAACAAACATGCACATTTCACAAATATATAGAGAAGGAAGTGGTAACAAACCAAGTCTTTCAAAAAGCGGTCTGCAAGATTCACCTGGTCGCATCCCGTTTAATGCTCGAATGCATTTTTTTTGCGCGACAAAAGCTCGATTAAAGTCTGTGCTATTACCCCATATTATTAGGCCATAACGCAAAACTGACTCTACGTACGCATGATAGCAGGATAATGCCGTTTTAGCATCAGTAACTCTACGGAGTTGTTTGAGTGCGAACACATATTTATTTATTCGACTAGTAACGTTCTCCAATTGTGCCCTCCAGTCCAGATTCTCATCTAGAGTTATTCCTAGGAATTTTGTCTGCGTCACATTTTCTATGCTAGGAACTTGCAAATTAACATTTAAATTCGGATTTATTGATTTATTAAAATTTATATATTTAGATTTATCTAGATTTATTTTTAAGTTATTCGAATTAAGCCAGTATTTTACTTTATCGATCGTATATTCGTTAAATGAATATTATGTTAAATGACTGTCGGGCAAACAATAGACAACCGCTGTTGTGAGTACTGGCATGACGACGACTGTACATACGCAACCAATTTCAACGTACCTCCGAAGGCCGCCATCGGAACGAAAAGTGGACCAAATAGTCAATTAGTTAAAATGGTGGTTAAAGGCCACCACGCCTTACGCATTGTTGAGGAACCAGATTTCAAAGTTTTGTAGAAATGGTTTCGCATTGCCCAGGTTATAAATTGCCGTCTAGAAAGACGAAAATAATTTATTCAGCAAATAGGCCACAGGGGCACTTTTACACGTCACATGTACATATTTAGAAAATATTTAAAATTGAGTTGAAATTACAATTGATACTATTATACACTAATTCTAAGTTCTAACTAAAGTTAACTCTATACAATTAATTAGAGATGTAGAAGGTTCCGCACTATGCGTCCCATTTTTAATTTTGCAACGAAACATGTTTTCGTTGGATAGAAGTAGAACACGGCTAGAAATTATTTTTAATGAACTGGGAGACAGGGGACTGATGGATCGCCTGATGGTAAATGATCATCGTCGCCCATAGATCAGTATGTATGTTCATACGTATGAATGTATGTAGGTATGTATGAATGTATGTAGGTATGTATGTATGAATATAATTATGTAAATATGTATGTATGCTTGTAAATATACAGTGTTGGCCGAAAATCAATACAATTAACCATTATCATTACACATTGAAAACGTTAATTGCCAACATAAAAATAAGCCGTTTTCGTCATCCAACTCGCCTTGATGAGTTAATTGGGTGAGCAGTTTCTAAGATAGAGCTGGGTGGCTAGCCGAATGGCACAATCGCTCACGAAACGCTCACAAAACGAAGCGCTAGTAGATATCTATTTCTATCGCGCTTGCGTATTGGCGCGACAGAGCCAGCGGCGTATCGCTTTCGTTTGGCGTCGGAGAAATGCCATTCGGCTACGGGGCCTGATGCTGAACCCTGGCTTTTCCCAGGGGAACGCGGGTTTGGTTTAACATAGGCAAGCGCTGTTTTCGTCATCGGACTTGTTTTGATGAGTACTTGAGTGAGCAGTAACCAAGGTAGAGCTGATGCTGAACCCTGGCTTTTTCCAGGGGAACGCGGGTTTGGAGTAACATAGGCAAGCGCTGTTTTCGTCATCGGACTTGTCTTGATGAGTACTTGTGTGAGCAGTAACCAAGGTAGAGCTGTCCTGAACCCTGGCTATTCCTAGGGGAACGCGGGTTTGGAGTAACATAGACAAGCGCTGTTTTCGTCATCGGACTTGTCTTGATGAGTACTTGAGTAAGCAGTAACCAAGGTAGAGCTGATGCTGAACCCTGGCTATTCCTAAGGGAACTCGGGTTTCGTGCAACATAGGCAAACGCTGTTTTCGTCATCGGACTTGTTTTGATGAGTACTTGAGTGAGCAGTAACCAAGGTAGAGCTGATCCCGAACCCTGGCTTTTCCCAGGGGAACGCGGGTTTGGTGTAACATAGGCAAGCGCTGTTTTCGTCATCGGACTTGTCTTGATGAGTACTTGTGTGAGCAGTAACCAAGGTAGAGCTGATGCTGAACCCTGGCTATTTCTAAGGGAACTCGGGTTTCGTGCAACATAGGCAAACGCTGTTTTCGTCATCGGACTTGTATTGATGAGTACTTGAGTGAGCAGTAACCAAGGTAGAGCTGATGCTGAACCCTGGCTTTTCCCAGGGGAACGCGGGTTTGGAGTAACATAGGCAAGCGCTGTTTTCGTCATCGGACTTGTCTTGATGAGTACTTGAGTAAGCAGTAACCAAGGTAGAGCTGATGCTGAACCCTGGCTATTCCTAAGGGAACTCGGGTTTCGTGCAACATAGGCAAACGCTGTTTTCGTCATCGGACTTGTCTTGATGAGTACTTGAGTGAGCAGTAACCAAGGTAGAGCTGATGCTGAACCCTGGCTTTTCCCAGGGGAACGCGGGTTTGGAGTAACATAGGCAAGCGCTGTTTTCGTCATCGGACTTGTCTTGATGAGTACTTGTGTGAGCAGTAACCAAGGTAGAGCTGATGCTGAACCCTGGCTTTTTCCAGGGGAACGCGGGTTTGGAGTAACATAGGCAAGCGCTGTTTTCGTCATCGGACTTGTCTTGATGAGTACTTGTGTGAGCAGTAACCAAGGTAGAGCTGTCCTGAACCCTGGCTATTCCTAGGGGAACGCGGGTTTGGAGTAACATAGGCAAGCGCTGTTTTCGTCATCGGACTTGTCTTGATGAGTACTTGAGTAAGCAGTAACCAAGGTAGAGCTGATGCTGAACCCTGGCTATTCCTAAGGGAACTCGGGTTTCGTGCAACATAGGCAAACGCTGTTTTCGTCATCGGACTTGTTTTGATGAGTACTTGAGTGAGCAGTAACCAAGGTAGAGCTGATACTGAACCCTGGCTTTTCCCAGGTTTGCCTGTGTTACACTAAACCCGAGTTCCCCTAGGTGCAAACAGAGTTCAGCATCAGCTGGACTTTGGGTACTGCTCACTCGAGTACTCAAGACAAGTCCGATGACGAAAACAGCGTTTGCCTGTGTTACACTAAACCCGAGTTCAACTAGGTGCAGCCAGAGTTCAGCATCAGCTGGACTTTGGGTACTGCTCACTCGAGTACTCATCAAGACAAGTCCGATGACGAAAACAGCGTTTGCCTGTGTTACACTAAACCAGAGTTCCCCAAGGTGCAGCCAGACTTCAGCATCAGCTGGACTTTGGGTACTGCTTGCTCGAGTACTCATCAAGACAAGTCCGATGACGAAAACAGCGTTTAACTGGGTTACACTAAACCCGAGATCCCCTAGCTGCAGCCAGGGATTAGCATCAGCTGGATTTCGGGTACTGCTCACTCGAGTACTCATCAAGACAAGTCCGATGACGAAAACAGCGTTTGCCTGTGTTACACTAAACCCGAGTTCCCCTAGGTGCAGCCAGGGTTCAGCATCAGCTGGACTTTGGGTACTGCTCACTCGAGTACTCATCAAGACAAGTCCGATGACGAAAACAGCGTTTGCCTGTGTAACACTAAACCCGAGTTCCCCTAGGTGCAGCCAGGGTTCAGCATCAACTGCACTTCGGGTACTGCTCACTCGAGTACTCATCAAGACAAGTCCGATGACGAAAACAGCGTTTGCCTGTGTTACACTAAACCCGAGTTCCCATAGGTGCAGCCAGGGTTCTGCATCAATTGGACTTTGGGTACTGCTCACTCGAGTACTCATCAAGACAAGTCCGATGACGAAAACAGCGTTTGCCTGTGTTACACTAAACCCGAGTTCTCCTAGATGCAGCCAGGGTTCAGCATCAGCTGGACTTCGGGTACTGCTCACTCGAGTACTCATCAAGACAAGTCCGATGACGAAAACAGCGTTTGCCTGTGTTACACTAAACCCGAGTTCCCATAGGTGCAGCCAGAGTTCAGCATCAGCTGGACTTTGGGTACTGCTCGCTCGAGTACTCATCAAGACAAGTCCGATGACGAAAACAGCGTTTGCCTGGGTTACACTAAACCCGAGTTCCCCTAGGTACAGCCAGGGTTCAGCATCAGCTGGACTTCGGGTACTGCTCACTCGAGTACTCATCAAGACAAGTCCGATGACGAAAACAGCGTTTGCCTGTATTACACTAAACCCGAGTTCCCCTAGGTGCAGCCAGGGTTCAGTACCCTAATAAAACATTTTTGCCATTTTTTATTTTTGAACTTTGTTGGCGTGATTGATGTACATATTGGGACCAAATTTCAGCTTTCTAGTCTAATTGTTACTGAGATTATCCGCGGACGGACGGACGGACAGACAGACATGGCGAAACTATAAGGGTTCCTAGTTTACTACGGAACCCTAAAAAGCAGCGTTTGCCTGTGTTACACCCGAGCAAAGCAGGAGCCTATCATAACTATAAGTATTTGGTATTGAAAATTGAACCTTATTTTATCTACAGCCGTTTCCATTAAACAGAAACGCGCAAATATCACACACAGTGCCGCCATAGGTAACGATCGTATGTTATTTCGTTCGGAGTAATGTGTGCTTTATGAGCGAGGAACAGGATTTAAACTCGCACGATATGATCTATAAGGGAAAGCAAATAAAACCCAATATAAGGCTCACCCTTATGGCGTTAGGCTGAGCCGATGATAAGGGTTTTGAAAGGGTATTGGGCTATTTTAGGTAAGCGCTTTCGTTAGGGCTTTAAAAGCAAAATGAAAGGGTATCGCGTCAAAAGGGTAGGGTAAGTTAAGCCTAACGAAATACCCATACAAAACCCCGTATAAGGGATAGCGGGCCGGTCCCTGCTTCACACCCTCGGAAGTTTAAAGAATTTCAGGATAAATTCTTAAGTCCCATTCTGTAACTCAATTCCTGAAGTCTGGGTCCAAACAAAGGCTTCGTAAATATGTCAGCGAGTTGGGTTTCGCCAGGAACTTGTTCAACGCTGAAGTCTTCATTGTTCACACATTCCCTAACAAAGAAGTGTTTTAATTTAATGTGCTTGGTGCGCTTGTGATATTCATATTTAGGATTATGCGCTAGGTAGACAGCTGATTTGTTATCCAATCTCAGAACTGGCTTTTCCGTTTTAGTCAGATCGCTGAACAATCGATTTAGCCATAATATTTCTTGGGCTGCTTCGCTTGCTGCTATTACTTCAGCCTCTGTCGATGAAATGGAAACAGTAGTTTGCTTTTGGCTTCGCCAGCTTATTGCGGCGCCAGAGAACAAGCAAACCATACCAGATGTTGATCGTCCAGTATTCTGGTCTCCTCCGTGATCTGCGTCGCTATAGCAGACCAAGTGCGGCGGTGTCTGTTTTGTAAAGATTAGGGCCTTTTCTTGGGTCCCTTTTAGATATCTCAATATGCGCTTAACAAGCATCATATCTTCCTTAGTAGGTGCTTCCAAATGTCTTGAGGCTACTCCAACAGCGTAGGAGATATCAGGCCTCGTACCTACAGATAAATAGGCTAAAGCGCCTACGGCTTGCCTATAAGGAAAGTTTGATTTGATGTTGTCGTCTGCTCCCGCAATATCTTTTATCATCGGTGATGGTGCTGACTTGCAGTTAGACATACCATATTTTTCTAGTACTTTCTTGATGTACGATTTTTGAGATAGAGATATGGAGTCTTTTTGCACGTTGATTTCCATTCCGAGGAAGTAAGACGCTGGTTTGGTGGTTATTTGGAATCTGGCTCTTAACTCATTCAAGAACTCGTCTCCTGCTTTTGTAGAGTTATGCGCTACAAGTCCATCGTCCACGTATAGAGCTATCACAACCTTGGACTGTCCTCTGGTTCGCATAAACAGGCATGGATCCGCCTCGCTCTGCTTGAATCCGGTTTGCAGTAAATAGTCTGCTATGCAGGTATTCCAGCAGCGTGGCGCTTGCTTTAATCCATACAAACTTCGTTTCAATTTACAAACTCTTTTGGTACCATCACGATATCCTTCGGGTTGTTTCATAAAGATTTCTTCCTTGACTTCTCCGTTTAGGAAGGCGGTCGTGACGTCAAACTGTGTCAGTTTCAGATTTTCATGAGTAGCGATGGCAAGCAGTGAACGTACAGTGCTCAGACGAACCACTGGGCTGAACGTTCTGTCGTAGTCCACTCCAGGTATCTGGGAATAGCCTTTGATGACCATTCTGGCCTTGTACCTTTCGACGGAACCATCAGGGTTCATTTTTACCTTGTACACCCATTTGCATGGTAGGGCTTTACGTCCTTTGGGTAGCTCGACCAGATCCCATGTTTGGTTGTCCTTCAATGAGCGAATTTCACTTTTCATTGCTTCTTGCCATTTCTTGCTGTCTGGGCATTCCATTGCCTCTTTGAAAGTTTCAGGTTCTTTCGGTTTATGAAGATTTTCAACTTCTTCAGCTGCAGCCAAAATGAAATCGTCATACCTTTTTGGAGCTGCAATGGTAGACCTGTTTCTCAAAGTTCGAGTTGGAGTTGAAGTTGAAGCATGAACATCAATCGTCTCAGTTAGATCTTCTGCGTCAGCAGGATTAGAAGGTTCGTTATCATCGACAAAGTTGTGAGAACCGGAAAGAGACTCGTACTCACTTTCATAGTTTTGTGGTTCCTGTTGTTGAACACTATCAGTGCTGTTGACCGAGTTTGGTTGCAACGTATTGTCGAGATATTCATCTTCGGTGTCACTACTGGTGTTAAGCGGTGTCTCGTCTCCATCTTCATCGTCGTCAAGTTGTATTGTCACTTGTTTATGTGGTAATTTTGACGGTTTTGAAGGTTCTGGAGGTTTGGTGGAGCAGTCATCGTTGAAAAGGTCGGTGATGTCGTTTTTGTTTGTTTTGTCGTAAAACATGGATTTCATCACGCGGACGTCCTTCGATACAACCACTTTATTTTTAGATGGCAGAAGAATCTTGAATGCTTTTGATGTTTCAGAGTAGCCAACAAACATGCCAGGAATTGCTTTTGGTGCGAATTTGTGACCATTTGTGCCTTTAATGAGAACAAAAGTTTTAGAGCCAAATACATACAGGTGGTGAATGATAGGTTTTCTACCAACCCATAGTTCGAATGGTGTTTTGTTTTCGATAGCACTGTTTAAGCTTCTGTTCGACAGATAGTTTGCTGTTATGATTGCTTCACCCCAGAAATTTAATGGTGCTTTTGCGTCGATCATCAGGGCTCTTGCTTTTTCGATCAAAGTGCGATTTTTTCTCTCTGCTAATCCGTTTTGGTGAGCTGTGTGAGGTGCACTTAGTCTTCTCTGTATCCCACTACGTTTGAGATAAGCGTCGAAGTCCCTGTTGATATATTCTGTGCCATTATCGGATTGTAGTACCTTGAGTTTGTTCCCAGTGTGCGTTTCCGCTAACTCTTTGAACTCTTTAAATTTGTCCAAGACTTCGCTTTTGGATTTCATTAAGTACACTCGACAGTATCGGGAATAGTCATCGATGAATGTGACAAAGTACTTGTTCCCGTTTATTGTGGGCGTTCGGATAGGTCCACAAACATCTGAGTGAACAATTTGTAAGCGTTCAGTCGTTCTCTGAGTTGTTTTCTCACGAGGAGCCGGTACTCTATGCATTTTCGCTTGAATGCATGCTTCACATTCCGGTAATGTTTCTTTAGGGTTAAAGTGCAAGCCAATGATATTTTGATTTTCAAGTGCTAATTTCAAGTCTTTGGTGTTCATATGTCCCAATTTCTTGTGCCAATCTTCGATGCTTGATGATTCAGTTTTTTGTTTAGTAGTTGGAGGTGTTTCATCGTCATCTGTGGTCAGGTTGTAGCACTCGTGCTTGCTTGGTTTTATGTAGTAGAGACCGTTTTCTTTGAAGGCAGTAAGTACAATTTTCTCTTTTGGATTGTTTACTGTGGCCTTGTTCTTAGTAAATAGAACTGAACATCCAGCGTCTGTTATTTTGCTCACAGACAGTAGGTTGGTGCAAAGACTGGGTACATACAGCGTGTCTTTCAGGTGCGTGAGTGCATCACCGCTTCCATTTTTAGTTGTGAAAGAGACTGTACCTTTTCCTTCGATCTCTGCGGTAAAGTCTTCAGTTGCGAAGTTCAGTTGTCTGGATGTTTTCTCAATATTTTTGAATAGGTCTCTTTGAAAAGTCATATGAGAGGTACAGCCGCTGTCCACAATCCATGTGCTGTTTTCAGGCTTCTTGTTTCGTGTTAGAAGACACTGGGTAGCAATATGGTTACGATGAGAGTCAATGTTTTGTTTCTGCTTTGGCTTCTCATTATTTTTCTTCCAGCAGCTTGTACATATCTTATGTGCTTTGCGTTTGAAGATATTGCCTCTTCGTTTGCAAATACGACATGATGCGTATAACGCTTCTTCTTGATATGATGTTTCAGGTTCGTCGTCATTGGTCACGATTTTATTATGACGGGCTTCAAACTCTTCTAAGATTTTGGTTTTAAGCACTTCAGGCTTTGGAAGAGTATCGCGCGTTTCAATAGCGACTCTGAAGTTCTCGTATTCTGGAGAGAGACTGTACAACATCATGATCGTTAACAAATCATCGTTTATACTAACGTCCATGTCAGCCAGCTTGTCAACTGTATCCATAAATTTGTTCAAGTGTGTTCGTACATCTTGGTTTTCTAATTTAGTTAGGATTAATTGCTTGAGAAGGGTCGCTTTACGAGCAGGTCCCTTGCTGGCGTAAGTGTCCTTCAATTTGTCCCATAATGCCTTGGCAGTGCTGCAGTTTTTTATTTGCTTGAGTTCGGACGGAGCTATGATAAGGATAAGCTCGGATTTTGCAAGTCTGTCCTTTTCTTTCTCTTCAGCAGACGCATCGTCGGTCAGGGCGTTTTCTACATATTTAAATAGTTTGTGACGTACTAGAACGGCTTCGGCTTGTATAATCCAAGTGTCGTAGTTATCTTTTGTAAGTGGATCTATTTTCGTATTAGACATTTCGACTTACAGTTTCACCTCTGCTACCATGTAAAGTTCTCACTGATGAACGTGGAAGCTGGCGTGCGTGAGAACTTGATTAACGACTATTGAAAAGAAAGCTGAAGCACATTTTATATAATATTTTATATTATTCTAGTATAATAAATATGTTAATGTTATTTTGAAGTATATTATGACAGGATAGTTTTTCTCTACTTAAATTATTACTATGGCAACGAGGCCATAGATGAATCCTAGAACATAATCAAGAAGGTATGTCAGGTATAGCATACTTCACAAAGGTCTCTAAATGTCGAATTACAATCAACTAAATATAAAAAGTACAAATACAAAAAAAAGTCTAAAATTACTTTAGAGGTGCAATTATTTAGAAGTTTTTCAAGAAATACAGAGAAAAATCGCTTATCCAGCCGTCTGTCTAGGAACGGATGGCTGGACGTTATCAACCACCGATAGTTACATAGCCGTCCCAACCCATTTCATTGACGAAAATACAACGACGTTGTCGTCTGCTCTACTGGGGTGTGTGCAATATAATGAACGGCATACAGGTGCCAATTTAATTACTTTTTTAAAAACTATAATTCACGACTGGCAGCTCACAAATAAGATCGGTTGCATCGTGAGTGACAATGCTGCAAATATTATGTCGGCCATAAGGTTGGGAGGTTGGAGATCGATAGGTTGCTTTGTTCACTCCTTGAACCTAATGGTTCAGCAGGCCGTTAATGATGTTATGGACATGTGCGGTCGTGGACAAAGTAAAAGCCATTGTCGAATTTTTCAAACGGAGCTCAGTAAGCTTCAATAAATTGCTTGAAACTCAACAACAGACGGGCCTACCGCAGCTAAAATTAAAACAAGAATGCCCCACACGATGGAATTCGTGTTACGACATGATAGAGCGAATACTACGAGTGCAGCCAGCAATTACATTAGCTCGCCACATTAACTGCAATCATGCGTAACGATATTTGTTGCTTCAGACAAGCGAGTGGCAAATTATAGAAGCCATGGTACCCATTCTGAAGCCCTTCTATGAGATCACGGTTGAAGTGATCACGGTTCAGAAAAAATGGTGACACTGTCAAAAGTGTTAGATTTGTGCAGTTGATGGAAAAGCATTTGGCAGCATTGCCGCCAAACGGCATTGCCGAGATGGCTATTTTTACCAACACAATAAAGGAACAAATGAAGCTGAGGTTCCACGATTTGGAAAAAAACCAGCTCTATGCCGACTGCACAATGCTAGACCCTAGATTTAAAAAGAAAGGTTTTCGTACAGAAGACTCTTTTACAAAGGCTTCCGATAGCCTAAAAAAGAGAATTAGCGCTATACGGTTACCGCAAGACAACATATCTGTTGCAACTGCCCCTGCTGCTCCTCTTGCTGGAACCGACTTCGACAAAGAAATAGAGTTCATTGTCAGGCCTGAGAATAACACTGCAGCGGCAATAACAGAATACGATGCTTATATGAGGGAGCCATACTTGCCGCGAAAAGAGGATCCATTAAAATGGTGGCACAAGAAAAAAGAGGTTTACCCCAGAGTGTATCGCTACATGTTAAAACGATTGGAAATGCAGGCTACATCTGTATCATGTGAACGGGTTTTTTCAAGCGCAGGTCAGGTTATAAACCAACGCCCAACTCTGTTAAAACCGGAAAAAGTCAAGGTTTTGCTATTTTTACATAGCAACATGTAAATAAATGTGTAAATATGTGTATAGAACAAAAAAAAAGCAATCAGCCAATCATTGTATATATTTGATTTTAAAATACGCCATTCTAATATTCAAATCATACCATACGAATACGACGCATGTCGGTAAAATTAGAATGACAGTCCTAAGCCTGTAAAAGTATGAAGGGAAATCAAATAGAAAAAAACAATCAAATACATTAAAATATAATAATTTCGCCCCTATACTTTTCAAATTTGCCGCCTTTTGAAGTGACACGATTTGCTTGACCGTCCATAGATTTCGCTCTTTTTACATACTAACATTCGGACCGGATCCATGGCACGCGCATATTCACGATTCCGTGACGCAATATGCTCAGTATGTCTCTCGCTCTTTCGGTGTACTACTGTCCTAAATGTCCTAAAATAACGAATTAGTACACTTCGGAGATCGTACTAGATGGGAGCGATCTTTTCAGTGAACGAGCAGGCACAACTCTAGTTCTCGCAGCACGATCAAATAAATGGTGGCAACGTTTGTCTCCAAATCGGGTCACGTCGCGACTACTCCTCCTGAAGACCGAAGAACGGTCGATGCTGATTGGTATACAAGTATTTTGTCTACCGATTGTCTTCACTAATCTCCGAAAAAATAACCCTAAATGCCGCATCATACTTCACTACGATAATGCCAGCCCTCTCACTGTTCGGAGAACAAAAGACTATCTGGATGGTGAAAATGTTGAATTTCTGGACCATCCTCCGTACAGTTCCGACCTAAGTCCTAATGATTTTTTTACATTCCCGAAAACCAAGAATAAGTTGCGTGGTCAGTGTTTTCAGACACTGGAAGAAGTAGTTGTGGGGGATATCCCACAGGTCTAACACTATATAGCAGAGATCTATAGCACAAGGAAACCAAGAAAGTGTACACCAGGAATTTATTCAATGTTTACATGAGAACTGTTATTGACCGACTGACTTACAAAACGTAAACAAACATATCAAAGAATCGGTTGCTATACCAAATACAAAATATGACAGTATTCCTTCAACAGCCAGTACTGTGGCCTCTTAGGCACAACTCGATTCTATCGAATATCTCATTATCATTATATTCAATACGCCCCCTTAATGTGCATATTCAAAATAAATTGTAACACAATAAAACATACAAACAAACTAAAGTGATATCAAAGAACAACTATTAAAAATGTAAACAATTAACAAGCAATGCCCAAACCGCGCATGCACGTATAATGCTTTTCTCTAGGCAAAGCCTTCGTTAATATGTCAGCGAGCATTGAGTCGGTCGGTAAGTATTTTAACTCAATACTCTTATTGTCCTTTAATACACTTCGCACAAAATGATACTTTATATCAATATGTTTGGACCGAGAATGAAACATTGGATCGCTCGCAAGACATATTGCCCCCTGATTATCCACATGTAAAGATAATGGTGCATACTTACGTAACCCAATTTCAGTAAGCAAACTGTTCAGGTATATAGCTTCCTTCATTGCCGATGCCAAGCTTATATACTCCGATTGACAAGATGAAGTGCTCACACATCTCTGTTTTTCTGATCTCCAGCTTACACAACCAGCTCCTAACATGAAAACATAACCAGAATAAGAACGCCTGTCTATCAAACAACCTCCCCAATCAGCATCCGAATATCCATGCAATGATTTACCTGTCTTTTTGTAAATAAGTCCATATTGTTTCGTATGCTTCAGGTATCTTAAGACACTCTTTGCTGCATTCCAACATTCCTCGTTAGGGCAATCCAGGAATTGACTCAATACAGCCACCGTATTCGTAATATCAGGTCTCGTTCCCGTAGAAAGATACATCAACGAACCTATAATTTCGCGATATGGGTATTGTTCACGCGCACTGCACTTATTTACCGGTTTTTCTATCTTTTGCTTAAATTCCATAGGCGTAGATATCGGTTTACATGTATCCATATTAAATTTAATTAACAAATCGTCAATATATTTTTGTTGTGACAATTTTATCCCGTTGTCAAATCTGTCAAACTCTATGCCTAACATATACTTCGCAATACCATAATCTTTCAATTCAAACTTTTCGGCCAGTTCCTTTTTGAAATTTTCGATGCATTCACCTCTTTGCGATGCGACGAGTATGTCATCCACATAAATTAATACAAAGAGTTTAGTTTGCGAGTCTATATTTTTAAAATAAAGGCATGGCTCATTTAAAGATACTTGCAATCCCATGCACTTCAGCTGTTCATCCAGTCTGATGTTCCACTGTCTACCAGCTTGTTTCAGGCCGTACAGCGACCTCTTGAGCTTGCATACATTGCCTCCAGACCTCAGGTCGCATAACAACTTGCTAGCTCTTTCATATATGAATGAACCTGGCTGCTCCAATCGTGTTAAATCTTGCAAACATTCGTCAAGAAGATCTGGTACTTTCATGTATATCTCTTCTTCTAATAATCCATTTAAATATGCCGTATTTATGTCCAACTGATGAATTTCAAGATCCAGTTCCACTGCAAGTGCAACTAATAATCTCACTGAATCAAGTCTAGCGACTGGCGCAAAGGTTTTCTGGTAATCGACGCCGTAACGTTGGCTAAAGCCTTTCGCCACCAGTCTATGTGGGGGATATCCCACAGGTCTAACACTATATAGCAGAGATCTATAGCACAAGGAAACCAAGAAAGTGTACACCAGGAATTTATTCAATGTTTACATGAGAACTGTTATTGACCGACTGACTTACAAAACGTAAACAAACATATCAAAGAATCGGTTGCTATACCAAATACAAAATATGACAGTATTCCTTCAACAGCCAGTACTGTGGCCTCTTAGGCACAACTCGATTCTATCGAATATCTCATTATCATTATATTCAATAGTAGTCAACGATTATAAAATGATCATTTTGACTTTTCCACTTCAGAGCTTCATAATTGTTTTAAAAACTGGTTCGAAAGAATGCTTCTCAAAACGATTAAAGTACTTTTAGTCCATTTGAACGCATATTCTGTATCTTGTCTTGTCTGTGTTCACGAATAAATGTTTATTCTATTCTATTCTATTCTAATCAATTCCTGAAATTTCAGGGCAGCCCACTTATATGGATACAAAACCCCAAATCGAGTACCTATAGTGTTTGTTGTTTTTCATAAAAAATATGGCGGGCCAAAAAAGATTAACAAATAGTCGAAATTAGCCGTCATAGCAATTTGAGCTGGACAATTTAAACTATCACTAAAATACTATTAAAACATAAAATTCAGGAGATTAAAGGACATAAAAAAATAAAATAGTGTATAATTATGCAACTAACTGTAGACAAAAATGTAAAACCACATTAAAACTAAACTTTATAGTTTAGTTTTAAAATACTTTATGTTTGAGAGGCCGTCTCTCACGCGCATGCTATTACAAATTTCGTCGAAAACTTCACGGTCATGTAATTAGATCAGAGATTATTTTGTCTATCAACACCATCTACGATGAAATTATGAAAGAACTTACACGCTATCTGGACATACATGGAACTACAGTAAATAATGCTAAATGTGGAAGATATTTCGATTAGTTACAATTCCCCGCAGATATTATTGCCCCACCTGACCTTAAGCATATTTTCAGTTCAATTAATATTTTTCCATCGCATGTTACGTGCGTCGTGCGGGTCGTGCCGTAGTACTTAGTACTTTACCACGTGAATTGTATCACATAACATGTGCACTTTGTCTTTGTTATTTGAGCCTAAGCTATAGATATTTATGTTCAATGACCCTCGAAAAAACTCTAGCGCTCAAGTGGAACCGTAAAAACGTAAATGCGTGTTCTAAACGTTTCCACGTTTCCCTGTGACCCTTTCGAGTGCGTAATAAATGACCTCTGTTTGTTCTCGAGAGCACTCGAGCATGTTTGTGAAATGTTGCCTGTGACTTGTGGTTCCATGATTTAAATCTACGACTAAACCACAGTATAATAAAGAGAACTATATCTGACTAAACTATGGCGGTGACTCGTTCGCCATTCTTACCTAGGTACCTAGGTATACCTACGTATTTGTTTTAATCTTTACGACATATTTGTGGCGATAAAGTCTACATATATATTTTCAACAGGTAGTATTCAATCCGAAACTCAATGCATGTTAGCATCCATTTCAACACCTAAGTAAGTGTTATATAGGTATCTACTTTCTGCTAGATAATCTAAATTAGATACTTACTGTACGGTCCAGCGCTGTAAATCCGGAAAACCAATTAATCTTTGACTCGCCGTTGTATACTTCTCCGAAGAGTTGGTCTTTTCCACTGAGACGGCTAAAGCTAATAAAAAGAAAGGAAGTGACTTTCATTATAAGCTTTTATTTAATTGGTGTCATACTTGCAAGCCAATTTAAAATTTAATCCTTAATGAACGCTGAAACTTCCCTTTCACTTTTGTTAACATAATTACTAATGTCAGACTAATAGATTCAAGGCATTAGCAACCACTCAATCTTTGATTTAAATGAACAGTGTACCTACCTCTTTAGTTTGTAACAATACTATTTTTATATGTGATTTATGTGCACGATCCATCCAAGTGTGGTTTGCATTGCTCTGGAACTTAACCCTGCCTCTCCAATCTGAATATCCAATGTACTTAATAGTAGCTCGTCCCGAACTGAGAACTCGGTACAAGCTTTTGCAATATTAGTTAAGCTACTCAACTTACCAAACAATTAATTGTCAAAAACATGTTTTTATGAATTTATTTAATATTGCTTGTTGGAAACGAGCTAGGTATCTTGAGCATCGCCCCGATTAGTTGACGTACCAACTGACAAAAGTCTTGGTCTAATCATTACGCTTTTTCTTTTAACTATAAAAAATAGATTATCTATGCTTAAAATTGTAAATGTGCCAGTGTATCTGTCTGTTTGTGGCTTACCTTATCACGCTTAAACCCCCGGACCAATTTAGTTTAAATTTGGTAGCTTGCATTCCGGGAAGTATAGAATATTTTTATCATGGTTTTATCCCTTCCTTATTCATTAAGATGTTAAAAATTGTGTAACTAAAGTAAGCTCATAATATTTTTAAACCAAGTACTTAGTACTAAACTCATAACGTCCATACTTTCTTTGAAACGAGATGAACATACAAAAATAAAATTATAAGTACTACCAAGTAGGTACTTCCACAAAAAATAATTTACTAAAATAAAGTACGTTAAATTGACGAAAACTAACGCCGGGTGGAAGTTATTTAACTACTAAGGCTAAAATAATTCTGGTACATCCCTAGCCAGCCGTATGAAGTCGAATACAACAGTTACGCTGCGCTACACCAGGCGGGCCATATGCTTGTTTACCACCAATTTAAATATACAGTCTGTCTGTTCTCACTACCACACACACATGCCACGGTTAATTATCCCTCTATCTAATCTTTTTCCGAATAAGTGATATGAAAAATGTGTGTATTTTATTTTAGTGTTTTAATATTGTACCTATGTACATAAGTCTTTAACTTCAGACTTAAGCTGTGTATTAGCTGTGTGTGTACGTTCAGCTTAGGCTGTAGCTCAAGTCCTACATAGCCCGCTGTAATTACGTAACGAAACTGAGTTGACCCAACTTTTGACTGTATGTAGGTAAGATCATTTAAATCGTAGGCATTAGGGATGTTGCCCAATAAAGCAAATGTTAGGGTAAATTATGTTAGGACAAAACTTCAGTGGAAAACGAGGGTGCATGACCTCTTCGGACAAATTGACGAAACAAAGACTAATAACAAATAAAATGTTAGGCACAAGGGTCCGATTAAAAACGTAAAGACAAATTATGTACCTTCTAGTCAGTTAGGTATTTTAGCTCAATGTTTTCTCGCCAACCAAGACGTTGAGTATGAAGACTTGCAAGGGCAGCGCGATGAACTGCAGGCCATTGTCAACCGGTTCCAGCAATGCCAGGATATACACGAGCTGGCGTTACAACGCGTCCGGGACTTGCAACAGCAACTGGAGGAGTCGGAATCAAAACATATTTGCAAGTATTGCTCCGGCAACCCCGTGCCCGCTGACAATAATATGAGTATTTTTGCTGAATTAAATAGTTTTGATGTAGATTTAGTTCTTGATAGTACAGTGTCCTCTCCAATAATAGAAACTTTAGATATTAAAAATTCTGTGCAATTTGAGGACCACAGTGATGTTAGAGTTACATTGAAAGGTAACAATAAAATTAAAAAATACTTGAAATTGAACAGATTCATTAAGAAATCAAAGCTTTTGCTGAAACGTCATACTTCACTGTTTAAGACAGTGCAATCTAAATGTAAAAGTGTTTCCCTCAGCGAGGAACTTTTAAACTGTCAATATCAACTAGACAGGACAACTGAGGAGCTGAATCTCCGCTCCGATGAATTAAAAAAATTAGAATTAAAGTTGATAGACTTAACTAATAGGGATGAATTGTCAAGTAAAGCTTTACAGGAGTACATAGCCTTTATGAATAATGTTCTAGAACCGGGCAGCGGCTACAACCTGAGCTTCGAGTCACCACGGCCACCGACGCGCCCCGCCGCGCCGAGTTCGCCCGCGCTGCGTGCCGTCCTAGCCGCGCCGGGATCGCCCGCGCTGCGAGCGCTGTTCGCGTCGCGCCCGAGCCCCGCGCTCGAGCCCAGCAGAGACCTTCACCCCGTCTCGAGCTTCGGGGATCCTGCGCCAGTACCGGCTCAACCGCCATCGTCACCGCCGGGCGTCGTCGAGCGGGTTCCATCGCGACCGTCCATCGCCGGGCCGGCTCCATCGCCGCCGGCCCTCGTCTCGCCGGCCTCGTCGCCGCCCAGCCTAGCTACGCTGGCTCTGGCGCTGCTGACCTATGTCTCGCCCGCTCCGGCGCCGCCACCCCTCCCCTCGCCGCCCCCGCCCCGCCTCGCGCCGCCATCCTCCCCGCCGCCCCCGGCCGCCGCCGCGGCGTGCTCCCCGCCGCCGCCGCGCGCCGCCCGCGCCCGCGCCGTGCTGTACAGCGACGAGGCGGGCGCCGGGCTGGGCGCGCTGCTGGCGGAGCGCCTCCACCGGCGCGTCATCAACCACTGTCACCCGGGGGCCACCGTCGCTCGTTTGGTCGAGTGCATCTCTGCAGGCGAGTTTGACCGCGATTCGACGCTTATAGTTTTTGTAGGGAACAGTTTAGACTGTACTAAACGCGATATTTTAAATTTGTCCGCTACTCTGTCGGCGCTCGATCGGGGAGAGGTAGGGAAAATAATTATGTGTGCGCTCCCATACAGAAGGTCGAGAAAGGTGAATAAGAGAGTTTACCATTATAATTCTTTGTTGTACAATCTCTCAGTATATAGTAGTACGATTTCGTATTTTGATACGAATAAATTTATATATGATTTTGTAATGCCCTGTAACAGAACCTACCTACCGAAAAGATGTCTAGTAGATTGTGCTAACCTGTTAGCATATAATATTGAGGACTCCGTCGTATCTAGGGCGGCGTCTAGTAGTTTTACTTCGCGTAGCTCTTTATGTCTCGGTAGCGTGGGTTCCGAGACGGAGTCGCCTGGTGATTTGTATTTAAACTAACCGCTACGACAACGTCTGCACCGGCCGGCTCTGCTCGTATTGATGCTAGTATGCTTAGTGAAACCGAGTTATTAAATTTAGTTCACCAGAATATTCAAGGCTTTGCCAGCAAGGAACTCGAAATAGATTTGTTTTTACAGTCCTCGAATATTGACATTCTCTGTATAACCGAGCACTGGCTTAAAGGGCATGAATTTATGTTTAATTACAATAATCATAGTATAGTTAGTTATTTCTTCAGAAGATCCTGCATTCGCGGCGGGTCATTGATAATGGTTAAACATAGTATAAAAAGTAAAGAGCGTAGAGACATTGTTGACTTGTCTGTAGAACGCGTTATAGAACTTTCTTGTGTCGAGTTGGAACGATTTATTGTTGTATGCGTGTACAGGCCCCCATCGGTGGACTATAATGTATTTGAATCGGTTATAGATGAAGTCCTTAGTCGTGTTTTTAGAAGTCAGAAAACTATAGTTGTATGTGGCGATTTTAATATTAATTTGCTAGAAAATTCGCCTTTGTGTGGAAGGTTACTAAATACCTTTAAATCTTTTAATTTAGTAAATTTATTTTGTGAACCAACTAGAATCACGGCAACCAGTGCAACATGTATAGACAACATCTTCAGTAACGATATTGCGATTAGTAAATCTGTAATAAACACCTTGAGTTCTGACCACTGTGGACTAAAAGCCTCTTTTGGCGGGAAGATAGAGGATATTCCACAAGACACTGTGTGCAGACTGATTTCCGAAAGGCGCTTACAGTCATTCAATCGTAATATTAGGAACAACTTACCTTTTCTTTCATGTAACCGAGAGAACCCTGACTGTCTGAGTTCTGAGTTGTTTAACTGTATAAAAAAGGAATTTGATGCCTGCTTCATCCCCAAGAAGATGCAGGGCAAGGTCAAGGTTAAATTTAGCGACTGGGCTACGCCGGATATTCACGATAAGAGACGCCGGCTCTATGATTTGTATGATCTGCGAACAACTGATAAAAGGCCGGAATTTATAGAGTACGTAAAGAATTTCTCGAAATCTTTTAAAAGGATGTGTGTCGCCGCTAAAGCTGATTATTTATCCAAAAAGATCTTAAATTCCAGCGATAAAGTTAAAACTACATGGCAAGTGATCAGCAGTGAAACAGGAAAGCGTAAAATAAAAGAACGGCACTACAACCTACGAGTTGCTGATACTTTAGTAAGTTCCGACCGTGAAGTGGCAGATCACTTCGAGCGATTTTTCTCGAATATACCGGCAGAGACAACAAAGTCTCTTAACTCATCGCCAATTGTCGCTGAAGAAATGCTGCAAGCTAATGTAGAAGAATGTTCAGAAATATTCACATTTTCTTATGTTACTCCGACCATAGTTATTAAAACGTTCAGATCTTTAAATTTAAAGAAAACTGAAGATCTATGGGGCTTGTCAGTTAAAGTATTACACTCAATAGTAGAATCAATCGCACCCTATTTAGCTGAGATTTTCAACAGATGTATTGAAACTGGCATTTTTCCTGATATTATGAAACACAGCAAAATTATCCCGCTGTTTAAATCAGGAACGAAATCAGACCCGACCAACTTTAGACCTATTTCAATATTACCAGCGCTAAGTAAGGTCTTTGAGAAGCTTATTCTTAATCAACTGTTGTCTCACTTTAACAGAAATAAATTGCTTGACAATAATCAATTTGGTTTTACCAGAGGTCGTTCAACTACTGATGCCGGTGTGGTACTTCTAAAACACATCTTTGACGCCTGGGAAAGAGCTCAAGATGCTGTTGGAATTTTCTGTGATCTATCAAAGGCCTTTGATTGCGTTGATCACGAGAATTTAAAGAGAAAATTGAGCCACTATGGGGTTAAAGCTGCTGCCCTTGACCTTGTTTCATCGTACCTTTCCGACAGAACTCAGCGAGTTGTTATCAATGGGACTCAATCAGCAGGTGCACCGGTAGCACTTGGAGTGCCTCAAGGTTCAATTCTCGGTCCCTTCCTGTTCTTAGTATACATTAATGATCTACCGAAACTAGTGCAAGATAAACATGATATAGTGTTATTTGCTGACGACACTTCTCTTATATTCAAAGTTGACAGAAAGGAAAGCAGCTTCGATAACATCAACGATGCACTGTCTAGCATAACAGACTGGTTTACGGCGAATAACTTACTTCTAAACGCCAAGAAAACCAAGTGCATCAGATTTGCGCTTCCGAACGTTAAGCAGGTAAATAACAGTAAGATCCAAATGAAAGGTGAAACGCTGGAATTTGAAGATCGAACGGTTTTCCTTGGAGTCACTTTGGATTCAAAACTGCAATGGCATGCACATATAGCCACTTTAGCTGGCAAACTTAGTTCTGCAGCTTACGCAGTAAGGCGAATCAGACAACTAACAAACGTAGAGACGGCCAGGCTGGTATACTTTAGCTACTTCCACAGTGTTATGTCATATGGGATCCTGTTATGGGGAAAAGCTGCAGACATTCAGGCTATTTTTGTGCTGCAAAAACGAGCAGTCCGTTCAATCTACGGATTGGGCGGTCGAGCATCTTTAAGAGAAAAATTCAAAGAGGTGAACATTCTTACCGTTGCCTCTCAATACATATACGAAAATATTATGTATGTTCGGAAAAATATCCACGAATTCAAGCTTAACAGTGACATCCATAACTATAACACAAGGAACAAACATAAACTTGCTGTGACCGCCCACCGTCTCCGTAAGGTTGGTACGTCTTTCGTCGGGAACTGTACACGTTTTTATAACAAAGTACCAACCGATATAGTGGATTTGCCATTTGACAAATTTAAGGCACGCATTAAGCGTTTGTTGTTATGTAAGGCGTACTACACTGTGAAGGATTTTATAGATGATAGGGATGCCTTTAAGGTGGTTGCTTGTCAATAGATGAATGAAGTCGTATATATTTTTTCATTTTCTCTGCATTGTGTAATTAAGCATACTAGTGTTCAATTGACGTATGAGAACATATTCTCGTCTGATTATATTGTTTTTATTTAAGTTTAGTTGTGGACACTTGGAGACCTTATACATCTCCAAGATTATGTGTTTAATGTTTATCTTACTTTAATTTTATTGTATAAATCTATATTTCCTTCCTTTGTAACATACGAGCACAGAATATAGTGTCTTACAGCTATGTTTTATTATTTGAATATTTAATTTAGCCTGGCAGCTTGAACATGTCATGCACACTTAAAAGTCTTTGCTGCGGTGGCGTCGTTGATCGGGTCGCCACCTTCCCGAATAAAGGTTGAGGGAGGCGATGGCTGAGATACGCGTCATACTCGTGAACGGGTGCCGTCTGTGAAGACCGGTCTGTTTAAGCTTACTGGGGCTGTTATAACTTAGTAACTTTAATTCTAATTTTTATTAAATTAGGACACTTTGTTCGGTTGTCGTTTGTTTCCTTTCTTTTAGTGAATATTTTAAATATATGATTTTGACTCATGGAGACCATATACATCTCTAAGGAGAATTAGATTAAGTAGATATACATTTTATTTTTAGTTGTGACATTTAGAGTCATTTGCACCTCTAAAGTAATTTTAGACTTTTTTTTTTTTTGTATTTGTACTTTTTATATTAAAATTTAGTGTAGTTCTTGGTTGTAATTCGACATTTAGAGACCTTCTACATCTCTAATTAATTGTATAGAGTTAACTTTAGTTAGAACTTAGAATTAGTATATAATAGTATCAATTGTAATTTCAACTCAATTTTAAATATTTTTTTAAATACCTATGTACATGTGACGTGTAAAAGTGCCCCTGTGGCCTATTTGCTGAATAAATTATTTTGATTTTGATTTTTGATTTTGATTTTATTGGGTTGGTAAGAAAGTAATGAGCGAATCATAACCAATATTGTAATTTTTATTTAATTTATTATTTTAATCATTTATCAAAAATATAACGGCCTTCGTTATCTACTACTTGTCTCCATCGTTCTGGTAAAGAATGAATAGCATCGGCGAAGAAGTTCTTAGGTTTAGATTAAAAAAACTCAGCTATGTACTGTCGTAGATGGGCTTGATCATCGAACTTTTTTTCATTCAAGGCATTGCTTAGCGATCTGAACAATGCGTAATCCGTAGGTGCCAAGTCTGGAGAGTACGGTGGATGAGGTATCACTTTCCAACCTAGCTCCAATAGCTTTAGCCGAGTCACTTTTTCAATGTGTGGGCGAGCATTGTCGTGTAAGAAAAAAACTTTAGCATGCTGTGGACGATTCTGACAGATTTTTTGGTTTCAATTTTCAAGCTGATTACAGTATACTGATGCGGTAACAGTCATTCCACTTGGTAGGAGTTCCCAGTGAATAATACCATGAATATCCCACCAAACGGACAGCATAACTTTTTTCGGGTGAGGCTCTGTTTTTGGTGCCTCTATTCCTTTTTCGTTTGGAGCTAGCCACTGACGTTTGCGTGTGTGATTTATATATAAGACCCATTTTTCATCTCCAGTGATAAGATGGTCCAACCAGTTGAATGTGCGGCAAAAAGACAGAAGTTGTATGCAGATATCGGCACGGCGGTTTAGTTGATCTCTATCAAGTTCGTGCGGTATCCAAACACTGTATTTGTAGTTTTTTCCCAACTCGTGTAAATATGTTTCTATGGTGACATGAGAGCAGCCTAACTCGGTAGCAAGAGTACGACTCGTTAGCCTCGGATCTCCTTCAATTAAGGTTTTTAATTTGGCTACATCAATCTTCACCGGTCGACCAGACTTAGGTTGATCTGATGAAAAGTCGCCACTACGAAACCGCTGGAACCATCGTTTCGCCGTGGCCTCAGACACAACTTCAGGAGCAACACGCTGCCATATATTACGCACTGCTTCGGCGGCTGAATGGCCAGACTGAAATTCATATAGTAAGCAATGCCTTACATGCACTTTTAATTCGTCCATTTTTTTCCTTATATTAGCTCGGCGACAGCTAGTGAATGACTGACGAGAAACTGTGCGACTCGCCCTTTATATACTTTCGACCATAGAAGATTCTAGAACTCTCTCAAAAATTTTATGTGGAATTCAATCGATCGCTCATTACTTTCTTACCAACCCAATAGAACGTACTCGCACCGCCAGGCAATCACAGTAATTACAAGTTTAATTCGCTACGGAGCCTTATACTTCGACTTCAGGCCAAGTAGCTTAAATCGTGAAATTTATGTAAGTGCAGAAGAATTTTTGAAGTATTTTGAATTTGGATAAGATTTACTTCTTTTATTTCGGATTCATTAGTTAAACATAAATTAAATTAAAGTAAAACTAAATATTGATACAACGACCGTAAGTTATGTTTATATCACGCCCTACATACATGTCTCGTGTATGTTATTACATGCGAACGTTTCGGGAAGAGCTTGTGTGCATGTTAAGGCTAGTGCTTTCTGCCGTTAGTCTTATGCAGAGGCAGTAGTTTAAACCTGCAAATTATAACACCGTGAAAAAAACGAGAAGCCCCCGTTAAAAAAAGAGAATCGATATTAGACTTTCAATGAACTACCCACGTCAGTGGTCGGACGCTGAAGTTCTTACTTTTATTTTTGATCAAAATTTTAACTAAAGTACCTACTGTACCTATACTTAATTTTTTTTTGCATTAGAGAGAACGTAAAAGCACGAAGCACGAGGTCTTTTACATGAGTCACTTTTGACACAACTGTCATTCATTAACTGTAAGTATCTTAAACAGACATTTTAATAAAATACTCTATTGTTTTTTACACTAAAATTATAAAAGTGTGTTTGATATTTATATATAAATAATACTTACAATTATACATTTAATTTGAAAGTATTTGTTTTAGTCTGTATTATTTAAAAATTCCTAATTTAGTTCTGGAAAGGTTGCATATTAAAAAACCGGCCAAGAGCGTGTCGGACCACGCTCACTACGCTCAGTGTAGGGTTCCGTAGTTTTCCGTATTTTTCTCAAAAACTACTGAACCCATCAAGTTCAAAACAATTTTCTAGAAAGTCCATATTAAGATCTACTTTTGTGATTTTTTTCATATTTTTTAAACATATGGTTCAAAAGTTAGAGGGGGGGGGACGCACTTTTTTTTCCTTTAGGAGCGATTATTTCCAAAAATATTCACATTATCAAAAAACGATCTCAGTAAACCCTTATTCATTTTTAAATACCTATCCAACAATATATCACACCTTGGGGTTGGAACGAAAAAAAAAATCAGCCCCCACTTTACATGTAGGGGGGGTACCCTAATAAAACATATTTTTCCATTTTTTATTTTTGCACTTTGTTGGCGTGATTGATATACATATTGGTACCAAATTTCAGCTTTCTAGTGCTAACGGTTACTGAGATTATCCGCGGACGGACGGACGGACGGACGGACGGACGGACAGACAGACATGGCGAAACTATAAGGGTTCCTAGTTGACTACGGAACCCTAAAAACATAAAGAAGCAGACATTTGAAACAAACTATTGGTTCATTTTATGAGCTGTCAATGTTGTTAACGGTATTTATTTATTTATACATATTAGGGACGTTATTTGGCGTTTAGAATTTCATGATACGAGAACTTATGTTATTACTTTATTATTAATATTCTATTTTGTGCTGTGTGTTTGGTGGCATTCGACTGTGATTACTGCAATGGATCTGAGGCCCAAGTGGCTTGCAAAAATACCGTCATGTAATCCTCTGAAAATTAGTTTCTCGAATAAATAAATAATCACTCCAATTATGTTTAGCAAATGATCAAATGATGCGGTTGATATACCTACGGGTGCAATTAAAAAAAACCGCTAGAAATAACTAATATAGCCCTGTTATGTTCTCGTTCTGGTTAAAATTGTTAACATCTAATATTTGTCCTAAGGAGACAGGTTGACGACGACTGCTTCCTTGTTTACCAAATTTCTAATTCTAAAAAAAAACGAGGTATAGTTCTAAGTACATGCTTTTAATTGAAATAGTGCTGTTACGTGTTTCCGAGATAAAGGGCATTGACAGGCAGTATTAATTAACTGTACATTTCATCAAACAAAATAGCCTCCAGTGATAGACTGTACCAACTCCACATCCCGAATTCCTTCATATATGAAGATTAACTACGGAGTAATATGCAAGCACCTAGTATCATTTCAATTTTAAGCCTTAGAGTCCTGAATTTAGAATGTAAATTTAGCTGAACACAACATTTAGTAACGGATAGATATTAGAAACGCAAATGTAGAACTGCAGGACGAAATGTTAAGCCTGGGAGTGTTTGCGATTAGCGAAACAATGTTATCTGCGTTTGTGCGGGCACAGTGTTTGAATTTCATATTTTCTTGCAAGCAGTGTAAACGTATTTGGTTCCACATTCTTTGTGAGTAAACCACATAACAAAATGAGAAACTACTTTAAAGTTTTTAAACATTGTATGTTGTACGAGCAATTCAAAATCAGTCAATATACAGCCGCGGGTCAGATCGTTGGTATTTTCTTTTTCGGCGATAACTGTATAATTAGGTATAATAGTTAATGTCTTGTAACAATCTAATATCGATCCGTAGTTTTACCTAGTGACAGTGCTAAAGACTGTCCAGAGAGCGCATTAGAGCCCAGGTCCCGTAGCCTAATGGCATATGTTAGAAAAGACTATAAGGATTTGAATCATCATCATTTCCTGGCCATTTCCGCCGGCCGTAACTTTTACCAGACGCTTGAAAGTCCCTCTAACTTACCCTAATTTCTCAAGCTACGGCCGGCGCAAATGGTAAGGAAACGATGATAGTCAGTTCCTAACAGTAGTTTCTAACACATATATAAAAAATTATCCTTGAGAATTTAAGGAACGTTAGTGTTTTTTAATAAAAACCTTATAGCAAAAAAATGGCCGACGGGCCGAACTAGGTAAAATGCAGACATTAAACGTCGATACGAATTCTAAATTTTCCCAAAGTTTCATCCTTGAGAAAATGAGAAAGGTCTGGCGGTCAAAAAGCTAAGATTTGATGCAGAAATATCGGAATGGCTATATACATTTACATACACAAAACAAAGATTCGTCATTACTGAACAACAGACAAACGAAAAGTGAGTTAAGACACATTACATAATTTGTGAAATTGCGCTTCTGAAAGTCTGTGATCGAGTTCCAGATCGAAAACGTAAACAAAAAAATGCACGTTATCCACGTTAATCACCTGAGCTCGATCACCCAGGTGATTGTATGGGCCGATTATGTCTTCTGAGATCCCCCAGGTGATCCTATTGGACCACGTGTCTGTCATGCTCCCCCGGGTGATTTTACTGGACAAAATGATGTCCATTAGGATACCCCATGAAATAATATTATTCCACGAGTGATCCTAGTGGACAAACTTATCCTGCAAGATCACCCAGGTGATTATTTTGGATTATGCTGTATATTATAATCACCCAGGTGATTTTTATGGACATAACAATGTCCATTAAAATCACCCGGGTGATCTATTTACACTTTTTATATTTAAGACGTTTATTACAGTCTGATTACATCAGGCTGATGTTTTTTTTAAATCGGTCTATTAGGTTCGGACCATATTCCAATCAAACAAGCAAATAAAAAAATAAGGTAATAAGGTTCAAAAGTGTAAACATATTTTTGGCGTCGACTGTACTAATTACTTGATAAGATAATAAGTGTAAGTGCCAGTGATGTGATGTCATTATAATCGTCTTTAAAAAGGTTTCTATGCAAACTATTAGATATAAGCCAATGTCATTGTGACAATGTCTGTTGGATTTGTTTGTTCTTCGATTGTCGAACAGAAATAATATCAGATCGAAAAATGGCAAACGCGGAAGGAAATTCTGTTAAAGAAATAAAATACGTAAATCATAAAGGCTTGTTGTTGCTGTATGATGGACACCAGTATCATCAAAAGAAAGTGTACAAAAATGGTGGGGAATTATGGCGTTGCTCTAACTGGACTGGAGGAAATTTAATTGTAAAGGAACTATAACACTTAAGGTCGGTCGGTTTATTTGACTGTCTAACAAATTTAAATAGTATAACATTTGCCCGCTCATATTTTTCCCTTAAAAGTTCCGATACCAAAACTCTACAAATATATGCAATGTTCTTTGGAAAGTAGCAGAGTAGATTTAGTTAGATTTAGTTTATAAAATCTGGGTTGTACAATGCACGAAATGAAAGCTTACAAGTTAAAAAAGCACTAAAGTTGGTGCTGGTGCGGCTGCATCCTCGGCTGAAGACCTCAAACGTCGCAAGTATGCCAACCTCGGAAGTAGCTACATATTTGCGGCGTTTGGGGTTGAAACCTTGGGGCCGTGGGGGCCTAGTGCGCGTCGCCTTTATGAGGAGCTGTCCAAACGCCTCATAGACGCATCTCGTGACCAGAGGGCTGGCCAGTATTTCGCTCAGCGGATAAGTGTAGCTATCCAGCGGGGCAATGCGGCCAGCCTTCTGGGCACCTTACCCACTGGCGACGATTTGAGCCAATTTTTTTATTTGTAGATACGTAGTATAAGTTTTTATTTATAAGATTTTTAGTATAAGTGTTTAGTTGTAAGTTTTTTAATATGTTGTAATTAATGAATTGGTTTTGAATAAAGTAATTAATTATTAAAAAAAAAAAAAAACTTTTAAGAATACTTCAGATGTAGAAATTCCAAATTTTATGTTGGACCATTTACTTGCAGATTTCTGTTCCGATGGTGAACGTATTCTCATTTTTTGTTCAAAGAGAGCCTTAAAAGAAATCCGTTCCGTGAAGCATATCCTTTGCGACGGGACATTCAAAAGTTGCCCAAAGCCTTTTGAACAATTGTATTCGTTACATGGTGATTTGGGTAGTACTCATACGACAACATTTGTTGTTCCACTCGTTTATGTCTTTATGACACATAAAACAACTGAATCATACAACTATATGTGGAAGCTATTAAAATCCAAAATTACTCGTTTTTTGCCAGTCAAGTTCACCCTAGATTTTGAACTTCCAGCCATCAAAGTAATACGCGAGAATTTTCCTACGGTTGAGATAAAAGGTTGTTTATTTCATTTTTCCAGAAATATTCGGAAAAAGGGTAAAGATCTTAGATTATTAAAGTCAAAATTCACGAGAAGATTCGTCACCTTAAGTGTCGCTCTGGCTTTTTTACCGAAATTTCAGATAGAAGAAGGCTGGTCATACGTTTGTGAACAGCTTCCAACTGGCCATACACAACTAGGAAAATTCGCTGAGTATATGAAAACATATTATATTGAGTCTAACAACTACTTACCAAGCTTTTGGTCTATTTTCGGAGAACGACATCGGACTACGAATTGCTTAGAGTCGTGGCACTCAAGTCTAAACAAAATGGTTGGCAGAAAGCACCCTAATTTTGCAAGTTTATTGCATATTTTGAAGAGAGATGCTTCCTTTGCTTCGGCAAGAATTATAAGGCAAGAATCTAACAAACGGCTTCAGCAATATATCGATTACGATAATCTTGTTTATGAGGCTCAAATGGATTTAAGTTCTGGAAAAATTACAGTGGGGCATTATTTGGAAATGATTAAGTAATAGTGTGTTTGTTTCGTTGTACGAGTATAATGTATTATTTTGTAACAATAAATTTATATAGTAATACTTTTTTGACTTTTATACGTAAGCTGATTTATTGTCTGAGGTTACCCTGATAGTTACACACATTAATGGAAAATTGTTTATGTTCGGATTAATCGCGTTTACAGACTTGATTCACCCGAACTTGAAAAGTCGGGAAGTATTCTAAAATTCATTAAAAGTGATTAATTCTGTGACGACCCGGCATCGTCACAACGGACGACATCCGAAGCGGTGTAGCGCGACGCGCGACGAGCAGACTACTCCGGCTACACACCCCACCGTGCCCCGCCGACGCCGCACGCCTATATAACCGCGCGGAGCGCGGACCGACCGGCAGTCGCTGTGCTGAGCCCGAGCAAGGCACAACGGCTCCTCCGCTTGGTGTGGCGGCGTGGAAGCCCGCGTTTGCCCCAAGTGTCCCTAGGTATAAGTCTTCCGGCCGCGTGGCGCCCCGCGTAGTTAGCCAGGAGACTTCCCCCCGTAGTATAACCTCTCCCGGCCGCGTGAAAGCTCGCGTAGTCAGCCAGGGTGGTTATCCCCAGAACCGTTCCCACCGTGAACCTATCCCGGCCGCGTGGAAGCCCGCGTAGCTAGCCAGGACGGTTTATTCCCGACCCTGTTCCCCGGGGAACGTTCCGTTATCCAACATTTCCAGGGCACGCTGCCATACCTCGGGTTATCACATATACGTATCATATTCATATATATCGTTGGATATAGCTCGCTCCCGTCTGGAGCGAAACCAGTGTAATTAGACTTAAGAGTTCTTTACAAATAAAAGGCGCGTAAGACGCCAGTTCGTTAATTTTAAGTGGTGTTTCTTATCAGCTCATCCTCCCTACCCTGAGTTAGCTTGGAAACCTTCACAAGGCCCCTCAGGCTGAAGGATATGTGTGGCTCGCCCTCCGCGACGACCATCACATTTGGCGCCCAACTTTAAAACTCACTAGGAGTTTCGTTAGCTCAGGAGGATTCTGATAGGCTAGGGCGTGCACTCGACGCGTCCCACCCACCCGCTTAGAAAGATTAATACCGAGACTTAGCCGCATTACGCCGGCAACCGCAGAAAGTCAATCCGTCCGTACCGATACCGAGAGTCGAGCGAAAACACTAGTCTGAAGGACCTAAGTATCCCGACGCGCCAACCGCACCAGACCGTAATGATGTCAACAGCCTGGATCTACCAGTTGAAGAGGCCAGAGCTAGTTAAAGCAGCTGAGGAAAGGAACATAGAGACCGAAGGGTTAACAGTGGATCAGTTGAGAAAGTTACTGGTAGACACCGTTAACCGCCAGACCGCCGAAGCCGAGGGAAATAAACCTGACGAGTTCAAAACACCAGATAAGAAACATAACGCAGAGATGGACCAGCCCGGAAAAATGAGTCGACCGAAGATCATAGGGAAAATAATAAAGGAGTGGAACCTTACCTTCAAACCCGGTGACAGCGCGGTCGAATTCATAGAGAGAATAGAAGAGCTAATTTCGGCTAGCGAGATAGCAAGGGAGGATGTCCTGCTCGCGTTACCCCGGATACTGCAAGGGAAGGCCTTACTCTGGTATAGGAACAACGTGGACACGTGGAACTCATGGGAAGAGTTCATAGCGTTATTTAAACTATACTTTTTCCCCGCTAACTATGAAGATAACCTGATCGCGAGCATAATGTCCAGAAAACAAAAGTATAAAGAAAACTTCACCGATTATCTCACCGATTTACAAACTTTAATGAGACGTTATGGAAACCTGTCCGAGAAAGAGAAACTACACCGAATATACGAAAACATGCAGAAAAATTATAAACTTTACGTCAAGAAGCAGGATTTCAAGGACCTACCAGGTTTACTACAGCTTACTTCCGAATATGAAAATATAATATACCCGTATGATAACCGGTTTATGAGGGACAAACCGCAAAAAGAGGAAGACACGGCTCCGCAGACAGACCAAGGATGGTCACCGCCGAAGGAAGACTCCGTGAATAGACGCCGACTACAGAGAAGGGGTACCGAACCAGACAAAGAAGAGAAAATAAACCCCAAATACGACACAGAGACGTGTTGCTGGTCTTGTGGAAAGCTAGGACACGCAGCGAGGGAATGCCGGTCAAAGGGAAGGCTATTCTGTAGCATATGTGGAAAACTGGGGACACTGAGCAAGAATTGCTGCAAGAAAAAACAATGGGGGAAAAATGAATCCGCAGGAGCCGCGGGTGACCGAGAAGACAACCGTATATACGAACGTGTGAGGTTCATGGCTAAAGAATACCGCTGCCTGGTGGATACGGGTTCTACAAACACGTACATAAACCAACAGACATACAGGGAGTGTATGGAGAACGGCGCGGTGCAGGAAGAGGTTCACAGAGAAGTGACACTCGCAAACGGCGGAAGAGCGCAAGTGAACGCTAAAGTGTTGGTAGACATACAAATAAAGGGCATACGAATCAAACACTGGGTTCGAGTACTGCCCTCAGCATCGTGGATAATCATAGGTATGGATGTTCTGCGACGCATCGGTATGACCATCACGTGGGCCGCAAGCGCTTCCGCTAAGGGAAACGGGAGTACACAAAGCGAATCGCGCAAAGAAAATATGCCGGAACTGGAATACACTAAGAAGTCCTACCCAAGGAACCCCACACAACGACAGATCAGAAACACATATGTAAAAGCTACCCTGAATCAAGGTATAATTCAGAAATCCGATAGCCCGTACAGTTCACCGGTCCGGAGTGGGAAACATAACCATATCGCGGACGAACTATCCAGAAACCTTATATGTACAGCAGAAGAACATAATTTGTGCGACAGAAAACACACAGAAATAGGAAACGCCGCGGACCAGCCCCAGGAATGCTGCGTCAAAAATGGCAAGCTTTACAAGAAAGTAACCAGACTTGAGCACCAGAGAACAAAACCAGACCAGACCAGACTAAAGCACCAGACTAGCGCCAAGACCTCAACTCCCGGCAACTGGAACCCGGAGGAAGACCGTACAGCGGCAATACTAGAGCCGCCAGGTGATCAAGGGAGACATATTAATCGACGGAGGCGAGATACTGAGGCATTGCGCGGAAGTACGAACCCAACCCGACACCGAAACCCAGGCCCGCCCGGAACCCCACATCGAGGTACAGGTCGAAGCGGACAACCGACCGATAGGGGACCTCGATGGGTATCAGGCTCAAGACGCGGCCTACATAAAGAAATATACCGACATGGATCACTGAACCGATTAGCAGCGACCGGCGCCGACAGAACGAACCGCGCAACAAGAAGGAAAAAGAAGAAGTGATCGAGGCGGCGCAGGACCGCAGACTACTTATCCGAACTAAACAAAAGCCAAGAGAAAGGCAATAAAAGGAAAAGCGAATTCCGCAAATAAGAAAAAATAAACCAAGAACGGTTTTGTTTTATTTTATATATATTATATTTTATTTTCACTTTCTCTCATTTACTTCCGTAGATACCGAAGATTTGACCAGTTTATTATTTTTCTTTTCTCCCCGGTAGACTTTATTAAAGTAGATAATATTCCAGAATACATAAAGCTAAGAAAATAATTAACCCTAATCCGTAAATAAATAAATACCAGAATGGAACAGTAGATATATACTTATTTCAATTAAAAAATTAAGTAAATATAACTATTTGGCGTTGCAATACCCAAATTAGTATTATAACTACCAGCAAGGGGTATAGGTACCTAACCAGTTTAATTAACGGTGATTTTTACCCGAGGCAAAAATCTCCTCGTCGGGGGAGGCACTGTGACGACCCGGCATCGTCACAACGGACGGCATCCGAAGCGGTGTAGCGCGACGCGCGACGAGCAGACTACTCCGGCTACACACCCCACCGTGCCTCGCCGACGCCGCACGCCTATATAACCGCGCGGAGCGCGGACCGACCGGCAGTCGCTGTGCTGAGCCCGAGCAAGGCACAACGGCTACTCCGCTTGGTGTAGCGGCGTGGAAGCCCGCGTTCGCCCCAAGTGTCCCTAGGTATAAGTCTTCCGGCCGCGTGGCGCCCCGCGTAGTTAGCCAGGAGACTTCCCCCTTCCTTCCCCCCGTAGTATAACCTCTCCCGGCCGCGTGGAAGCCCGCGTAGCTAGCCAGGACGGTTTATTCCCGACCCTGTTCCCCGGGGAACGTTCCGTTATCCAACATTTCCAGGGCACGCTGCCATACCTCGGGTTATCACATATACGTATCATATATTATAATTATATAGTTGGATATAGCTCGCTCCCGTCTGGAGCGAAACCAGTGTAATTAGACCTAAGAGTTCTTTATAAATAAAAGGCGCGTAAGACGCCAGTTCGTTACTTTTAAGTGGTGTTTCTTATCAGCTCATCCTCCCTACCCTGAGTTAGCTTGGAAACCTTCACAAGACCCCTCAGGCTGAAGGATATGTGTGGCTCGCCCTCCGCGACGACCATCACATTTCTAACAAACAGTTTTTCATTAATAGAATATTATCCATTTAGAGAATCACCCGGGTGATTTTAATGGACATTGTGATGTCCATAAAAATCACCTGGGTGATTATAATATACAGCATAATCCAAAATAATCACCTGGGTGATCTTGCAGGATAAGTTTGTCCACTAGGATCACTCGTGGAATAATATTATTTCATGGGGTATCCTAATTGGACATCATTTTGTCCAGTAAAATCACCCGGGGGAGCATGACAGACACGTGGTCCAATAGGATCACCTGGGGGATCTCAGATCGGCCCATACAATCACCTGGGTGATCGAGCTCAGGTGATTAACGTGGATAACGTGAAAAAATATCAGTCAAAGTATGCTGACTGCCAATGGTAAGAAATTTTAAAACTTTGGTTCATAAATCATAATTAAAGTTGTCATGTTATAAAAAAAGATTCGTAATTACTGAACAACAGGCAATGGCAAGTGAGTTAAGACAATACAAATACTCTTTATTGCACACCTCGACAAAATACAACAATACAAAATAAAGAAGCAACACAAACAAAGGTAAGACACATTGTGGAATTGCGCTTATAGCTTACTTATAGATATTGTTCGGCGGACACGAACCTAAACCTAAACTTTTTCAATAATTATAACATTTATAACTATACTTGAACCGGAATACCACACCTACGTACCTACTTAGGAATGCGGATAACTTTAGGGAATGTCCGATAATCGCAGAGCTCTGAATAATCGGTCATGTACCTAGTATAGTAAGCATTAAATAGCTTCAACTGAATACAATAATATGAGTGTAATTAATACATTAACCGTATTGTAACCTGTAGCCGTTAAGAATAAGTAGGAAAGTTTTATAAAATATAAATCCCAATGAACAACTTTAATAGGTACATTACGATATAAATGAGGAAAAAAGTAAGGTCGAAACAAGTGGCGATTAATAATATTTTTTAAGAAAAAAAGCCGCCACTTTTGGAGTCCTGGTGAAAGATACTTGTGATTGTTGGATTATCTATGTGTATTTATTTTAACTGTTAATTTAAAACTTTGATTGTTTGATAGAATTACAAATGAATAGACATAGCTGGGCATTAACTCGTTAATCCGTTAATAGTTAATGAACGAAGTTAACATTTCGATTAACGGATTAACTTTTAAGTTAACTTGAAAAAATGTTAACGGACTCGTACTACCGCCCAAAGTGCCACAACAGTCCCATCACCGCCAGCATCTCTCCTGACAGTCCTGACACAGCTCTTGGCAGTAGCTCAGGCGATCACTGCCTTCCACGTGCAGCCTAGAGTTCAATAGGCTAGCTATACTTCGGCCTTTTACAGAAATATAATACGTTATAGTGGATACTGATGCAACTAAATATTTAAAGAAAAGTTCATTTTTTTCACGTGTTAACGGATTAACGATTAACTTTAACTTACGTTAAATTTGTCGAAATGTATCGCTTTAACGATTAACGAAGTTAACTTTTTTAGTAACGGATTAGCGATTAACGAAGTTAACTATTTGATTAACGGTGCCCAGCTATGTGAATAGACGTATACCGTTAATGTTTCCCTTAATTCCTCATGAAGCCGATATTCCGATTGTAAAAAATCGAGCTTAACAAAATTTGATTTGAAAACTCAATTTGCTTAACAAACATAGGTAGTACCAAAGAGCCCACGTTAATGTCATGAGAGCTCATGTTAGGTATTCTCCTAACATGAGCTATATACGTCTCTGAGGAGTTCCGCACTGATCATCATTAGTAGTTCCACTTCATCAAATGTTACATTTGTAATGTAATTTGTAAGTGATTTTCTCATAAAAATACAAAAGTCACTAAGTATAATTGTGCCGTTCATATTTGAGGAGTTTCCTTGGTTCCTCATCACCTCATCACCAGAATTCGAACTGGTGCAAAATGTGACATGGAAACCCAACATGCTAAACAAACATAACAAATCTCCTAACATGAGCTATGCGCTGTTGAGGAGTTCCGTTCTGATTATCATCAGCAGTTCCACTGCACCAAATTTCAGTGTTCTGAACGTTAATGCACGCTGCTGCTCTCATAAAAATACCAAAGTCCCTATAAGTGTACCGTTCAAATTTGAGGAGTTCCGTTCTGATCCTCATCAGCAGTTCCACTGCACCAAATGTCACTTTTCTAAACGTAAATGCATGCTGTTCTTATAAAAAAAACACAAAAATCACTATAATTAATACGTATTGCGCCTTTAATATTTGACGAGTTCCCTCGATTTCTCCAAGATCCCATCATCAGAACTGGGTTCTGATAAAAATATGACCAATTTGTATGTACCTATATACATTCAATAACAAAAAAACTTCAAAATCGGACGACGGAGATATATCGAATAACAAACATAATAACCTAACCACAAAATTAAAATTTTGAAAAAATCCCTGACCGCGACATAGTGGACCGATTTTCATGAAACATGGCTGAGAACACTTCCGACTAATACAGAATACAGAATACAGAATCATTTATTTGTCCAACATAGGTGTACATAAGTTGTTACATTACATTTCAGTTCAGTTTCACTATGTGGCGCCTTACGGCATACAAATTTGAGAGCATGCATGTCAAACTATAAATTAATAATTACCTACATAATTATATCCTAATATTCAGAAGTCTTTATCATCTAAGAATTCTTTTATAGAGTAGTAACTCTTTTGAGCTAACAACAATTTTAAGGCATTTTTAAACTTGTTAAGTGGTAATAATTGAATATGTTGTGGTATTTTGTTGAATATTCTTGGGGCCATTCCGACTACATTTTTTGGAATAGCATTGTCTTGGGTACAACTGAATGCAATATTTTTCCTTGTAGTCGTATGCTTTTAAAGCTTAAGAATAAATGAGAGTTACATTTGACAAAAATACACATTTCATAAATATACAGACTAGGAAGTGTTAGGATCTTAAGATTTTGAAAGTAAGGCTTGCACGATTCTTCAAAACTAATGCCACACAGGGATCTAACACACTTTTTTTGAGCCAGAAAAGCTAATTCTCGGTCTGTAGAGTTACCCCAAAATATTATTCCGTACCTTAGGGTCGATGTCACAAAGGCATGGTAAGCAGTGAGCACTGCTGGCATATTCACTCTTTTTCTTAAATTATACAGTGCATAGGAATATTGGTTTAATTTCTTACATATAGAGTCAATTTGGTCTTTCCATGTCAACTTATCATCTACATACAATCCTAGAAATTTAGTCACGTCCGTCTCATCAACATTTTGCCCCTTATAAGCTACAGTTTAATTAGGTAAATAATTAGTCTTTTGTTTAAATGTCATAAGTTTCGTTTTGTCCAAATTAATTCTCAAGTTATTACTTGTTAGCCAATCTATAATTTTACACAAAGTTCCATTGATGTCAACCTCATAAGAGTTCAAAACACTATCAGAAAATATAATGGTGCTGTCATCAGCAAAAAGAACCATTGAATGGTCTGTAGCATTTGGCATATCATTTATATAAATCAGAAACAACAGGGGCCCTAGAACGCTTCCCTGCGGCACCCCATAACGAACTTCTCTTATATTCGATACATATGTTACTTCCATCTTCGACTTTGGACATAGTTGATTGATTTGAGTAAATTGTTTCCTACCGCTTAAATAAGATTTTATTAAAGAATGTACATTGCCGCGTATTTCGTAGCGATGAAGTTTGTCCAAAAGTATTTGATGGTCAACATAATCGAACGCTTTCGACATGTCCATATACAACGCTGCGACTGGGCGCTTTTTATCCAAATTCTTTAAGACGGTTTGAACTAAGTCATAAATAGCCATATTGATCGACATATTCTTTCGGAAACCTTTTTACTCATTAGCAAATAAGTTATTGCATTCAAAGTAATTTGATACGCTGCTATATAAAAATTTTTCTATAATTTTTGAAAATACAGGAATTAGAGCTATTGGTCTATAATTATTAATGTTTTCTTTGCTACCTTTTTTATGAAGAGGTTTTACAATGGTCAACTTTAATTTGTCAGGAAATTTACCACACGTGATACATTGGTTTATGATATGACTTAAAATGGGTGAAATTATATCAGCAACTTTCTTTATTATAATCGTACTAATGCCATCACAGCCAGTGCTGTTCGTATTTTTAAGAGATCCTATTATATTGTTAATGTCTTTGGGAGTACACGGCTGCATAAATAAAGAATTCAGTACATTAAATGTCAAATTGTTATTAGAACTAATTGTACTAATTGGTTGAATTTGGTCAATGAAATTATTGTTAAATTCTTGGGCAATTTGTTGAGGATTCATTATAACATTATTATTCATTGCTATCTGTGAAATATATTGCTTCGGCTGATTGAGTTTTGAATGATTAATTATTTTCCAGGTAGCTTTGGATTTGTTTTCAGCAACAGTAATTAAATGATTATTTTGTGACTTTTGGGTTAAGTTAATAATTTTTTTAAGTCACTTAGGGTAATTTTTATATTTCTCTTTGTCGCCATTTTCACGAGAGCATCGACATTTCCAAAGTAGCATTCTCTTTTTTTTGCAGCAGTTTTTTATACCTTTCGATATCCATTTAGGTTTTTTTGTGGATGATACTTTTACCCTTTGGAAAGGGAAGCATAGATTATAAAATAGGCTAAATAAGTCAGAAAAAGCATTGAATGCTTCATTAGGATCAACGGATGAGTATACTTCATTAAAGTTTAAGTTTTGCAAGCAGTCAGTGAACTTATCTATATTTTCCTGGCTTAGGTCTCTCCTTTTAATGTACCAATGGGTCAGAAGGTTAATTTTCTTTACTGGACATTTTAGAATTTGAGCTGTGTGATCAGAAAGTGCTAATTCAATTACTTCAGCTTTACTGCCCCGTACATTATGGATTATATTGTCTATGCAAGTGTTACTACATAATCTTGTCGGCTCCAGAATAGCTAGTGTTAAATTGTAGCTGTATAATATATTCTTAAATTCTAATGATGACGAGGTCCTTTTTAGAATGTCAATATTAAAGTCACCACAGATTATTATTTTGTTATTTCTACTACATATGTGGTTTAAAATGGAATACAGTTTATCAAAAAATATTCTTACAGAATTATTGTCATTCTTAGGCACTCTATAAATTGTAACAATAATAATTTTGTGATCTGTTAGCTCCACCGCACAGCATTCAATTATATTAGGAATAGAAAAGCCAGCGATTTCTGGTAGAATATTATATTTATGAATGTTTCTGACTAATATGCATGACCCACCATTTCTATTATTTCTTGAAAAATGGGCGGCTAGATTGTAATTTGATATCACTAAATGAATGTCATCTTGTAAGTTCATGTTATGTTCTGTTATACAAATAACGTCTATTGGCTTACCAGATTCAAGTAAATTATCTAAATGGACGCTTAATGCGTCAGCTTTATTAATTATGCCATTTATGTTCTGATGTAACACATCATGTATATGATTATAAGTTACAAGATCTGCACTGCTACTTTTACCAAGCTCTGGTTTACTAGCCTTGCGGCTAGTTACGTTATTTATAAAAAAGAACCCTTATTATAGAATGCTTCATTCACGCTCTTTAACACGTTGTTTATACATTTGGCCAATTTGTATTTGCCCCTAAAATTCAGTTCATTACCATTTAATTTATAGTCAGCGGGCCCTAAATAAGTACTGTTTGGTTGAAGCCAAACGTTTGAGTGTGTTAGCAAATTTCTTATGCAGGGCAAAATTAATCTTTCCTATATAACTATTGTAATCTTCAGCGTACTGGTTAACACTATAGGGTATATCACAGATGATCACATTGGTGTGAGTGGCATTTTTAACAGTACTTTCTAAGAGACTTACAACCTTATTTACGGAGTTAATATTATGATCACTTCCTCCGCACAATATTACCAAACAATCACTTTTTGTAAAGTTAGCAATTTTTTCTTTGCCACCTTGTAAGACGCGTTCAGTAGTCCCATACTTAATAATATCCGCTGTGAAGTCGTAATCATTACGTCTGATTCTAACTCAGCTTTCAGACAAAAAAAAACTAAATCAAAATCGGTTCATCCGTTCGGGAGCTACGATGCCACAGACAGACACACACACAGACAGACAGACAAACAGACAGACAGACAGACAGACAGACAGACAGACAGACAGACGGACGGACGGACGGACAGACGGACAGACAGACACGTCAAAAGCCGGGTCCAGACATGTATCATTTGCCCGATCCTATCACCGTATCCGATCACCGTACCGTATCTGCGTATTGTATCAAGCCCCGTATCAAGTTGTGGACGCCTCCGATTTGCTCCGTATCCGTATCTTCACAATAGTCATGATCGCGTATCAAATTGCCCAGTTCAGTTTCTGCTCTTGATCAAACATGTCGTCGCAGTTGGTTGAAGTGTACGAGAATTTAGCAATTTCATGTGCCTGTTTTATTGTCATTCACAATATTCTAAGTTCATCCCAGTTTAGAGTTCATCCCAGGCTTCCTGCTTCAGATTCCTGTTGTAATAGCTTTTGTGGCTGGGGTCCCATAATACTTGCTTTTCTTTATAGGCCTCGATAAATTTAATAACATTTTCATTGTTCCAATTCATTGTTTTTATTTCACGGCAAGGACACGAAAATGACGCGCACGTGCAACCGACCGAGCGTCGCGAGTGATGCGTCCAGACTGACCCCCGTCCGTATCTGTATCACCTTTGATGATCGGACAAAAACCGACATGACATGGGTCGGGCCGTATCATAACGGCGTATCGAGATCGCGTATAATGATACGCGTATCATTACCCGTCCACATATGCGATCATGATACGCGTCGGCGATACGGATACGGTGATCGGATCGGGCAAATGATACATGTCTGGACCCGGCTAAACTTATACCACCGCTTCGTTTTTGCGTCGGGGGTTAAAAAAAAACATACCGACGAAATTGAGAACCCCCTTCCTTGAGATTTGGCCGACTCCCTTCGGTCGTGTTTTTAATCGACACTAGTTACGAATTACCTTTTCACACGTGTGTCGTACAACATTTTTGAGTACAGCGGCTCTGAAATTTCGATTTGACAAAAAAAATTACCCACTTCTCGCACTAGTGCCATAATAACCTAACCACAAAATTGAAATTTTGAAAAAACCCTCGACCGCGACATAGTACACCGATTTTCATGAAACATGGCTAAGAACACTCCCGACTAACTCAGCTTTCAGACAAAAAAAACTAAATCTAAATCGGTTCATCCATTCGGGAGCTACGATGCCACAGACAGACACACACACACAGACAGACAGACTGACATAACACCCCATTGTTTTTGCGTCGGGGGTTAAAAAAACACTAAGGTACAGCGGGGCAAATGACTGGGGGGCAAATGTAACTGGTGCATTTTTGTATGTTTTATACAATGTTTGCATTATTAAATAAAGTGTGCACCGGTTATATATTATGGTAGGCGTGTTCAGTGGATACATGTAAAACTCAACATCATAGTGCAGTCATGGAAATAGTTAACTAGTTTCAATTGTCCCCCAGTCGAGATTTGCCCCGCTGTACCTTATCTGTACTGAAAAAACACATACCTAACAATCTTCTATTATTAGTTTTACTTTTTTTAATTAGGTACAGGTAATGACTGCCTCGAGGTCTAGTAAAAAAGCTATTGCCAGAGCAAAGTTCGATTTTGTCGGCAGATTTGGTGAGAAACTCGCAGGCTACCCATCCGGGAGTCGCGCTTTCTGGTCTCTCGCCAAAGCTGCCGAGGGGAACTTTTGTCGGTCGTCTCTACCACCACTGCGAAATGCTGACGGTAATCTGGTCCATAGTGCAAAAGAGAAAGCCGATCTTCTAGGTACTCTTTTTGCCTCGAACTCGACTGTGAGCGATGACGGTAGCACCGTGCCACCTACCATACCGCGGTGCGCACACTCCATGCCGGAAATCCGCATCTCTCAGAAGGATGTTCGGCGGGAGCTACTGTCCTTAAACGTTCACAAGTCGAGCGGGCCAGACGGCATACCTGCAGTTGTGCTCAAACGCTGTGCTCCAGAGTTGTGTCCCGTGCTAACGCATCTCTTCACGCTTTCTATTAGCAAACGGGAAGTTCCATCTTCGTGGAAAACGGCCCTTGTGCACCCTGTCCCAAAAAAGGGCGACAGATCGGATCCATCAAACTATAGGCCTATCGCTATTACCTCCCTTCTCTCTAAGGTCATGGAGCGTGTAATTAACTCGAAGCTCCTTGGATACCTAGAAGAACACGATCTAATAAGCGACCGCCAGTATGGCTTTCGCCACGGTCGCTCTACTGGTGATCTTCTAGTGTATCTAACTCACCGCTGGGCTTCGGCCATTGAGAGTCAAGGTGAGGCATTGGCAGTTAGCCTAGATATAGCGAAGGCATTTGATCGGGTCTGGCATAGGGGCCTTTTGTCGAAGTTACCATCTTATGGACTGCCCGAGGGATTATGCAAATGGATTGCCAGCTTTTTGTCCGGCAGACGCATACGAGCCGTAGTAGACGGTAGCTGCTCCGATAGCATGGACATAAACGCTGGCGTCCCGCAAGGTTCTGTGCTATCCCCAACGCTGTTCTTGCTGCATATCAATGACATGTTGTCTATCGGCGACATCCATTGCTATGCGGATGACAGTACTGGGGATACATTTTACACGGGCCGTGCTAAAATCCGTCGTTCAATGGTGCTAGAAAGTCGTGAAAAGCTTGTGTCGGACATCGAGAGGATTCTGTCCGGAGTCTCGGTGTGGGGTCGGGACAACCTAGTCTGTTTCAATCCCACTAAGACACAGGTGTGTGCGTTCACCGCTAAGAAAACCCCATTTACTGTGGTTCCACAGTTTCAAGGCACAGCCCTTACCTTGTCAGGAAGTATTGGGATCCTCGGAGTCGACATTTCGAGTAGCGTCCAATTCCGTTGTCACTTGGAAGGGAAAGCTGCGTTGGCATCCAAAAAGCTCGGTGTGCTCAACAGAGCGAGGGGATACTTTACTCCGGGGCAAAGACTGCTCTTGTACAAGTCGCAAGTTAGACCCCACATGGAGTACTGCTGTCACCTTTGGGCAGGAGCACCTGGATACCAGCTTGGACCCTTTGACTCGATCCAGAGACGCGCTGTACGAATTGTCGACGATCCCAAACTCACAGGCGGTATTGAACCCTTAAGTCTAAGGAGGGACTTCGCCTCCTTATGTGTGTTCTATCGCCTGTACAATGGGTTGTGTTCTGAAGAACTGTTTGACATGATGCCAACGGCCACTTTTCATCATCGCACCGCTCGCCATCGACAGGGCGCTCATCCACACACCTTGCAACCTAAATGGTCGCGCACCGTGCGGTTTCAGAGGAATTTCCTCCCACGAACGCTCCGGCTGTGGAATGAGCTCCCTGTCGAGGTATTCCCGATGAACTACAGTATGGGGTTCTTCAAAAAAGGAGTGTACAAGTTTCTAATGGGTCGGCAACGCGCACGTGACACCCCTTGAGTTGCGGGCGTCCATAGGTTACGGTGACCGCTTTCCATCAGGCGGGCCGTATACCTGTTTGCCACCGACGTGGTATATAAAAAAAAAAAAAAAAAAAAAAATGACTTTATTGTGCACATGCAAAGAACATGGGTATAATATAACATTAATAAGTTAATAACATTATGTACCTACACAAAAATTAAATAAAAACATAGTCTCTATACAGGGTATCACAAGACTATGGGACATGAATGGAAAGTACCTTAAATAGGTATTGCAGATAGGGAATTTTGCTGAAAGAAGACTTTATTTTATTTTAAAGGCAGTAATTCTGAATTCAAAGATTTTCTGAGATTTTCAGAGTCAGTTTCATGTACTTACTCGTAGGGTATGTTTTTAATTTGATTAAAATAATTTATTTCACGTTGTTCCTTTCTTTTAAAACACAATTTTAGTTTTCAGAAGAGTTACTATTTATGACTATTCTTCCGATTGGCACCATACAATAAAAACAGGTGTGATTAGTTTTCCACATATTCTCAGACAAAGGAAGTAAGTCTTAGAAAAACTTTGTATGTAAAATGACTAAATTAAAAAAAATACGATATTTAAGGTCTGGAATCGATCGGTCTATATATATATATATCTACTAGCTATTGCCCGCGGCTTCGCTCGCGTTAGAAAGAGACAAAAACTTAAAACTAAATCAAATCCATCGATTTATCCAATATTTATGATTTAAAATCATCATTTATGTGTAAATTACATCAGTCAGCTTAAGACATCAAGTTAAAATTTGTAAATTAATGTAAGAATATATCTATAATATAAGAATAAATCTGTAAGAATACCACAACATTCCCATTAATTTATATAACATTTATGTTTCAAAATTATCATTTAGAAGTCAATTCTAATACTAGTTCGCTTATGACATCAATTTTAAATTTGTATGGAATTACTTATTGTTGATAAAACACTCACCGTTACGATTTTTTGAATCAACAGAATCTTCATCAGTTGATGTGATGAAAAAAGATAATAGTCACTCAACCATTTCCTACAATGCAGCGCCATCTAGTTAAAGCGGAGTGAACTATTTGTGGAGCTTTCCCACAATCTGCCTTTCACCAGCGCCAAGAGATCGGAATACTGGAAAACCAACTTTATTTTACCGTCACCTATTACGCTAGCGCCTACGCGAAATGTTTCAGAATGAGGGCTTGCCCATTAGTTTGCTATTTTGCCACCGGTTACACGTATATTGGTGTTGAGATTTGGTTTTCAGAAGTGTTATTTCAGTCCGCGCTCGTCCGCTCTTTCGTGATAACGTGTAACAAAATATTGACGGTTAGAACAGTAAATAATATAGATTACAACGTACTAAAAACTATGATACATAAGTTTCAGCTTCTGACAATTATGTGCTGAAAAAAACAAATTAGGTTTAAGAATCCTTTACTATTTGAACATACAGTTATTATTTTGTCTTAATCAAGGAACTTCAGAAAGCATATATAAGGATATAAAAGGATAAACAAGTGAAGATCATGACCGGTGTAATTTAAAAATGATGGGCACCATGGCAAAAATGTGTGCTTCTTCTGAAAGGTAGGTAAAAAATTTAATCATTTTAAATCCTTTAGGTACTTTATTTAACTTACTCGTATTTCCTGGTCTATTTCGTATTAATTTTCTATCAATGTTTTTTTATTCTTATAAGTACTCGCTTGATCGAACCTTTTTGTTCATATTTCTTTGCATTTTCGTGTTTCACTTGTAGAAAAAGACTGCCTGCCATGCGAACTCGTATTAAGCCAAATTCTGAAGACTGTGCAAAGCGAAATTGTTATTGCATGTAGTAAAATTTTTTGAAATCGGTAAATTTTTGAAGGTAATAAATCATAATAAGAATTAAAAATATTATGACACTCTGTGCAAAACACCAGTCGAAGAGCTAAGAAGCGCATTATTATAATTACTTACTGTGACATACAAAAATCACAAGAAACCGAAATGCTTAACTTTGTAAAAATTGTAAATTTCAATGTGACCCATTTTCGCTGTCTAGGCATTTGAGGCAAATGCTAGTAAATGGTGTGTTTTTTGTTAATATTGTACTAATATTTACATAAACAGTATAATTATCTGACAGGTTCGTAAGAATTACAATTAATGTATCCAAACTCGATAAGGTGGAGTCAGACTAAGCTAAGTTGGCAACGATTTGTTCGCCTCGTCTGCGTAAGGGTTAAAAGTAAACGACACAATTTCATCGCCTTATTGCCGTTTGAAGTAACATTTGCATCGGCGGAATTGTAAAAATCGCTACCAACTTAACTTTGTATGATTATACATGGAACCGTCGAGTCACACGTGTTTTTAACACTCCGTTTATAGTAACCAAAGAATTAAATTTATCTTAACCTAACACATAAAAACTAGATATGACCTACCACTTAGCCCATGTATTTCATTCACAATAAACACTAGAACCTACAAATGTAAACAGGTTCTAAGTATACACGTTAATCTTGACAGATAATAATTATTCACAAATTCCAAAATGTTTGATTGCAATACCGAAGTAATCACGAGTAAATATGAATGTAATTTCATTTATGCTCAGGGAATCACCCTTGTACGAATTAATTTATTTAACCAAGGACGATATACAACCGGGACTGACAAAGCTCATACAAAAATGTGTACCCCTGAAATGTATGGGTCTTTTAGGGATAAAACTAGATAGCGCTGTTTCGCAGCCTGAAAGTGCAAATATCATTTTTTTTCCCTAATATTTTTCCGTGTTTTTATTTTTTAAGAACAAATTACATATTTCTTTATTTTTAAATCATGATATCACGTCAATAAACATTTTGTAAAAAATAAATTTGTAGGCATCATCAGTGTAGTTATGACAGTATTTAACTAGTGGCGCTAAAAATTTAGGTACGATTCTTCTTAACGAAGATTGTCCATCCTTTATAAATTATTCTTGCTTTAAATTTACAAGGTAACATTATAATTATGAATAATTAATGATTAAAGGACATGCTTAGTTCTTACACCGATGACTGAATCCCACGGTAGGCTCAAGGAGGCTTGTATTGTTTGCACTCAGACAAAGATATACAGGGTGGCTCAGCATTGGTTCCATAATAAAATTCAAAAGTCACTATGCCGTTTGAACGGTGCTTTTTATTTCACCGTGTATATCAAAATATGGGTCATTCTGATTTTTTGTATAGGTAGTTAATGGGTCCTGAGGACATGACAAAAATGGAGAAAATCTAAAGCAAAATGTTACATGCGGGAGCCATCTGTTTTTAAATAAAGACTGTATCGTTAAGTATAAATACAACTTAATCCAGGTATCATAAACTATCCAGAGCTTTAAAAAGAAAGCTGATTAGGTAGACATAATTGTATGACATTGATCACAGAATTGATTTCCTTAAATTTGGTGTTCACATTTTGTTCGCATAAAAAAATGCGAGGCCTTACTACGCAACAGCGAAAATCGATTGTGGACAAATGGTGAACTGTAAAAGGTATCACGTACCTAAAACTAGTGCGCACAAACGGAAGGGGTTAGTGTGGTGTGGGGGCAGTTCAAACTGAAATTCATAAGTACGGTGAAGACTGTACTTTCAATGACCGACAACGACCAGGGCAAAAACCAGGTCCATCCAACCCAAAACTGGACCAAAAGATAGTAAAGGCGTTTGCATCTAATATATATGTATCTATTCGAGACATCGCTAAAAAATTGAGAACTAGTATCGGAATGGTCCATCGTGCTACAAAGAGAAATAATTTAGACATCCAAAAAATAGAATTAACTGAACAGAAGCGATAAGCGCAATGCATCTGTCAAAAAACATGTCCGGAAGTTGTACTACTCAATTTTGTCTAAAAATCATACCTGTGTTATAATGGATGACGAAACTTACGTGAATTCTGGACTACAAGTCTTTGCCAGGTCCCCAGTATTACACAGTTCGCGAAAGAACAGAGGCTTCACAACCTGAAAAGTCAATTTGCTTCGAGAAATTTGGAAAAATATGGTTTGGCTGGTTATTTGTGAATGTGGACTGAAATAGAGTGCATTTTTTACTACTTCACCTATTGACGCCGATATCTATTCTACATGAAGGAGTGTCTCCAGAAGCGAGTGTTGACTATGATAAAAAAGCACGACTGTTGAACTATATTTTGACCTGACAGCGTCATGCCATTATGCAGCGAAGGTACTGAAATGGTACAAAGAACTTAATCTGCTAAATTGTCCCGAACTTCGCCCCATCGAGCACTACTGGGCTATAATGAAAGCCAAATTGCGTAAAACAGCCCGCAGTGCCGATACAGAGCAGCAGTTTTGATCAAACTGGACCAAGGTGGCCTATACTTTTGGTCAAGCGGCTGGCGGAACTTTAATAAGCAGCATGAGACAAAAGGTCAGAAAACTGACAAAAAACGAATTAGTTTTGTTTCGTTCTAACATAATTTGGTTTGTGTGGTATTTATCTACATAGGAAATTAGATATATTATGAATAAAAATACAACGTCGAAAAATATAGCAATTGGTTTTTGTATTTATACTTAACGATACAGTCTTTATGTATGGGATAGGTATGCACCAGAGTCGTTAAATTTTATAATATTGTCCACAAAAGTGATGTTTACTAATTAAATACTGTATGTTAATACCTAGGGAGGATACGAGGGTTGGATATGTATGAAAAGGCGAGTTCGCCCGCGCTCTTTTCCGCATCAACCTGGCCGAATTTTACATGTGTTATATCTAGTCGTCTAGTTATAAGTATATATAGCTCCAGCTTAAACAAACAAACCAAATGGAGCGTAAACAAGTTTTCTATTGAACTGTGTTATCTGAAGCAAAGCAAACTAAATTACAGTAGGCGATCAAGCTAGTCGTTTTAGATTGAGAGCGTAACTACGTTTATAACAAAAACCGAGCCTGCTGCGAACTCTTAGGTATCTTTATTCAGAGCTGAAAAATACCGAATAGGTATTTTAAATTCTTTTATAGTTATACCTAATAAAAAATACGTGGAACCTATCCTTTTTCCAAAATCGGATTATTCATACAAACCTTATTGATTGAGTTAGAAACTTTTTTTTGATGCCAATCGATCCCATTCCTATTCAGGATCAAAAGCTTGCATGGGACCAAAAAAAAATGTCGGCTAAGAAAGTCATAAATCGCGAAAAACTTTTCCCATACAATTTGTATGAATTTGCTTTTTACATGGTGTTTTTCTGATGTCAATCGATTCCATTAAGATTATGATAAAGTCTCAAAATATTTTTAGAAGGTATATACCCAATTATTATTTTACCTTTTCTTTAATGTTTCTCCTTTAGTCAAATGTTGTAAGCTAAAAATATTCATTAGTAATTATTTTGCTTCATAAATTTTAATTACTGGCATTTCTAATAACTGACTCAACATTTTACACAAAGAGGAAAATGTTCATCTGTCCTCACAAAGGCCTGTTCGTTTAAACGTCACTCGCAAAATATTTGATGTTATTAAAATCTTTGTCCCTGATATAATTAATTTTTACCTACACATTTCTGGTTATATTTTGAAAAGTAGCCGAAGGCAAGACTAAAAGTTACTATTGAGTACCTTGAGCTATTTTAAGTAATGATTGTCGAAGTTTATGTAAAGTGTTACTAATCGTCACAGAATTTTCTTTCAAGAAATAAGTAGGTAACTCGCGATGGGGCAGGTTGTCCCTTTGGTTAAATTTCAAACTTTTCCGTCGGAAATTCAAACATCGAATTTTACCATATGGTTAAAGTTTTCCTGTTCAACGAAATAAAGGATGTCCCAGAAGTAAAGTGTGGCTGGCTAAAAATTGTCTTAAAAATCCAGAAAAGTTTTACGGTCACGACATCTATGTTCTGACGACCGGTATGGCCTAGCGGGTAGTGACTAGTGACCCTGCCTGCTAAGCCGCGGTCCCGGGTTCTAGTCTTGTTAAGGGCTCGAGCTCACTCCATCGTAGGCCACGTCTTTGCCTTTGGCTAGTCTGTGGTCAAGAGTAAGCCCATTTATAATAATAAATAATAATAATCACTATTCTATTATCACTGACAGGACTATTGTAGCCAATAAGCCTGACATTGTGATAATAGATCGACTGCAACGCCGGGCAGTGCTCGTTGACATCACCATCCCTCATGATGAGAATCTCGTGAAAGCCGAGAAGGACAAGTCCAGTATGTACCTAGACTTGGCTCACGAGATAACCGCCATGTGGGATGTTGATTCAACGATCATTGTTCCGTACGTATACAGGGTGTAACAAAAATGGTGGTGATCCGTTTAAGGGCGTATTCAGTATCGTATTCTCATCAGGAAAAAGTAGGATAAAAAATTTTTTTCGCAAAAATTTTTTTTATCTTTGTATGGAGATTCGACCGATTCGCGCGGCCCGGCTCATACAAAAGTGAAAATTTTTTTAGCGAAAAAAAAATTTTCTACTTTTTCCTGATAAGAATACGATACTGAGTACGCCCTTAAACGGATCACCACCATTTTTGTTACACTCTGTAGTCGTTTCAGCGAACGGTCTCATAGCGAAGAGTCTCGATCAACATCTTAAGAGACTCTCGCTAGGTGGCTGGATCAAGGGCCAGATGCAGAAGGCGGTGATCTTGGACACGGCGCGGATAGTCCGACGGTTCCTCTTTCTGCAGCCCTAACCACCGGCAGCTTGGGCCCTGCCCCGCTGCTGGCGGCACCCTAGGTTAGGTTTTTTATAATTTATGTTTATATGTCTTTATATTGTTTTGTAAGTGTTTTTTATTTTACTTTTATACTCATATTGTAAAAAACCTAGCTTAAGAGAAAAGAGAAATAAAGCAAATGATAATAATAAAAAAATGCATTTGTGTCATGAGCACAGCTATTTGTTCCTGAGTCATGGATTTTTTCTATGTTTATATTGGCATATATATAATCTAAATCGTTGTCTGAGTAGGTGAGTACCCACAACACAAGCCTTCTTGAGCTTACCGTAGGACTCAGTGATACTGTGTAATAATATTTATTTTATTTTTTTAGTATTATTTATTATTTATGGTTTCGTTATCTGTCGTTTAAAGTGAAAATTACGTACTGGTATAGTATTTTTCCCAAATAAGCGTCATGAATCTAATGGATAATATATAGTTGCCCTGATTTACGAGTTTCATATTTCGAGTTTTCATACCTGTGATAAGAGATGCTGCTTTTTCCCTAGTTAGTTAAGAGCGGAATTCCTTGCGCCTATATTCCGAGCTCATATACTTAACCCGGCAACCTTCAAATCAAGAGTGAACAGGCATCTTCTGGATGAGCTCATTCCATAGTAGGCCACGACTTTGCCTTCGGCTAGTCTGTGGCCAAGAGTAAGCCCATTTATAATTAAAAACAAAGACATGAAATGAATGTTACTGGTGAATTCTCAATACGATTTGAGACTCCGTCCGGTGCCGCAAACAATATAAAAATATTTACGGTGCTGTTCATTATGTCAGTAGATGTCGCTATACGCCACCTCAAAAGGTGTGTAAGTTGTGTTAAGAGCGGCCGCCCGGTATGTGGTTGATGTGGATTCGAGTCCCGCCAGAAGCTGAAATTTTTCCATATAAATATAAAACTTGAAATATCGTTAGCAGACGTTTCAGCTTGTTAAAATTGATTCAGGTGTAAAATATCTACGAATACTTTTCTTTGATTCGTTTATTTTACATATCCTTTCTCACGAAATAGTGACAGTGCTTACTCGTTTACTCCGATGCATATAAGTATAATAGTGTGCAAGTTTGCAACTTTGCACCTTAAAATATGCTGCTATACTGGTTCGTAACTCACCACGTTCACAAAAGTAATAAAACCATGAAAAAATCATAACAGAATACTTGTTATTTTTAAGCGCTAATATCACTGTCCGTCTTTGGGTCACAGGTTAACATATTTGTGCCAAACTTCAAGTTTAAATCGTTTCGGTAGTTAAGGAGAAAATTGGCTGTGACAGACCGACAGACAGACGCACGAGTGATTCTATAAGGGTTCAATTTTTTCCTTTTTGAGGTACGGAACCCTAAAAACGACGAATCACACAGTGGCTTAGTGAGCTATAGATCTTCGCGATGTGCCTAAAAACCGCAAAAGTGAAAAAGCATAGATTCAAATAGCATAGATAGTGTGTTGCTGTTGCTACCTACCTTACACAGTAGACGATAAGGAAATAATAGTGAGTGCTTGCATTCGCCAACAAACTGTCATACAGGTTTGGCGAAAATACTATAATTAGAATAATACTGTGTAACCTTTTTTGAGTAAAAAAAAAATCATTATCAAAGTTCAGTCACCCTCATAAATTCATGTGAATCGGTTTGGACTTGCGATTTGAAGAGAACATCTGGACATACAAAACAAATTATTAAACCTGTCGTGTAGCTCCGGTCAATAAAAAACTATATTCTTTTTTTCTTGATTTTTTACTACACATGATTAATGTTTGTAATGAAACTACTTTATTGGCAAATAAGGGGTTAAAAGAAAACGAAACTGTGGCATTGCAGTGAACAGCCTACGACCCATTCCCATAAGGGGTGGTGAAATTCTTAACCCGTCACCACACAGGCAGGTTGATTAATGTTTGTAATGTTTTACTATAGTAGAGTTATTATTTTACGTACTTATTATTAATTTTTTATTTATATGTAGGTATTTATTTTTTTGTCACGGCATAGAGTGATCAATAAAACACACAACAGAACACTAAAGAAAACAGTAAAAACATGTCTGAGGTGATATCTTCTGATAAAATAAGCATTCATTTAACATAAATCGGGTAAATTCTCGAGTTCCTTCTCGAGTCCAATAGACATATACATTCCATATAACGAGATTCAAAGCAAAGATAACGCTGTAAACCTTTGAATCCCTTCGGATGATCGAAAACAATTTAAAGATGAGAAGCCATCGTGCGGGATTAGATAGACGAAGGACCTAACTTAAAACATCTGTTGCCCCATTCTATTCGCACTTAAATCGTGCCTATAAAAGTACAAAACGACGCCCCAGGGACCATCTCGCAAATTGTTCCGGCGATCTCTCGTCCGACCCAAAAGGATTTACTTCTGATGGCCAAGTGAACCTTAATTATATAATTCGTAGTTTCGTTTACTTTTTCCTTGTTTCTCTTTTTGTTCTGTAGCTTTGTCTGTGATTACCTAATAGTCACTACCTACTGTATTTCATCACTATGGTACGTTTTTTTTCCGAGATTACCTTCATTTTTGCTTACTTTCAATACCTACGTAGTTTTCTATACACAATTGTTCTGCTGAAACGAAACATGATTAATTTGTTAGTCATTTTTAGTAATGAACCAATCCAACCATACTGAAAGTATCGATACCAAATGAATATTATCAAGATGGCATGAGCAATAAAATTCGATCGATTTCTAGAAGACTAAACTTGTCGACTAAAGACACTATAAGTACTTACTGCATAGTTAAAGCGATACCCCTATCTAAGTAATACCTATACAAACATATTCCTACGCAAAAACAATACACAGATAGCCAAGCGGAGTTCTGTTGATTCCTCAAATCCATAAGCCCATCACAAAAACTCGAGCTTGATCAAAATGTGACTTGAAAACTAAACGTGCTTAACGAACAAAATGAAGAGAAAAAATCTTCTAAATAATAATAATCTAAGAGAGATATAAAAGTAATGTCTTCCCTTAGTGTCTGAATTTCTAGTTGCTTGGAAACGATTATATGTATAACGTAATCATTAACACTTAACTGGTATTTCTAAGGCCCATATAATGTTTATAGAAAACGAGCAATTACATATATATACCTCTTGCGATTCCAAAAGTATGAATAAAAGCATTAAAGCTTTATAAACATCACATTATGTTATGTGTTATGTGTGTTATGTACTGTATTTCGTTGGATTTTTGGTAGATTGTCGAAAGTAATGTAAGTTACTAATACTTATAGTTTGTAACATAAGTGACCTTATTTGTTCACACGTATATTTTACATGAGTTAGTTGTTTGCTGAAACTTTGTTAGTTATTTATTTATACTTTCATCACCATTGAAACTATGTAATAACTTTTTCATAAAATGCATTCTATTTTTAAAGTCATACACAGGTCGAAAGCGATTAATTAACATTATTTTACCTTTTTTCTTGGTGTTTACATCTCCGGTGACACTTTGTTGGGACGTCAGTCTTCCACGACCACGGCCAGTGCAACCTGGCCGAAACGTTGCAAAAGAGGTAAAATAATGTTAATTAATCTCGTTCCACCTGTGTGTAACTTTAAATGTAGTGTAATAAACAGGCCTCGGATTATTTTTCGCATGGTAAGATGAAAGAAAACTATGGAGTCGATATTAAAACTAAACTTTAATTCATATTCATACTCATACTCACTAATTTTCTTAGTCCCGTAATACTTTTGTCCCTTGTGCAGGTTGACAGATCGAAAATGTTAATCGAAAATTAATCTTACTGAATGTAATTAAAATTATTTATGTGGTGTGATTTGGGAAGTCTTTTGCTTGGTAAAGTGTTACATTTACCCTGTAACTATATCAAATTAGTTACTATTTTGTTTGGTTCAGACTACTTTGTTGCGGTAAACGTAATGCTAAGTACTAGTAACACATTTCTCATGATCGTATTTTAGATCTTTGTAAGGTTCTATCCAGTATAAAATTGCAGAAACTTGCGGATCAGACATAATTGTTTACGTAATTATTGCACGCACCGATTGCAATAAATAATTAAGTGACACATCGCGTCGTGAATGATTGACATGACATTGACGTGCAAATGATTTTTGATAAATCAGCTAGTACTTAGCATTACGTTTACCGCAACAAAGTAGTCTGAACCAAACAAAATAGTAACTAATTTGATATAGTTACAGGGTAAATGTAACCCTTTACCAAGCAAAAGGCTTCCCAAATCACACCACATAAATAATTTTAATTACATTCAGTAAGATTAATTTTCGATTAACATTTTCGATCTGTCAACCTGCACAAGGGACAAAAGTATTACGGGACTAAGAAAATTAGTGAGTATGAGTATGAATATGAATTAAAGTTTAGTTTTAATATCGACTCCATAGTTTTCTTTCATCTTACCATGCGAAAAATAATCCGAGCCCTGGTAATAAAGCGCGATAACTTAAAGTGTTATGAAATACCTTCTCTTCAAAAATAAAATTACTTATTTGTGTTTCATAAATGGGCGGATTTTTATTTTGTTGTAGCGTTTTGAAAAACTAGTGTTTTTATAAATGTTGTTAGTTTGAATGATAACAATTGTTTTTTCGTGTTCATTAGTCATTCATCTACATAAAATTCAAAAAATTAACTATAAACACCTATTAAATGTAAAGAAGATGTTAGATTTATATAATATCATACTCGTAGGTAGGTAAGGCTAACAAAATCTTATAAAAATTTAAATTTACGTCTAAGAAATTGCTAGGACAATTTCTCAGTGGAACGTAACATAAAACTAAGGGTGCGATTAACATGGAACTAATTTAACTACGTCAAACAATTAAGCAAATTGTTTTTACGTGGATGTTAATATCTCAAATAAAAAATAAATTTATTAACTGAGCCTTTTTCAGTAAAAGTGTACATATTCAGTGTCTTCAAATATATTTACTTTTTCGACTTATTTTACGCCTCACGTATGAAAATTGAGGTCCTTAATTTAGAAATTTGTTTCCTTTGTATATTGCATCACATTCATGAAAATAATTAAACTTCCATATAAAAAAGTGACGATATTTTTTTTTCATGTATATGATGTGAAAATATAAATGTGTACTTATAACGCGGCTTTATCGTTCCACTGAGTTACTTTTTAATCCACTGAGAAACAATATTTCTCAATGGAACGTAACGGTTACGCTTTTGAGAAACAAAATTCTGGTTGTAAATTAAATTATACAAACTCTTCCCATAAACGTTATATATTATTAAAATAGATAAACTAACTAGTAATATGGACGGGTTGTTTCTTAATCAAATATACAAGATACCTTCGAAAACGTAGTCACTATGTGGAACTCAGAAACGGACCTCTAAAACACGCTCGAACAAATCCTTCCTTCACGAGTTGTGGCGTGCGACTGACAACAAATAACCAATATGACGTATAGTATGAATTTTTTGAAACGAACGTTTCTAAACAAAGGTATTGTTCCTTTTGTGTTGAGCGGGAGCTTCTGTATTTGCACGCGCTAAGACAACAAGAAGCAACTGTATCCTGATAATTGTAAGGTTCAAATCTGTACAGCAGCAAATTTGAGATAGATTATTTTGGAAATGTGAAGCGATAGACCACACCGCTATAGGTGCGAAAATACAGCGCTTCTAATACTTTGATACTTGATGGTGTAAGTATAGTACATATAGTTATAATAATCATCGGTAATATGTCAGTCTGTATAATAAAAATAACACGTTTAAACAGCGAAACTACGATTAAAAGGTTGATAAGCACCTGGCACCTTAAGGTGTCATCGCAAAGTGACAATAAACACTGATAAGGTTTTTCAATCTGACCGCCATTGTTATGTTTTGTTATAAATACGGTTTACGGTTTGTTTAGTTATTTATGTTATTTTATTTATCAAGACTTGTACCTAATATTTATGTAATTACTATTTATATATTGCTATATACAATTGTTGATTGTTAACAAAATCATTAATAAAAAATAACAGTGATAATATACGTGTTTCATTACTTACAGCACCACCACCAAGTATCAAAGTATTAGAAGCGCTGTATTTTCGCACCTATAGCGGTGTGGTCTATCGCTTCACATTTCCAAAATAATCTATCTCAAATTTGCTGCTGTACAGATTTGAACCTTACAATTATCAGGATACAGTTGCTTCTTGTTGTCTTAGCGCGTGCAAATACAGAAGCTCCCGCTCAACACAAAAGGAACAATACCTTTGTTTAGAAACGTTCGTTTCAAAAAATTCATACTATACACGGCAAGACATTATAATGTTGCCAGAATAAAAAATAACCTACCACTTTAGTAGTAAAATAAGTAAATATTGACGAAATTTCTCCGTAACTCAGTAGGATTTTCCACAGAGCTACTTTTTGTGGTTTATGTTTGAAATGATTTTTTAGTATTCTAAAACTATTTATGATAGATAAAGCGTTATTTAAATTAGAAATTAATGTACAAAGAAACATTTAAATAAATAAAAACATATTGTTATGATACAAAAATAATATTTTAACGCATATGAAACATAAGTACTTCATGGTAGGACATGGGAAAAACAACACTTTTGTTGACTTCAAACAAAAGTTTTTATTAAAAATATGACTAATATTCATTCAAAACTGATAATTTATGAAAGACAATTTATTTATTTATACATAAATATCAAACGCCTGTAAAAAAGTGATATAGAATTTGTGCAATCTTTGTCAAAAGAGGTAGGACATGCCAAATTTGGTACCATACAACAAAAAAAAAATTTGCCCAAATGTCAAGAAAAGTAAAAATGTAAGTGACCATGGAATTACTCAAATGATGTGTCAAAAACCACCAAATAATAATTTACCGTTGATTAGTATAAAAAACTATCACTAAAACTTTGTTTCTATAATTTTCTGTTGTTCGAAAGACCTTGCAAGACCGATTTTGACACAAAACCTCCTTTAAAATTATTAATATGGCACTTACAATGTTATGTCTCTCAAGTACCTACGGATTATTATTGTAAATAGACTAGGTTCACTATTTCAATAATACCTACGTTTATTGTCATTAGTAACAGAACTTATGGCTAAACTTGGTATTTTCTTATAATGCTATTAAATTAAATATAAAAAGGCATGATTAATTCACGAGTCCTTTCACGCCGTTCTCTATTTCTTGAAGACGTACAGAAAATGGCGAACTATTGTATTTTTCGAATGCCATTGGGAAACAAGCAGTACATTGTCTGAAACGGCTCAGTTAGCATACAAATGTTTGTCTTACTCACAATCAAATGGCCTGTCCCTAAACAAAGAAAGCTCAAAACTGGAAAGACTGCTTGAATGTTTTCAAGCATAGGGTAGGTACCTTTTAACAAATACACGATCGTCTTATTTTTAACAGTATTTCCTCACATATATATGAATTCCAACAGTTAAGATGGACAGAACTGATACACGTGTGTACAGTCAACCATTTTGAATTCTGGGTCACATTATGTAGAACCTTTTATTAGTCGTAAACTTTAATAGTATTTTATGCAATCGTGATTTACTATAGAGATTTTCAGTCGAGTACCATGTTAGGCCACGAAGCTTGCTGTGGTCTAATAGTACGGTACGAGACTAAGTAACTATTTTGGCTCAGTGATCCAAAGTGAATCTTGGCCTCCGAAACGAGAGATCGCCACCTGTCCCGATCCTGCGCAGCCTCTTGCCAGTCACTGACTTGAAGCCGACGCAGATCCGCCGCCACACTGTCCTCCCAGCGATACCTGGGTCGACCTGCCGGACGGCCACCAGCCGGTCGACCCAAGAACGCTCGCTCTCTTGACAGCCCGATCGTTTCCCATTCTAAGTAAGTGACCGAACCAGCGAAGTCTGTGGGCTTTCGTTTCGCCGATGATATTGGGTTCGGCCACTAACTCCTCGATCTCGGCATTTTTCCGGATCCTCCAGGTGCCATCGTCTCTCTGAATAGGTCCCAGGATCTTGCGCAAGATCCTGGGACGGTACGAGACTGAAAAGTTTAATTATATCACTACTTATTGTATACAATACTTTTTCTATGAGTCATCATCTTCATCATCAATGGACGAACAATATCATCATTCAAGTTAAAATTAATATTAATAGCGTCGTTCACCGCTGTATCAACATCGAATTTCCTGACAACCAATTTTTTGTAAAAACTGTCTCTGATTGGTCGATAACGCAGTAGATAAAAAAAAATGTGTTTCAGATGCAAAAAAAATTGCTAGGTATCGCAAATTAGTACTGACCTTGTATGAAGTTCTATTTTTTTAAATTACAGTTACAACTTAAGTTAAATATCCAACACTGAAAAGTCAGCACTTATGTTTTAGTCTGTGGTGTCCTAATTGACAGATTAAAGTCGACGAGTAGAAAAAAGCAAATAAAGCACGATGTCACAGTATAGTAAAGAGTACTATCGTACAGTATGGCCACTCTCGCTCCCCGCTGTAAGTGTCGCCCACCCCCTCTCGGTTACCTCACAGTTACCACCTGTCAAAAACGCGAACAGTCGGCCTGTCATATTTCACTCATACAAGCATAGTACGCGTTCACCTACACGAGCTTAGACTATGTGCTAGGAACGCGCCTCTTTCATATATTTGATCGCCAGTGTCCGAGGTGTGACGATGTCAAAAAAACAGGGTTCTGAATTGCCTAATATGTATAGACATTAGGCAATCTAACTTTAAGCGTTCAGTTTTTCGAGTAAGCTTACTGGTTCAGTTAAGGTTAGGTACGTTGCTCGGCTATCAGCCAATTAATTTCCCGCTCAGTCAGGTACGCACAGGCCCTACAGTTTCAAGGATAAGTAATTAGGCCCTTTTAATAGGTGACTTACACAACCCGGATCCCATCTGAGAAGACTAAATAAACTTGCCAATGATGTTTCGCTCTCCGTGAGGAAACCGGACGAATCGCAATGTGAGGCCTATTAGTTATCCTTCGGGTTGGAAGGTCAGATGGCAGTCACTTTCGTAAAACCGTCAAATCTTGGGATCAGTTGTCAAAGCGGACCCCAGGTCCTTACAAGCCGTGGCGAACGCCGGGATAACGCAAGGGACGACAATGTTTCGTTCTCCGAATTTCGGTGTTTCTAGTAACTTTAAATCAAGCTGTTGGGTATTGCTACCCAATAGCCTGCCCTGCTATTCCGCGACACAGCGATGCCATGAGAGCTAACGATGAATAAATTTTCGATTATCCCTCGTTTTCCTTAAACTTTTTCTTTTGCAGTTGTTCAAGCGGTTAGTGTTTTCTAGTGGCCTTTTTAGTGGCTAGGGTTTATGACGAACGTGCACGTTTCTCTAAAGATTGTCAGTGATTCGTTTTAACGAGCGTAACTATATGGGAGTAAATGTATTGTGATGTATTCAATTTAAAAAAAAACACCTTGTTCTACCACAAATAAAATTAAGTATTTATTCATTTGAAACATTATTAAAGAGGCTTACTTTGGTGAAAAATCTGGAGGTATCGCTGGCGTGATAATACTTTTAAAAAAATTGTTTAGTTTTGTATGGCAATATAACACAAAATTAATATTCTATATTTGTCCTTACTACATGCACAATAGGTATACATAGGTGAGGCACGTCAAATGGACTGCCCAGAAAAAAATATCAAAGTAAGATCATATTTCGTTTCTTTTTTTTTTATTCCTAAACCTGAAGTTTTGGGAGCTGAAACATACTCGAAACCAATACAAACACAAATCAATAAAAAAAAACCAAGCCAAAACCGGCTGGGGGCAGATTCACTTAGCTTATCCTGGCATGGCCTTTCATAGATATAGCTTCAATAGATCCTGAAATACCTGTGAAAATAGCTAATTTTGGCACTGACCGGTAATCAAAAGTTTTAGGCCACTTCCAATTGTCCTAGCGTTATGAAATTTGGCACACAGGTCGTACCTTACCTCAGAGGTTCCGTGAACAAAGTTTCGGAACACAAAAATATAATGATTCAAAGGGCGAGAGAAGGTTTCAATAATCAATTACGTTGATTAAACGTTCCATTCGTCAATCATTTTATTTGGAAGTCTGCTGTTAGTTACTAATTAAGTACCTGTTTTTTTTTCTGTGCTTACGCTGAGTAAGGATGATTTCTTATATAGGATTTACAATCTTCATACTAAGAATCGTACCTCGATTTTTAGTGCCACCTATTAAGAGGCTACAGGAGCGAAAATGCTAAAATGGAAAGGAGCCTCCCTTTCAATTTGGGAATGTTAGTTAAATGTACTAATGTAATAACTAAATTTATTGAAAAAAATAGTCCCTACAGAACAACTCAGTTAAAAGATATTGCGAAAAAAATCTTTAAAATCGAGGTTCCGCTCTTGACTGTTTCTTCCTCCAAAACTTAATCAATCGTAACGAAATATGAGAATCTGAATAACAATGAAATAATCTGTGTCAGACCGTGTAGTTTTTTTGGCTAATTGTTACCAATTTTGAATACCACACGTTTTTTTTGCGCCATAATCAATAAAACCCTTTTTTGGAATTTTTCGACGGGCTCTAGCGTCTTTAAAAATAAGAATATCAAAAAAATCAAAACGGTACGACACAGATAAAAATAATCTGTGTTGAAAAAATCATTGGTCTATCGTCAAAAACCAGGGAGGAAATAGTCGAGAGCGTTTGTATGGAGAATTGACCCCTCCTGTATCGTCTTAAATACTATAATAACTACACCGATGATGCCTACAATTTTTTTTTCAAACAGTGTATTGATGTGATATCATGATATTAAAATAAATAAATACCTATGTCATTTGTTTTTATAAAGAATAAAAACACGCAAAAATATTTCCCGTATATATCATCCTTGCACCGAGTATTTGCAAATAGGCGTAATGGAGTTGTTGTAGAATGTAGCAGTTGTAGGTAGGAACACGGATCGCTCCAAGTTCATAACTAAGTACTTAACCTATTCAATTAATATAATATTTTTTTTTAATGTTTTCTGATAACGTCATTTAAACACATAAGTGTATCAACAACCTCGGTTCGATTAGAAAGTTGTTACAGGAAAATTTGAAACAATCTCGAAAGCGAAAAGTTATAACGAGTTGTAAATAAAATTCTCATATTGTAGCCCGCGGCCGTTTTACATCTTATGGTCCAAGTGATAGGAAAGCGACATTGATTTGGATTAAAGAAACATCGTAATGTTTGTTACACAGGTAATAACTAACAAGTGTCTACTAGGTACCTTATCACAGTTATCACTACTACATAAATACTGATATTGTTATATAGATGTTTAAAATACAAGAAATTAAATCAGACGAACATTTAAGAATCAAATGAAGTGCCTCACAATAATGGCACTCAAATAGTTATTTGTTATACAAGAGTGCAAAGTTGTATTTTAACGCCGAGTGTGGAATTGAAAAACGAGCAAGCGAAAGGATTCTATAGTTGAACCACGAGCGAAGCGAGTGGTTCGAGAATAGAATCCTGAGCTTGCGAGTTTTTCAACACACGAGAAGTAAAATACATTTGCACTCGTGTGTAACACAAAACTTTTCCCCTCACTATAGCGAGGAAACTACAACGCAAGAAACGCCTTAATCACTGCTTCCAGTAGTTACACAGGTGGTAAAACATCTTCATTACTAGATTTACTCACTTTTATCAATTTTAAAGCAGAAAATTTGCCTCTATTCAAGGTCAAATTACTTTACCCACTAGTGGATAAAATGCGTTTTTACCCGCTGGTATTAAAGGACAAAACACGTGTTTCCGAGCTAGTGAGGGGAAAAGTAAATTTATTGACGTATAACCTCCTGGATCCTGAAGGTATTAAATCTGGAAAAACTGTATTTTTTTGGGAAAAATCGATTTAATAAGTAACCAGTAACGTAGGAAAAATAGTAAAAAAAATCATAGTGTTTTCCCCTCGATTTTTCCTTATGGGCTCAGGCGAGTACATGGGGACTTTGTCCTCACTCGAGACACCAAACAAATAAAACAAAATACTACAGAAATCAACTTTAATTACATAAAAAAATATAAAAAATACTTATTATATGAAAACTATATTAATTCAGTCTGAAATAAACCGAAATTCTAGAATCTTGCATAATAAACACAAAAAAATACTTCTGTAGGTACTTAATAGTACAGGCAAAAATAAATATTCGGTTTGATATTAAACTCTTCTGGAATAAATTGTGTAGGTACTATTAGTATAATAGTACATAATATGTACATATTATGTAACAAAGGAACGTAAGTTGCATATTAAGCAAATTACTTGAATGAAAACTAAACTAGAAATTACAGTAACAATTTTCCTTACTAAATAAATAACATTTTATAGCTGACATTTCTTAGGACATTTTTATCTTATCTTAACATAATTATAGTTTAGTTTTAATTCAGTACCTAACTTTAATCTTCAGTTTTAGATTTCATAGGACATTTTTATCTTACCCTACAGATTAGCTTTAATTAAGTAACTTAAATTCTCAATCTTACATTAAATAGGACTTTTCTCTTACATTAAAATTTAGTTTTTAGTACATGTGTTTTTCGGTATCAGTGACTAGTGAAGATAATTATTTTGTATCTTAATTTTATTAACAATACAAAATAATAAGACTCACAAAATTGACTGTTGATTGGTATGGAAATCAGTATACATACATAACAGTTTCTCTGAATAGTTAGACACGGATACCCAAAGAAGTAGTACCAAATGCTCTAGCTATAATTTAAAGCATGTGGTTCTACTCTTCTTCCAGTTTGAAGGCATCCTTGTTTGCTTTTCAGTCATCATAGGCATATGCCGAACCGTTTTGCTGATGAAGTCTAAATGAAGAAGATGCATGTGCAATCTCAATCTTCGTCTCTTTATCTCTTGGAGCCAGTTCACCCTCAGAAACATCTTCATCACAGCTGACGGTGTTTAGCTCTAATACAATCTTATTCTATCTGATAACTTCTGATATATCTCTTCTTTCCTCTATTCCACAGTTTTTTAGCCTGAAAATCGGAATTAAAATGTAATCAACTTTTATGTGAAATAAAAAATCTTACATTATTGAGACCGGTTGTACTCATCCGAGAACATAACTTACTTGTTTAAATCCACTAGTACTCACACGAGTACATAAACTTCAGAGCTATATAAAACCAAAGTTTTTTAACTATATGGATGAAATTTACTTACTGACACATGAAATACATTATATATTTATAAATTAAAACCAAACAAAAATATATAATTAGACTTTCAGTGAGATAAATTCGGATTTACTTACCGCGGGACACCGTGTAGCCGGTAGTGACAGATGTCAAAGCCGCACTGATCGCTGATTGGCCATCTGAGGCTAGGTGTCTTTTTTATTTGGTTGACAGTTTCGTTCGGTAACGTTTTATGCCTACAAACTTGTTATGCTGCTTTGACATTTCACAGGAGATTTTTTTTTATCTTATGTCCTCAAGTGAGGACCGGGGGATCCAGGAGGTTAATCCTCAAGTAGCTAAAATAATTATAAATACAGGGTACACATACCTTAAGTAAGCTTAAAACAACTTCATCGCCGTTTCCGGTCTCAAAACAGTTCGTTTTTTATGTATAATAAGACCTACATTACTACACCGTGTCCAATAAGTTCGAATACACATCTTTAAACCTTGAATCTAAAGACATACGGATAACAGGCCATCAAATTCTAATATTAAATAAAAAAGTATGTTGTCGTTGACAAAATACTATCATTTTAAACGTCACAGATGTGCAGCATACTTTGTATCCATTATGAAACTGTTTCGTGAAACGATTATTAAAAAGTTTTGCAATGGCGACCGCCCAGGTGCTATTTTCAAGGCGTTAAAACCCCTTGGAATTAAACGCAATCTAGTTTATACTACCATCAAAAGGTATAAAGAGACCTCCTCGATAGAAGACAGGAAAAGATCCGGTCGGCCACGTTCAGTTAGAACTGATTCAGTAGTGAAGGTTGTAAGAGAGCGTCTTCGGAGGAAAAAGCACCGGTCTATTCGAAAATTAGCTGCTGATCTGAAAATATCAAGAGGATCGGTACACAATATTTTAAGGGTGGATCTTGGATGCTATGCTTATAAAAAACGCAAAGTTCATGGCATTTCCGACGCTACCAAGAAAAAGAGAGAACAAAGATGTAACACAATACTTTCTTGGCACGCAGGTGACGAGTTTGTTTTTTCTGACGAGAAACTGTTTGTGTTAGAACAGCCTCATAATTCCCAAAATGACCGATTGTGGGCACCACGGATAGAAGACATTCCGGACAGCCAGAAAAATGTTCCTAGGTTCCAGAGCTCTCCATCGGTCATGGTGTGGGGTGCAGTATGTAAACGGGGTAAACTACCTTTAGTATTTATCAATAAAGGCGTTAAAATTAACGCACTTTACTATAAAACCGAGGTTTTGGAGAAAATTGTTGGTCCGAATATGAAATGTATGTTTGGAGATGAATATTATGTGTTCCAACAAGACGGAGCTCCTTCACATACAGCAAATGCTGTTCAAGATTGGTGTAAGGCAAATTTGACGGATTTTTTGCCCAAACATGAATGGCCACCCAGTTCTCCAGACTTGAACGTATTGGATTATTTTGTATGGTCGTACATGCTTTCGAAACTACAAGATTATAAAATAATAAACCTGGATCATTTCAAAAAGGTTATCGAGCGTATTTGGGATGAAATGCCAATGGAAATGGTGCGTGCTGCGTGTGACTCGTTCGAGAAGCGTTTGAGGCTGTTAAAAAAAGTTAAAGGTGGAGTAATTCCGAAACATTTGTTGTAAATATTGTATATAAGTGTGCCATTTATAAAATATAATTTTAGTTACAGTAACTATTCGTACTTTTATTTAATTCAATATTGAAACTGTATTTGAACTTATTGGACACGGTGTATATGTAGAGGCCGGGAAACGAAGGGTTGCAGACCATGTAGATATAACTCATATATACCTATTTTTAGAAATACGGAATAAATAGAAGTACGCAGCCGGCAACCCCGTTTCTCATCGAAATAATAACAGCGATTTTCTTAATAGTGCAAACAAAAAAAGTCTATTTCACATATACAAACAAAATAAGTCGTTAAATGTGTTCACATTCTTTGTATAATATCTATTAATTCTCTCCACGCGTCGCACAGGGTAGGTATTTACACTATTTACAGACCCGGTTGGAAGTGTCATGTAATGCATTTTGTGTCTATTTAAAATACAAACATACAACTCTTTTTAAAATACAAATGCCCGTGATATACACAATGTTTACCAAATTTTAGATTAAATGTATTGGAATACCTACATGCTGACATTTCGAATATTCGTCCACCATCTTGTAATTTTTGACAGATCGTGGAAGGCCCCACCCTGGGCGGCAAAATAGCTCATTACGTATAAGTATGCAGGCATGTAATAACACTGTTTACGAGTGAGTGTATGGTTCTCATTCATTATGATTCTCCGTAGCCAACTATTATATTCAAGAATAAAACTTCATACAAGTTTTATACTAATTTGCGCAACCTGGCAAATTTCTGCACCTGAAACACATTTTTTTTATCTGTTTCAGTCTATTTAATTAACCAATAAACTTGATGGAAGGAATCTTAAATGAAAGCCTTTTAGGATTACCACTGTAAATGAATTATTAATGAGCTTTTAATTCTTAGTATTTTGGTACATTGTTTGAAGGAGGTACTACAATAATAATAATTAATACTCAGAGTTTCCTGAAAAATATATAATATTAAGATTTTCACGAACGGCGGTCACCAAAGGAACTGAGAAAGACAATGAACAATTTTACTTTACAAAATAATTCTGTCCACAGTTTAAAGCAACATAAGAGTTACATGACTTACAATGTATACAATACATAGACTAAGGTAGACCGATTTTATTTTAAGCGGTATCTAAATAACCAAATGTAATCCTGTACACACTCGTAAGAAGTATGATACTGAAAGAGACAAATATAGCTGTACTCGATCTGAGTACCGCGTCACCGTTTTAGCTACGAAATTTGACGCACAGATTATAATCCAGTAACTTTATACATTTGTAGCAAATTTAGTCTACTTTAAAAACGTTCTAAGGAACCTTTTTCAAAAACTAGTCCTTTAGGGTTATAATCGCCAACATTAGAAAAATAAACGATTATTTCGTGGTTTTTTTGATTTTTGACAAAGTTGCGTTCGGCGCTCTAGGTCCCAAACAAGGTATTAATATCCTTGCCTCGATATAATACAAAAATCATTTAAGAAGTTTATAAACTTAGTTATCATTTTTCATTTTCATTTTCATTTTTCATTCAGGTAAAAATACTACTACTATAGTAATCTCTTTAACACTGGTCACACGTGCGAGAGGGACACCAGCCCCAACTGTGGCCACCAGCCCCTCTCATGTGGACACACTTTTACTAGTCTAATAAGAACGCCTTTCTGCACCGGTGATAAAGTTCAATTTAGTATGGCAAAAAAAGTGTGAGCTCAGTCCCTATGACTCAATTAAAAATTGGCTAAAAGTAATCGGAAAACAAGCAAAAAGGGTAGAATATATTTCTATAAGTTATTTCATTGGATTACATTACAAAATGAATGTATTATACATTATAATACTCGTTGTAATTGTATAGATTTAAATAAATAATGTTATTAGTTCAAATGAATGACCGTCAAGGAACAAAAACTATTGAGTCGCTATTAGACCGTTTTCACATTATCCGATCCGATAACGGATGTGTAAATAAAAAGTCGAAAAGTCTATTTGCTAAAATACTATTTGTAAAAATACTATATTGTAAAAGTACTAAGGTAAAAAAAAAAACTATTTGCTATGTATTTTATATTTCAATAGGCAGGCTTTTGTACCCATATTACAGTACTTTCAATATGTGCTATCCTATAATTAAATTCGAACACTCGCGTAGACACTTCTAATATTATTTGAATGGCGTTACATTAAATCTCCTTTTGAAAATAATCTTTAAATAATATCCTACTATCAGATCAGAGCCACTAATATTTAATTTAAAACAAATGCCTATAATAAATAAATCCGATTAACCTTTGAGTTGTCTGCTGTCGAATTTAATTATTTTCATAGAAAATATTTTAATTTGTTTTTGTCCAGCTCGAGATTCTTGGAAGCCTTGTAAATTTTTCTTTGTGATAACAAGATATGACATTTATTTCAGGAAATTTACACATACATACATTACATACATTTATTGTAATAAACGGAGTACAAGTGACCAAGATAAAGATGATACAGTAGGGTATTCTTAAAGTTTATGTAATGAAGAAGTAAAATTGCGGCCTTTTTTAGGTATATATTTCTATTTATGGAATAAATTGGAAATATCTAATATATACCTACATACTTATTATATATTGGTAGCGGCTCCATTCGTTCAATATTCGTTCGCAATTCATTTTGACATATAAGTCATTTGAGCATATTATGACAAAAGGTACGAGTATTTTGATAAAAAGTTTTTAGTGTGTCGCAGTTCCATTTGCAATTTTGATACTTAGGTCTGTATACACTAAGTTGTTTATGGCATGAACGATTTTTTTCCTAAGCAGATAAGAAGTTAACGTTATTAGCATCAACAAGAATGTTCTAAATGCAATTTAGACCCAGATTTTTAAAACATTTTTGTTATGAATTGTGCGTCCTTGTATTTAATGTCATTGCAGTAGCTTGTACTCATCAACTTATAATATAAATAAAAAATTAAAATTTGAATTTAAAAAGCTGTAATATCTTATGCGACACTGAGATTTGAACCCGTGACCTGTGGGATTATTCGGTGGGAAACGTCTGTTTTTAATTTACCTAAAATATTACTTATGTAGAAATAGGCATGTAATGAGGAGGTACATTCAAAGGATATGACAGATGGCGCCACCCTATTATTCATTAGCCCAAAATCTTAAACAAGTCTGCAAAAAATCAGAACTATCGGATTTGACGCATACGGCCTCCTTTCAGGCGACAAAGTTACTGTACTATTAGACATATGTCATTATTACTAGTGACTACTAGTGATGTGCAGTCTTCATCGTGAATAAAAGTTGACACCCATTATTGAATAAAAGTAGTTGGGCATTTTCGCGAAAAAAGATTTAAAAACCTTTTTTGTTCTAAATTAGAAAAACATAAAATTTATCTACCTTAAAAAATTTTTTTCGGTGATTTTTCTCGTGAAAATGCCCAAATCCATAATTTGCTGATACATAAAGCGCATTAAATGTATAATTCAAAGAGTTCAATTCTTGTATCCCTTCCGGTAGCAGCTATCTTCGAAGGGTGCTGAAAATGTCCTGAAGTATGGCGTCGCAATCCATTCTTGAGGTTTTTTAATCCTTTGTTTTAAGGAGTATTGGATGGATGGATGGATGGATGACTGGATGGCAACCTGTTTATAAATAAAAATATGAGTATGTGAAAATGTAATATGCACATAACTGTAGTAATAGATGTACCGTCCCCAACAATAGGTAGATAAAAAAAATTGACTGTGTTAATGTTAAAGCAAGTATTTACCGTGAAGGACCTTAAATCTTCTGATTTACTTTTATATTCATTTTTTACTTAGGTACTTTGTTTATCGATATGTTGATAAGTCATTTTGTCAACCTCTAGTTCCTGTGAGAAATTATTCTAGGCCTAATAATTAAGTATATACACAATATTGGGACATGATATTAAATATGTGTGTCGCAGATATAAATAATGATCTTAACAAACATTAATATACATATGTAGTTAATTTGTAAATAGAATTGTCGCTCACGCGTGAAAACTAACAATTTATAAATATATTTATTAGATGCGTGTATCTCATTAAGTGAAATGTAAATTTCTTTTGAGATTAATGAAACTCTTTAACGACATGATCAAAACATTCTGGTCTTAACGATTACCGGTGAAACGACGAATTATTATTTATTAATTTATTTAATCGTATGGCTATAAACTGGTCGCTTACTAACAAAATATTATCAACTTAAGGACGACAATTGTATATCTAGCTTCTTCACCCAACGGGCTGCGTTCACATCAGGGCTGAGCAAGTCCAGGGAATGGCCTGTGTATTTCCTGTTTGGGCAGTCGTGAGTTATGTGTTGTATTGTCTGGACAAAGGCTCCGCAGTCACATGCCGGAGAGTTTCTCCAGCCACACTTAAACATGTAGTCTCCAGAGCCCAATTATTACTATTATTTTGTTCTTTGGAAACCGTATTTCGTTTTTTACCACCCCGTACCACACAGGTAAGAAAACTTTGTAAAGCATTCCTTATAAGTATACACCTCACAACAAATCGACGTCATGTACATCATAAAGTACATCTAAATAATGAAATTCTATTATCTTTGCTCGCATATATTTGAACTTCGAAATTCTATGAACATTCAATACTCAATACTCAATACTCAAATCTTTATTGCAAATAAGGACAAATCCATGCAGTAGTGGATACACAGTATCAATAGAATCTTAAGCTAAACTAAACCAAATAGGTATGTAGGAATATTCATCTCAAAAAGGTATTAATAAAATTCACATTATAACATTAAACAATTCATAGTGTAAAATTTAAAACGATGCGATAAAATGATGAATAAGAATAAAAATTAGAACATAGATATGATAAAATTACAATACAAAAATTGACAATACAAAAATTACGAGTATAATATGACGTTTTAACTATAAAACTCCCGTGAGACTCATACATATTTAAAAATATTTTAAGCGGGTTACTCACGTATTAAGTCGATATAGCGTTCGACATGTTTCGGTCCATTTTCGTGGACCTTTTTTTTAAATATTATATGACGTTTACTACAAAATTTCTGTAAACTTAATTTAGTAGGTATGACGTTGCATAATGTTTGCAGTAAATTACTGATCGAAAAATAATTAAAATACATAGTTCCTTAACGATTACGCGGAAAAAGAATGTCTGGATTAATTTTTCTCTCGTGTTGAAGTTACATTATGTATATCGGTAATAGTTGATTTCAAGAAGTTTGTACATTGTTAATGTACACATTAACTGGTGAAATAGTAGGTCAATCCGACCCTTTTAGGTCGAGGTTATTTCATCTGACCCTTCCTGGGACAGTTCATCCCGAATCTAAATGACCGTAGCGACGACGAAAAAGAATACAAAGACGTCTATCGTCCATTTTCTTAACAAACGAAGCAATTTACGAGACAAAAACTTGGCGCCACTCTCAAATGAAAATAATTTAATACGAAAGATGACTGGATCTAATTAGGTAGTTTAAGACTGACAATTACTGTAATATTGGCAGAGTAAATTAGCTAATTACTTACTTAGGTACAAGTTTTTTTACCAGTGTTTTTTTTTTGTGTTTCACCTAATTTACCTATCTGCATGCCAACTTTGAACTTTCTAGGTAATAGGAACTTTATAGGTAATATAAGTGCTAAATTTGACACGTTTATGTGGAATTTTATTTTTTGAGTTGTGACACGGTGCTGCACGCCAGTTCTGTTACTTGAACTTGGCACATTACCGCGTGTCTATATTATTAATCTAGTGTGTGGAATTGAAACATGAGCTAGCGAAAGGATTCTAATATTAAATTTGGACCGGCTAGCGAATGGATCCTCCAAATTAAGTCCTGGAGTACACAATTTATAAACATCTATTTTGAATTAAAGGAAAAATGGAACAAATCACATCTTCGGCAGGACGAACATGTGACCGACTGTTATGCCGGAGCAGTCTCTGGGCTATTACCACCTTAGCCACGGAGGCCTGCTGATAATATAATATTAACCCTTAAATGCATGGTGATGTATATATGCATCATATATTTGATGGCCTGTGGCTCAATATGTGGCTATCCAAAATCACATTTATAGCTTAATTATTATTCAGTATTTATTATTATTTAATAAATAATTAAATAAATTAAATAATATAATGATTTACTATTTACTATTTAAGGATAAAGATGAAATGGTGGAAAAGTGTGAAAAGGCAGGATGATGGCGATTTTTAGTATGTGATTCAGGCAGATTTTTTCGGAGTTAGTAATTAGTTTATGTTTAAACATTTTATCATGGGGGTTTCACAAATAGTGTACCTTTCTAATACGAGTAGTAGTAAAACTTTACAAATAAAACTTACCAATAATTATATATTTATATAAATAAGTTTTGGCCTATTTAACTTCTAACACTGATTTAGTATTAAAATCGGTATTAAATATTTATTATTTTTCCCAGAGTCAGAAAGCCGTTGTCTATCACAAGTATCACATACATTAATATCTCGTTAAAAGAAAAAATCATGCATTTAAGGGTTAAGACGCAATCTTATAAGGTAGTTGTCACAATACGCCACACTAAGGCTTTTAGGATTTTTTTTTAGTTTATTAGGTTGAATTAAGGGGAGGCATTTCAATTAAAATCGCCAACTCACTATGTATGGTGCCTGTAAACGGACTAAACTTGTAACGTCGTTGTAACATCGATGCAGATTCCGTATTCCGCCGTGCAAGCGGAAATCGCTACTGCCAGTGATGCAGAGAGCTGGCACGCTCGTACTCGAATGCCGGCACGGCATGCCGTGTGAATACCGTATCGGGGTGATAATCAGTTCATTAGCATAGGTACATAATTATGTAGTTATCATCGGAAATAACAACATTCTTACTTACCTCTATCAAGTTTTTACACCGAATAAATCAAAATGTTTTATTCTGTTTGTCAGCCTCCCGAGCTCTTACAAATCAATAATTAATTTACACCGCGTCAGTCTGTGTGTCTGATGTGTTCGTGATTAACTCAAAAACTACTGAACATAATTATTTTCATGCTGTTCATTTTCACCTATGAATAGAGTGATTCTCTAGGAAAGTTTTAATTTGTTAATATTTTGTTTGAACAATCATTGAAAAATCATCGTTCTATAGAGTATATGTGTTTACCATGAATAAACTATTGAATCTTGAATCTATATTATAGGTGCACTTATTTAATATAATTTAGTGTAAGATATACAATTATTCATTACTTTGCTTCAGATCCCGAAACACAACATACAACATAATGAAGATACCTCTCCAGAAGAATATACAAGCGCCGATTATTACGTGACTAATTACTCATGACTTAGGAGAAATACATAACAATACTCTTCAGGGTGACATGGACATATGTCTAAAGAAATTCCAGAAAAGGATGCTAAAAAGAAATCACAATTTTAAATCCCTGAATTTGTATAGTATCGTCCTCATAATTTGTCTGTCACTAAATTTTGTAAATTCCAATACGACCTATAACAGTCGTTATTTGAGCGAAAAGAGCAGCGTAAGCAAAGAATTTAACTTTAGTGTCGTTACACGTGACAGTCACGACCCGCACGACGACTACGAGGGCGTGGTTCCGAGCATTCCGCAGAAGACTTGCATTATACTAAAGTCAATTTCGAAGAAAACCCGTTTTTTGATAGTGATAAATATGTAAATATGAAGAAAAAAAATTACGGCAATGAACCCAATTCTTACAGCAACTACGAGGACTACAAACATTTTTATTTAAGCCCCTCAAATCCATTGCCAAATACGAATGTGAAATTTAAAATAAGTAGTAGAATAGTTCAGACTAAATATGGTAAACTTCAGGGCATCATTTTGGGCATGGATGAACATAAATATTTAAAACCACTCGAAGTATTTTTAGGTGTTCCATATGCCACTCCCCCCGTAGGATCAAACAGGTAATACCGTTCATTGATATATTATTCTTTAACATAAATAAATAAGTAGATGAATAGTTGAACATGGTCAAACTTTAGCACCCTTAGTTTTGACGGCATTTAATTGTTATTTATTACACGTAAATATTTCCGGGCTGCAAGGAGGCAAATAGTTTAAAAAAACATGAAAATGGTTATTTCAGCAAATGTAACATTGTCACTGTTTACAGGTTCAGCCCAACAAGGGCACCATCACCATGGGATGGTGTGCGGGTCTCCGACCGGCCAGGCCCTGCGTGTCCGCAGAAGTTGCCCGACCTCCACGATGAAAGGACCATGTTAGACACTATGCCTAAAGGCAGACTGGAATACTTGAGAAGACTGATGCCTTATCTTAAAAACCAGAGTGAAGATTGTCTTTACTTGAACATTTTTGCGCCCTTGCAAAGTAAGTTAACATACTTATTCCTGTTCCTTTGTGCTAATCGAAATCAGGTAGGTAGGTATCACGATTTAAAAAATCGATTTGACTCAAATTATTTATTTGTAAACTTAAGTAACTGTACCTAAGTAGCAGATTGGCCTGAGACGATGAAATTTATATATAAAACTGCTTGTTTATTTGTAACACACAGACGAATCACACAATGCCACGCAATGCAACATTTTGGCAGCTTACAAAAGTATTTAAGAAGCTATCCTCCGCCGATAGATAGGCATATATTATTACAAAATAAAATTAAAAATTAGATAGTTATACACAAACTATCTAAAATGTAGTCATTAGCCGTAATACCATAAGCTAGAAAGTTCAGCGTGAGAAATTTAGAAATCAGAAATATTGACGACCGACCGGTCTGGCTCAGTCGGTAGTGACCCTGCCTGCTAAGCTGCGGTCCTGGGTTCGAATCCCGGTAAGGGCATTTATTTGTGTGATGAGCACAGATATCTGTTCCTGAGTCATGGGTGTTTTCTATGTATATAAGTATGTATTTATCTATTTAAGTATGCTCATTACTTTCTTACCAACCCAATATATCGTCGCTTAGCACTTATAGTACAAGCTTTGCTTAGTTTAGAGCTAAGTTGATCTGTGTAAGGTGTCCCCAATATTTATTTATTATTTATTGCAAACTATTTGTATTCAGATGTTAGGTATTCTTTATTCCCGGGCGAACACAATCTGGGTGTATATATTCAAGTCAAGAGTGAATAGGCTATTATTACTGAACCAGTGAGCTACAATCTCAGCCTTGTCACTTTCCATCAGGTGCGACTAAGGTCAATCACTGGCCAGTTTATAATAAATAATAATAATAATAAGGCGGCACCCTAGGTTAGGTTTTTTATAATGTGTTTATATATTTTGTATTGTTTTGTATGTGGTTTTGTATTTTACTTTTATAATCATATTATAAAATAACCTAATCTAAGAGAAAAGATAAATAAAGGAAATAATAATAATAAGGTCCGGGACCCCATGGGCCCGAGATATGTAAAGAACAAACATAAATAATAATAATAGCAGAACAATAAGCACCTATCAATCTGAAAGGGGTATTGCAAATGACCTTGAGGCACTGGTCCCACCGCGAGCTAGTAAGCTATGAGCTATCGGCTATAAAAACGAACAAAAGATAGTCGCTCCTGTGCAAATAAAAGAGACTCTCTTATTCACACGGTCTCTTTTATTTACACGGGAGTGCTTATCTTTTGTTCGTTTTTATAGCCGATAGCTCATAGCTTACTAGCTCGCAGTGGGACCAGTGCCTGAAGCTACTAAGAACTATATTATAAATGCTCTAATTATATTAATAGGTCAAACTACTCATACAAAAAAAGTTCATCTAGTATTTACATAGCTGCTTAGTAACGTATTATAGATAAACCTGATTCCAGAATGTACACCTATAACGGCTATAACTATAAATTGTTAACTTTTTCACAAATAGTTTTAAATACACTTTTACTCATTTACCGCCATCGCCATATGAAAAACGTGACGACGTAATGTTGTAAACTGATGAACATATTACCTATTTGTCTTACTAGCTAAGCCGTGTGAATTGTGAACAAAGAATGAAAGGAAAATGAAACATACACTCAAGTGACCATTCATTCAAGTGAACCGTCATCTGATATCACCTTTAGTTTCGGACCCGTACCTACCTATGGGCAGTTACTACTGTCCTGCAATATAATATACGTATTACCTTACCTTGGTTGGAATCAGAGCTTTATATTACAGTTTTGTTTGGTTATTTAAGACAATCGGCAGATATAGTTCGAAATTTTAATGGTGTCAATGTGGAACTAAATTCGGCATTACCGATTTTATAGAAAAACAATGATATAGATGGCCTAGTAGTAATAAATAATAATATGTATAATAAAATTAATAGGTTCTAGTTGCCCCTAATGTTATTTGTTTTTCAGTGGATGAAGTCAAAATGCCGATTCCAGTGCTAGTTTACATACACGGGGAAAGCTTTTCGTGGAGCTCTGGAAATCCATACGATGGAGCTGTTCTAGCCAGTTACGCAGATTTGATAATTGTCACCTTAAATTTTCGACTTGGTATCTTAGGTAAGCGATATTTAAGTATAATCATTAAACTATCGAACCTGGCTCCGTAGCCGAATGGCATTTCTACGACGCGAAACGAAAACGAAACGCCGCGAAAGATAGTCTGGCTCAGGGTGGCTAGCCGAATGGCACAATCGCTCACGAAACGCTCACGAAACGAAGCGCTAGTAGATATCTATCTCTATCGCGCTTGCGTATTGGCGCGACAGAGCCAGCGGCGTATCGCTTTCGTTTGGCGTCGGAGAAATGCCATTCGGCTACGGGGCCTGTTACGCTAATACGCAAGAACAATAGAGATAGATAGCTACGATTCGTTTCGTGAGCGTTTGTACATTCGGCTACGCACGCTGTAAAGAAACTTACTCGTACAATTGAATATAAACAGTCTTGTCTCGGTTTCACCTTAGAAACAGAAACAATTTTCATATTACCTAACGCAATGAAGTCAAGTCATTATCGTCCGTAGCATAGGTACACGTTTACAAAATTATAATTACTTGATACTTTTATTAGTCTAAATCAATGTGATATTAACAAGGTTCGAAAAAACGACCGTCATTTTGTTTTGAAATGTAGCCATAATTTGTACCCATTTTTATTAGTCTGAATTTTGTTCGTACACACAGTCGAGAGCCGTTATATGACTTATAGGGTACATTTAAACGTTAACATAACGAAATCGGAGTTATAATGTCGTATGGAACAGGGTGAGAATTTCCTTAATGGCGGGCGTTTTTCCGAGCCTTGGATATTAATAACACGAGTAAGTATTTCACGTATTAACTTTATTTCCATAAAAACTCTAAAGCCCTGATTTGTGTTCATTTATTTTTAACTAATACAAAAGATAAAGATAAACGAGGAATAGTTAATCTAGAGTTGTAGTGTATTAACGTGTAACTGTAACTCTGTGTGTGTAGCGTGTAACTACTTTAATGCGTAAGTAGTAGGCGGGAACTGTAAGCATCATCCAATTCTAATGAACACAAGTTAAATTATAATCTATTGAAAATATTTCAACTTGTGCTGTCTTAAAATAGTCACACTACTATGTATATAAATTAAAACCGAAATAAATTACACATATGAAAGAAAAAGTGACCAAGTCCTCTGGTGCCTGAGGCTGGAATCGAACCAGCGTACTTTCCAATCGCGGGAAATGCCTCTTTATCCGCTCGGCCACCCAGGTCACAGCTGTCGAGGTCGAAATTATCATCCAATTCGCTCAGCTCAACATTAAGCGTAGTATGGAAAATATTAATTTTATGGAATGTTCATTACGTTGAAGGCTTATAGTACCTACCTAGTATCGTAATTTATAATAACAGTTGTTACAGTATAAGTGTTGGGAAAAAGAGGTCAAGTGCGAGTTTGTTTTACTCGCGCACTGACAGTCTGAATAAACTTCTCGTGTAACAAAGGCGACTTATGTATTTATTTGTATTATCTTAACTTACTTATTTTACTAGCGCACTAATTTAAAATGAGGTTAGGCCTCCTAAACAAGAGTACATTTGTTCGGTCTTCTCCGGTCTGTTGTACGGTTCGGCCCGGACCAACATAGGCCTTGGGAAATATCGTATACTAAGTAACATAGTGGGAAAGTGTAAGCGACAGGGTTGAGTGGAGGAAAAGAGGGCAGGCCCTTACCCAGGACTAAAGCAGGCTAAAAAATAAAGTAAAATGGTATATACTAGGTTATCCAAGGGCATAGCGAATGAAATTCCGCTTTGTGTGGTAGGACACAGCACAGCGGATATCATCTCGCTTGAATCTAAAGCAGAGCCCAACTGGGGAAGTACCTCCGCCTTACAGAAGACCACAGCCAAATAGCACTAGACCCTACTCATAGTGTTGTGTTTCTGCCGGTGAGTAAGGCTGCCAGAGCTCAACGAGGGTGCGGTGTGCTGGTGACGGAAGGACCTACGGAACTAATTTGTTCCGTCTATTGTCCTTTGAGTCGTCGGCAACCCAAACCCTCCTTTTTTGCTGTGTACGTAACACGGCAAAAAGGAGTGTACAAGTTTCTAATGGGTTGGCAACGCGCACTGACACTCCTTGAGTTGCAGGCGTCCATAGATGACGGTGACCGCTTTCCATCAGGCGGACCGTATGCTTGTTTGCCACCGACATAGTATTAAAAATAAACTTTACCAGTAAACATAAGGTGATAGTTATACAGTACTTATAGTAATATAAATACACAAAAAAACATGATTTTGCTTCGTAAATGTCGGAGATGGTATTTTTTTTGCATTGACAATTTGAGCCCTTTAATAGACACCCTCAATTTACTAGCTACGAGTATAACAACAATTTTGACAGACAGGGTCGCACTAAAAGGGTTCCTTTACTTTCCATACTTCTTTGGCACGGAACCCTAAAAACAAGTGAACATACTAACAACTACCACGGTACGAGAATTACGAGACAATATTGTAAAATTTACTACACCTTTAACTAATGAGTTGTGGCATGTTGTTGTTTTAACCTTTTAATCGGTTAGATTTTTTTATCTAGAGTGTATGAACGTAACTTTGTACCGCCGCTAGTACGAAGATATATTTACGAAGATTCTTATTTATCAGACTTTGCAAAATCTGCATAATATTTCATATCTGCACGGGAAGCATGGTCGCGCGATAGACGATAAAATATCAGGCCGTCCCTATCGCACTTACAAATAGTGCGATAGGGACGGCCTGCTATTTTATCGTCTATCGCGCGACCATGCTTCCCGTGCTGATATGTATTATATGTATATTGGACTAGGGCTGTTACAGGGTTAATTAGTGTTAGGTATAGTGTACAAGAGGAGATATTGTAATAATTTATTTAACAGGGTTCCTTAATGCAAATCCGGCGCCACATTTAAAAGCCCGGGTGGCAAATTATGGTTTGATGGATCAAATAGCTGCGTTGCATTGGGTACAGCAGAATATTGTGTTATTTGGAGGTGATCCAACTAACATTACACTAATGGGACACGGCTCAGGGGCCGCCTGCATTAATTTTCTCATGATATCTCCCACTGTCATGCCAGGTAAACATAGTCTCTTTTTACGAATATGGTTAAGTGTTTAATGCCTCACTACATATAATTTGATAACATTTTTCAGGTTTATTCCACAGAGCACTACTTCTTTCCGGTTCGGCGCTAAGTTCATGGGCTATTGTAGACGATCCAGTATTTTATACACTAAAATTAGCAAAGCACATGAATTGTGCTATACCAGAAGACTTGACGAAAGATCATGAAATCATTGTTGATTGTCTCAGAGATGCCACTACGGAACAGCTGTTAGCAATAGACATATCCCCTCCAAGTTTTATGACAGCATTTGGCCCCTCTGTCGACGGAGTTGTGATAAAGACAGACTTTGCAAAAGATTTTTTAACCACATTTCCGACAGGCGATTTTCCAAGTTTCGGACCGTTGAATAATATGAATCAAAATTATAACATACACTCTAAGAGAAGTGATAGTGGAAGAAGACGTTTTCAAAATAAATACGACTTGATGTTTGGTGTGGTAACCAGTGAAGCATTGTGGAAGTTTTCAGCTCATGACATTCAAAATGGGATTGATCCTGACAAAAGAGACCGCATGTTAAGGTAAGACATAACGGCACGTTGTATATTAAAGGGGTATGGCAAAGATTGCCATCAAGAGGTTGTTAAAAGCTCGGCGCTGAAGGCGGAGGCCTTAAATGGCTCAAGTTTGTAATCCTATTGCCACCGGTGATATACACAAAAATTTTCTTCACGCTGTCGAAGTAAAAACTAAATCTAATGAAATAAGTGTACCTACACATCGGTAACTAGTGGCATTTTGGTGGCACTTGACAGTTGTTAACTGACTAGTGATGTGACAATGTTTTTCCTGTACCTACGAGTCGGGAAAAAAACAATTAAAAGAATGATTGTTAATAATTTAATATATTATGACATTCATGATAAACAATTAATATTTGTTCTAAATGTTCACAAGTCAGCCTACGTCTTCTACTTGAGAAAATCCACTTTGTGTTTAAGAAAACGATCTTTCAACTTCCACTGACGTAATTGTAAAATAGCTCTGAATATAAGTTCTGAATGCTCTCTTAATGTAGTAGGGCTTGCAATTATCCGCCCAATTTTGTACCCGGATCCCCATGGTATAATTATTTATCTTTTCTGAAAAAACTTATCACATCACTATTCTGCCAAGAGCCACCTAAAGAAATGCCACGAGTTACAGATGTGTAGAAATAACTCTTAAATACTTTTTTCTACTCCCGAACTGTTTACAGGGTCGTATATAGATCATTAAAACCCTACATAAAAGTCAATTCCCCAAAGCCAACGTCCGCCGGCTGTCCGCGCATGCGCGCAGTATCGAAAAAAACTGAAAGCGCATTGTTTGGCTCTGTAACCATGGCAACAACAGTTATAACGACACTGCGCGACTGCGCGGGAAGGCTTTGGGCAGCTGAGCTGACAGTGCAAACCTTTGCGTCAAAATACAGAAAACAGTGTTATCACGAAAGTTATTCAAGAAAACTATTAAAAATTAAGTGCATGGTCGTAGAAAAAGTATTGTTTGCAACGGTGTTTAACTGAGTCAAAAAATACTCGTGGCGTCTTAATAACAATTTTCGGCTTCGCCTCAAATTGTTACCCACGCCACTCATCTTTTTTGACCTCCTTTAAACGCCTGTTGCATAAAATACTATAACATTTCAAACATTCGTCCGCCACATTGCACTATTTTGACAGATTTGGCATCGAAGGGGCAGACCCATCAATAGGTATACGGCCACGATAGAAAACAATTTGTTTTTAATCGATTATTACAAGCTTTTATTGAACTTGCCTTGTTAGTCTGTTAGTTTAGGTCAAAACGTAGAAGCTAAATTTGAGCCATTTCCCGGTTTCTGATTGAGCTGAAATTTTGCACACATACGTAAATCACGTAACACTGCAATATTATGATATCATGGTGCTGTGTGCGTAGCTGAATTGCCCGAGGGCCAGACAAACTGTTTTCAGTAAGGAAAGGTTTGCAGATTCACGTAAACCACGTAGTGATTTCATTGTATACATTAATTTCCTTACTCTTATTGAAACAATAGCCATATTATTATGTTCCCTACAGTTGAGTTTATCATCCATAATAATTCCGAGATTTTAATCAAACTGGTTTTGTTATGAAATCAAAATTGCATTGTTGAGCTGAAGTTATATTGTTAGTACAGAGAGGTTAGGCTCAAAACTTTCCAATGCACCCTGCATTGGAAAGTTTTTGAGCCTTACCTATAAAAAAGCGGATTTAGTGTAAATAATTATTTTACTTCTCTACATAATCTCCAGAACGATCTAAAAACTTTTGCCATCTGGTTTCTAAGTTTCGAATTCCTTATAAAAAAAAGAATCTTCAAGGTCATCAAAATATTGAGCTACAGCTTCTTGTACCTCGATATTCGTCGAAATTTTTTGTCCTGCCATGTCACAAGTCTTTAATGTCCTTACCTCCTGAGTTACACACAATGTTTAACATCACATTTGAGAGAAAAATACAGAGGAAACAGTCATAAGGCAAAACCTTCAACCGGCGGCGTTGTGACCAGTAGTGTAACTTGATCTACATCAGATTATTCATATTAAATCCATTGTTTTGATAACAACCACTTTTTGAACGAAAACAAACACGAAAATACTGCATATAAATTAAATGCAACGTTCAAAAAAGCATATACATCATATAATTAAACTAAAATTTTACTTCTTTTTCATTCATTTAAATATTTTGATCTGTTGTAGGTACTCTCCGTTGCTAGGCAACGGTAGGTGCCTCGCGTACGCACGCGGTCATTCGGTCAAGCGCGAGTAGAGAGCATATTGTCAGATTGTAAATTATAACTATTTATCTGAGTTAAATTTACGAAATAAATGCAAAACACACTGAAATAATTGTAAAACATAAATAAAATGCATTTTTCATACCGTATAATATATTTTATAGCTTAATAGTCAAATTTTGGTTTTGCAATAAAAATCCTTGGCAGATTGAATCATCCTTTGCCTGAAGTATTGTACGAATTGTATTAATTTTTAAAATTAAATCCATTTTTCCCTTGGGAATAAAATAGTACATTATGCTTCAGTACACGTAGACGCAATGATACCTTTAAACAGCAAATGTGATGAAAGATATAATATTGTCTTTGTTTTTCAGGACGTATGTGAGAAATTCGTACTTATATCATTTAAGTGAAATATTCTACACCATTATCAACGAGTACACAGACTGGGAAAAAACGGTACAGGTTTTTTTTTAAATATAGTTATCTCAACATTTCATAGCCTTTTTAATAAAATATTTTTTCTCAAACTTGCAATGAAATGTTGTCATTACGTGCTTCAAATTCGGTCGGAAAGTACTACGTATCTGGTTCGTTGAGTGAGGAAGATATGTAATGGAATTTCATAGTAATTTCCCCACCTAAGCCAGTAACGCCAGAGTCATTTGTTTCTAAACGTCAAATTCTGAGTTCTGACACAACGCTACAGAATAAAATTAATACTTAGAAATAAGTCATCATCAGAAAAAAAACATGCAAAACCGTTTGTACGTAGACGGTGGCGCACCCTATTAATTTCTACTCTTTTTTGCCAGACCATAATGCGGTAAATGTCACCGGTTATAACTTTACCTGAAACATTTAAAAAAAGTTTGGCGCAGAATTTTAATGTCACCATTTAAAAGGTTACCGCAAACAGCTTTAAAAAAAAGTGTAAACGCGGAAATTAAATAAAAATAATAATATAATTATGTTTGCTCGGATTTGCAAATATTTTATCAAGAGCTTTTTCAAATTTCAAAATGAGTTCGGACAAAAGTGGATGTCGATTTAAAGTGTACATGAGACATGAGTTGCAAGTTTGAGAAAAGCATATACACGGTGTTTCCGGTATCACTCAAAACCTCAGACACCCCAACTGATTTTTATTTTTTGAAACTCATCTAGAGTATTCATCTTTTAATCTGATCGTTACTTTTTTTTTAATTGAATTTTTAATTTTCTGTACAGCTCTACTTGACTTTTAGCTCTACACTCAATAAAATAATTGCTAACTACCATCATAAACCATAAGACTATTTATTTGTGTACGTTACTGCAACGACATAAGGTTTACCAATAGACAGCTAAGATGTCACTGTAAAACACTTTAAAGCTTTGTCACAGTAAACTTCAAATTGGACAGGTAATCGCAGTAAGCAAATAAACTCAATATTCAAAATGACAAGGTTGTAATTAGGTACGAGTTCAATTTGTTATGACTTATGATAAACATTAAGATTAAACTGACAAACAACGTCAAACTAGTAGCGAAAAAAATAATCGTCCAAGTAACCGGCCAGTATTAATACCCCTAAATACTGAAAAAAGGTAAACAACCTCTAGCAATGCGATATACACAATGTTGTATTACGAGTACAATAGAATGGGCACGTAAAAAATAACTAATAATACTAATTTAAATAAAAATATTACCCCCATCAAGATATAGCTCAATCGATTCTACTCTCGATTCTGAATAAACTGTTTTCAGGTTTTTAGTGTTAAGTGAAACACGGTGTACATTCCTTGAAAAGGGCTTACAGGCATATCACTATCTGGATATACCTGATATACCTAAATACCTACTAACCCTTAATGTCTGCCTATTATATTGTATTTTTACCCACACGCAACATTTTAATTAAATGTTACGTGTAAATACTTTATAAAATAATATGAAATCATTTGAATAATGACTATCATCAAATTGGCATACCGAAGATATTTGATTATTTTCAGTATTTCTGGAAACGCGGTAGGGTGTCATTAAAAATACTGTTCCTAGGATTTACTTAATGGGGATAATATTTTTATTTAAATTAGTATTATTAGTTATTTTTTATTGCCTATTATATTGATTCGTAATACAACATTATCGCATTTTTCCGCTGGTTACTTGGACGATTATTTTTTCCGCTACGAGTTTGACGTTGTTTGTCAATTGTGTCGATTAACTTCACAACTGGGTAAATCCATTCTGCTATTAGGTTGATTATTTTTCAGATCATATTATATTTTTTATATATTCAACCTTAAAGCAGAATGGATTTACCCAGGTTTGAAGTTAAGCGACACAATTTCATCTTAATGTTTATCATAAGTCATAACAAATTGAACTCGTACCTAATTACAACCTTGTCATTTTGAATATTTGCTTTTGCATTTTAAATTTGCTTACTGCGATTACCTGTCCAATTTGAAGTTTATTTTGACAAGACTTTAAGGTGTTTTACAGTGACATCTTATCTGTCTATTGGTAAACCTTATGTCGTTGCAGTAACGTACACAAATAAATAGTTTAATGGTGTATGATGGTAGTTAGCAATAAAATTATTTTATTGAGTGTAGAGCTAAAAGTCAAGTAAAGCTGTACAGAAAATTAAAAATTTTATTTAAAAAAAAGTAACCATCAGATCAAAAGATGAATACTCTAGATGAGTTTAAAAAAATAAAAATCAGTTGGGGTGTCTGAGGTTTTGAGTGATACCGGAAACACGTTGTATATGAATAGTGAGGTATCTAGAAAAATTACATCTCGTAGTCCAATAGGAGCATCTGAAATAACTTAATTTAATTATTTAATAGTTGAGCTTTTATGATGACGAAGATAATTATTGACTGACATGTTCTTATTTATATTATCACATATTTTGCTTCTTTTTATTATTATTATTTTATTGTGTAATGATTAATGTAGTTCTGTTTATAACTTGTAAATAGCTACAATTAGTTTTTAAGGTAATTGAAACGCCCTAACAGGGTATCATGTACCGACTTATTGTATCTTTACCACCTGTATATATAATGAAATTAATGAACATGAATGCAATAAATGATATGAATATGAAATATATTAAGATATGCATACCATAAATATCTTACATTTAATTTTATATGTTGTAAATACGCTATATTTAATGAACAACGGTTTTTCTTCTTAGAACTTGATCAATACCAGAGACGCGACGGTGGCTGCATTCTCAGATGCTCAATATGTGGCACCGTTAGTACAGAGCGGAGATTTGCTCAGCGGGGGGCCTAAACCAGCACCAAGCGACGAGGACGGGCCACGCCGACCAACTAAAACATTTTTTTACGTGTTTGACTATCAGACTAAAGACGGTTTTTATCCTCCGGTAAGTGTAGAACAACTATTTTTGTAGTGAAAATTGTGACGTGTTTGGCTGAGCAAACATGGAAGACTAGCGAACTCATCAACCAAGCCTATAGTCCACCAAAACGAATTTGTTCAATCGAAATTATATTAATGACTATGTATAGGTGGGGAAATATCAGTACACACCTAATTATTGTGCCTATACTGTCTGATAGTGTCTATAAATGTTTAGACCAGTTTGAAACATACCTAGGTATAACACAAGCTTCCGTGTACACTTTATTGCGTTGTGCCTTTTGTTCTGTTTCAAAGGCAACACGACTCCCTGGTATGATAACCATTATAATGTAAATGTATTCATATCGCTGCATGTCGCTTCTTAGGCTCAGGTGACTTTAAAACTTTCCGTAACAAAATAATACGCAATAAAACCAAATACTTCAATAATTTTCTAACTGTTGGTAGACATATTTAGCAAATCTTATCAAAAAATTTATTTTTATTTTGAACTAATACTATTTTAAGAAAAATATTGCAGCGCCCGAATCCAATATCTTATTAGCTTTCACAAAAATGTAAGGAATATAAAATTCAGGCACTGCGATAAATATTTCTCCCGAAAAGTTTATGGCATCTGAAATTCGTATACTTACTCAAAAATGTAATACGAGTAGATATAGAATTATTTGTACAAGATTTTGCGATTTTGCTCTACAGTCACAATCTCACAATCAAAAGTGTATACCTAACTGTGAATTAGATATTTGGATGTACGATACTTTCCTAAATCCAGATAGAAATCCACGGTGTAATACATGAGGAAACCGAATAATTTAAACAGCGTATTCCTGATCACGTAAGAAGACCACAATGTCATATAAACTCTTCTGGATTACGCCACTTTCAGAGTTAGTAGCATTTATAAAAATAATAATTACTTATTATTTCTCATTACAAAATGCTCTTTTGATGACGATGATGACATTAATCGGGCATAATCTATACACAAACATTTTTTTTGTGAAATTTCCTTGACTTCATATAACATTTTTTTTTTCCCAATTTATTTTTCTTTCGGTGTCCTCGTATTACACCGTATATGTAGGTATGTATGTCTATATATGTAAGTCAATGTCAAGGTACTGATCCCACCGAAAGCCAGTAAGCGATGAGCTATCGGCGATAGAAATGTACAAAAATAGTCGCTCCCGTGTAAATAAAAGAGAGAACAAGCGATTACACTGGCGACCGGTCTGGCCTAGTCCGTTTTCAAATTATCCGATCCGATATCGGATGTCGGAAGGATTTCAATGGAAAAAATCCAAGATGGCGCCTGGAATGTATGGGATATCGGTCCGACATCCGATATCGGATCGGATAATGTGAAAACGCACTTAGTCGGTAGTGACCCTGATTGCTAAGCCGCGGTCCTGGGTTCGAATCCCGGTAAGGGCATGTATTTGTGTGATGAGCACAGATATCTGTTTCTGAGTCATGGATGTTTTCTATGTATATAAGTATGTATTTATCTATTTAAGTATGTATATCGTCGCTTAGCACTCACAGTAAAAGCTTTGCCTAGTTTAGGGCTAAGTTGATCTGTGTAAGGTGTCCCCAATATTTATTTTTTTTTATTTATTTATAATTTACTAATTCCCATCAATTTTACTTAGTACCGGGTATGATTATTTTTAGTTGAGTTGAATTTATTAAAAACGGAGTGCACGCAACACGTTGTTCAGATGGATTTTTCTTATATTTCTAGAGAATGGGCGTCGTCCACGGTGAAGAGCTGCCATATATTTTCGGCGCTCCCGTCGTAGATGGGTTTGGCCATTTCCCTCGAAATTACACAAAGTCTGAGGTTGCATTGTCAGAATCTATGATGCTCTTTGTATCTAACTTTGTGAGAACAGGGTAAGAGATCCATTAGTAAAATTACGTTCTATTTAGGTAGTTCGGTACATTGGAATTAAACTAAATTTGCTTTATACAATAGCGTTTCAATTTTATGTCGAAGAGATACGTTACGTTACGTAATTATAATTAAGGCTATATAAAATGCACAATAAAACCATAAGTAACATAAGTATATTGATTGAATTTTAATCATCCAATAAGCGTTAATTTGTTATAGAAATCCAAACGACAACACCAGACAGGAGGTTTTGTTGCCAGCGTCGAGGGAGCGTAATAAATTTCGTGGCATAAATTGGGAAGAGTACGACTCCACGCACCAAAAGTACTTAGAAATAGGTCAGTGATACGCGTAGTGATATACGACCGATATAGAGCGGATGTGTAGCGAGACGATGAGTATTTCTTTTCGAGTAACTTTGAAAAGAGGCTTGCCAAACTGTTTGTAAGTTCGTTTGTCTGTCGCTACAGGCTCATATTATGGTGCTGTGTTGCTTGACTTAGTTGAACTTTTGATAGGTAAGATAGAAGAGCACTAGGCTAGCGATCCCGTGGTCGTGGTTTCGAGTCCCACCAAAGACAGCATATTTTTCCACTTTATAGCATTGTCGTTTCTGTTTGTGTTGTTTGTTGTTGTTCTGTCAATTAATTTAAAGGTGCAGTTTTTTCTTATTTCAAACAAAACTAAGAATATGAAAATACTATCTGCTGCTACAAATATGTAAGTTACAATGTCACTAGTTCTGTTAGATAAGTAGTATGAATTTTTGCCATATATGAATCACTTTTGTGTACCAGTTAAGTATTTTAAAAATACACCGCATATTTTTTTGTTTTCCGTTAAATTCAACACGTCGATAGGTTCATTATTACTATTATCAGGTACAACCCTAAATTGGAAGAAAATATTTTTTTAATTATTTTATATTCGGCACGTACTAGGTTCATTATCAGGAACCACCCTGTATTTTAGTTAAAATTCGTAAAAAACATTTTTCCATCATTTTCATACTTATTAAATGAATTTATTAGTGTGAGAGACTCTTAAGAATAACATTCAAGTTAGTGTCAAGTGTTTGACGGCACATGTCAAAACAAATAACATTAGGAATTGGTAAAGGCTGTCACACACGTGTTCAGTAGGTAATTATCTTTTTTTTTAATAACTCGATAACCGTAAGAGTTAAGACGCTAGTTTCATAGAGAAATTAATTGTATTTGATCTAAAGAACCTTCCCTTAAAGTTAACGGAATTCAATAAAAACACAGTGTATAATATAATGAACAAATTAATTAGTGTGAACGTTAGTGTCAAGTAATTTACGTCACAGGTCATGTAAGAAGTTATGATACTTATTGAGCCAGTCAATTTTTTTTTGAATAGGTAACTCGATAACAGTAAGTTGAGTAAGTGGTAACACACTTGTTTCTCTGAGAAATTAATTGTAATTCACCTAAAGAACTTTCCCTTAACGTCAAAGGAAATCAATAACAACAACAAATAAACTATAGGTACCATGTCAAAATATATAATTAAGGGTTAAGTATTTCAAACAGTAACGAGATCTATCACTGCGAGATAATTAAAGGGTTATTAATAGTAACTTTCAGTACGTGGGTACGTAGAGTTTCCCTATTTTTCTACTCTTGTTATTTTTTGTGTGTAACATGTTCTGTTTTTTTTTATTGTTCAGGTGTGAAACCGCGTCTGAAGAATCACTTTAGGGCTCATCAACTTTCTGTCTGGCTGAGGCTAGTCCCTGAGTTGCACAGAACGGGAATGGAAGATATTTCTACTAGGCATAACTTGTTTAAAAATCACAACGAGCAAGAACTATACGAAGGCGTCGTCAGGCCTGACCCTCTGGCAAGGAATCTCAACGACAACGATCAAATGAAACGAGTAAATGGATCAGTTTATGCTGATGCGGCTTTGACTACCGTTGATTCTATTTTAGTGACATGCGTAACACTATTACCAAATAGTAGGGACGTACAAACATTGAATGCCACAGAAAACACTTTAGCTAATTTGGAGGCAGCTGGGTACGCCGCCTATTCGACGGCATTAAGTGTTACGATAGCTATTGGTTGCTCACTATTGATTCTAAATGTTTTGATATTCGCCGGAGTATACTATCAGCGGGATAAATCTAGGTCACGCGGGAAACAACAACGCTTTAATGAGAAACACTTTGAGACTATCTCCGGAAAACACTCACATTACCACATGGATCCGACGCATACTCCCAGCTTAGTCGTAGACGTGGAAAGACACAATCGAAAGAAACACCAAATGGGCAGTGATTCTCACTTGGCTAACCTGAACTTTAAAGGTCCGCTGAACATACCAAAATCGCCACCGAGTCCTTCACTTAGTATAGAAAATATGATGATACCCAGTAAATTAGGAAGTAGAAACAGTAGTTTAAGATTGCCCAACGTGAGTTACACCCAAATGGGTGGGTACGGCACGATGCCAAAGAATTTGAACCAGTTTAATAACTCGCCGCCCTCACAGGAGTTGAGACAGCAGAAATTCCTGCCTCCAAACGGTTCGGCTTCGCAGGGCTCCCCCTTAGGGCGGGAGGACGCGGCGAGAGGGGGGCCTCACGCCACTCTCCGGCGCGGAAAGAACCCCCACAACGCCTCGAGTCTGCCACAAGCAGCTATTGACGAAATGAGAGTGTGACGCTTAATTATATTTGACTGTACTTAAAAACTCTGAACATTTCACTTGTGACTTCATATATCTTGAAGTAAAATTTTGTACATATTGGCTGCATTTTGTTCGTTGAAATGTACTTGTATTTCTCAATTACTTGTGTATTATAAAACTATGTCTAATTCAATTAAAATGTGTTTCATTATAATCTGTTTGCATCAAATAATATGGCATATATATTTATACTAACCGTTAATATTTTGATACTCAATTAAATCAAGTTATATTGTTCAAACCCCTAATCCATTAGCGCCCATTGTACCGGTTAAAGTTAATTTATTAGTGTGGATGTAGATGTAGGTACATATACGAGGGCGACGCTGAAGGCTTTGTGAAATGGCCACTTGTATATAATTAAAAAAAATAAGTTCACATTTAAATATAATTAGAACTCTTTGTCTATATAATTGTATGTATTTCATTCATTTATCATTTGTTTTACGATTTGGAGGCAAAATCAAAATTGTATGTTTCACTTCAGTATGTATTTCACGAGAGAAAATTTTCGTACCATGATTTTGTATGACTTTCAATATCATTTAATAATTATAATAGACTTAGTTTGGTCTACAATGAAGCCTCATCTCGTATCTCGTGGCACCGGTTTTATAAAATTAAACGTGGTCACACTAATTTCACCGATGATCAGCGTGAGGAACGGCCTTTTACGGCGATGACTGAAGTCACACCAGTGTTGTGCGGCGTATGATAGAGACTGACAAAAGAGTGATCTACCAGCATATTTCGACAACAGGCATCGGTATGAGATATACAATCTTTTATTTATGCACTTGATTAGCTTCATGTTGAAGCCGAAATTTTAAATGTAGTTAGAAGAGTTTTTGTCACCTGGGGGCCGATTTTTGAATCTCACGGCGTTCGAATTCAGAAAATTGTCACGGTGAATTGCCTACTATTTTCAGTTACAATTTTCTGAATTCGAACGACGTGAGATTCAAAAATCGGCCCCCTGGTCGTTCTGCAGGGTCGCAAGTAATATATCAAATGGACCACGTAGGACAAATAAAAAAATAGTTGTATTTAAAAGGTAGGTAGTACTAACCCAGAGGGTAAATCAATGGTGGAGGATAGCCTCCAGGTTATTTTATTACCCTATTAGAAGCTCTATCCGGTATAAATAATCTATTTTTATTTTTATTTCGGGGCTTTCCTAAATGTTTCATTTGAAGTGACGTTGTACTTACATAATGGAATCAAAAAGAGGTACCTTAAAACGATCATTTTGCTGCGAACATCTTGCGGTCGACGATAAACACGGCCATAAAAGGGTCTTTGTTTGGTTCCCGGGCGGGTATGGCAGCCGCATACGTAATTGGAATTGGAGAAAGACCAGTGATGTACCCGGTATTAAACTTATTTTATGCTATTTATTGATATGTATATTTAACAATTTATTTACGTTTCACTTAAGTCATAAAATATCTACAACAAGAGTTATCGATTTCGGCATCATTCGCCCTGCAGTCAGCAGTATTGTCGCACTGCAACCAGCTGGTTTCCTGCCGCAAAGTCAAAATGATCGTATGGATGAATGGTCGTAAATCGTCAACTTAGTTAAAAGGTAAAAACTTATCAGAATTCTTAACTTTTTTTCACTTACTGTACCGGCGAATAATATCACCACATTTGTTGCACTGTTTTTCTCACTAGCACAAAGGACTACTACCACACAATATTTAATAGTACTATTCGATTATTTAAATTAGTACCTAAGGTACATTAAATAATGTTAATTAATTATTTGGCTTTGAGAGCTTTTTTATAATCTGCAGTTTTTTCAGACGTCTTCTCTATTTACAAATATAAAACAAGAGTGCTAAGACAAAACATGAATGATAGGTACTTTATACTATTGCCGTACTGCATAAATTCATAGTATTCATACTCACTAAACGAGTATTTTCAGCGATGACGATGCGTTGTAATTGGCGAAGCATATACTATAATAATATTACTTTATGTATTAAATATTACACGAAAATACATTCCCCAGAATCGGGATAATGACTGTCTAAACATAATTATGTATCTACATGAAACACATATTTAGACCTAATTTTAAAAATTAACGATAGGCTTATTTGAAAATGAACATTCGTTAAAAATTTGCTTTAATACGATAGGCATGGTCACATGCAAAACCGCAGTCATCAAAAGCACCTATTAGCTCAGATACTGCTCAGTTCTCACCGGTGAGTAAATTTTCCAGAACTCAACAAGTGTGACGAGTGTGAGAGTCGACAACGTGGCTGTGACTCACCTGGCGGTCTAGCACAACTAGCACTCGTCGAGTCCATACTTGAAGTCGCGCTTGATGTATGGACTCGCGCTCGCGACAACGGAAGTTGTGCTAAACCGTCTGGAGGTAAGTATCTACAGGCTGACTTGTAATTCGATCTATTCCTTCAAAAGGGTTATTCTATAGGTTATTTGCAATGTTTTTGGCCCAGTCAACTGGGGGTCGAAAATCACTAGTTTTTGAGTTATGCGAGTTTTTAGTTTTTTTCGAAAAAATTCTGCCTCTCGGCCTATGAATGCAAATTGTAAAAAAAGTATTTGCATTAGGATATTAATTTTTTTTTTGTTTCGTAGCCCATGAATTGACAATTATTTTTAACATTAAAATCATGTAATAAAAGTTATGCATGCTTAAGAAATATAAGGTTAAAGTCACAAAACGGAGTATTTTTTTTACATTTTTCTTAAACAAAGGCGGATTAGTCAAAAAAAATGTATGACACTTCGCGTACAAATTGCAGAAACGAATTCTGTATGTCATTCCCTTTCCAGAAATGTACAAACTTTGACATTTTTAACTCAATTATTGAAAATAATGATTTTAATTGAGAGCGCGTACCGACTTACCGCGTGCGCTGGAAGCGTACCTGACCCGAAGTCGGTTAGTTTGTCTAATGTTTGTTTCTCTTTGTGCATTTTTTGCATTCTTCTTATCATGCCTTATCTTATCTTTTGTTTATTTAGGCTTTAACAGTCAGGTTCGGACATGTTCGTATGAATGATTAGTTAAGGAGGTCTTTATCAGGAATCGGGTCTTGTTTTGTATTTTTGTAATAAAACAAAGTAGGTTTGATTGTTTAGGTGTAGTTAAACACAATTTGTATTTAAATCTTTATTCATAAGTTTACTTCAATTCAGTTAATCAAATACAGGCATAATTTTACTTAAATTTAATCAATCACAGTTACAAGTTTTACATGTCATAATAAATCTTATAATAAATTAATAAATAACAATCAATTTTAATAAAAATAAACTTAATTACATCTTAAATACTAACAATCATAAATCTTGCTCGAATTGCAGCTTACCTCGGTTTCGTATGCAAGCACGAAGCCTCTTGCGTACTTCAGTGATTGTTACTCGTGTTGACTTTCCTTCATTGTTTCGGCAGCCGCTACAATTTTATCTCGCAAGTCTTCTACATTTTGTATTGGCCTATCGTACACCAAGGCTTTCATTTGACCCCAGATATAAAAATCACATGGAGTCAAATCTGGACTTCTTGCTGGCCAAGGGATTGGGCCACCTCGCTCTATCCACCTCTCTCGATAATTAATGTCCAACCACTGTCTCACACTCCGGTAGTAGTGAGCTGGACAGCCGTCGTGTTGGTAAATCATGTTCATCCTTGTACCAAGCGGTAAGTCCTCCAGCAGCACGGGTAATTCTTCCTTTAAAAAATGTTCGTATGCCACACCGTTTAAACGTGCTGGCAGGAAGAAGGGTCCGACCAAGTTATCGTGCACAATTCGGGCGAATAGGGCGATCTACTCTCTGCTACCTAGTCTGCGGACGCAGAGGGGAGGATCAGAACACAAGCCTATAGGTTGCCTATCTCAGCTTCGCTGGCTGAATTGTACAGTTCTAGTAGGGATACACTTGTACATATTCTGAACACAAGATCTATGGTAAGTGAGGGTCTGTGTTTCAGATATGTTAGAGTAGGGAAAACAATAGGATTAGGGTAGCGTCAATCGAAAATAGAGCGTAGCCGATGATTACCAAAATATTTTTTAATATTTGTTTCATGTATGTTTCACTCACTAACTTCTATTCTAAAATTTTCTTCATTACGTCATTAATTTTCTTACTCATAACTTTCTAGGCCTAAATCTGATAAAAGACTCTTCTATAACACTATATTTTTATGCTACAATAACCTTTATTCTTCTTTAAAATATAAATAAATAAAATTTTAAATATTAGTCAAAAATACAGCTGATACTCATTAAAGGATCTAGGTTATCGCGGTTCACATCGAAGGGTTCGACTTATTCACGCTAGACGATCACAAGGCCAAATTTACGGGGTATATATTTAAAGGGGGGTTAGCTATACTGTTGGTTAGACAAGTAAGTAAGTAAATAAGTAAGGTGAGCGGAGGTTTAGTTACATAATTCATCGAAAGAAATAGAGAAAAAGGTACTTAAATTTCCTAAAAAACCGACAATGACTGATTTTGCTAAAAATTCTGAAGTGTTTGAAAATTATCATTAATAAAAGATCCAATATTCGACAATGATTCTCATATTAGGACAATACTTTTTAGTGCCAAGTACTTGATGATTTTAATGGGGTAAGTAATTTATAAACGTGCCGACGAAATACAAATTAATAAATTAGGTTTAAGTTGATAAAACACACTCATCTCAGCATACACTTTGGTGTTTTATTGAATTCTTTTCTTTTTGAGCTGGCACTAGGAAACCATGCGAGCTTATGAGGCATTACTGCTTTTATGTATTAGGGATGAGATGTCAGCCTTCCTTCAACCATGTCATGTGAGATTTGGTACACCGTTAGGGTGTGAATTAGCCATTCGTGCAACTGGGCATTTAGCCATGGCACATGAACATAGCGACACCATAAATAAATAACATTAGGTACATTATTTATATTATTATTTTATTGGCGTTATTTATGCTCAATTTATTAGATCGAACTTAAATTTCAGTAATAATCTAAATTAATCGGTATTGAAGCGGCAAAAACTTAAAATTTTACTTCTTTTCACATAGCACTGAATATTTTAGGCATAGTCTTCAAGTTCAGAAGCAAATCGTAGTATTTGGTATTACATTCATTCACAAGCATCATCATCGGCCTCAAAGTCTATAACAGACTATACAAGCAGTCAAGTGGGGCGACAGCGTTTTTCATGGCTATGTAAGCCAATACGGGAGCGACAAACACGACCACAACTCGGGCAGGTAAAGTGTGCACTTGGCGAACACGTATCGCGCTGATGACGCTTGGCGCGCTTACTTGCGAGTGTCGCAAACCAAGCATTGTCGTGGATTTTACGTCCGTCGAACACCAGTTTGCGCCATTTGTCCCTGTCCTCGGCAAGCTCTTCCCATGTGGGCCGGGATGTTGAAGGCGTGCATGTCACGTTTAGTGCAATCTTTATATCGTAACATTGGCCGACCAACGCTTCTTTTGGCATCAGCTACGGCACCAAGCATGACACGCCGTGGCAAACGAGTAGGTTGCATTCGATGCACATGCCCCAGCCAGCGCAAGCGTCTCTGCTTTAGCAGCGCAAAGAGGCTGGGCAGCTGAGCAATCTCAAGCACCCTCTCGTCGTGACCTTGTCTTTCCAATGTATGCCCAAAATGTTCCGGATGCAGCGCATGTGGAATGCGTTGAGTCGACGCTCGTGCTTGGCGTACGATGTCCAAGTCTCAGCCCCGTACAAGAGTATGCTCAGGATGCAGGTTTGATAGACTATTGTCTTGGTTTTCCTTGTCAGGTGTTTATTTTGCCATACTCTTGTACTCAACTTCCCAAACATCGTCGCGGCTTTTCCGATTCGAACGTCGATTTCTACATCCGGAGAAAGGTTATTAGCTACTGTCGACCCGAGGTAACAAAACTTGTCAACCGACTCCAGCGGAGCGCCATCCAACATTATCATCGGTGTTTCCGCGCACCCTTGAGCCAGCACAACAGTTTTCCGGGGATTGATGGACATAGAGAACAGAGCACAGGCACGAGAAAACTTATCCATAATACTCTGAAGCTCTGACTACGATGTGGCGACGAAGGCTGCGTCGTCGGCAAACAGCAAACTGTCAACGAATAAGTCGTCTCGCTTTTGTTTAGATTTTAGCAAGGAAACATTGTACAGTTTACCGTCAGCTCTTGTATGCAGATGGATACCCTGTTGGTTGTTGCCGAAAGCAGTTTTGAGCAGCAACGAGAAGAATATACCAAACAGGGTAGGTGCAAGGACACAGCCTTGCCGAACACCTCGACGCACAGAGAACGGGTCAGACACGTCGCCATCGAACACCACCGCTCCCTGCATACCCTCGTGAAAAGACTCTATAAGTCTCAAGAGATTTGGTGGGCATCCGATGTGTTCCAGTACAGAATAAAGACCTTCACGGCTGACCGTGTCGAAGGCTTTATTCAAATCAACGAATGCAACAACCAATGGTGTTCTCTGTTCTCTACACTTTTCCTGGATTTGCCGAAGTGTAAAGATCATGTCTGTCGTGGAACGCTGGGAACGGAATCCACATTGACTTTCGGGATATACGCGATTAACAAGTTGCTGTAATCTTTTTTATAATTCATTCACAAGCATAACGTCGTAGTTACTTTATACACTTTTCACAAAGACGTGTGCATATTTTACTAAACTCTATCTAAGTCTATTACCACCAGTGTATTTACCATTAATACCACAAAATCAAAAGATTTGAGAAGCAAATGTATGGAAAATGATGTATATAAAAGAATGATTTATTTTTTTACAAAAAATTAAGGTGTAGGTACATGTAGGTACCTAGGAATAAATAATAAAATCTGTCTTTTTGGGCTAGCTTGGATATCTTTTGTCCCTACTCGAGTCTGATAAAGGTAATTCAATATTTCTTTTATTACAGTAATGCGAACAAGACGTTATGCAATTCTTGTAAATTATTACTTTTATTTTATTTCGATGCTCAATGGATAAAAAATAACTTTAACGTTGACCACTATCAGAAAACTGGCACTAAAACCTCGTTTGTATCGTTAACTGTAGTTCGAAATACCTTGCGAGACCGATTTTGACGCAAAATGGGCTTTCCTGTAAAATTACTAAAATGAAAATTTCTGTGTTATATGCCTTTCAGGTACGGAGTTATTGTCTTAAACGTCGATTTATAACAAATTTCAGTTTAAAATTGTATTATTTCATCGAAAATCCACCAGAAAACCAAACCAAAACAAATTGTTCAATTCCGGAACTAGTTCCGGAATTCCGGAATTGAAGTCCAATCTCGAAAACCAGTTCCGGAATTGAAAACCGTCCGATATTGCAAGCCCTAATAGCGACACCGTCATCGTAAAATGAAAAATTGGATATAAAGTAAAGAATGCCTTTAACGCTATAGAAAGGGATGTAATCTTAAAAGAAGTCAAAAATCACACACCTTCATTGTTCCCTTTCCTATTCCAGTGATATTCGTCACCTAGCGACCTTTATTTCGTAATAAGATCGCTTTGCAAGTCGGTGCTCAGCAAGGTGACCCTTTGGGCCCCCTTGTCTATTGTTTGGCCATGCAGAGTACAATAATGGCTTTCCAATCACCTTTGAATGTTTCATATCTCGATGATGGTACTATTATAGGAGGTGATTCTGTAGCCGTCCTTGACGATATTGCCTTAAAGTTTTTACCAGCGTTGCGGCTGATGCATAGAAATTAACCCCGAGAAGTGTGAGTCGTTTCCTTATGGCTCTTTGACGCACATTACCCTGTCAGACTTTGAGTTCGTGTGTAATGGGCGCCATGGGCTGAGCTGCGTTAGGCGCAAGCTCCTCCGACGCGCTTTGGCCTCAACTAATATCCCCTGCGTTTATGAGCCACCTGGTCTAGACCGCACGATGGCAAGCGGACGTACGGCCTCGTCCTGGTCCATGGGCAAAAAGTCGGAGCCTGTGGGATGTCACATGCGTGTGTACTTTTGCTCCCACGCATGTTGACAACGTTGAGCAAAAAGGCAGGTGCAGCAGCTGAGACCGCTGCCAAATCAAAACACAGCAAAGCAAGTATGTGAACATGGGACCAGTGTACGATATCGTGCCGGTTGCCATCGAAACGGCTGCACCTTGGTGTGCCGAGGCCAAGGAGATGGTTGCGGACGTCGAACGTCGATTGAGAGATAGAGCTGCAAAAGTGCATGGCAAATTTATCAATGAATTCATTCATATTTGCTGCATGCACTTTTGCAGCTGATAGTACATTTAAGTTTGTTGGAAGGCAAGCGGAAGCACGGCGGTCAGCACCTGCGCTACAAGGATGTGCTCAAACGTCACCTGAACGCCTGTAACATCAATCCAGACCGTTGGGAGGAGCTTGCTACAGACAGGTCATCTAGGCGATTTACCATCTTTAACAGTGTTAAATCGTTTGAGGAAAACCGCCTCATGACATTAGATACCAAACGCCAACAGCACAAGGACAGACCAAAGCCCTCCTACGTTTATACTTACAATACGTCCAGAGGCCGTGAGTTCAAGTCTCACCCAAGGCAGACATTTTCCACTTTTAAATTTATTCTAAGCCTAGTGGCATCGATTGCAGACGTTTCTGCTAATCAGAAGTTAAAATTGAGCCCATAACAGGCAAAACAATTCATAATCTGCTGAGGTCGCCGTCATCGAAACCGAAGAGGAGGACTATACTAGAGGTATACATTTAAGTTTACTTGTAAGTTTAGTTTTTAATACCTACTTCCTTAGTTTATTTCATAATTACTTCTACAGTACACAATTTATAATAAAGGGTGTTTTTTTTAGAGGTATAGAACTTTAATTTAGCAACACTTTTTTAATTGGCGGTAATTTTGTAAACTGTAAAGTGATTTGTGTTTAGTTTGGTTTGGCATTTCAAGATTGAATAAATAGGCGCTTGGACAACGCTTCCAGATTGTGAAAATTTATTTTGAAAATCATGGATCTGTTCCAAAGACTTCGTCGATTTTCATAAGCGAATTTTGTTTAGGGATGAAGCTCACTTTTGCTTCAATGGATTCGTCAAAAAACAAAACTGCCACATTTCGTGTGATGATAATCCTCAAGCCTATGTTGAGACACCATTACATCCAGAAAAACTGACCGTTTGGTGTGCTTTATGGCCTGGTGGAATAATTGGTCCGTACTTCTTTAAAAACGATGCTGGCCAGAACGTTACAGTCAATGGTGACCGCTATAGGGCCATGATTACTGATTTTTTCGTTCAACCATTGAACGATCATGATGTGCAGGAACTGTGGTTCCAACAAGACGGGGCAACTTGCCACACAGCTCGTGCCACAGTGAACTTATTGAAGGAAACATTTGGTGATCGCATAATTTCACGTTTCGGGCGTGTCGGCCCCGTGAATTAGCCTCCAAGATCGTGCGATTTAACGCCACTCGACTATATTCTGTGGGGATATTATGTGAAGTCTCTAGTCTACGACGATAAACCCGAAACCGCGTTGACCACTTGAAGGACAACATTTGCCGCGTTCTTGCCGATATACGGCCACAAATGTCGGAAAAAGTAATCGAAAACTGAACCTCCAGATTAGACTACGTCCGAGCCAGCCGTGGCGGTCATATGCCAGAAGTTATATTCAAATTATAATGCCAGAAAATTGTCTATCGAATAAAGTTAATTTCATGTCAGTTGAAAAATAGCATCTTTGTTTTATTCCATTTCAAAGTTCTATACCTCTAAAAAAAACACCCTTTACTACCATCAGTTACGTCGGGATTTGCTTTTAGGATAAATTCACAAAAATATTAAAAATAAAGTGTTTAACACACGCTTTTTAATTTTTTATTAATTATTTATATTCTTTCGTGCACAAGACTAGTGGTAACAAAGACCACACCCATCTGACCTTTACATTTTCAGACCCGCCCTCAATGTCAAATCGACATTTTCCATTTAGGAAATAGTTTTTTGATGAAGGTTCCCACGAAATGAATCCATAAAATTGCTGAATACTGCCAACCCCTACGAAAAACGCACGCGTCCTCGTTTGCAATTTTTAGGCTTCCATTTAGGATGAAAGTTTTCACAAACTGTATTTTGGCCATTTGTTACTCAGATTTTGAGGATCAGTATTAAGAGTCCGTCAAAGTCAAATAGTAGGAAACTACCTACGAAATAACAAGCTACCTAAAGAGATTTTACAAATGAATGATGTAAATAAATTTAAAAAAAATATATATTACATATATATATATAAACGGCAAAGTCCTGAGAGACTGACTGACTTAAATCAACGCACAGCCTAAACCGCTGGTGCTAAAGATTCCAAATTTGGCATGTAGGTTACTTTTAAGGTCTAGGGGCGCACTAAGGAAGGATTTTTCAAAATTCATTCCCTAAGGGGGTGAAACGGGTGTGTTTGTATGGGGATCTACCGTTATACTGAGATATGAGCTTGAAACTTCGTATACAGGTAGCAAATTAAAATGGAAGAAAAGTAAGCCTGACTAAAAACATGCGAGTGCATCTTCGGGGCGACGTATACGCCGGGGAATTATCTGATCTTCTGCTTAAAATAGGCAATGGAGAATATCCGATAATTGAAGGTAAAATTGTCATCCCACCAGAGCTTGCGTCAGTTGTGCACACCGTTCAAGACCTAATAGACCGAATTTACCCTGATGTTCAAAACCTCCTCAATAAACCCACGGAGTGGTTGTGTGAACGTGCTATTCTGACTCCTAAGAATGACCAAGCTTCTCTTATAAATGATACTTTATTGACGGCGTTCGAAGGCGCAGAATACCAATATAAATCTGTGGACTCTGTAGTAAATATGGATGATGCTATTCACTATCCTGTAGAATTCTTGAACTCGCTCAACCCGCCAGGACTACCAACCCACAAACTTGTCCTTAAAGAGGGTGCACCAGTAATGTTACTGCGTAACCTAAGCCCTCCCAAGTTGTGCAATAGGACTAGATTACGTATAAAAACATTACACAAAAATATGGTAGAGGCCACTGTCATTAGTGGTTGCGCTAAAGGGGTATCAATGTATATACCACACATACCGCTAATACCAACGGTTTACCTGTTCGAATTTAAAAGGTTGCAGTTGCAAAGCATCTCAGGGGCAGACATTGAGCATGGCGGGGATAGATCTAAGGGGGGACTGCTTCTCATACGGGCAGTTCTACGTGGCTTTTTCCAGGGTGAGTTCACCGAGCGGCTTGGTCATTTTAGCACCGCAAGGCAGAACCACCAATGTAGTTTATAAAGAAGTACTATAGTTATAGCATACAAAAAGTTTTCACAATAACGTTTTGTTTCAAAACATTAATTGGCACTGACCCTTGAGCAGTTTCATGTACTCTGTCTACCCCGTTTGTGAGTACAGGAGCGAGTTTATATGTAGGTATATGTATGTAAAAGATGCTACAGGTGCTACAGGATGCATCAATAAAAAAAATAACAAAGGTACTATTCTTCGCGTGCGAAGCCGCGGGAACAAGCTAGTGAAGAGATAAAACCAAAGATTTGCTCAATTAAAAAAACCTGTAATTGGGTATTAGTAGATTTGGTAGTAACTTTGAATATTGACTGGTATCCCCAAAGTATGACAGTGATGACGTCATTCAAATGATTTTGACAGTGGCAATGAGTGCGAGAGGGACACCAGCCCCAATTTTACCCTCTCATGTGGGCACATTTTTTGGCCTAACAACTCAATCTAGCTTAATATATCTAAATCTATGACTGGAAATGATTGTATGGAATGTTAAATAACCATATAACCATAAGTAGTAAGTAGTATAATAAGTTGGTATGTTTAATAGTTCAATAGTTCTTTATTTGCATCATATACATTTTACAATAGGTACATGGACCCTGAAAGGGTATAGCAAATTAGTGGTTTAAACTAAAAATTAAAATTTTGGAAAAACCCCCGACCGCGACATTGTGGACCGATTTTCATAAACACTCCCGACTAACTCAGCTTTCAGACAAAAAAACGAAATCAAAATCGGTTCATCCGTTCGAGACCTACGATGCCACAGACAGACACACAGACAGACTAACAGACAGACAGACAGACAGACAGACAGACAGACAGGCAGACAGGCAGACAGGCAGACAGACAGACAGACATACACACAGACAGACACGTCAAACTTATAACACACGTCATTTTTGCGTCAGGGGTTAAAAACAGTGTATATGTAATATTGTGTAGTCCTGTCTAGTTCGTTAATTTTATTCAATGTACTACACAGTTGTGATTTAGTGTAATATAACCTATAACTTACATGTTTGGTTTACCTGTTAGTTTAAGTTGGTTGATAATAAATGAAATGAATATGGCAACTGGGTATAATTGTATATATTTAAGCATAGGTTTATTGAAACAAAATACAAAAAATAAAGTCTCCTAGTGGATATTGTATCCCTTACGCATAACCAATTCACTTAAATAGTAAACTTATAAAACAAACTAAAATAACAATAAGCACTTATTTGTGTAATCATTATACCAATACTACTTTTAATACCTTCGGTTTTTATTCTTAAATAAAATGCGAAAAAACACTACTACTAGATCAAGAGCCCAGGCCCGCCAGACCTTCCTCAAATTCTCAAGGATGAAACTTTGGGACAATGTAGAGTTCACATCGGCGTTTAATGTGTGCATATTTTCTAGTTCGGCCCATCGGCCAATTTTTTGCTATCAAGTGATGAAGTTGAAAAAAAAAGTGCTTACTTTCCTTAAATTCTCAAGGCTGATTTTTATATATGTGTTAGAGCACGTTGTTAGAAATTGGTTATCATCAATGCCAGACCGTTTCCGCCGGCCATAACTTTTACCAGACGCGACAAAGTTGGCAAAAAACGACTCTAACTTACCTCATTTTCTCAAGCCTGATTTTGATATATGATACGCAGGGACCTATAACTAGACCGTTTGTAAGCAGCCAGACCAATCGGATGGACCCAACTATCCGCCAGACCGACTTAAAGTGTCGATATGAGCATTAGTAGAATTGAAATATTCCGGGTCTATAAAAGCTAAAAACTTGAATTTCCTACATTAAGCTACGTGTATATTGTATACTTGACGTAATAAGCGACTTTCAAAAATTTTACTTCTAAGGAAATAAAAAAATGAAAGTTTATATGTGGTGCAAGATTAATTTTAAGGTATGAATTTTATTTACACTGCGTAAGTACATGTGCATTTTATTATAAATATAACTTTTACCAGACGCGACAAAGTTGGCAAAAAACGACTCTAACTTACCTCATTTTCTCAAGCCTGATTTTGATATATGATACGCAGGGACCTGTAACTAGACCATTTGTAAGCAGCCAGACCAATCGGATGGACCCAACCATCCGCCAGACCGACTTAAAGTTTCGATATGAGCATTAGTAGAATTGAAATATTCTGGGTCTATAAAAGCTAAAAACTTGAATTTTCTACATTAAGCTACGTGTATATTGTATACTTGACGTAATAAGCGACTTTCAAAAATTTTACTTCTAAGGAAATAAAAAAATGAAAGTTTGTATGTGGTGCAAGATTAATTTTAAGCTATGAATTTTATTTACACTGCGTAAGTACATGTGTATTTTATTATAAATATAACTTTTAAGGTAACGGCGGCTATCAACGCGGGTATCGAAATCGTCGTCCATTACCGCCGCATTTGCAAATACGCATTTTATAGGCAAACCGACCAATTTCTTAAAAAAAGTTACTCACACAAAGGAAGCCTGTTTAGTTGACTAACGCACATATAGGCGATAGAGAGTGTGAATGAAAGAAGACGCTCGCTATTTGACAGTTTTTGCCACGGGGCCGCGAGAAGAGTTTGTGTCATACTGACGTGTGACGCTAAACCTAAGTGAACTCCAATCTCATTTAGTAGTTTACGTAATAATTATGGCAAACAGGTGAAAGTTATGCATTTCAAATTATTGTTTATAGTTTTCTACATGACTTCTGAGTACTTTTTAGGTATTGTTTAGCCTGGAAATGTGTTTAAAGTGGAAATTAAAAGACAGCGGTGAAAGGCGCCATTTCGTGAGTAGATTCTATTACTGTGGTATACCACGGTAATAGTTAAAGTAGTGATATTAGTTCTTTTTGCTTTATTTTAAGTATATGTGATCAGTTATATAATGTCTTACAGTTGTTTCAATCTTGATCTATTCACGCTATCAAAGAACTATTTACGCGGTATGAAAATTATTCAACAAAACCTTAATTTTTAGCAAAAACTTCATGACTGATTTCGTAGTTTCTATGAAAACCGTTAATTTGTCAATTTTTTAAACATTGACATAAAGTCTGATGCTTACTTACCAGTTATGTAAGCTTGGTTTAAATATAAGGTTGCAATATTTTATTTTGATTTGTAATGAAAATACATCTGTATGACTTTGTTTTTATGGGTCGGAATTAGATTTTATAATACTCCAATTTATGCCTATTACCGATGGTACGATCAGATAACCCTCGGTAATAGAATATATAAGAATCTATTACCGATCCATGCAATATTTGTTTGGGTCGGTAATGGGTTCCTATAGAAGTATCTATTACCGAGCGACATATTAGTCTTGTATCAAAATATGACATTTAGTGTACCGTAAGTACAGATTTCTTAGGTGAAACTGAGTCTTCTGTGGGTATTCATAAAGGAGGATAGTATAGGTATATGTATTTGTCATAATTTGTATATTCAACCGTCGGTATTAAGCTCCGAATTTTGAGATGGGTTTCTATTTACCGATGGCAGAAAAACACTGTCATTCATACCCTCGGTAATGAAATCGCAATTCGCGTTAATAGAACTGCAACCTGTTCATTACCACGGTAATAGAAAATTTAGGTATGTTGGCTTCAATAATCATTTTATGACATATAATAAACTAAAATGATCCTAAAACTCTTCAAAACTAATAGTTCAATAAATACTCTTCCATAAAAAAAATATTTGTGGTCGTTAATGAGCTTTGATACCCTTAATTTTTTGGTATCTTTTGAAATCTGCTTAAGTACCACGTTAATAGGCGCCGTTACCTTACCAGACGCGACAAAGTTGGCAAAAAACGACTCTAACTTACCTCATTTTCTCAAGCCTGATTTTGATATATGATACGCAGGGACCTGTAACTAGACCATTTGTAAGCAGCCAGACTAATCGGATGGACCCAACCATCCGCCAGACCGACTTAAAGTTTCGATATGAGCATTAGTAGAATTGAAATATTCCGGGTCTATAAAAGCTAAAAACTTGAATAACGAATTGAATTTTATATTATAAATAACGTAAACGCAGTGTAAATAAAATTCATAGCTTAAAATTAATCTTGCACCACATATAAACTTTCATTTTTTTATTTCCTTAGAAGTAAAATTTTTGAAAGTCGCTTATTACGTCAAGTATACAATATACACGTAGCTTAATGTAGAAAATTCAAGTTTTTAGCTTTTATAGACCCAGAATATTTCAATTCTACTAATGCTCATATCGAAACTTTAAGTCGGTCTAGCGGATGGTTGGGTCCATCCGATTGGTCTGGCTGCTTACAAATGGTCTAGTTACAGGTCCCTGCGTATCATATATCAAAATCAGGCTTGAGAAAATGAGGTAAGTTAGAGTCGTTTTTTGCCAACTTTGTCGCGTCTGGTAAAAGTTATATTTATAATAAAATACACATGTACTTACGCAGTGTAAATAAAATTCATAGCTTAAAATTAATCTTGCACCACATATAAACTTTCATTTTTTTATTTCCTTAGAAGTAAAATTTTTGAAAGTCGCTTATTACGTCAAGTATACAATATACACGTAGCTTAATGTAGAAAATTCAAGTTTTTAGCTTTTATAGACCCAGAATATTTCAATTCTACTAATGCTCATATCGAAACTTTAAGTCGGTCTGGCGGATGGTTGGGTCCATCCGATTGGTCTGGCTGCTTACAAATGGTCTAGTTACAGGTCCCTGCGTATCATATATCAAAATCAGGCTTGAGAAAATGAGGTAAGTTAGAGTCGTTTTTTGCCAACTTTGTCGCGTCTGGTAAAAGTTATATTTATAATAAAATGCACATGTACTTACGCAGTGTAAATAAAATTCATAGCTTAAAATTAATCTTGCACCACATATAAACTTTCATTTTTTTATTTCCTTAGAAGTAAAATTTTTGAAAGTCGCTTATTACGTCAAGTATACAATATACACGTAGCTTAATGTAGAAAATTCAAGTTTTTAGCTTTTATAGACCCAGAATATTTCAATTCTACTAATGCTCATATCGAAACTTTAAGTCGGTCTGGCGGATGGTTGGGTCCATCCGATTGGTCTGGCTGCTTACAAACGGTTTAGTTACAGGTCCCTGCGTATCATATATCAAAATCAGGCTTGAGAAAATGAGGTAAGTTAGAGTCGTTTTTTGCCAACTTTGTCGCGTCTGGTAAAAGTTATGGCCGGCGGAAACGGTCTGGCATTGATGATAACCAATTTCTAACAACGTGCTCTAACACATATATAAAAATCAGGCTTGAGAATTTAAGGAAAGTAAGCACTTTTTTTTTTCATCTTCATCACTTGATAGCAAAAAATTGGCCGATGGGCCGAACTAGAAAATATGCACACATTAACCGCCGATATGAACTCTACATTGTCCCAAAATTTCATCCTTGAGAATTTGAGGAAGGTCTGGCGGGCCTGGGCTCTGGGTCTATACTTACTTACAACGAAATAAAACAATCCGAACTATCAATTTTCCCATGGACATTGACGGATTATTTGACAATCCAAAGGCGTATTTTTGAAGCTTTTAAACTTGCGTGCATAATTTCGAGTTTGCTATTCATCTAACATAATTTATTTCATTGGGGTGCCATAAAAACATAAACATTTACGATTTGGGACGATTGTTTAATGTACAACTACATTTTAATTTAATCGATCCATTTATGCCCCGACGTATTGCAAATAACGTAAAATAATTATGACAAATCGCGTAACATATATTATTGAGGTTTTTTGAACGTGCATTAAGTTAAAACATGGTAGACGCCTCTACTTTGACAGTAGAAGACGCGTTTCGTTCCAATCATGTTCTGTTTACACGACTCATTATGACCGATTTTTCAAAGTATAAACCATTTTATAAATTATGTTTAGTATGACTAAAAGTAAACAATTACATATGAAATATTAACGTTTTAAATATTAATCACTTAATAGTATGTTTATAGTTTTATTCTGTCTCAGTAAACTAGACTAATATGAAAACAGCTCGGTAAGTAGTCGTAAAATGGAACGTATATACTTTTTACGCACTAGTTCGTAAAATACAACTTCTCGCACGCTAAACAGCCAAAAAACGGGCACTTTTTGAGCAACTGTATTACAAATTACTTTTCGCAGAAACTGTATCCCGCTTAGTTCGTTTTTCTGTAATTTCTTCAATAACAAACAGTACCTACATCCTGTCGAACATAATGTATCCCGCTTAGTTCGTTTTTCTGTAATTTCTTCAATAACAAACAGTACCTACATCCTGTCGAACATAATATCGCATTTTTTTCTATTGGGTGCTGGGTTTGAGAACAAATTTTTCATTATTTTGTGGTCATAAAACTTTGATTCATTTCTCAATCTTTGTAAAAAGTCATTATATACCCGGGTGTTTACCCATTTTCCTATTCAAACGCCGATGCCAGCCTTCTGCCAGGTTGTTAGTGCGGTGTTTGTCAGTAGCGGAGCTAAATGTCTGTGGCGTAATAATTTTTAACCATTCTCTACGAAAGTAATTCGTAAATACTGTCATATTTGGAATATTGGGGCACATTTCTAGAATGTCTTGCCAATTTTCCATTATTAACTCGGCTGGTAGTAATGCTAAATTGCTGATCAGTCGCAATACTTTCCTCGCATCACAATGTTTGTGTAAATTTAATTTTTCAGCCTTTTTCCATACAGCCCTTGAAAAGTGGAAATGACAGCCAGAAATAACCACACCAGGGAAAACGTGACGAACTGCATTTATGACAGCTATTTCGAAATCGCACTTAAAGTACAACATATCTAGGTTTAGTGCCTCTTTAACACATTGGAAAAATCGCGTGTAGGTTTCTGGAGTTTTATTGGGAAGCAACCCATATATCACAGGAGCTGCATTAACAGCCGTTGCCGACGATCCCAAATCAACATGTACTCGTATAGTGTACAGGTGGGAGAATATAGACGGACAACTTTTGTAAGTTCCATCTCCAATAAAACAGTGCAGATGCCGGAAGCAGGTAGGTACTTTAAATATTTTCGTGACGTTTTTGATGGAAAAATCAATATTTTGTCATTTTGCCCGTAGTCACAAATCAAAAAGTCATCAGCTAGGACCTCAGGAACTTTAAGTTTAGCTAAATCATTTTGCCGTAAACTTTCTACGCGAAGAAATTTTTTTCTTGCCCTGTACATAGAATCCTTTATTTCCTTTACTGTTGGCACGTAGTTGATGTATTCTGAGACTTCTTTTACTGGTGCAAACACCTTTTCTATAATAGTTGGGACTGGGGAAAAGTCTGTACATACCGCCTCTTTACATTTTTGCCTTATTAAAAACGTTTCGTTACTCTTCTCGTCACTGCAACACAAGTGAACGCTTTTTCTCACAATTTCGACTTCAGCCGAAGTTTTAACAGATTCCTCAATACCTCAAATACCTCTTAATAAAAATCTAGATTGTCAGTCCTAAGCCTAATCAAGAATGAAGTTTGGAAGGACGCTGAAATGGCAGAACTTTCGAAGAGGCACACTCAGATTAACGAAATGTATATAATTATAATGCTGGTAGTATGTTCAAAAATCAGAGCTGTTAGCTGACTATTTATATATTATGCATTATGACTGGACTATCAACTAAAAACGGGTCAAATGTTTAAAACGTATCAATATAAAGTCGATCGAACTCGGTGAATTCACAGTATTATGACCGCATAACTTTTATAGCCCTGCGACCTATAAAAATGGCGAATTATCAAACTGGGTCGGAATTACCCACATAAATTATTACGGTTTTGAGGGGTTAGTGAGAAGTTTAAGACCGGGACAATTTACGAATGTGTAGGTATATCGGCCTCTACTTTCTAAAGAAACTCGTATAATATTAATATTTGTGTCTATTTTCTATGAGAGAAAGGGCCTTGTATTGTTGACGCACTTTATAGAAAGTAATTTTATTCCCAACAATGAAATAAATAGGCGCTCGAAAGCATTTTTTTAACTATAAACGGGCTTACTCATGGCCACAGACTAGCTGAGACGTGGCCTATGATGGAGCGAACTCATCCAGAACCGTCGCAGCTTAAAGAGCAACCACTGAACAATATATTTGTTAATAAATTATTTTACATAAATTAATTTACATTAAGTTGCCTCTCGCCTCCTTAAGATGGCGTCCGAAGAGTAGGATAGTCCATGGTGCCAGAGACGATCAACTGCGGCCCCGCAAGAGGTACAGCTGTGGTTAAACAAACATCAGCCCTATTTCGGAGTCCAACTGCTATGTACGGAGGGTTCCCGGATCAATGAATGTAGGTAGGTAGGTGCTTGCAATCAATGTCGAGACTAAGGCCGGTACACCGCCAGGGCTACTTTTTGTCCGTGTTAGGAAAACTAAACAATAAAAAAAGCAATCCACCTTAATCAATTATAAACACGTTATTATAAAATTTATTTTGTAGACCTAATTCAGAGCCATTACAATTCTGAACGAACAGTGTAAAATCTTCAACATTTATCTAATTTAATGACGGTTAAAACAGCATGTGCACTGGCATGAGTCCCTGTATATTCGCAACCTAGTTACCTACAGTGCCTTATGATCGTCAAAAGGTTTGATTAGCTTAATAGGTAGTCATATTGTAGGTATAAATGTTTTCGTACGAGAGCCAGGAGCAATTACACGGAGAGAGGGTGGGTAAGTAGTTAAACGTTGAGTAGGGCAGAAATTGGTCGGTTAACGAGAGAGAGTTGTAACTAGTAGAAATAAAATATCCCCAGTAAATAGTGTAGGGCCGAAACGTAGCGTCATTTGTACCGCTATCATTCAATCTTGCTGGTCGGAGGGCAGAAATTACAATGCTTATTTAGGTACCATTTTTCATGATTTATTTCCTAGTTTTGAAAAAACTGTATACATATGTATATCTAAAACGGAACAGGAGGGGTCAATTACAAACGCTCTCGACTATTTCGTCCCTGGATTTTGAAGTTAGAGTAATGATTTTTTCAACACAGATTTTTTATGTGTCGGACTGTTTTGTTATATAGATATTTGTATTTTGAAAGGCTTCACATCAAAACTTTTTCATTATGTCGCAAAAAAGGTAAGTTAAGTATTCAAAATTGAAAACAATTAGCCAAAAGTTAGTCCGACACAAATGATTTCAGTGTTATTTAAATTTCGTTCCGATTGATTAAGTTTTGGAGAAGGAAACAGACGAGCTACACCTCGAATTTTTTTTTGATTGAAAGGAGGTCTTTTCATTTTAGCATGTTCGCTCCTGTTGCCTCTTGATATAGCAGGTGTAGCAATTTGGTGATGCATTGTGGTTTTATAATCATCAGTATTCTTTGATGATCATTTATACGTTATTGAAAAACAAACAATATAACGGATTATGCGACGTTCTTGCCAATGTCACTTCTTCCTATTCGCAATTCTGGACAATCTGAATTCTACGCAATTAGTATTTCACCTCATTCGCTATTGTGCACAGTTATTACTTGTGGACAGTGGCGATTCTTCCTGTTCGCAATTCTGCACATTCTGAATTGCACACAGTAGTTTATGACCTCATGCGCTATTATGTGCAGTCATTATTTGTGTACAATAGCGATTCTTCCTGTTCGCAATTCTGCACAATCTAAGTTCCACACGATAGGTATTTCGCCTCATTCGCTACTGTGCATAGCCATTATTTGTGTATAGAATAGTTTCTTCCTATTCTCAATTCTACGTAATCCGAATTCGACGCAATAGGTATTTCACCTCATTCGTTATTGAGCACAGTCATTATTTGTATACAGTATAGTTTCTTCCTATTCGCAATTCTACACAATTCGAATTCCACACAATAGGTATTTCGCCTCATGCGCTATTGTGCACAGTCATTATTTGTGTACAGTATACTTTCTTCCTATTCGCAATTCTACACAATCTGAATTCGACTCAATAGTATTTCACCTCATTCGAATTTATGCACAGTCATTACTTGTGTACAATCTCGTTCTGCACAATCTCAGCTTCGTCAATCCCCGCAAACACGCACACATAGAAACGCAGAAATCTCCTTACATGAGCTATACGTCGCTGAGGAGTTTCGTTATGATCTATTATCAGCAGTTCTACTTCATCAAATGTCACAATGTGAACTATTATAGCATGACAAATACGAACGTTTCCCGAAAAATACTTAGTAAATAGTAGTAGTAATTATTTAGTAAATATTGGCCTATACCTATAGTCAGCAAAGGTTCGATTTTAACATTTTGTTTACAATATATTGATATGGTGACTGGTTAGATTTAATTTATATTGAAACTGGGTGTCAAAATTGAATACAGTGCCTGTAACAACGCCATCTGACACCTAAATGTTACTTTTGCTGAATGTGTATAACGGTAGTTAATATTAATAATGCTATTTGGAGCTTTGCCTACTCTAGTGCGCCGCGGAAGGCACTTTCTGCGTTTCTATGTGTGCGTGTTTGCGGGGATTGAGGAAGCTGAGATTATGCAAAACAAGATTGTACACAAGTAATGACTGTGCATAAAATCGAATGAGTTGAAATACTATTTATTGGGTTGAATTCAGATTGCGTTGAATTGCGAATAGGAAGAAAGTATACTGTACACAAATAATGACTGTGCACAATATCGCATGAGGCGAAATACCTATTGTGTGGAATTCGAATTGTGTAGAATTGCGAATAGGAAGAAACTATACTGTATACAAATAATGACTGTGCTGAATAACGAATGAGGTGAAATACCTATTGCGTCGAATTCGGATTGCGTAGAATTGGGAATAGGAAGAAACTATTCTGTACACAAATAATGGCTGTGCACAGTAGCGAATGAGGCGAAATACCTATTGTGTGGAACTTAGATTGTGCAGAATTGCGAACAGGAAGAATCACTATTGTACACAAATAATGACTACACATAATAGCGCATGAGGTCAAAAACTACTGTGTGCAATTCAGAATGTGCAGTATTGCGAACAGGAAGAATCGCCACTGTTCACAAGTAATAACTGTGCATAATAGCGAATAGGAAGAAGTGACTTTGGCAAGAACATCGCATAATCCAAAAAACCTCACCGAAGTCGCTGCCACCGGGCAGTGTGCTCAGAAGGCTGGCCGCATTGCTACGTTGGATGGCAATGCTTATGCGTTAAGCAAAATATTGGCCAGCCCTCTGGTCACCTGTGACGTCATTTAGGCGCGCCGCTAGCTCTTTGTATAGCTGACGCGCGCTTGGCCCCCATGGCCACACCAAATGATCTAAATTAGTGCTGAAATAGATATTCTAATCTATTATATTATAATTCAATGTGTTGAAGTAAATAAAACTGAAAGAAAGTACATAAGTAAATAATGGACCCCACTATATTATATATTGCTACAAAATGTGCTTCGAACTTTTTGGGGATATGTGCGCATGCGCATCAGTCATTTATCTTAATTGCACTTGGATTTATTGTACTAGTACGAAAAAGATCTAAAATTACTCAGCGTGCCAGGGTCGTTAATACATAGCTGCTGCTAATATGAGGTCGCTCAGAGCTGGCATGTCGCCAGTAGCTGCCGATGTTAATGCCTAAGGTATACATGGAGCAACGAAATCCTGATCCTCTCGATCTATGCTCAGATTAATGCCTTCAAATCCTTTTACAATGTACAACTTTTAAAGGGCCGACTTTATCAATGGAGTCATAAACAAAACTGTACCTACCATGTTCATTGAACCGCTGTCATTTTGGATAACTATATTATTTTAGAAAGTGATGGAGCTTTAACTTATTCATGAAAATTAATTATTAGAAGTAGAACCCATTTAAAACTTTAAAAACCACTTAGTTTTTAGTTGGTTAGGCTTGGTAACTAGTTTAAATACAACATTAAAGTACCACATTTACACCCAAGTGTAATTATGTACCTAAAAAAACATGCATGTTTATTATCTAGGGCTATGAGTCTAAAACCGGTTTAATAAGAACCACGTTACGTAAAAGTGTGTTGAAAAACGGTTTACACAAAATGTGTAAATAAATGTGCTTACTGTACCACGCCTTCAACTCCGACAAATTGAGGCGAAGGCTCCGGATTGTCGTGTTTCTTCGCAGCGTTTAAAGCTTTCTAGCCACATATTACCCACATAACATAACTGTACCGTTACCATGGGCTGCCCAAGTGAGAGCCGTATTACTTTACTCAAAAAGTAAGTGAGTTTACGTTTGTTTACAATATATTGTGCCTAACTTCACGCCAAAGAAGCTGCTTCTATCCCTTTCTAAGTTTATCAATAAACGGAGAAAGAACTATAGGCGAATGCTACGCCTCTGGTGTTTACGCGATGGAACTAAAATCATAAGTAAATGTAATTTACCTATCGAAATCTGTCAATACAGGGTCTACTGCAAATTTCGAAACATACGCACTGAGGATTCTTCCTCTTTCACTTTATACTGATAAGAGTAAAAGAGACTCATGTCCACATGTCGATAACTTCGGTATTCGGTAGTAGGCCTCAAACCATAGGCAAAGTCATTCTGACGTGACATTTCTGTCAAGTTATACAAAAATCACACGGAATTTTCACAATTATATTTGCAGTTTTAAATTAAATTATGACTAACATATTGCATTAATTTATAATCATCATTCCCTTGCCCTTTTCCCATTATTTGGGGTCGGCGCAGCAGATCATCTTCCTCCATTTCTCTCTATCAGCCGTCATTTCCATACTAATACCTTTCACTCTCATATCGTTGTTCACACATTCCATCCATCTTTTCTTAGGCCTTCCACTACCATTGCATTAATTTATAATATTACGTGAAATTCAAGATTAGCTAAAATTGAATAAAAAGATAAACCAGTGAACAAATCAAATAAGGTAATGAGTTATTTTTGGCCATCATATTGTACTATTTACAATTGAGATGATTATAATGCTCAAAGCAGTTTTTGGTTTCAGAAGGATGACGGAAGCTATGATTGAAATCAATATTTCCGAACAAACTCGTATGGTATTCAGTCAACATGGAAGATGGTTCAATTGATATTAATACTGTGGCACTCTGGCAGTTACGCTACTCAAAACCTTAGGGCAGCAGAAGAGGGGAGCAGTACCAATTTATAGGTGTTTTTGTTCCGCGATGCACTTAATGGTATTATTGGCCATGATCATCACAGGTATATGTATAGAAGTGCTCCAATAAAGGAAAAAACCTCAACTCCAAAAAATAATCCTGTTACTAAAATAAAGTATTTCATTAATTGACTTTGTTTATTGGTGATGTTCTTGAGTAGTAAAGAAATAGAAATATGTTTTACAGAAAAAGGGTACATATCATCTTATATAGAATTAGCTTTTGCCCGCGGTTTCGCTCGCGTACTAAAAGAATTCTTATTCAAACATATACAAATAATAAAATTTTCATTTGGATCCGTAGGTTTCTATGCAGACGTTTGTCTGCGTTTTTTTCAATTACTCATATTACTATTGTTTTTAAAAAAGAAATGCTTGCAGTGGTTGTACAAATGTTACACAGCAACCACAGCGTAGGTAGTAGGTACGAGTAGGTATGTATTCTATATACACTGAGGAAATTACATATTGTACAACAGAACTCACATAGCTCCGTATCTGAGCACTATTGTCGGTGGGTAAAAAGTACTTTCTCGCATTATCGCTTACAATTACCGATTGCCGACCGATTACCCCTATCCCTATCCCTAACCCTACCCCTATCCCTATTAGGGTTTGTTGGGATTTTCCGCCAAGCAAAGAACCGGGAAATGAACTTGAAGGCTGTAGGCATAAACCCTATAATTTATGAATTTATTATGCACACTATTGGCGCTTTGTAAATAATTTGTAATTGTTCAAAAATACTTCTTTTCATTCATAAAACATTGTATTGTGTAGTTACTAAATAGTCATTAGTTTAGCATTTCAATATGTGCAATATTACTTTTATGATTAACAAAGTAATTGTTATTCCTGTAATTGTTTTTCCTGTGCTGTATGTTGTATTAAATATTGTATGTTTGTGCTGATTGCCAAGTTGCCAATGTTCCTAATAAATAAAAATAAAAATTAGCTTTGTCAACTTTGACACTAGGACTTAGCTGAAATGTCAATCGTTGACGCTGAACCATGGACTTTAAATCTATGCGCTAAACGCCGATCGAAATTCAGTCTAGCTCTCTCATGTCAATACGGAAAAGTGATAGAGATAGCTAAGCTACGATAACGATGTTAATCATAATCGTTTGTGCATTTGGCTACGTGCCCTGCCAAAAAATTAGATACAATTTTTACTTGTTTCAAAATGCTTTTTCTACTCACTTTTGTATCAAATTATAATCTTCATATACACCCCATAATGGCTTATCGCCTTCAAAAGTTCTATACCTTACCTTAGACTTTGTCGTTAGCGTTACCTATGTCGATGTCGTTGTAATTGATGTTTGATATGTACGAAAACGCTGAATTTTAGGTTTTTAGTTTTCATTTCACATCAATTTATTAAATACTTAGCCTGTTACTCAAGAATATTACAAAATAAACAAAGTCACAGAATGAGATACTTTATTTCAGTAATAGGATAATTTTTTTGAAGTTTTTTCCTTTGGTTCACTTCTAATATATACCCACGAGATATGGTGGTAGGAACTAACATGCCCATGAATTGGTACTGCCTGCTGCTGTAGGTAATCAGTTGATTCTTAACTACCTCATTCCTTATCATTATCAATTTGAACAATCTTCTACGTTGGGTTTGCTGAATACCATACGGCTGGCATGGAAATATTGTTTTCAATAATATCTTCTTTTTCTGAAAGCAAACAATATAATCATCTCAACGGTAGCTAAACAGTACAAAATGATGAATAAATATAACTCATTACCTTTGTAAAAGTATCAAACACTGGTTTCATAACTGGTTTATCTTTTTATCGAACTACTGACTAACTGCTACATTTAAGCTGTTCTTGAATTTCACGTAATATTATAAATTAATACATATTAGTCATAATTGTATTTAAAATTGCAAATATAATCGAGAAAATGTTGTGAGATTGTTATATAATTTGACAGTAATGACACATCACAGTGAATTGGTGGTTTACTTTTACGCTAGTTACTGTCAATGATTACTCACGTAAAGTATTGAGTTTTCACTAGAGACTGTCAAATAGTTCTGGTTCTATTGACTTCATACAATCAGAAAGAGAGCGCCTTAGCTGTAAAGTTAGGAACGTATTGAAAACTCGGAGTAAACACGTTAATAACTTATGGTACCGATGAAAATTTTAGTACGTGAGCGTTTCCGCTTGGAGCGCTATTCAGTTTTTCCATACATTTTCTGTAACTCTCACTGAAAACGTAACGTATTTTTTAACTCAAAAAAGTCATGGTAAGGCTACTGATATTCTCAAGTACGTGCATGCTATAAACAAGCGCCCCTGACGCTTATGTCGCGTTGAGTGGGTAGTTGTTGCCTGCGGCCTGCGGCTCCGCAACCGCCGCTTAACTCGACTTGTTCGTATTATTAAACATGCTAACGGTTAGGAAGATTCTGCAGTAATGCTTTTATTTTAGTTAACTTTCTATCATCTATTTAAAAAAAATATTGTTTTAACGTTTCGCTTATCTATAATACAAGATTGTTTTAATGACCTTATTTAATATAGATAATTAAGATAAAATTGAGAGCCATAAATATTAATAATTACTTATTTATAGTACCTAACTATGTATACAAATGAATCGACTTAATTAGAATTATTTAGGTAAGTACTTATATAATCATAGGGGGACTATTTATAATTATGTTTATAACGCAAACTAATTTTATTTGGGGTAAGTATATAAAATTTATTGAGTATCAGTTGGCTTTAACCCTTAAATGCATGGTGATGTATATATGCATCATATATTTGACGGCCCGTGGCTCGATATGTAGCTATCCAAAATCACATTTATTGCTTAGTTATTATGCATTATTCTCTTTATTCATTTTGATTCTTAGGCTAGGCTTTTTTATAATATGATTATAAAAGTAAAATACAAAACCACATACAAAACAATACAAAATATATAAACACATTATAAAAAACCTAACCTAGGGTGCCGCCAGCAGCGGGGCAGGGCCCAAGCTGCCGGTGGTTAGGGCTGCAGAGAGAGGAACCGTCGAACTATCCGCGCTGTGTCCAAGATCACCGCCTTCTGCATCTGGCCCTTGATCCAGCCACCTAGCGAGAGTCTCTTAAGGTGTTGGTCGAGACTCTTCGCTATGAGACCGTTCGCTGAAACGACTATCGGAACAATGATCGTTGATTCAACATCCCACATGGCGGTTATCTCGTGAGCCAAGTCTAGGTACTTACTGGACTTGTCCTTCTCGGCTTTCACGAGATTCTCATCATGGGGGATGGTGATGTCAACGAGCACTGCCCGGCGTTGCATTCGATCTATTATCACAATGTCAGGCTTATTGGCTACAATAGTCCTGTCAGTGATAATAGATCGATCCCAATAGAGCGTGGCACGACCATTTTCGAGAACTGGCGCAGGTAAGTACTTGTAGTACGGTACTTCGCGGTCCACAAGGCCGTATTGAAGAGCAAGTTGCTGGTGAATGATCCTGGCTACGAGATTATGTCTGTGCAAGTACTCGCCGTTAGCTAGATGAGAACAACCGGAAATGATATGCCTGAGTGACTCTCCGGGACGGCGGCATGCCCGACAAATGTCGACCGTACCGTCCTTCAGGATATATTTCCGGTAGTTGTTCGTCATCATAACTTCGTCCGCAATTTATGCATTATTTATTATTATTTAATATACAATTAAGTAAATTGAATAATATAATGATTTACTATTTATTATTTAAGGATTAAGATGAAATGGCGGAAAAGTGTGAAAAAACGGGACGATGGCGATTTTCAGTATGTGATTTAGGCTGATTTTTTCGGAGTTAGTAATTAGTTTATGTTTAAACATATTATCTTAAAGGTTTCACAAATAGTGTACCTTTTTAACAGTAGTATTTTTTTTAAATAAAACTTACCAATTACGATATACTTGTATAAATAAGATTTGGCTTATTTAACTTCTAGCAGTCATTCAAGTTTTAACTCACTTAGCGGTAGAATTTTTATGTATCAGTGAAATATCATAAATAAGCAAAATTTTATCTTAAACTGTCCATGATTGGGTACGTCACCTTATGAAGGTACCTACAGTACATGGTGGCTAAAAGCCTGAAGTTTGGCAGGCATTGCCATTTATAAGAATATCGTTCATCAAACCATAAGATGTAGAAATTTCGTTAAAATATCTTCATCGTCAATAATAATTGAAACAATTTTTGTAAAAAAATGTACAGATTTTTTTTTGTTTATTTTCGTTACAATTTAAGTACTATTCGTATTCGTATAATAATGGCTTTCTGCTTATGTATGTTGTTGCAAAATGACGACAGATGTAGCGTTAATAGATACGAGAAAAAAATGTAGCGTCATGCTACAATATATAATAACTTAAATAATAGTATGTAATCTATAGTCATTTGATATTTGCCAGTCGCTTTTCGGTGAAGGAAAACATCGTGAGGAAACCGGACTAATTCCAATAAGGTCTAGTTATCCTTCGGGTTGGAAGGTCAGATGGCAGTCGCTTTCGCCAAATCTTGGGATTAGTTGTCAAAGCGGACCTCAGGCTCCCATGAGCCGTGGCAAATGCCGGGATAACGCAAGGAGGATGATGATGATAAGTAATAGTGGGCGCACACACAACGCGGGTTGCCGTTGCTCAGAGTGGACGTGTGCTTGTTTGAGATACTTTATGGAATTCTGTTTTTCGATTTAATTTAGTGAACTTATTTAGTGGACAATTGTTATTATCGGTACCTCCTTGTCTATTTACAGTCCTGTGGAACTTACACTGTCGGCCATATTGAATTGTGTCGGACCTTTCACTCGCACTTGCCTGTGTTTTGAAGTTGAGTGCTAATTGCTGAGTGTCGGAGTGAGCATCAAAGTTTTGCATTTTTGCGGGGTTTGAACTCGCGCCCGCTGCGCCGCAGCCGACCACCCAAACCGCTACGCCACGGGATAGTGATAAGCGCGGCGCGAATCTACGATACCAGTTACACAGCTTTACCGAGTGTCATTACAATTTGAACCTTATTTTCAAATGATTTAGTGTTATTGTCGAGTGTCAATATGCTGTGTTTATCCTGCAATGAACCCATTACTGACAGCACATTTTTGAAATGCACCGCGTGCGAGAGCAGCTATCATTGTAGCTGTTTAGGTATAAATTCTAGACAATGTACAGAAAGCTTTCTTGGGAGCTGGTTATGCTCTTTTTGTACGTCAGTAAACACACGCCGAAGAAGGAATGACAACACTCCAATTCATCCTGGGCCAAGAATATCGACGTTTGATGACTCTGTGATGTCATGTGATGAGACAATCGATAACTCAAGAGAGGCGACGGGCCTTCAGTGCACAAATTTATCAATAAACAGCACTTTACTTGCAACACCGCTTAACCCTTATCAGGTTCGTCAAGAAAATAGTACCCTAATGCCACACGAGTTATTGAATGATATCTTGGCTAAAGTAACGGCTTTACAGACGCAATTCTCTG